>NC_086236.1:59178979-59778979 GCF_036321145.2 Pelmatolapia mariae
ACAAAAATCCATTAAAAAAATCTAAATGGAATAAAAACTAATACATTTAATAACTCTGGTGATCATCGGAATTTTTAGCTATTAGGGATCACACAGGCTTTATTCTCCTGATATGTAGCCTTCTGTTCAGCTGGCCTGTGCTTAACCACAAAATCATAGCAGCTTAAATCACCAGTGGGAAAATATTTTCTTTTACTTTTACTTAATTTTATATATTTTCAATGCCCTGTGTAGCATAACATAATAAGTATTTCTAGGCCTCCAAGGCATGCATATTGGAGCCTGTGGGGGGGTAAAGTGCTTCACGGATACTGATAACTTGTAATGCAATGACACAGGGTCTGTACCCTGATGTAGCAGGCGATGTGAAAATGCTCATCTTTTAGCCCAGCATGCAACCAAAGGTGCTGAATCCGCTGTGAGCCCTAAACCGCCGTCTCTGAGCCCCGCTGCTGCTACCCGGAAATATTACAAGGGCCGGAAAGGACCAATGTTAAGGGAGCACACGTCACTCACTTTTACCCAAAAATATTATCACCGAGCATCCTAATTTTTCTCGGCCGCCGAAACATCAAGCAAAAGCTCACTGACAGCGCAACATGTCGTAATCAAATGGCGAGGAGGCGGCTGCGGTACCCGTCGGCGTCGATTTCTTGGGGGGAACGGTGCAAGCGTTTACCCAGCTCAGCATCAGTGAAAATGGCTCTGGCTAACGACTGGAAAACAGCACGCAGAAATGGAAGCGGACGATAGCTAGCTAGGCGGTTAGAAGAAGGCGTGACAGGCCTCATCCGTCTGCAACTGTGCCCTGCAACTGGATGCGTAGGTAAACATTTGCCGATTATAGGTTACGCAGATGTATATGCTAACGCTAGCATCACAGTGTTAACGGCAGTCGGCGTGCCTGTATTTTTGTGGTTTAAAATGACGGCTAACATTAGCGGGCGGTCGGTTATGTGGTTTTGTAGACTGCGTGTGTGTGGCAGCAAACAGCTAAACACGCCGAGCCAGTGTAAAATACGATGCTAAGGAGAACCGTGAAGTTTTGCATGCAAGCGCCTCCAATGTTTTCTCTGTGTGTGTGTTTTTTTTCTTCTTCCCCGCACTTTCCTCCAAATGTTAGCCAATACTATTTCAGGATGCCACCTCAAGTGCATCCGTTATAACTGGCGCCTGTAACGGACTGCTAATGTTTACACTGTACAGCGACACTGTGTTAATTTGAACATTTTCTGCCCTTCTTTACAGGATTGCCGAGGTGCATTATAAAATGAGAGGCAGTCAAATGTGCGATAGATTATCTTCCTCATCTGCCCGGGGAGCTCACTCCCCTCTAGCTTCATCGCATCAATTAGAGGAAACGGTAAGATTTTTTTAAGAGGTGAGCAAAGTGAGTGAATCTGCCGTAGACAGTTCACGTTAAGCCATCCAAGTATTCGAATAAATTGGAACAACTTCATACTATTTTTTTATTGCAACGTCCATTTATGCCTACTTGTTTTAATAAACCATGCAGATTGTGCCCATGCTTGTTGGTAGTGGAGGTTAGATTGGTTTAAGTTTATTGCTACCTGAGGCACAAAGAAAATCTGTTTAAGGTCTGTTCACATAAAGCATAAAGAAGTAAAAATAAAAGTGCTAATAAGAAATATACGTATGTATCTGCAGATCAGCCACCCTCTTGAGCTGTATTAAGGTACTATACACCTACTATTGCTGTGTAATTACATCCATCATACCTGCTCAGATAATTGATCATTACTATTAATCTTTTTAAAAACATTCCTTATATATATTATAACGTGCTAATGGACCTTTAAGATTAAAACTAACATTTGAATTGTGTGATAACTGACACAATAACATTGAAATATCTAAGTCAGCATTGTTGGTTTTGTACATTTTGGGGCTAAAACGTGCATGACTTATTGCCAAATTTGAATGAAAATTTTATTTTTTTGCAAGGCAGTTTTATTTGCATTTAAATGATGGAATAGTTTAATGTTGGAAAGTGAAGTCTTGATAATTGGCTAACAGGCTCCCATGTGTCTAATGATTCAAGTTATACAGAAACGTATCTTTAAAAGGATTCTTAAGAGTGAATAACCTCATTAAATTAATTTGTATCTTCAACTTGCATCTTTGAAGTTTCTGCTATCACAAGGATTGAGTTCTACTGAAAACCCTGAAACCTTCTGAAATGCAGCCATGAGAACAAGAGCGATTTAATGAGTCGTACTAGTCCTGTGAAAAACTAAGTACACCCTTACTGTATCCATAGGAATTAAGAGGGTAAGAAGCTGTAAAAGCAGACATTTTGGCAGTTTTCTGGTCTGGAGCATTCAGGTGTGTGTTTACGCATTGCCTGGTGGAAAACAAACACAGAGTATCAGCACAGACACCTCATACCAGCTGTCAAGCACAGTGGTGGAGGGTTGAAGATTTGGGTTTGTTTTTCAAGTACAAAACTTGGAGACCTTGCAGCCATTGAGTTGATGAACTCCTCCTCTGTATACCAAAGTATTCTAGAGTCACATGTGAGGCCATCTGTCCTTGGCTGAAATTGGGTCGTGCAGAACGACGATGATACCAAGCACACCAGCTTAAAAAGGAAGGAATCAAGGCGTTGCAATTAGGGCTGCCACAAACGATTATTTTGATAGTCGACTAGTCACCGATTATTTTTGCGATTAGTCGACTAATCAGATCATGCATCCATTGGACGTAAAACGTACAGCTTATTGCACCAGCATGCATCTGCTCTTATATAACTATCATTAGCTTACAGCTTGAAGTGTTTAAGGTATGTGCTAACTAAAAATAAAGACAAGATGATAGTTTATTACATTTTAATGAAATTTGCAGATTGTTTCGGTGGAGTTTAATAAACTCAGCCGTCTGCTCCTTGCTATCTAAAATATAACAGGACACCGGAGTATATTCTCGAGCATCTCACACTTCTGATAATCAGTTGTCTGCTTGACGTTTATTCAGCTGTGTAAAAACTCTAACTTTAATCTCAGCCAAACCGATTTACTCAGGAACAAATACAATACTGAAAAAAGCCAAACAATAACATTTTTAAGTTATCTAAGTGACTTATATATCATGTTTAATCTGAGTAGCGAAAGATGGCGGGGGGTTTGAAAACGATTTGCCGGGAGTCCGGTGTTCTCAACGGCTCTAGTGAGCCTTCAACCCCGGCTAGCTATTGAGCTGGTGGGTAACAGACGTCTCCGAAAACGTCGGAGTGCTTTTGAAAATATGTGGTGTCTTGATAAACTGAGCAAATATTTGAAGTTTACACAGCTACATTCTCGCCTGAAAATATGTTAAACGTTTATTTTGTGACACAGAAAGAATAATAAGAGTAATATTAAAACTAACTAGCTGCCGCCATTGATGGAAACTGAGCAGGGCCACGCTATGAATTCTGGGATAGGTTGGGCCACGAAGTATACACCCGACCCATCCTTCAAATCTGGGGGAATGAAGGGCGCATTTGTCGGCCGCGTTTGTCGGAATCTTCGAATTTGGACAGTCTTTGTCGTGCCACTGTAAAGTAATTGGCCTACAAATGCGGGCACAGGAGGATGCGGTTCCTGAATTTGGACACAGCTACGTTACCGGACACAGCTTCTTCTTCTTCAGGGTTTAACGGCAGCTGGCATCCTTGTACGTGCAGTGCTGCCATCTTCTGTTTCAGTCCGTTATTACACGCTTAAATCCTACTACTTATTCCTGCGTCTTTTGGGATCTTACAAAGCTTCAAACAACGCGTCGACGATTTTGATAGCCGACATAATCGTGACTAGTCGACTAATCGTGGCAGCCCTAGTTGCAATGGCCCAAAGTCCAGAGCTCAACATGATTGAAATGCTGTGGCACAACTTCAAGAGAGCTGTGCTTAAATGAATGCCCACAAACCTTAAATAAACCGGAGCCACATTGTAATAAAGATTGTGCTGAAATTTCTCCACAATAATGTGAGAGACTGATGAGCGCATACTGATGATTACTTAAAGTTATTACTGTTAAAGGTGGCACCACAAGCTACTGAATCATGTTGTGTACTCAGTTTTACATTTGACTGTACGTTTACAATAAACGCCGACTCTCATGTTTTCTTGCACTATGTAAAAGAGATTGCAATGCGAAAACTGTTACTGAAGTTGTGAATTCTTACAGAACACGTGGTAAAATATAGCAAGAAGTGGCTAGTGTCTAAGTAGTGTAGGTTAAAAGTAATGCAAAATGTCTTTGTTGTTTCACCACTGGTGGAAAGAAGTCACTTTACTAAAGTAATCAGTAAAAATAACATATAATCCGTGTCATGTAAGGCTTTAAGAAGTCAAAACAACCAATTTTTACACACAGACACACCTGCTCTTAACCAGAACCAAGAAATCTGCTCTGTGATGTGGTTTTTCGTGGAACACTGCCACACGTCTCTCTCTCTACATCTTCCTGAGTAACTGTTGTTATTAGAGAGACGCACATGCTGCATTCATAATGTAAAACACACGAGATTCTTCACGAACTGCTGCATGTTAGGGTTAAGGGTTAGATAAAAATCTGCCTAGTTTCATACAGTGCACCTGTAAGCATAGACACTAAAAATGCTTAAAAAATAACTTTGTCTTCCGTAGCAATTATGAGTCTAATAATAAAGGAATTGGCCTTTATGCAGCAATTCTAGTTGTGCTGCAGTCCACAAGAACTACATACCGGTAAGTCATTACAAATTGTAAAATGTTGAATGTATTTAATAGTTTGCTCAGTAGCTGTGAAATGCTAAGCTTGATTTGTTAATTGATTCTTTTCCTAATACCAGTAGAAACCTTCACTTTTCCAGTCTAACAGCAGTAGTTGTGTATTGGTCACATTTCAACTAAATGTTTCCATTTATAAGAAGTATTCACTTTAGGTATAAATGCCATATTTATTAAAAGTAAAGGCTACTTAAAGTCAGGTTGGTGGGTTGTGTCATCCTCACTATAGTCTGTGTATTGCTGCAGTTTAATTTGAGGCTGGGATTTAAGCATGTACAAATTCACCTCAATAGATTAAAGGACTGTTATAGAAGGGGCATAAGTGAATTTTAAATACATTTATAGACTGTGTAGTAATGCTATGACTTTCACCCCTGTTTGATTTTGTGTTTTCAGCTGTAGGAACTTCTTGGCTGAACACCGATGAGGAATCTTGCTTAGGTGAAGGAGCGCAGTAAAGGAAACAAGAAGTCGTCATTTGAACTGCTTCTCAATAAAAACTATTCTAAGCAAGTTTTAAAATTAGGTGGATCTTATCTACCTGCCAAAAGACACGTTTTACCGTCTGATCATCAGATTGTCGTCTCGGCTACCCCTCTCAGTTTGGAAGTAGTGCGTGGGCAGTGGATGATCAACAGAGAGTAGCAGCACCAGACCTAAACAATCTGGAGAGACGAACTTTTAGTTTTAAGCTATCATTTAAGTATTTCTTGAAAAAGAAGTCGTAGGTTAGTTTCACCCTTAGGGTTAAGTTTGTCTTTCACCAGTCAGTGGTGGGATCATTTTCGCCGCCCCTAGTGCTGGAGGTTTGGCACCTGCATCCCCATGTGCCAGTGAGTGGGAAATGTTCCAATTTGGAAAATACAATCTGGACATTATAGAGATGTTAAGTGGGCACCAGGCCCACCAATTCAAAGGCCTTGGTTTAGATCGGCAACTACAGCATCAGCAGCAAGTGCAGCTTCACCAGCATCAACTCCAGCAGCAGCAGCAGCAGCAGGCTGAGTCCCCTGGAGCTCTTCTGTCTGGACTTGGCTTGGGCCCCCTGCAGGGGTCTAGAGGTAACGCCTTTTCTGATTCTGCCTCCATTTTTGCCAAGATGAGTGCCCCTCCTCCCCCACCTTTACAACAACAGCCTTCCTCATCTCAGAGCTCTCGTTCAAAGTCAAGCAAGATGAGCAGCAGCAGCTCAAGCCATTCTTCAGGCTATCCACAGTTCCTGCGCTCTTTCCACCCGTCTGAGGCAGCACTAGCACAGGAGCAGTTACACCCAGGTGTAGGCCGCTTTGAGCACTTTGCTGGGGGAAGTAGCAGTAGTGGGAGCGCTGGGGGATTAGGAGGATTAGTAACATCAGCACCTCCACCCCCCCCTCCTCTGCATCCCGGCCTCTCTGTCCCCCAGGCATCACCTGGCCCCTCCTCTTCTTCTCCTTCCCCTTCAACCTCTGTGGCAACCTCTAATAACCCTTCTAGCAGCAGTGCAGTCAGCTCATTGGGACACCAGTTGGTTGGGGCCCAGTCTGATGCACGGAGCCTTCATCAACAGTTTAGTTGCATGTTAGCTGCTAATCAGTATTTTCTTTCTGGGGTGCCTGCTAATGCTAGTTTAGAGCAGTTTCTTGTTCAACAGGGAACTCATAACCATTTAGGGATTGGCTTAAGTCAGACAGGCGGGGAGCCTAGTACTAGCCTTGCTCCGCCTCCTGCTTTGCACTCTTCTCACACTCATGGCCACTCTACTCCCCAGCCACAGCAGACTCCACAGCAACCACCCCAGCAGCAGCAGCTTCCACCGCACACCCTTTCTCATCCTCACTCTCATTCTCATCCTCACCACCCTCTCCACCCAGGCTCTCAGCCCTCATCGCTGGGCGGCTTTGACTTCCAGGGCATTCCTGTACTCTCGTCAAATCAGATAGCTTCTCTGATGCAGCAGGAAGCAGGTTTGCCCCTACCTTTGCCGCTTCATTTATCCTTGTCTAAGGATGACGGTAAAGGGGAAAGCAGCGGAGGTGGAAGTAGTAATAGCAGCAGCAGTAGCAGTAGGAGGAAGAAAGCTATGGCTGGCTATTTGCCACAGAGAAAATCTGACAACAGTAGTAGCAGTAGCAACCATGGGCACAGTAGCCACAGTGGTAATCCCAGCACTAGTAGTAACGGGGGGCTAAATCATGGTCAGCCGCCAGCTTTAATTGGGAGCGGGGTGGGTATGTCAAACATGGGTGGAGAACCGTCATCCCTGCTTGCCTCATCATCTTCATCCTCATCAGTAGTTTCTTCTTCCTCCTCCTCTGCTCCCTCTTCCACTGCTGCCTCAGTACTGGTTACTAATGATTCTCACCTTTCTAAATCTGATAACCAGAGCTCAATGCAACCCAACACCACAGAGTCTGACACAGAGCCAGTTTATAGCTGTGGAGAGTGTGGCAAAAGCTTCCCTCAACTTTCAAGCCTTCGCAGGCATATGCGCATGCATGAGCCAACCGCAGCAGGTACTAGCAATACTGCCACTACTGGCCCAAACCCTGTTCACATAAAAACACAGTCTGATCCAAGCCTTCCCCATTCGACCCAAGAACCTCCCCAACCCTCTTCCAATTCTTGTTCTAGCCCAGACAAAATATTTCATTGCCCTGATTGTGGCAAAGGCTTTAAGAAAAAAGGGCATCTCCTGCAACATGGTGTTATACACTCGTCAGCCCGCCCATATGGCTGCTCCACCTGCTCTCGGGCTTTTAATCGTAGAGAGTCACTGACACGGCATGAGAAGATACATGAGGAAAAGCCATTCCGATGTCCCGCCTGTGGTCGTGCCTTCCGTGAGAGCACCTCTCTACTCAACCATGCTGCCTCAGGCACCTGCGGCAAGCCAGGTAGGGGACCCAAACAACGGGGCAGCAAGACAGGAACTGATGGTGAGGACAGAGTCGAGGGAGGGGGTGGAGGAGGTAATGGAGGAGGGGGAACTTATCAAAGCAATAGAGGGGTTATTTATGGGAAAACTGAGGAAGAGGATGGTGTAATCATTGTGAGGGAAGGAGAACCAAAATCAGGTTTAGGATGTGATGGTCTGTTTCATTCTGGAAGGGGAGGGAATTCAAATGACAGGGACAGAGCAGATGGTAAATACCCCACTGACTACTCTCGGAATCGTTACACAGGCTACCATGATGACCACCGTTCTCAAGGTAATCCATCTCCATGCTACTCTGGTGCCTCCCCATGTGGAAGTGGGATGGCGGGCCCAGCTCTGAGAAAGGCACCCCTGGCGCCAACACTGCATCCACATTCACAGACCCACAACCAGCACCACCATCCGCAGCAACAGCCCCACCTGCCCCTCTCTTCTCTACTGGATGACTCAGAAGATGATGTCACTAGCTCTGTGAATAATGCAATCTCTGCTATAACAGCAGCTAGTAACAGTGGAAATAGAGGGGATGACAGGGGAGACATCATAGGAGGTCTGCTAGGTGGTCTTGGTTTAGGACCTCTGGGCTCACCTTCATCCACGTCTGGTATGGATAAGAATTTCAGAGGTGGTGGGAGTCAAGAGGCTATGAGCAGCAACCCGCAGAATCCTACTGCCAAACCAAAACGTCCCCGCAAACCAAGAGCTAAGAAAGATCCTGCAGCTGGCGGACAGCCCCCCAAACGTAGGCAGTACACCCCCAGAATGGGGCCCAGCGGGCTCCCACGCACTCACCTCTGTAGTGTCTGTGGTAAGGGATTTGCACGCCGCGAGACCCTGCGCAGGCACGATCGCATCCACACCGGAGAGAAGCCCCATCACTGCACTGTTTGTGGGAAGTATTTCAGAGAAGCTTTCCACCTCAGCAAACATCAAACAGTCCACTCCGGGGCAAAGAATTACAAATGCAGCATCTGTGGGAAAGAGTTTGGTTACTCCCAGAGCCTCAGGAGGCACAGTAAACTCCACCAGAAAGGGGAGATGGAAGAGGTGCCCACCACACCGGCTCCAGAGAACCTTAACAGCTTTAACCCAAATCCTCAATGTAGCGTGGCCCAAGACCGGAGCCAGAACCAAGCACCAAGCACCTCCTCCTATTATCCCTACTCCCAAGACGTCAAGCCTCAAGACACCAACCCCCAGCCGCAGCCTCCTCCCCCACCCCAGCCACAGCCCCCGCCGCCGCCTCGACTCTACACCTGCGCTATATGCTGGAAGTCGTTCCGTCACCACTTTCACTTGACTGCCCATCACCAGACGGTCCATGAAGGTGGGGGTGAAAAGCTCTTCTGCTGTGAGGTGTGTGGGAAAGCGTTTGCTTACTCTAACAGCCTCACTCGACACAGGCAGTCTCAGCATGGCATGACCCGCCCTGAACAGTCTAACCCACAAGAAGGCAACAGTGGGTCTGGAGACAACCGAGGTGGGAGTGATGTTAATCAGTCAACCTCTGAGAGTGAGGCTGCCACGAATGCACTGCTTCAGATGGCACCTTCTAACGAAGGCCACGGAGGGCAAAGTCTAAGTGTTGTCACTCATAGCCACCAACAAGCACCCCCACAGCCACCAGTTGGTTATTCTCCCCTCTTTTATGATGCTGCAGCTACTCAGTCTTCTGCCTCTGCGGCCCCAGCTTACTCTCAGCCACTTCCTCCCAACTCTACAGTCATGCCCCCGCAACACCCGCATTCTCCAGCCGGAGTTAAAGGAGAGCACATATATCCAGCTGGATCCCGTAGCCGAACTCTTCACACCACGGCCCCGTTCCAGCCCCTCACGGAACTGCCCTCCACTGAACATCATCATCTGCATCACCATCATCATCACTCCCACCATCATCCCCATCATCAGTCAGGCACCCAGCCCCACCAAACCCTCGACTGCGACGTCCAGTCGTCACACGATGACATGAGACGACACAAGAAGAAAAAAAAAAAGTCCAACAGGAGAGATTGGAAGGGAAATAAATGGGAATCTCAAGATTTAGTCAGATTTGATGGAATCAAACGAAAGAGAAAGATCAGTTGTACAATAAGAGGGCAGTTGAATAAAAAACAAGGCTCTCTTCGTTTGACAATTAGGCGAGGAGGAGGATCAGGTGGTGGTGGATATAAGCTTGTCAACACTGGTGGAATGAAAGTGCAGATCCTGTCATCTCTCAAAGTTCCTGTGAAACGTTTTGGCTGTCCAATATGCCCCAATTCTGTGTTTTCCCGTAAAGCGGGGCTGCTTGTCCACATGGCAGTTAAACACCCACAAAAAGCCTTGAGCACTCAGGAGCGACTTAGGTGCAGTGTGTGTGGGAAGCAGTCTCACAGGCCTTTGGCAGTCTTCATTCATCGGGCCTCCCATCGTGCCAGAGGGACTTTCTCCTGCCGACGCTGCTCCGCTCGCTTTTGGAACGCTACCCTTCTTCACAGGCACAAAGTGTCCTGCCGCCGCAGGGCTAAAGGACTGCAGAGGGGAGATGCTAAGAGGCTGAAGCTTTCAAAAAGACCGGGAGAAAGACAGACCCGTGAGGGTCATGAGGAGATGCCATTCCTACAGGGACCATACAGATACTGAGCTTCCTGGTTTCTGAAGAGAGTGGCATACAAGAGGGATGTTTCAGTTCTAAAATAGGAAGTGAGAGAAAAAAAAAAGGGACTTGAAAAGGCATCTGCTGCCTTAAGGAAAATTTGCCTCGTGTCTCTGTTGCATCTACTCTGCTGACTATTAGAATGAGTGTGTTAACAACTACTGTAGAGTGTCCTATAAAATATCTCCAGAAATTCTTCCAGATTATGTTGGAAGGTGTTTTCAAAGACGTGACTGTTTCCATAGGATCATTAATTAACCCCTTAAGTGCATTGACACTATGCTTGGCTGACACTGTGCAGTTACTAGACAAGTTTAGGTGAAATGACCTGCTAATGTATCTCTTACCCATAACTAGAAGCCCCGCTACACCTCTTGCTGTATGATAAACGTCTCTGCTGTGTATTTTGTCTTGTTGTTGTTCAATTAGAGGCTCTGAGGATTTTTTTAAAAATGTAAAGTGCATTTATTAGGAGTAGGGACACGGGGACAAAGACCTTTGTTGATAGTTTGTCAGTGCATGTTTGTTCTCTGGTCAAGTTTTTTGCTGAGGTTGTGAAATCACTCCTACAGTATGTGATGGTTTATTCAGTATATCCCCAGAAGTTTGTAGTGTAAACCTGATTTGAAAGTTGCTCTATATTCCCTAGTGATTTAATCACACATAGATAAAATGTCAACGTTGCTGGTAATTAGCATTACAAGGACCCCTCTCCTGCCAAAATGACGAAAAACTTACAAGAAGCCTTGCTTATGATGTTCACTTTACTTCATTTATTTGAGATCTTCCTAGCTTTTATACCAAGAGATTGAAAACAGGTTAAACAAGTGGACTGTAACACATGTTTATCTCATGTTATTTGTATGCTCTTTTTAGCAGTGATTATTTCTACAGTACTTCACGGTGTGTTAAAACAAGGACCTATCATGATAGAAACAAATGTAATATTCCATGTATTTATGTGTGTAACCCAATCAGTCTTCATGCCAATCTTATACTTACCCCTTTTACCTTTTTACTTTTTGCTGAGTTGCAATCATATTCTTACTGTTAAGCCTTGTTTTTTTTCTTTTAAAGAAAAATAAGTTCAAAATACATCTTGTCACTTTATTCACACATATGAAATGTTCATACCCCTGTCAAGCCTTGTTTTTTTTCTTCTAAAGAAAAATAATAGTTTTAGTAGATTTCTATCACATTATTTACTGAGAAGTCAGTAGTTGATTATATTTCAGCAATGAATAAACCTTAAGTGTAATAATTTGTTTTCCTTTCATTTCTGATTCAGAGTTACTCACTGCAATATCCAGGAAATGGTAAAAACTGCTAGTTATCGAACATGAGCGAGTTGTTTCTGTCAGGGCATGTAAAGTGCATTTATGACTTGATGTGAAAGTCAAGGATGACGTTCACATCAATCTTTGGATTAAGTGGTTATCAGGATGTAGGTACACCAGTAAAGCTCATTGAAGTGCTTAGACTAATGTTATCAGCCAAGTTCCTCCAGGATGAAGAATGATTTTTACTGATCAAAGCTTGAACATATGACTGTTGTGGGGAGAAAAAAACAAAAACAAAACTCACTTCTGGCTCCACAAGATGGCAGTAAGCAACTCATTTATGGTGTGCTGTGGGCCTGGTGGGGATGAGTGTGGCAGTCACATGGATTTTACAGCGATAGGGGGGTGGACTGGAGACGCTGGTGCTGTGTGGCTGTCTGCTGTTTAGCTCCAGATTAATGAAACAAAGTAAAAAAAAAAAAAAAAAGATTGTTGTAGCGACCGGATTCATTAACCCATAGTTAATTTAAAACCACCTTTCCCCTCTGGAAATTAATGTGGTTTATAAGCAGATTTCTGTGCATTTAATTTTGCATGAGTTGTCTGCAGATATATATTTTTTAATTTAAGAACTCTTTAAGTGTTGTGAGTTTTAATTCATGCTGATGATCTGGCTTGCTTGCAGACACAAAATATGATGATTCATCCACTCTGATATTTTTTTATGTGGGGGTGACACGTGGTTATAATCTTGGGAGAACACAGCTGGACAACACTGGAGTCTGATAGGTTAATTCGGAAAAATAATCATTAAAAAAAAGGGACTCTCGGGACAGGGCTGAACACAGGGCTCCCTCCTCCTCCTCCAGTGCTCCTGCCTCCAGTTGCATTCACTTATTTATTTTCAGGGCATATTGTTCAAATGCAATTACTCAATGCGTCTTTTGTATGCTGTCTTGTCTGTAATCTATTTACGTCAACTTCTGCATGTCTAACTCTGGAGGAAAAAAAATCAAAGGGGGTGAATTCCTGCTGCACGCATTGTTTTGCATGTGCTTTTCAACTTGTACAGTAGACAAGACAACCCTCGCGCTTTTTTTGTATTTCGAGCTGCTCGGTCTCACGCGGCAGTAGCATGCACCGGGAGGGAATCCGAGCGGGCGGGCTTGTCCGACCTATTTCTGCCCAATCGGCTCCGGCGCAAGGGCGGAGCAGCAGCTCTCCGCGGGCCTATCAGTGCCCGAGCTGTGAGCAGACGGGCCTCGTCTCCGCGTGCCTCATACACGTGAGCCTGAGCTGCTATTGTACGCCGGCAGGCAACGTGCAGAAGCGTTCCTCTCGCCTGAAAAAACGGCGCACTCACGTTTTCCGTGGATTACAAGGAAGCTGGAAAAGTCATGCAGCAGTGCCTGAATATTAGAGAAAGCCAAATTATGCTCCAACGGAGAGCGCGAGCCTAAGCGCCATTAACCCCCAGCTTACAGCACAGTTAGCTGTTTCTCATGGTTTCTTTCCCATCACCATGGTGACGCTGAGACTAATTTACATATTTCCTGCTTCTTGTTTGATTTTTATTTTATTTTTTTTAAATAATTGTGGTTGTACCTGTCGGGAAAAACAACACAACCTGCTGCTCCCCTCGAGGTGTGGCACGAGGGGTAGGTGTGTCCTCATAAATAATTTAGGCGAAAATTGAGAGATCGGTTAAAGCCGGGCCCCGCCCCTCTCTCGAGGTGTGACGTCACGTGAACTGCCCGTGTCCATTCCAGCTGAGAGAAAGAGAGAGAAACGGGAGGAGGAGGAGGACGTCGCACGGCCCAAACACAGACCCGAGCCCGTGCGCCCGTGACTGGATCCACCGGATGAAAAAAAAAAAGTACAGACAGAAAGAGGAAACGACCCCCTCCAGCCTCTCCAACCACCCCCTCCCCACCGAGGGACAGCAGAGCGCGACAGCAGAGAAGCAGCAATACAACTTGTCATCTGACCACGTACAGCTCGCGTCGCTGGCTGTTTTTTTTTTAATGCTCCTCTTTCTCCACGACAGTTTTGTTTTGACGGAGGAAGTCTCTCTCTGCGATCTTCTTTCATTATTATAAGTATTTCTTTTTAAATTACCGCACCACTAACTCGGGATATCGCTCTTCAAGTTTTTACTGTAATATTTTTTCCTTGTGCGTGCAAAGTGTGTGTGCGGGATTTTCACGCCTTTGCAGTTTTATTATGGACAGTATTCCTAATCAGATGGTCTGACTGTCCCTCCCACACTGTTCTCCGAGAATAACAGCTTCATCTACAACATCTAAAGGCAATGGAGTACTTCGAGGAAAATATTTTTGCAGGGAAATAAGGAACTCTTTATATCTACAAGTGAAAGGTAAGAGTGTGAGTGTGTAATTTAAACTTTCTGACATAATGCCATGCCAATGTCATGACTGTAATTACAATATAACAGATGCTCTATTCTGCATAGATAAGTCTCAAAACTACCTTTCTGTATTTGCCCACCACCCCACCCCTCCTGTGCTCACAGCCACAGTCATCCAGCCTGCTTGTCCCATTGGTAGGTACTCCTGTCAGCTCGCCTCGCCCCTTCAAGTGCCCCAGGTGTGTTTCTGCGACCTGTCTGGTCCAGGATGTCCAGGCAACTCTCCCAGCTTCCGACCCCAGACCTCCCAGCTGGGGCAAGCCCACAGTTTGGAAGCTGTACTCAACCTGGAGGCTCCCTGACAGGGGGGCACCTCAACTCTATGGCAGGTCTGAAATCCCTCCTGCAGCACCCCATGAAAGGAGACCAGCGTTTAAAGAACCCATGCGATTCGAAAGGTGAGACGCTTCTGTGAATTTAATTAATAAAAGGTCAAAGTGTTGCTTTACCAGCATAATCTGCCTTCTTCTCTACGCAGTGGAAAAGCATGGATAAATCTTTTCCATCCACTACTACTGTTGTATAAAAATATGTACCATTATTAGTAATTTTTCATATGTAAAGGCCACAAAGGTTTCATGCCCCAGGACATGTGCTCAGGATGACTCCTCAGTGACCATGGCCAGATGAGCTGAATTATAATCCCTGATGCAACTTCAAATTAGGATCTAGATTACACTGGGTGATAACATGCTTTGGTTTAGCTGTAAATCTAAACCCATGCAAGCATGCGTTCTGGGTGCCTTTTCTCTGCCAAATGTATCCCTGGCTATTGTGAGATTTGTTCTGGAGTTTGTGTATACGTTATGACAGCAAATCGGTTTTGGCTGTTGGTTAATGCTGCAATTCAGCTACCATCTGGGCCCATCTGTGTTTCTGTGTGTGATTGTATGAGAGATAGGCGGAGAAGGGGATTTTGTAGAAGTGCATCGTTTGAATAAATCGGCCGTGCCATTTAGTTCTGTGCAAATACGAAGAGCTGATTTTTCGCATAAAGCAGCCAAAGCATGAACTATCCCAAGGCCACCTTCTTGTCCACTGAAACCTGTTAAAGTGACACCAAAAGTAAGCATTGTCATTTTTATATTCCACTAATAAGTCTGCTTTTTATTCCCGTCTGGCAGACAAAGACAGACTGGACCTCGATGAGGACTCCTTGGGAGTGTGCCCAATGAGGAATGGAAGTGGAATAGTCAACAGTAATAGCAGTAATGGCTGTGGAGGAGGTGGAAATGGAGGAGGAAACTTCAACCAGTTCCTGGGGCCTCTTTTGTGGGATCGCACTGTGCCTGCGGATGGGGGCCTCTTCCAGCTTCAGTATATGGACTTGGAGGAGTTTCTAACTGAAAATGGAATGGGCAGCATGCACAACAACAACAACAACAACAGCTCCTGTTCAGCCCAGATCCCCTCACAGAGCCCGCAGTCAGCTGTGCCCAACCAGAGCTCCCAGTGCCTACCACCCTCATCCCCACCTGGATCTTCATCCTCACCACCTTCTACCTCTTCTTCTCCATCTCTCATCGGTCTGGAGGTGGCTCAGCCACAGAATCTTCCAGGAGGAACCGACTGCCTGCATGGTGAGTTGACTAATATCGACTAGTTTGTTATGGCCAGTGCAGAGACTGGTTATTATCTAGGGATTGTCAAGATCACCTCACAGCAACAGTCGTGGAAAATGGTTTCCAAGCTTTTCAGAGTTGACAAAGTTTCACCTGCTGCTGGTCGACTAGCAGACCTTTCGGTTTAATAACAATAGTTGTGATGTAAACAGGGTTATGTGGAGTGTGGGCTAATGATTCAGGACTTCAACTGTTCTTGCTTCACAGTGACTATCATGGCGATCAAACATTTCGCTGTCCTGTGGGGTCAAGCTGAGGCCGTGAGATCACATGGTTATGTAAACAAAGTAAGCTTTAAAAAGAAAACAGAGTTTAAAATTTGCAGCTTAACCATGAAACCATGACCATTTGGTTGCATGGCTGCAAGGTAAAAACTGATTGGGAGAAAAACAAAAAGCTGAAGAGCAGTGAAGAACTTGAAAAGAAATAGGTAAAGCAAAATAAGGAGTCCTGAGCTATTTGATGAGTCAACTTCATAGCTATGACAAGAGAGTTTGGTGTAGTTTGGCATGTGATCTGTGCACTGCAGTGTACAACACAATCAGCATTCACTCCCGGCCAATAATGATTGTGCAGCAGGGTCAAAACAGTACACACAGAGAGAGAGAGAGAGACAGCAGTGTGTGTGGAGTGTTTGCGGTTGCGTGTCTTTAAATCTCTCCCCACTTCACACGCCACAGCCATGTGCACGCGTCATTACACGTGCAGAGGCTGGGAGTACTGGAGTGAGAGAACTAGAGGCAGGGCCAGCAGACATGTAGGAGGAGTCCACAGAGGAGAAGGAGGGGGGGGGGACAACAGGAAGAGTTTCCCTGTGCCTGCTGGACTTCACACCGAACATATGATCACCAATGAATGACAATAAGTGCACTGATATCAAGAGGGGAGCTTTATACTTTATGGGATCTTGACTGAAGACCTTTAATTCACTCCTTCAATTACAAAGCACTCGTTCATAAACTCTGATAAGACATTTATACTGCATGATAAAGGCTTGTGCATTTTTGATCAATGTCCCTTTGTTTAAAGTCTTATAATTACATCAAGATAGTCTAGATGCTATTTGCCTCCCATTAAGCCTCCCAAAGCTTATAAAACTAGAGTTTTAATGCTAAAATGCAACATCACAAAGGTACTCACAAAATATCGGACGGCCTAACGATGCACAATTATTAGGTAACCAAGGAGTATGACCCCTGTTTACCTTCGCAACGGTTTCGGGCTTTCTTGGAATGCTGTTGTACAAGTTCTGGAAAATGTGAGGGCACATGTCGGGCCATGTAATCAAAAATGAAATCCTGCTGTTATTTAACGGTGGAAACATGTGAACGAAAAATGCACCAAATCTCCTTGGCAAATCTGCGTTCCAGAGCTGCCCGAAAGTCAGAGGTGAGAGGTGGCAGTAAACTGCAGGGTCTTTAGGTTTTCACTCCAACAAAGCACCACAACAGGTGGTGGCACTACCTAGTTCCTGCTGTTGGGTTTAAGCAGCACGACACTTGGTTAACCATATCCACAAGAGCTTTCAGCAATACGTAGATCTGACTGCTGATTGTGCCCCGGTGCATCTACCACTTTAAATAGTTTTATTGTAGTGCGGAGGCATTGCCAAGGGAGTGTGAGTGAACAGTGTTCACCTGGTGTCAAAATATGGCCTCACATTACCTGTCTATTATATAGCCATTACTCATGCTGTAGGTTCTGTTATACTACAGATCCACAGGTAATATAGTTAGCAGCTGGCAGCACATACAGACCCACAACCTACGGGCTTGTTTTTCTATTAAACCACATTAAATATTCATTATATTCACCCTGGGTTTGATATTTGTCCATATTTGGGAGGCTGCAGTGCTGTGTTAAGTAGATACCTTGTTAGGTATCCAGCTAACACATAGAGGAGCTTTGAGTCAAGTTGACATCTCTGTTAAATTGCCTCAATTGCATGTGGACAGGCTTATACATTCACAACAAGGATGATGACTGAGCTGTCTGGAGTCACATAGAAGTTAAATGGAGGCTTGTGCTCTTTGAAAGAAAAGCCAGTTGAGTAAGGTGCATTGGCCCTACAGGGGGGTGGGCTGACACATCACCCTATGCCGGCCCCACTTAAAGAAACTGGATTGGAGAGGAGGGAGAACACATTATATAACATTTCCACTTATAGATTTTTCTATCTGCATTTGTTCTGGTTGTTAGCTTTGGTCCACAAGTACATTCTCAGCAGTTCATGTGATAAAACTTGTCACGGTTATGCTTTGGGCCAAGAGGTTTTGTGTAGTGGTGATTGTGTGTTATATATTCTTAAAGCAGTGGCCTGTGGACCAGAGGATTCACATCAAGACTGTGGTTATGCTTTTATTTTATCAGTAGCACACTCAGTGGGACATACAAAGAACTAATTTGATGTTAGATCCCCTTAACGACAGATGCATAATAAATTATACAGACGGGTAAGAAATGAAGAAGAAATCTGCACCCATTTCTGACATGGCACAGCTTTTCTGAGAGGTTACCTTTATCTCATGATGAAGTCTTTCCACCCTGATAAAAAGATAGATAGTACCTCCATCCATAGAGGTTAAGAGATCAGTGATCAGATCTCAACAAAGTGAACACTTTTTTAAAAAATAATGAAATGCTTTCCTCCATTACTGACAAAACAAATAAGGGAAAATACTGAAAAAAAAAGAAGGTTCCACTCCCCCATTAGTGTCTTAGAGATGTGGGTAATCTGTGCCAAGGTGCATTGAAGCTATGTTTTTGGCACAAGATGGCTAAATTCTTACTGAGACAGCTATCATTGGCTTTTCAATTAATTAATTTAGGTATTGCTTTAAACAGCTTGTTGCTTAGTTACATCCACAAATTTGTGCACTAAAAATTTGTAGATTACGTGATTGAATTATATTGCATTTGCTATTGTAGTATACTTTAAACATTACCTTGACTATGAAATCCTTTATCTGTCAGTGAAAGCTGACTGAATACTAGCCAACTCTCAGTTAAGGCCAAAGCAGTGTTTGTTTTATTAACAACGTAGCTCTCTGCTGCCATCTGGTGGTTATCATGGAGTGCTGCATATATTTTTTTATTTTTGTGGCTGATCTGTCAAAAAGTGTCAAAAAGTCTTCCACTAAAACTGTCAAAGTGTTTAGTGTACTTAGGTTTCTCTTCTTTTTAATTCTAGGGAGTCAGAGGAGAATGAATGACTCCTGTGAGTCACCCTCTTCTTCCTCTTCATCCTCCTGTCCACCTCTGCTCACACCCACTGGGAATGGGCCAGATGTGATCGGAATGTTTGACATGGATTCTTCAGACATGGCTATGTCCAACACGTCAGAAGAGCAGAACTTTGATCCCCGAAGGCACTCCTTCAGCGAGGATGAGCTCAAGCCCCAGCCGATGATCAAGAAGGCACGCAAGATCCTGGTACCTGATAACATGAAGGTGAGGCTGCTGAGGTATTCACAGCATTGATGCAAGTGGCTTACATGCTGTTTATGCCCTGAGACTGAAGTATTTTGAAAGCAGCTAAACAGTAATTAAATCAGTTATTTTTAAAATTTGTATCGAATTATTTTAATGTCATAAAATAGTGAAAATGCCATCTAGATTTACCAGAGATAAAGCCTTGAGAGGCTCAAATGGTTAATACACTGTCCACATTGTTTGAGATTCATTTATCTGATGACTAATGGGGCAATTATCCAGCTATGATCATGGAAAATGATCAGTTGAGGAAAATACTGGAGAGAGCTAAGCTGTTTACCTGATATATTTATTTTTATCAGAAATGAGCACACGCCTGGGTCTGCATTCATATTTTACATTGTTAGCGCTTCAGTTTAATGAAAACAGTGTAAAAGGCAGAACAGTTTCACAATGAAGGCATCCGATAATGCACAAGCAACAAACACGGGAGCTGCAAAATAAAAACAGAGATTACATAAACAAAAAGCCCAGTATAAGTTATAAGATTGATGACTTGTAACTGAGTATAAAGAAGTATAAACTGCAAATCGTCACTCTGTAGTTTATGGAAGCCCATAAAATATTCTACAGCCAGAAAAAAAAAAAAGCAAGACAGCAATTCAGTTTTTTAGCAGCTGTGTGTGGCACATGCAGGTTGTTTGCTTACTTTATTTGCTGTCAGACAGGAACCAGTAACCAAATTCTGAGGATGTGGTATGCAAATAAACAACAACAACAACAAAGAAGTGTCTTTTCATTGCCAAACACCCACATAGCTGTAGAAGTTAGGCTAGAAAAAGCACTACACACTTCTTAAGAAACAAGTCAGAACGGTCACTGATTCTTTTCTTTATACATTTTATACCTAATAATCCTAAAATTCCCCAATAAAAATAAGTGGATTGCATTGGTGGATGCTGAATAATCCATATGTGCTGTTTTTTTTCTTCGGTCCTTTTGTAGGATGAGAAGTACTGGACCAGGAGGCACAAAAACAATGAAGCGGCAAAGCGCTCCCGGGACGCCCGCCGTCTCAAGGAGAACCAGATATCAGTGCGCGCCGCCTACCTGGAGCGAGAGAACGCCGCCCTCCGACAGGAAGTGGCCGAGATGAGGAAGGAACTGGGCCGGTGTCGTAACATACTTAGTAAATACGAGAACCGTCTCGCTGACCAGTGATGGTAGCACGGAGAAGAATCAGGACGAGGAGAAATATAAGCTGGATTCAATCTAAGACTCTGAATTTCTGGGGTAACCTGATGGACATAAAGGGGGTCAAGCTGATTATGATTATGATGATGACGATGATGATGATGTTGATGATGAATGTATAAGACGAGGAGAAGGTTTGTGCATTGAAGCTCAGGTGTCTTGTTTCGTTGAGGTGTCGGCTCTTAAAAGTGGCGGACAGAGAGAATAATTTAACAGATGAAAGATGTGACTTTTAAGAGTTTTGTTATTGGAGAATTGTATATTTTTATAATACTTCAGAAAAATTAGAGGGAGAGCAAATTACAGAATAATTTTGTATATTTTCTACATGATGAGGACACAGAGATGGGGGAAAGCTGCGGTAAATATCTTTTTATCATAGTTGAGTCAGGAGATGCTTAACAGGTTGTCAGCCATCGATGGTTTTGTTTTTGTTTTTTTGTGTTTATAATTATAGCCAGGATGCAGCAGCAGGGTTGAGAAGGCATGTAACAATTGTAATATAGAGAGCAAAATTATCTTAAAGACGTGTAGTTCTACATTTTGTGGATTTTACTCAAGCACTTAATTTGTTTCCTTTTATGTTTCTGTCACTGGGGATGCTTGAGGGAGACAGAATGAGAGACACCATGTATACAGTCCAGCTCTATCCTCTTGGCCAGTCTCGTATATTATTTTCTATTAGAACAACTTCACCCCCCTTCCCCCTGCTAACAATATTAGCTCTTTTTACCTTGGTTTTAACTTTATGAGACTGGTACATCTTCCTCTAGCCCATATTTCTGTGTATTGCTCTTTTACTTTTTCACTATCCCAGTGGAAGTGCTTTCAATCTGCTCTGGTGTTTTTAGATATTTCCCGAGCCTGTGGAAGCCTGTTGTGATGCCCTGGGTAACTCTGCTCCTCTTCATCCTCTCTTTGAATTGCTCCCCTGTTTCTATATCCGACGTCTCTATTTCTGTCTGCTCCCACTTGCAGCCAGTCCTTTGACAGTTATGTGCAAACTCTTCCCAATGCATTTTGTCTTTGTGACTCTCTTGCACCTGAAAGGTGCACAGAGCAGTTCAATCTCAGTGTTGTAACATATTCTGCAGTAGTAATCAATCGTCCCTGTAAAAACACACGTTGTTACTTTACTGAACACACTTTAATTAGCATTATTACAGGGGTGTGGTGGGGGGAAGGGAGGGGAATTGTTGTGTATATTGGATAGGCCTCTACTATTTTGTGTATTTGATGTATTCCAGGAGATGGGTTGAGTACCCCCATTGAGTGGAATGTGTTAATTTCTCAGATTTCTGGGAGAAATAAAAGCCAAAATGTTGATCCTATGTCGATCCACGAAACTTGTTGCTATTTAGTGCTTTTTCAATCCTGTTATTGCTCCTTCCTTTTTACTGTATCTATGAACTTCTCTGTGTACCCAACAACACCTACACAGGGGCATGGTACACTATGTTATGCTCCCTGGGGGAGGGACGACTAGTAATAGTGTGATTTTTAATCCTCCAATGACCATGATGAGTAGTTACCATTACAACTATTATTATTGTTATGATTATTATGATTATCCCTCTTATTGTTGTTGTTCTGTATTACTGAATGTTTTTTTTCTTTCTTTGGATGATCTGTTGCACCTTGAAACATCTTTGATCTTCAGAGTTCCTCAGAAAGACTTTTCAAATGGAAAAACAAAACAAAACAAAACAACCCCAGTCTCGGCTATTTGCACCAGTCTTCGGACCCACATTTATCCACTTCTTCTACAGAGACTTCTGTTTTCTTTGACCGTGGATTTCACAAACGTGGCTCAGTAACTTGAACATGATGTTCACTCAGACCTACTTGACCTTTCATCATGACCGTTTTCTCACCTGTGCATGGACTGTGCACACTACTGATACGCTCCTTGTTGGTTTATCTGCCTTTATCACCTCATTCAGTGATTGTTTGCTCTCCTAACAGGATTTTAGTCTCCTGTATCTTCACCGATGTGGTTGATAACTCTTATAGTGACTCTTAACTGATCAACTGCCCTGCTGCATCAGTAGTGTCGATGATGCCCAGCCCACCAGTCAGTGCTGGTTGTTTGGATGTAGTATGAGATTTCCTCCTCCCCCCCAAAAAACACAAATAAAAGATTGTTCTCATTCATCACTGCGCTGTTTGTGGTTGCTTCAACTAATCCAGAATTGAATCAAAGCCCAGTTTTGAAGGCAAGACGACAAAGGTTAAAAATTCAGGGGAACTGTGACTTTTTTTTTTTTTTTTACTTAAGCTGATAACCAGACTGTGATACGTGGTGAAATGCACCATGTTGTTTTGATATCCTCCCTGTTTGTTCACATTGTGTACATTCCTTAATAGGCAAAACAGTTCAAATACCAAGTCTTGCCCAACTGAGGCAGTTCTGGTTCCTGCAAATAAATTTAAAGAGTGTTTTATGCATTTTATAATTAAATGCACACTACGTTTAAGAAACTGAGTTAGAATATATAAGGTAAGATAAAAGAAAAGTTTACATGATGGGCTATGCTTAAGATAAAGCATTAAAAAAGTCACACTGACCTACTTTGGTGCTCTCTCTCACACACACACACACACACACACACACGCACACACACACACACACACACACACTCACACACACATATATTGCATCCAATATATCAAGTCAAATCTATCAGTTTCTTCCTTTTATAGCATTTCCTGTTTGTTAATTCTCTGTGTGGACAGTAGTTATGTATATGTCACCCCTTTTATCTGTTGTCTCAACAGAAATGGGTGAAAGGTCCTTCAGAGTGGAATTTTCCTCACTTTTCTCCTCCTCAACACGAACCAGATGTGTGCTCCTGGGCTGTACCCTCTCTCTCTCCACCTCTCCCTCTCTTTCTCTTTGGACCTCTCCCTCTTTCTCCCCCTCTCCCACCCTTTGTTCCCCCCTTCCTTAAAAATGCTGCATCTGCGTGTCCCTTGCTCATATCGTCTGAGGCCTCGCTCCAAAGATGGACCATGCACTGCTGCTGCTGCTGTCCATGTGGGCTCTGACTGGAACCGTATCCCTGCAAGATTCAGGTAAGACCTCCATCACTTTCACCTGGAAGAGCACTGATCCCTGCTTACACAGTTAACACAGCTGGACTGAATGATCTTTAGTGATGCCATTAGGATTTTCCCTGAAATGCTTCATCTTTCTCTAAGTTGTAGTTTGAAGTTTAGGTGAGCACATAGCTCGGATACAGACGTACGCAATTAGTCAGTTGGAGTTAGCACTTTAAAAGTGGACTAATGGCTTGGCAAATGTTGGTCATAGTGTACTAATTAAGAAACTAAGACTTTATTTTAATGTTTATTTTGTATGTATATTTTGCACGTAGCCTACATCATAAATGTATGGCTTTCTAGTCAGTAGTTTGTGATTGCAAAGCTGTTTTGGATCATTGTTTACCTTCACATGAACAGTTCCAAGTCTTCCATAATACTGGCCTGCATTTCATAGTGACTAATTAGTTATATAATATCATAGGTGCTAAATATGTACGCCATGTCTGGAACGATCATGTGCTGCGTATTCATGTTTGTGTGCACATGTACTTTTGGGCAGAGTGAATATAGCAGCGCACACATTTTCATTCTGAGAATCGAAAAATGGGGCACTGAGTTTGTTTCCCCCACATTCCCTCCCCTTTTCCGTCTCAAATGACGAGGTCATGTTGATGTTTATGTACAGTAATTCACTGTGGTTTTTATTATGCGACTGGAGTATGACTCAGAATTGCATGAATTGCATTTTAGATAAAGTTTCTCACACAAACACGCTCACTTTTCAGCGAAGAACAAGATTGATAGCTGAAAGGCACAGAGCAGCAAAGCCTGCCATCGAAATACCTCTTCGTTCTGCAACCTGGGTGGCAAGTGTTTGCCCGGCCACCCACACTGAATTTGCTTTCCTTCACAGAGAAAACAGAGCAGAATTGGCAAACAAAATCTCTTTACGACACAGCGTTTGTCTTTTTTTCCCTTTTTTTTATGGGGGGCCATGAATGAAATAGGAGTAAACAAAGGGGCAATTACTGTGTAACAGTGTGTGGGTATCACAACAGGGTCATGTCCGGAGAGGCTTGTGGGAGAGGAGGGAAGGAGGACGTGTCCGCGACCCTGCAAAGCTGACAGTGACTGTGGCAGCAAACGCCAGTGTCTGTGTGACGGCCAGTGTGGTCTCAGCTGCGTGGCTCCAGGTAACTATTTGTATGCATGTGTGCTGTCAGTTCTCACTTTGAAAAGCATTGTGGGCTTAGCCATTAAAAGGGTGTGTGTGTGTGTGTGTGTGTGCAAATGCATACGCATACGCAGCTGTGCCAACATACATCAGTGCGTGTGTGTGTTTTTTGATGGAAAATAAAATAAAAGCCTTATGCCAGTGCTGAACAGAAGCTTTTTATTATGCTTCTGTGCTGTAAAAGGGAGCACTGTGCGTGTATCCAGACTCATTATACAGCCTCATTTGTGCTCTTTTCATTTGTCTCCTGCACATTCTCTGAATTGTTTTGTTCCCTGCCTCTTGTTTTCTCTCCTCTCTCTGGACCATCTCTTTCATCCTCAGGTCGTACTTGTCCCTGGCCTCTACCCCACAGTGAAAACTCAGAAGCTCGCCTCCTCTCTCCCACTCACTCCTTTTCTGCCCTGCTTGAAGTGCGCTGCAAGCCAGGATTCACATTGCCCAGCGGCATGGATGTCACTATTCGCCGTTGTCAGGGTGACCGACAGTGGAGTGGCGATGAGCCCATCTGCACAGGTAGGTTTGAGGTCACGGGAAAATGTTCTTTGGTTCTTTTGGGTTTCTTCCTGACAGGTAGTGGTCAGCTGGAGGTCTATGCAGTGAACACACACAGCTGTTTGTGGGTGTATATGTGAGACGGAGAGAGAAATCCAGAAACCCCTCTGTGATTTGTGTCAACGTAGACATTGCACAACTGGGACCTATTCTCCCCATCACCATAGCAACCAGAGCCTCGGTTATTCAGAGTGGGTCTGAAGATTTTACCATTGAACTGTCGAGAACTTTAAAAAGGAGACAAAAGCTGAATACACAGCTGTGTCTGTGCATGCATACAGTATGTCTTACATGTTTCTTATCTTAAACACAAAGAATATGCATATCAAAAAATATGTGTGCAAGAACATATACGTGTGCAACATTTAGAGGTAAACAAGTACAACACAAAGATACACAAGCATGTTTTTTTTGTTTTTTAGAAAACAAAAATGTAGAATGTCCCAGAGCATCCCAAGCTGCTTTTTTTTTACTTCATGGGTCATTTTGAATAATCCAACCTTTGGATTCTTTCATAAGATTCATAAATGCCACGTTACATGTAAGGGCAAATAATTTGGAATTTATGGACCAACTCAGAAAGTGGAAGAATTACAACTGTTTACTTACTGACATTCAAATTAGTGGCAAAAATAGTGTTACAGAAAAACAGTGTGAGCGAGTCATTAACAGATGTGAAACACCAGAGAAAGACTTCAAGCTAGATAGAGCTAATATTTCTAATCAGCTAGTTAGCCTTCTAGATGGATCATACATTTCTTATCACTCATTAGTTATTGTGTTACTGTGTTAGATGATGGTACAAAACACACCCGCATGTTCTCCCGATGTCTGCAGGGTTCTCTGGCTTCCTCCCACAGTCCAAAGACACACAGTTAGTGGGGTTAGGTTAATGGAAAAACTCTAAATTGCCCAATGTGAGTGCAATTGGTTGTCTGTGTCTATGTGTTAGCCCTGCCTGCAACAGACTGGCAACCTGTCCAGGTTGTACCCTGCCTTTTGCCCTAAGACAGCTGGGATAGGCTCCAGCCCCCCACGACCCTGAAAAGGATAAGTGGAAGAGAATGGATGGATGGATAAATAAAACTAATGGCAGCCTCTGTAGGACTCTATATAGCCTTCTAAACTAAATCACAAACATGTTGAACTGCCATGACAGAAATGGAGAGCACACAACTGCCAACAAAGAAACACTTTATTTTTAATAAAAGAAACATAAAGAAAGAATTAAAACTAACTATGGTGTATGAAGTCAGTCCTGTTGGGGGTGGATGCAACATTATTTCGTGCAAGAAAACAAACTAAGGAGCAATTACAACCAAAAACAGCCTCTTACAAAGGAGAGACAGTAATTGAGCTCTGAGGGCTTTTACAGATCATTGGCACACTGGGCTCAGGTGTTTCCAGTGATGCTAATTGGGAACAAACCACACCTCCTCTCCAGTACCTGCTGGAAAGATCTGCCACACAGAAAGCAGAAAGGTAGGCAGTGTGTTTGGTGCTATAAACAGATGATTCCCTGTTTCCTACGCTGAGATTTATCTTTTATTTATTTATTTTTTTGCCACGCAGAGCTGAGTCAAAATTTAAAGTTATTATCTCAAAAATGTCAATTTCCTCAGTGGTGAGTCAATACGTCACAAATTAGAGATAATAACCTGAAATTTTAACTTATAGATGACAATTTATTTATTACAGTGGCTTCCATAGCAACAGGACTACCATACACAAGAGCTGAGATGAAAATGTGCTCACTATAGCAGACTTGCTTCTTGTCTGCAGCTCATGTGTGTGTTTTTGGAAACTGTGTTTGTAACGTTATTTGCTTGTTTCAGTTGTATTTATGCTGCTGCTGAACTAGAGGGCAAGATGCAGTCTACATATGGTCAAAATTATAATGTAAGGCTAGACAAAATAAACCTACCACAAAAACCAACAAGGCAAAAAGACTAATTACGGCCTCAAAGTGTAATCACGCATAAACACAGGTTCAACTAAAACTTTGCTCATGCTGTGTTTAAAGATATAGGTTGGTACTAGATCTATAATAAACATGTGACCAGCGTATTGGAAATGGAAAGGCATTTATATAGTACTCTTCTGGTCTTACTGACCACTTAAAGCGTTTTAGACTGCAAGCCACATTTAACCATACATTTGAAACCTAACATGCCTGTCTTTGCTCTGTGGGAGGAAGACGGCGTCCTCGGAGGAAACCCACGCAGACACACAGAGAACATGCAAACTCTGCACAGAAAAGCCTCGGGAAGGTTTGAACCCAGAACCTTCTTGTGCTAAGGTGAGCGTGCTAACAAAAGAGAGAGAGAGAGGGAAGAACAAATGCACATAACAGCTGTAGTCAATTCAAAGAGAGCAAGTTCAAAGGCCTTCGATTCATGTTAATTTACAACCAAAGTGCTTCTCTGCCCCAAGGTAACTGTGTTGTTCGAATCAGGCTTGTGAGCGGCAATGTAAACTGACAACAGACACCAGAGTTTATAAAAAATACATTGCTTATTTAAATTATTACATATCCAAAGTTAAAACCCAGAAGACAGGGTGTTAAAAAGCAAACCCACTTGAAGACTACTGCACTGCCACTGCAAGCACTGTGGGCTGCAGATATTTTGTGTTTCTGTCTCGTGAAATATAGAAAAATAAGCGTTGATTCTGAATTGATTTCAAACAAAAGGCATCCTCACTACTTCTCCTCTATAAAGTTGCAGCGTGCAACATAAGGTTCTTCTCAGTATCTCCCCAGATCTGATCAGTACTATTGCTTAGGTCAACCTGTCAACGCTCATGATAACAATGTAATTCAGTTTTAAAGGTCTGAGGCCTGTTACATTAATCGCCCACCTGCAGCTACATGCTTTCCTAGAAATCCTCAACCCTGCTGCGTTTCAGTCTCACCCTCAGGATTTTTTCACCAATTCAGAGATGAAATAAGGATACAATTCTCAGCTCGCTCGTAGAGTATCCTCCTTCTGAGAGACAGGCAGAAGGTAGGTGGGTTTAGAGCGTGTGAGAGTGTTTGTATTGTGTGTCCTTTGCATGTGTGTTAGAGTGTGAGCCGAGCTCCTTCATGCCTGCTGAGAGGCAGTGGGCGGCAGATCACTGTCAAAGTGGCACGGAGCTGCGTGCACGCTGCGCCAGCGAGAGTGAATGTGGGTCTGCTGTGAGTGAGGGTGTGCGTTTAACAACACGTAGAGAGGTAGATGTGTGTGTGTGTGTGTGTGTCGTCCAAGCATTACTCATGCTGGGGACATGCCTTCCTTATGGGGACAAAAATCAAATCAATGCATTTAAAATCAATCTAGTTTAACATATAGATGTGAGGGGTAGAGTAAGGTTGGGTTTAGGTGAGGATTAGGCAAATAGTAGTCATAGTTGAGGTTGAAATAAGTCTCCAGGAAATTAATGTGTGTCAATGCGCTGTGAAGTCAGAGATACACGACTGTGTTTGTGTGTGTTTGTGTGTGTGGGCGACAGATTACAGTCTGAAAGCTCTCTTGCTCACGCTGCTCGAGGCCTTTCTGTTCCCAGTTCTCTTCTCCTCTGCTCTTTCTTCTCATCCTCTTTTCCTCTCATCTCTTTCTCCTCTCATCCGCTTCCATCCGAGGCCTCTGATAAGGTCTCTCTCTACAATAGGAGCCAAGGACAAGTGTGCAGCTCTAGGCTTTTCAGCTTGTGTTGTGTGGATATGTCTCTGTGTATATTTTTATTGGAAAAAACCCCCCCGTAGTATAAAGAGGTCTAAAGTATATGGGAACCGTGGTGTACCGTTACATCTTTCATCTCGGTCTAATTGGTGCATATTTAACGCTGTTTCATTGCATAAAAAAATTTAAAAAAATCACAGTTTTACAGTTTTTAAAAGATGAATTTGGTATACCTGCTTTATAGCACTTTGGTGCTGCAGCCTGTGTGGGTGGCAGCGGTACAAGGTAGGAGCAGGGCGGTATGTGAAAACAGAACTCAGCTTCGGGCTCTCAACTGCAGCCAAACAGAGTCGTAACTCTCCCTCTCCCATAGGTCCCTTTACATTCTCACATTAATGTTTCTCGGTTTCAGATACCAAGATAGCCCTCGGGCGAGCGCTGTCTCTGCCTTTCAAAGCCGTGTTCAGTTTTGAAACCCCGCGCTTGATGCAGCTCAGGTCACTCCAGCCTCTCTCCAAGCACCACTCTTGATATTTATATTTCCACAAGCGTGAGGCACTCAAACATCTAGGAATGAACAATGCCAGGTGTTATACAATCACAGTTAGAGCTGTGAGCTCGGGGACGTGCGGGGTGGCGTTTCACCTGCTCGTCGAACTTTGATTTATTATCTAAGAAGGCCTGTTTCAACTTGAATAAAACAAGACACTGTGTCAAACGCCTCTGTGGGTCACAAAATATATGGAAACCTTGGTTAATACAAGTCAAATGAGATAACATGATGGCTGGTCCTGCTCTCTGTTTTTCTTCCTGTTTCATTTCCTTCAGGTTTTTTCTCGATTTCCTTCACACATGGGACCAGTTTGTATTCAGGGCTTTTTGTCACAGTGACTCCTTAAGACGCAGCTATTTTAACCCAAACTACCATCTTTTCCTAAAACTAGCTATTAGGTCATCATTGCCCAAAACTAACCAAACTATACTCTGATAGCAAACTCTAATAGTAGATTTTACCTTTCTTATCACATCTATGTCACTCAATCGAGTGCTTTTTTTGGGGTCATTGTTAGTCATTATTATCATCCACTTAATATACTTAATGTATTGGAAACAAATGCATGAAGACATGTATGCTATTGAATGCTTTACTCTTGCAATGACTGCAGTGGATCGTAAACACTTTTGTGCAGTCTGATCTTTAGATGTTTATATGTACTCCTGCAGTCTGTAATGCCTATGATTATAGTTAGTTAGCAGATAAATGGAGTAGAGTAGACTGGGTCTTTTCTGCCACTGAAAAATCCTGCAACAACAACACAATAAAAATATTAATGTTTTTCATAAAAAGTGCAATATTTGCCAGTGAAGTGTAGCTTAGAGTCAGCGTACCAGCAGATACAGAAAAGAAACTGTATTTGGAGAATGACAAGGGTGACTGTGTGTATTTTGACTTTGTACACTGACTTACCATTTTGTGGTTATATCTTGCTAGTACTGAGCTGGACCCCCTTTAACCTTCAAAGCTGCCTTAATCCTTCGTGGCATAGATTTATCAAGGTGCTGGAAACATTCCTCAGAGATTTTGGTCCATATTGATGTGACAGCATCCCACTGTTGCTGCAGCAATAAAGGGATGGACATGGTTAGCAACAATACTTTGGTACACTTTGGCATTTAAAGGATGCTCAGCACACCCAAAGTGTGCAAAGAAAATATCCCTCTGGAACATCATACCCCCACCACCAGCCTGAACTGCTGATACAAGGCAAGGAATGTTGCAGCAAGAATCGAGACTCATCAGATCAAGCAACATTTTTTTTCAGTCTTCTACAGTCCAGCGTTGGTGAGCCTGAGTGAACTGAAGGCACAGTTTCCTCTTCTTAGGTAACAGGAGCAGTATATGTTATGGTCAGCTGCTGCTGTAGCTCATCTGCTTCAAAGTCCGATGTGCTGTGCGTTGAGAGAGGCTCTTCTGCATATCTTAGTTGTAACACGTGGTTATTTGAGTTACTGTTGTTCTACTATCAGCTTGAACTATTCTCCTCTGACCTTTGGCATCAACAAGACATTTTCACCCAGAGAACTGGCTACGAGTGGATATTTTCTCTTTTTCAGACCATTCTCTGTAAACTCTAGAGATGGTTACGGTGGAAAATCACAGTAGATCAGCAGTTTCTGAAATAAACAGACCAGATACAGAGTCACTTGAAACACCTTTCTTTCATATTCCGATGCTCCATTTCAACTTCAGCAGGTCGACTCGATCATGTCTACATGATCAAATGCACTGGCTTACTGCCATGTGATTGGCTGATTACATATTTGCATTATCAAGCCGGTGAACTGATGTACCTAATGAAGTGGCCAGTGAGTGTATTTTATAGATAACGTGTTTAACCTGCCATTCACTGCCTCTTGTCTTCTTTGACTATCAGAGTCACCTGAACCTGCTGCTGTCCAGACTTGCCCTCTGCCCGAGGAAGTGATCAACACCTTCAGCATTCAGGGAGACGCTGCTGTAGGAACTTCCATCCGCTACAGCTGCCTGTCTGGGTGAGGGCAGGGTTAATGCTGAGTGTGAATGTGCGGGGGTCTCAAAACTTGAAATGCCACAGAGATGGAAATGGAGGAAGTGAGAGAACGGAGACGGAGTGTGAAGAAGAGGGAGGGAGTGAAGGGAAGGCTTGAATACAGCAGAGGTGTGATGAGCAATGAATGGCAGGGAATTCATTTTGATCTCCCAGCTGACGATCTCTCCATTGAGCTAACTAGGTCATTACAGTCTAATCTTGTATTGACTCCCCTTTACGCACTGACTCATCTCACAGGATAAGATGAGCCTGAGTGGATGTGTCAGCCAGAGAACTGTGCACACAAAATTTAGTCACTCTCAAAGAGAGACGGTGGAAAAAGGAAACATTTACACCTTTTTCTCCATCACATTTAGTCAGTACTGTACATGTCGCACCACCATCTGTCTCCATCACTCTTTCCTTTTTCTCCTGCAGGGCGGATATAGTGGGGAGCAGGGAAAATTTCTGCCAGAAGAATCAGACCTGGCAGTATCCTCACCCCATCTGTAAAAGTAAGTGTACAGGGCGTCCTGTGCTGACTAACCATCATGTGTGCTACGTTTTCTTCACTCTCAGTGTAACTTCATCCATTTTTAGCAGGTTAGCAGAAAATGCTTGAGTAGCGAATGATCAAACTGAGTCTGAAAATAACATCGGCTCAGAAATGGTTTGTTTTTCCATCATTTGTAGCATGCATGCATTTCTGAGAGCTGATATTTAAGAAATACTGAATCAGAGAAGCCAGACAGAAACACACAGACGCTCTCAGGCATACATCTTTCAGGAGCTACTGCTCCGTTTTGTAGTGCTTCTCTGCCATCGTGTGGTCAAACCTGGGATTTCATGGCCTGTTTAACAGAAATGGAAAATTCTTTGAGGATAGTTCTCGAATCAGGCCAACGGGAGTATGGCTGGGCCTGCCATTTATTAAAACATGTTAAAGATAAGAGCGAGGTTACTTCAGTGGAGTTTCAAGGTTTTAAACAATGATGAAAAATTGAGCAACTGTGCATTTGTCCTGTGAAATAGTAACTCTGCTCCTGTGTTTTAAATGTCAGCAAATCTTCTGATTAAGTTTACTGATAAACCTGCTTTCTTCACTAGAAGTGTACTGCCAGCCTCCTACAGAGGTGGAGCAGGGCTATGTAGTGGCTGTCCAGAAGACTGAGTATGAAGTGGGCTTTGACATCCACTACCTGTGCAAAAAGAACTTCCTCCTGGATGGACCCCAGATGATCACCTGTCTGTCCAATGGCAGCTGGAGTGCGTCGCCCCCGCACTGTAGAGGTGAGGAACGATCCAATCTAATATCCTGTTTAACAAAGCTGAAGTAAAATGTAGAGAGACACCTTTGCATAAAGTCCTAGAAACTCAAATAAATGTGCACCTACACATGGCAATTAATAAACACAGCATTACGTGTCTGATGTTTATATGATACTTTCATACCTTGTTGGTCATCCTCACAGCTCGTTGTCTCATTCCTGCTGAGCGAAGCCGCGTGGTGATTGGTGGCGTGAAACGCTGGCCGTTTGATGTTACAGATGCCATGGTTCCCCACGGGGAAAACGTGACGTTCTCCTGCAAACATCCTCGTAAGCAATGCAGCTTCACCGCAACCCAGACCTGCTTTAACGGAAAGCTGCAGACACCAGCCTGCTACCTTGGTAAACCTGCACCAGCCGCCGTGCCCGGCTCTTTGTCATCTGTAACTAACATCTGTAACGCCATGAAGTGTTTCTAATAGTTGTGCAATCTTATCGTTCTTCAGAGCCAACGTGGTTGCAGTATAAACTCTTTCCTCATCGGCTGGTCTCGGAAATTGAAGCATGCGAGCCCGGCGATGTGGAGTAATGACCTGCACGTCTGATCTAGACCCACCCAGCGCTCATGACAGACACTGTGCCACAATTCGAGCACTTCCAAAACACACGCCCTCCGTACACCTCCTCCCTGACCGCTCTGCAGCTTCTCTGTGACCATCAGAGCTACAGTTACGGCATGTTAGATGCAGGGACTATTTTTTTTATTTCACAGCTTTTGTGGATCAGCAGCCTAAGATGTCTTGGCCTTGGCCTCACGGGGTTTCACCACTGCTCTCAACTTTTCTCTCTTTGCCCTGAATACTATTCAACTGCAGGCATAACTGTGAAGTAATTCAACCAAATTGTGCCATAGGTGCAATCTATATGCAATCATGACTGTGTGTGTGTGTGTATAATACAGTAGTACCAGCTATACCCCTGACGATACCTTCATATAGCCTAATTCATAATGACTCGACTCTGTGATGTTTCACTGTGTGATCTTTTTTCTTCTGTTGAGCCCGACGCATCAAGTCTCAAAGCTTGTAAGTTTTTAACATGAGAGATTTGAAATAAAATATTGTCAAAATGCTTTGCTCTCCAGCTCTTTGATGGCAAATAAAACCCTCCTGTGTGATTCCACTTTACCTCTCTCCTGCTTTGCCCCCTTCTCTTTGATTCTTGGGAGCACAGAGAGCCTTTCTTTGCAGGCTGCAGGTTCAACAGTACTCATAGGCTGAACATGGCTACTGGTCGGACCCGGTAGGCTGCGACACCATAGCAACTCCCCTTGACCCCTCCCTCCCTCAGCATTCGCAGCATCACCCTTTACACTGCACAGTCATATTTGGTCCTCCGGAAATATCCACAGCTTTGGTAAGCCAGTCCCTATGCAGCGAGAGTATGGGTGGAGTATAGTTTAAAATACAGTTTTTAAATGTATCGAAAGCGTGTCCGGTGCGTGTTACGCCGGCTCTGACAGCACGGCTGGAATAAATGACAGCTCACCGGGAAAGTTTGTCCTAAAGCTGCGCTCGCGGTATCTCGGACCCTCGGCTCTAAAATGGCTGGCTGTGGGTCCGAGGAAGCTCCGGTGCAAGGGGAAGGATCCGCTCCACGCCACGACTGTGTGTAAATATACATGGGGTTTTTTTCTACTCCGACGCGCGCGTTTGCGACGGCGTTGTCCCAGGTCCGAGAGCCGTCAGGGCGCACACGCGGAATAATAATAACGTTGGCATTTCGGACCTAGGACTGTGCGTAATGGCGTCCTCCGCGGATAGTTCTTCTCGGTTTATAAGCAGAAAGGGGGTAGAACAGGCTGGTTCTTGCGAGCCTAACCGGGTATTAATAATGTTCTGATGCGAATTTTATAATGGAAGGTTTCATCATGTATGATGAATGTGGACGGAAGAAGTGCAAGCCGGGAAATGAAATTTCACTCGCATCATTCGGACCCTTCTGTACTCCGGTGCGGGTTTTTTTTTCATTATCGGTGATCCGTCGATTAGGAATTGTGAGCTAAGATTTGGGATCATGTAAAGTGACAGCACGTTTGCTGTTGAGGAAGAGGGTCATACGAGTCGTTCATCGTTTCGGCCCGAGGATTTAGGGTGAATAGTCTGCACGCTGCTTATAATATCACAGCACTAGTGGGTTTGGGCATTTCGCACTAAAGTTGACCCCAATAATCCCCAGACTTTTTTCTTCTTCTTCTCCCAGCCAGCCAACTAAGGATATTTATTTAATAATCTTCCTCTCCTATAAGCAAAAGGCTATAATTAAAATGCACATTTTCTTTATTATAATTGTCATTATTTTAGTGTCTAATCTATTATTTTACTTTTATTTAAAAGAAATATAACTAGGTATGCCCCAAAATGGATTCTCAGTTGGCTTCAGTCCTGACCAGTGGCAGCCTGGATGTCCAAAATGGCAGCCAGTGTGGAGAGGGATCAGGGCCAGTGACAGAGACTTTATTGGACCCAAAGGACGAAACTGCACGCAGTACTGTACCAGGTAACCTCCAGCCATGCCCTGTCACGGCAGCAGTGACCATCAGGCAAGATGCTCTATCAATCAATGGGAAAAAGCCAGAGGTGGGCGGGACTTATGAGCCAGCCTCTCAGGAAACAACTAAGATTGGTGGGCTCAGACAGCCAATTACAGTAAAGTCTGGAGTGCCTGTTTTGCACAGCCAGCCAATAAGAATCAAAATTGTTGTCCCTCCACGGTGCAAGAGGCCAATCACAAACTCTGCTGTCAGCCTGACCAAAGACTTTGCTCTCTCAGAATTTCAGGGACCCGTGTTGGTCTCTGCTGAATCACAGAAGAAACGTGAAATCTGTTTGCCAGCTGTTAAAAATGAAGGAGAAATCATGGAAGTTACTTACCAGAAGACCGAAGAAGAAGCCGAATCATTTCCTGAGACAGAAGCAGAGAAACAGGATAAATTGTGTAAAGACAGGGACGTTTTGGATGTTAAAATTGTCCACATTGATGGGTCGGAAACTCCTTTTACTGCTAATACAGTTAAGTTTTTAAGTCAGCCGAGGATTAAAGAGGAAACTACAGAGAGGGAAATTCAGAAAAATGTTCCTCTAATTTTGCGAGAAATGGACTTGAAGTGTTGCAAAACATTCAATGAGGTTGAACCGGAGGAGCAGACAGAACCTCTGGACCTGAGTTTGCCCAAGAAAAGGGAGAGCCGAGAGAGGAGATACGGGCGTTTCTTGGATGACTCGGGCTGTGAGAGCTCTCTGATCATGGAGGTGGATGAATATGAGGGAGAAGGAGACAGAGACATAGTAGAAGAGGACGATGAGGGAGGCGGCACAGATACTCCTGAAGATGGTCTTCTGTCTCCCTCTTTCTTTTCTACCTCTGTTTTGACCTCTCTCTCTTCGATAGACTGTGACACTGAAAACCTTCTTCTCATCGATGACCAGGGAATTCCGTATACGCTCAATCCGGATGGACTCAAAGTGCCACAAGTCAATGCTTCCAGGGTGGAGGATTCTCAGTCTGATCATGCTAATTCAGAAGAAGCAGAAGGAAAGGAGTCGTCGCTTTTGGCACCGTTAGCAGGTCCCAGCCAAAGTACAGATAATGCACTAAATGCACCTTCTGGTGATTTTTACCCCTCGCCACCCCCTATCAGTGATTCTTCATCACTAGGTGATGATCAGGCTAAAGCTCCAGAAGTCTTCACAAGTTTGATTACAAACTCGAAACCTTCAGTGGCTGCAGAGCCAAGCGGTAAAGCTGTTCAGGATGCCAGCTCTGTTTTGTCCCCTTCCTCTGGGATATCAGTCCCCACCCAACCCATTCAACTTGTCGCAAATCCTGCAGGCAATGCTCCTGTTCTCCTCCTGTCCTCCTCCTCTTCTCACCTCTCCTCGGCTCCACTCGGTCTCTCTCTTCCCCTTTCAGTTACTCAGACTTCACATGGTGCTTCCACTCCCATGTTTCTTCTCCTTTCCTCTGTACCTTCTTCCTCTGGTGAGTCCACCGCTACCTCCACCCCTATTGCTGTCCTCGACTCCTCGACCGGCCAGCTGTCCCAGATTACGGCCGCAGCTCCGGTCTCCCTTCCTCTGTCCTCTGGTCAGGTTAGCACATTGGGATCGCCTCTTCCTACACTGTCTCACCCTGTCATCAGACTCAGCCCCAATAACCCCCCTGTCATCCTGTCTGGCATGAATAACGTAAATTCTGGCTCCGTTCTCACGTCTCTCACTGTCTCTTCATCCACTATTGCCCTGCAGGATGACCACAGCTCAGTTCCTCTTATTCAAACTCAGATCACTTACTCTGAATCAAACCCTGGAAATGAAGCCATATCTGCTCAAGAGGTCTCCAATGAAAACAACAAGCCATCAAATTTTACAGCATCGTCTCCGAGACCGCCGTCTGCTAGTTTGACCTATGACTCTTTATCTCAGCCCACCTCAGAATTAGACGCCCAATCACCTGACTCCAAATCAGACTTTCACTCTGAACATTTACCTCTGGATGACCATCTTTATTTCTCTAACACGGCTGCTCCTACCTCCCCTTCTATCGGACCTATCCTACCCCCTGGTAAACTTGACCCGCTAGATCCACTCTCTCCAGAGCCGTCACCCAACACTGCGGGCTCCCGAAGGGTGCTGTACTGCCAGCTGTGCCCGAGGGTCTTCTTTTACCTCTCCGACCTTGAGCGCCATGCCATCACCCATTCGCAGAAGAAGCCTCATGTTTGCCAGCAATGCGGCAAAGCCTTCAAACGCTCCAGCCATCTGCAGGTCAGCACAAGCTAATCATAACCATCATTTCATCCTAAAGACAAGTAATAACAAATGAATATGCTGGCCACTTGGGAGCAGCAAAAACAAACTTTAATATGTGTGTAAATGTGCAAATATTGTTCATGAACAATTAGCTGATTTATTCGAAAAGCACCAGCCACAATTTCCTGGAGTCAAACCTGACATTGGTGCATTGACCTGCTTGGTACTAAACCACAGATGAAAGCTAGTCAGTTTAATAATATCAATACAGTACACCACAAAACTCTGGAGCCACTCCTCATTTCTTTATGTTATGCTAGGAAAATGGGTACAGAGATTTACTGAAACATGTGCAAACATGCAGCATATAAGGAAAAACAAAAAATTATTATTTGGTATCACTACCTTTATTCTTCAAAGTTTTCCAGGCTTCTTTAAGGACATTCAAAGCTTTTTTGGGGGATGTTGGCTGCTTTTGTTCTGTTCTCTGTAACAACAACAATAGCTTTATTTGTATAGAACTTTTTAAAACACACAATTCCAAAGTGCTTCATAGTTTGAATAAAATCAAGTATACATGTTCCAGCATACGGACACACAGTCAAACACACTCATTCCTACATAAACACATCAAATGTGAACTATGGCCAAAAATAATGGGACGATAATTAAGGAGAAACTAACTATAATAATGACTTCTCCTGATTGGCTGATGAAGGGCGTTCCAACAACCTTAAAAGCTTGATCACCTCCGGATTTAACATAAGTGTATGGAACAGGTAAGAAACCCTGATCATGTGATCTGAGAGGCCACCTGCTGTTAAAAGGTCTCGGTAGTTCTGCTGCAGGAGCCCAGCCATGCAGGGCGTTATATGTTACTGATAAACGTTTAGAATTCATTAGATTTTCCGTGAAGGGAAGCAAGAGTAGGGGTGACGTGTGAGTGGCAGCACACTTTTGAAAGCAGAATGCACTCCTTTCATTATGTTTAGTCCCCAGCACCTTCATTACTGGGGGCTGCCCACACTAAGCCAAGGGGAGCCCACAGTGGGGCTTATTGTAGGTCTGCAGCCTACCCACAGTATGCACACACTCCAGATGTGAGATGCCCCACTGGGACATTTCCGCCACCAACTTGTATGGCGTGTCGACCTGAATACATCTCTCTCACACACATGCACAAAAGCTACAAGCCCACTGTCCAGCTATTTATGGTAACATCAGTAAAATCTGCAAACAAAATATTTGACATTCTCACTTAAACAATAATTAGAAGTTATAGTTAAGTCTCAAAATAGCTGCCAGTCAGTTTTATTGTCCAAGCAGTTGTTTTAGCTCCTCTGTCATCAGACACCTGACATCTTACTTATCAAACTTAGTCAAGCTGCTGCCCATCTACACACTTATGTAGAAGTTAAGCAGTAGCTATGGAGTTGATATTTAGAGATTTCTGCTCCAAATACCAGCTCCTGCTGAGGCAGACATTATCAGATATACTAAAAACTCACACAGTGAGCTAAAAGAGCCAACGAAGCTCCACGAAGATGAGAGCAAACACCGAAGGAACAGCTCACCTCTAAATCAAATACACATACTTTCCTCTGGACCTGTAGTGCTTTTTATTTATCTAGATCATTTTGGTGTGATTTACCGAGTTGTATTCCACTGAATATAATGGAACTACAGTAAATAGACTTTGCCTTGTGGGGCTCAAAGCACCAAAGATGTATAAAAACCTCAGCAGTCATGCCTCTTTTTCAAAATTATGGGCTGATTACTCCAAAATGCTTGTTATGAGCATTTTCATGAAGGAACTGTTATAATTCCTGCTCATGTCAGCATGACAGACTGCAAACATTAATGGCTTCACCCCCCACCAGCTGAGCTATGATTTTAGTCAGCTGTTTGCTTCTTTTGGTTGGCAGATGTAGACAGCAGAAAGAAAATAGTTTTACATGAAATTTCTCATGTATTTTTTTTTTCAGTTTGATGGTTTGAGAACCACAAGGCCCTTTAGTTCTTTATTGGTAAAAAGAAAGCAGACATCTCTACAGAGGATAGCTCCAGAATACAGCAAAATAAAAAATAAAAATAAACAACATTACAGACCAGAGGAAAAGTACATCAATTAGATTCTTGGGCTATGATAGTTCATTTTTGGTTCACCGCCTCCCACAAGCCCTTTTACTTGCATATAAATGTCAGTTAAAATGTTGTTTATATGCCTTTGAGTAATCATTCGGATGTTCATCTCTCATTTTAAACAGAGACACAAGCACATCCACACAGGCCAGAGGAACTTTGTGTGCCCCATCTGTGCCAAGCGCTTCAGGGAGGCAGGTGAGCTCCAGCGCCATCAAAGAGTGCACACCGGAGAGAAGCCCTACCAATGCCAGCTTTGCCACACGCGCTTTGCCGAGCGCAACACCCTCCGGCGGCACACCAAACGCAAGCACCCCTACCACCAAGTAGCCATGGAAATGCTTAACGAGAGAAGAGACAGAGGAGGCAGCCGAGGAGACGAAGGAGGCGGTGGTGTGTCAGGAGTCCAGGAGGAAGAGGAGAGTGCTGAATGGTACAGCTCCACTGTGTCTAATTTGGATAACTCAGAGTCTGAGATGGAAACGTAACACTTTAAAGTAAAGGGAGTTAGGGGAGAAGTGCTGTTGATGATATCTAACTACAGTTAGACTCTGATCTTTGCTTTTTATTGACTAAGAATCAAAGAAGGGAGCACTTTCATATTTATTGTTTTTAATGTTAATTTATTTATATGAATGTATATTACTCCCATTCCATTTTAAGGGCCAAAACGCAGCCTTCAAAGTCAGATGTGATTTTGAATTAAGGGAAAACTCATTCTTGAAGTCATGTTTTCTTTGTGTGTATATATGTGTGTGTGTGTGTGTGTGTGTGTGTGTGTGTGTGTGTGTGTGAATTCATAACATTAATTAAAACGCTAACAAGTCCTCATGAAGTTGCGTTCCCATGCAATCCACGATGAAACCCTAAAGTGCTCGAAAAAGAAAGATAGCTTATGAACTCTAAACAATCCTCTGCTCTAGTCGTGTATATAAAGAGTACTACTTGTAAGAGCTGCACTTCTGCACTATCTCATATGAAAGATATAATCTTTCCTACCGTCAGACACACTGTGAGGAATTTGCACTCGTTTTCTTTGAACTCAAAGTTATTTTTTTTACATTGTGTATGAAAACGCTTACTTTTAATTTTGTTGCCGCTGTTGATCTTCTGTATTTAATCCACATCCTGTAAGAGTTTGACCAAATGTTTTTTGAGTTATTCTAATATAAACTCTATATTATTTTTTTTTGTTTAAATTTTGAATATTGTTAATTTATTGGTATTAAATTTTCACAAAGCTAAGTCTCTGTTTCTGCTCTTTCTTTTCCTCCACTTTAAATAGTATAAACAGACTGTATTTACATATCGCTCCCACTGTTTTGTGCTTCTGTATAGAGTGTGTTTCTGTGTAAGGACACTGTGACCTGCAGGCTGGAGGAGCTGGAGATCAAACCACTGACCTTCCAGTTAATGAATACATAGTTCTGCTTGCTGAGCTCCAGCTGCCCCTTTTTAAAAAAACCAAAACAAACAACAATAACAACAAAAACAACAACAAAAAATTCCTTTTTATGTGTGAAGCTACAACACAAAACCAAAATACACCCACATACACCTTCAATCATACATCCATTAAATTATAATCTGCTGAGACAATTTTAATATAATATAAACTATTACAATTGAGTGTTACATGCAGACTTTTGCCAAAAACAAAAGAAAAAAAACCCTCTACATTGTATTAATTTCCCTGTTATTTCTCTAATATTTTACTAATTATAATACATTATAGCAGAAAGACATAACCCCATCCTTTCTCTGTGCTTATTGCGATTTAGATACAAGTTTCAAGCGTCACAGTTTTCATCACAGTGATAATAAAACTGTCGCTTCCAGTTAAGCTAAGTCTGGTTGAAGTCGGGTGATAAATGCAATCCATTTTGATCACAGTTCCATGAACTTATCCTGCTGCACTTTTAGGGAAAAGGAGAATATTCCCATTAAGTTTTAACTAATCTTCAGTTTGTGTCTGATCACTTTTTTGTCAGAGAAGAACGACTTTTACCCTCCTACAGGTAGTACTCTCATTCAGTATTTGCCTTCTTTAGTTTGGATCTTTGTGCCGAGGCGCTTAAATTCACTGTCAGAGCATCAAATGGATTTCACTCTAAAATAGCCTGAGTTTTGAACACTCCCAGAATAAATGGCAATGATTACCCACTGATGAGCCACATATCCTCCAACAATTCCTTCCTACACCTTGGTGCTTTCTCGGGGCAGCGCTAATAAAAAAATCTTATAATGTTTTTCCACTCAAATGGCCTCCAGGGATATGAAAAGCATAATTCCCCAATATTTTCCCATTCTTCTGCAGATACAACTATTTTCACTTCACTTTTCCATTTGTCTGTAATACTTTGGATGCTTACTTCTAAGAATTGCAAAGCCTCGATATTATTTTATATCTGCTTTCTTGTTTGTTTGTTGATAGGAAGACATTCAATATATCGGTTTCTGCTTTTTTCTCAGCCCCTCCTTATGATTTAATTTAACCTCTCCAAACCATTTCTTTTCTTTTACTGCAGTTCCTCTGTGTACAGTAGGCTGTTAGGTCTTTACTAGTCCATACTTTAAATCTGGCATCTTTTGGGGGGTAAAATCTGAGACATTATGTTTATTTCTCTCTCTAAGTCACATTTTTTGATTACTTTCTGGCAAAATCTAAAGGCCAACTTTATTCTGGTGGGTTTTTTTTTTAAATTTTTTTTGTTCACTTTTTAGTTTCCCTTCTGCTAGCATAGCTCGTACTAGAGGTCCTAAAGTTTTACTGTTCTCTATCACAGCAAGGTGGCCTTCCACCTTGCTGTGTATGGAGTTATTATAGCTCAAGAGGTAAAGCTGGTAGTATGAAGGTTGATGGTTCGATCCTTGGCTGCTTCAGTCTGCATGCTAAACCCAAGTTGCTCTCCGATGCATCCACTGGGGTATGAATGTTAGACAGAAAGCTCTTAAGCATAGAAAAAAGTGCTTGTATGAATGGGTGAATGAGGCATGGTATATAAAATGCTTTGAGTGCTCCAGTAGAGTAGAAAAGCACTATATAAGAACCAGACCATTTAACACATTGTAGATTGCACAACACAGCCTCCCCTTTCAAGTCTTTACACAGCATGAAGTTATTCCTCTTAGTTAATTTGATCCATTTTTGCCAGATTAATCACCACAGAGGAGACTTTCCATGATTTCCTATGATTAAGGAAAAAAAAAAAAACACATTAAGATTCGTGGATCTGCTTGGGTGTGCAGGCTGACCACTTGGACAGCCTCCAGGGAGTAATTGAGTTTGGAAGCCGGGCCTCTGTTTTTTGCACTCTCTCAATTTTCTGCTCCATTTAAGCCATGGAGCCTAAGAGAGGTAAGCTGGAGATAAGTTATTAAAAACTGTATCGCTCAAATGACCTGACTGGGTCGTCATGGGCGTCCCATTCTTCATTTCTACGCCGGCCATTGTGCTGTTTGAGCAGCGTTGGCCTCCTGAAAGGCTTGTGCTGAGCACCATTGTGTTTTAGTTTAGGAAATTCACTTTCACAGAGGGTCAGTGGAAGGAGAAAGGTGTGCAGAGTGTGACGATCAAAGGTTAACCGAGGAGTTTATTAAGAGTGGTTAATTTACTCCTGTGAAATGCCCTGTGCTCGCAGATAGCCGAGCATTAAAAAGCAGATATTTTAGCTTTACCTCTTTGAATTTTTTTAATTACAAGGAGACTTTAGGGATGTGTAAAAACTGAATATGGTAATAGTTGCTTTGAAAAAAATAATACCACTTTATTACCATATTTTCTGCAAAAATTGCACTGCTATCAGTGCAGCTTCAGTTTACAATTTTCAAGTTTGTCTTAAAACAATGCTAACAAATCCCATTCGCATTGTGGGTTAGGACTGTAAGTAACTGTAATTGCTCCCCTTGTTCATGCCTGTGAGAGGATCCCTCTTAATGGCACTTCAGTGTAGAGATGGGGAACAAAATCCACAATCAGAGCTCGCTGTAAGAGCTCTGACGTTAGGCTGAATTTAATATGACTCAGAAATCTGAATTTTAATAAAAGAGGTGGCTTACAGTATGTTCAGGAACTAAATTCCCTCTTTGTATTACTACTTTTCTGCCAAAGGCCAACAAGGACACACTGTCCATGGAAGCTAAAGTGTTAAAAACCTTTTAACTAGAGCAAACATCAGCTGGATTTGTACAAATTCATGCTGAGGAAGCCTCATATTTTAGAGTTTTAGAGGTCAGTTTGGCACAAAAGAGGACCGTGTTTTGTACTCCATCTCTTCTGCCGGCCTAATATCGAGAAGCAATGACTTCAGTGCCAGTATGGACAGGAAGAATGATTACAGGCAGACAGACAGACTGGAAAAATACGAACCTGTCAAAAAAATTAAGGGAACACTTAAATCACACATCAAATCTTGATGAATGAAGTACTCAAGTTGAAAATTTTTACTTACATACATTTCTGATTGAGAACAAAATGACATAAAATCAAATAATGATTGTCCTTGGAAACCAAAATTAAAAAACTTTTTTAACGCTGGTAAAATTTTTCATGTGTTCATTTATTAGTCATTTCATTAGGCACACCTTGATAATACCCGTTTGCCTGTCAAAATGTCTTCATGACACGGATTCAACAAGGTGCTGGAAACATTCCTCAGATATTTTGCTCCACGTTGACATGACAGCATCACACAGCTGCTTTGATAAAGATTTGCTTCACATCCATGATGTGAATCTCCCGTTCCATCACATCTCAAAGGTCCTCCATTGGACTGAGATCTGGTAACTGTAGAGGCCATCTGAATATCTGGACATGGTCAGCAACAATACTCAGGTGTTTAAATAGAAAATATCCTCCACACTATTGCACCAGCAGCAGCAGTCTGAACTACAAGGCTACAACGCTTTATTCATATCTTTGTGTTGTTTAGATCAAATTCTCACCCTACCATCTTAATATCACAGCAGAAATGTAGACTCATCAGAGCAGGCGATGTTTTTTCTCGTCTTGAGCCTGTGTGAATTGTAGCCTTAGTTTCCTGTTCTTAGCTGACAGATGTGGCACCCAATCTTAAATCTTCTTTTTTCCACATTCTGATGCTCAGATTGAACTTCAGCAGGTCATCTACGTCCTGTCTACATGACTAAATGCACTGACTTGAAGCAGTGTGATTGGTTAATTAGATTAGTTTTCTTAAAAAAAATATTGCTATTAGCTGACTTCAAAACTATAGGCTAGATGACCCATCTCCTCCATTTTATAAAAAACCCCTGTCACCTAACAGCTCCTCACTTTTTTGTTGAAGAAGCCAATTGAAGTGCTGCTTACCTACTGTGAAGGTCACTTCGAGGGTTCACTTAAATCGGTGCCCTCCTATCAGAACGAGAAAGAACAACTCGACACAAAACAGATTCGAGCCCTTTAATTGACACCACTGGGCTGTTGCGTTGCTGAGCTTACAAGGTCCTCAGCGCGCGATGGAGATGATGAATATTCAACCAGTTGAATGTGTGAGCTCAGCAGTCCAGCTGGAGATGTGTGTGCACTGTACAGTATGCGCGCTTCTCTGTGTGTGCTGGCCGCTAACTATCCAGATTGCACCGAGCTTCAAAGTGCAGTGACTGACAGACAGATGGATGATAGACAGACGGAGGACAGGAATCTGTAGAGTCCGTGTTTGAAATTTCCTTGTGTGTGTGTGGCTGTGTTTGTGCTGCGTGAAGTGGAACGGGCAGCAGGCCTTCTGAGTGGCACAAGGCACATCGCCAAGTGATTGAAGTGATAAAGGTAGAGGAGGAGTGGAGAGACGGACTAGAATAGATCCAATGATGAACGACCAGGGAGAGGCAGCAGATGTAATGAAGTGAGCTCGGCGTGTGTGTCTCAGCTTTTTATTCCCTTTGATACATTTGGCACTTTGATATGTTTGTTGTATATCTGCTCTGTTGCATCACAGACAGCCCATTATTGTCACTGAGAGCCAAAATGATGTAAAGCTAAACAAACCATGAAAGCTTTTTTTTTTTTTTTAATCCAATGTATATGACTGTCATTGCACAGTTCAGCCACGCGAGGGCACACTTACACTTAGGATGTGCTGCACGTCTCGCTCGTTCTCTATGTCAAGCCTCTCAAATGGTGGAGAGATACTTACACCAGGGTGAAAGGCAGAAGACAGCGACTCTCTTGAGAGCTGCATCACTCAAGCTCTGCAAATATAACAGGCTGAGGAGGCGGTTACGACTAAAATATGAAATCAGTGAATGAATTTTACAAGCCAAATGATAGACAAAGTGAGTTTTAGCTCATTAGCCACATAAAAAAGATGGGTAAGCCCAGAATAGCACCGAGAAATATGATATCAAGAGGGAAGGGTTAACAGCGTGCAAGTTAATTCGCTCACCAGACACAGTGCAGGATTAACACTGTGGCGTCTGTCTGTGCATATGTGTGTGACAGAGAAGGAGGGTAACAGGTGTTAATCAGAGAGGGAGTCCCTGCTGCAGAGCAGAGGGTGAAGCTGTGATAGGGGGGGGGGGGACCAGAGGAAAAAGCAATTACATCACCTTCCCTACAATAACATGGCATGCTGTCAGTGTTTATATAAATGTGTATGTGTGTGTCGGAGCAGTGTGTAAAATGCTTTTTACAGGGCATGAGAGGAAAAGCTGCCAAAGGTGAGATTTTATAATGATGACAAACACAGACGTACTGTGCAAATGGCACCTGAAAGAGCGCTCTGTCTATAGCCATCTATTAAATTAAGGTTCCCATTCATTTTGTCTTCCATTAGTTGTTCCATTTTGTTCCATGGCAACCGTAATTGGCCCATGCAGTGCTATCTCTGCTCCGTGTTCTCTGATTAGTGGATCTCCGTGTTGGTGTCTTTCTCTCCGTATCAGATAAAAAGAGCTTTAACCCACTGTCTCCCTGTCAACACACTTCCTGTCCTCACCAGTAAGACTTCTGTCATGTGTCGGCCTCCTTTCCTCACCAACTTTTACCCGTCACCTCTGCCTCCGCCTCTCTACCTCCCCTCTCTGCCTCCCTTCCTCTCCATGACCTGCTGAACCAGCACACACCCGTCTGTCTGTCAAAGGGACTGAACAGGTGTCTCTGCTTCAACCTCACTCCCCCCCCCCCTTTCCCCCCTCCCCTCTGCAGCATTAGCCACACATATACACGCATACACACACACGTATGTATACATGTGTAGACAGCATGCACGCACTGGCAAACACTGCTTGTTTTTGAGGTGAAACTTGGCAGGTTTTGCTGGAACCACACTGTATAGTGTATGCTGACGGTCACTAACTTACTGACCTGTGACTCTCTGTGTGGCGTCTCATACGCACACACTCACACACTTTCACACTTGCACATACACAGAACAGTAAATCACTTTAAGGGGGAGTGACCTAGAGGTGTCTTGACAGGAGCATATGAGCCTGCAGCCGTGCTTCAGTACACGACTTGAAGAGAGTCCAAAACACTCTTCTTCTAGCTGCTTTATAATAAACTGCCCCCCCTTTCTTAAAGAAATCCTGCTTACACTTTTCTATCATCACATCATGCAACAGTCCAGCTCCTAACATTAAATCGACTGCTCTATCCTCTTCTATGTTAAAGTCAAGTGCAACAAACACAGAAGTACTTATTGTCCTGTAATCTGTTCCTCACTCTGTCAGTCTGCAGATGTCAAGGGGGTAAATTGCTCCAAGCAAAAAGAGAGGGGTGGGGGGGTTGGTGGGGGCGAGGTCACTGCAGGGGAGGGGTGAAGTTTGACAGTCGCTCACAGTTGGCACTGATGATCCAGGATGCTTTGGGGCAGACGGGGGGGAGAGGGGCAGAGAGAGCGAGGCAGAGGTAGAGAGGGTGAACTTCTATCGGAAGGAGGACGAAGGAACCGCAGATCCTTTCCCTCCTTGCGTTTCACCTTCAGGAAAAAAAAAAAAAAAACTAAGGATATGAAAAGAACATGAAAGAAAGAAATCGTCATTAAACGCACTACGAAGTTCTCTCTTTCCCTCTCTTCCTCCATCTTGCACCTCTCTCAATTTAATCTTAAATCCACTCCAATTTCCCCCGAGGGACTCAATTCTCTCTTTTCCTGTAAGTATTCTCTTTCATTCTCTTGCTTTTATTCTCTCGGTGTTTTTCAGTTCCTTCTTGTGACTCAGCACCCTGCTGTGAAACAATGCCTGTGCCAGACGTGAAATCTCAATCAATTGCTTGTTATTTGATTGCATTAATGAACGAGAGGCCTTCTTTTGGACTCTTTAGGCTGTAAATAAGTGAAGTGTGTGCATTTATCGGATTGGGAATAGGAAGAGCTCTGCGGTGATTTAGTATGCATAACCTCAGCTATTCCAGAGTGTGTGTGTGTGTGTGTGGTTTTGTTTGTGTGTGTGTTTGTAGAGTCCCTTCAAACAGGCTTCCTTTGGGTGTTTTGTGGCTGGCCAGTTCAAATCAATATTGTTAATAGGTTGTGTGTGTGTGTGCACTAATGCAGCTCATGTAGATTCCCAGCTCTCTCTCTATTTCAGAGTCAGCTCATCTTCTTTTTAGCGGAAGGCACATTTTTGCTCTGCCGTCCCCGGCGCCATGCTGTAGGTGTTGCGAGTTCGTGTTTGTCCGTCGCAATCAGTGTCCTCCAGCCATGACGTCCAAGTATCTGCTGGGGTTTCTGTCTCCCTCACTCACGTGAACTCGACTTTTTCTCCTAGTCTTCTTCGTCTGGCTCCTTGCCCTGTCTCTCTCTAAAAGCCTCCCGTCTGTTTAATTCTCTGTGTCGTTAGTTCTGTCTCTGTGGGTGGGCCTTGTGACTCTCTGTGTGATTATGACAGGCTGTCTATAGGGAGGCCTGCTGTTGCCAGAGCGGCTAACCATAAAGTTCAGTCTGCCTGTAGGTCTGAGAAGCTTTTCGTTTCTATTTCCTCCTCAATGTATCTTCGCTATGCTTTGTGTGCCTCTATCAATATTGGTTTGTGTCTATCAGTGGATTAACAAGCATCTGTCTCCCTCTCTCCTCTGCTTCCTCCGCTCTTCTGCATTCCCAACAGTGAGAGACAGAAGGAGAGGAGTCCATTCCTCCTGGTAGGGTGACGCCAGGAATTTCCTCTTTCTCTCTGCTCCACTTCCTCTCTCTCGTGCCCCCATCGTCTCCTCCCCCTCCACCATGACACTGCTGGCCTCCGAGAGGTCGCTTCTCATCCGGAACAAGTTCCGCTCAGGTGAGGATTTGAGCTCATGCCAATTAAAGGAGAGAAGGACTCATTTTCCCATAACAATGGCTTTTCATCTCAGGCGCACATGCATGATCATCAATATTTTGAGTTGAAATGTCTGCGAAGATTATTGGCTAGTCAGTCACACTGTTGATCATGTGATCAATCCAATGAAGGTTATTGATCATGGCGAATGGATTTAGTGATCGCTCCCTACAGACAGACATATGGAGATGTCTTGAACAGAAGTAAATCCGCTGACCCCAAGGATAAAGATCTCTGAATGTTACTGTCTGACACTTCAACCAGGAAATGGGCTGGTTTGTTGTGCTTATGGAAAAAAAAACTGACTGTGGGTCTTTACCAGAAAAGTCCTCATTATTTGAAGGTTCTGAAAACCAGATTTCAAATCTATGTCTTATCAATAATTCATGTCCAAATGACAAACAATCAGACCTTACCTATAAAACCCCCCCTCAGAGTTACAATTATTATTATAATTAGTATTATGTTAAAAATGTAACAGTGAAAAGCTCAGCTAAGCTGCTTCACCATGATGGTGAGTGTGGTTTGATCAGATTTGAATGACAGTTGTAAAGCAGCAAAAGCAAATGACCCCACAATTATCCTCAGATGTTGGTTCTAATATTGCTAAAGTAGGAAGAGGTGCACAAAACCTTTTGTCTGACTCTCGTCCACATCAAATCAGCCATTAAGGGTTTGCACAAAAGCAGAAATCCCAAACATAAAATAGGCACAAATGGCCTGAGTTTAAAGGAGAATGATGTCTTCATGCATTCCTACCAATAAATATCATTAAATATCATGTAAATATCATTGTCAGTGATAGGTGTGATAATAACCTAACAGTGAACCGTTCAGGAGGCAGCCAGCAGTCTGTGACAAACAGCATTAGGCAACCCTTCCCAAGCTACACGATGCTTGTTTCCCCAACAAGTTGCAGCGGCTGCTGCTGAGTTCCCACGCAGCTGTCGTAAACGGCTGGCAAAATAGAATGGCGAGAAAATGACACAGACAGTCCCCTAGGTGTGCAAACACCTGCTGGAAAACGTGATTCTATAAGCAGCTGCTCTGTTAGAAAGCGTATATACACATAGCTGAGCTGGAGGAATATATTTTATCTACCACTATATCCAACTTGTTGATCCCTTTGTCAGCCAGCATTATGACTGCACTTAATTCGAACTTGGACGAGCACGTATTAGATGATGACATCCAACTGAATAGAATAACTGCGATTATTTATAGCTTGTGGCCACTTAAAACAAAGTATCTGATAACTCATTGTCTTTGTTTTTCACAGCTTTAAAGCTGTCGGCTCTTCATCTGGAGCGTCCCTGCAGAAATATTTGCTGACTTTTTGGTGCAAAAAGGCAAAATGTATTATATTATATTTATTTGGACCTTCAGGAACAGTTAAACTACCATAACACTTGCTTCCCTAACCTGTTTTAAACCCAGGGGACTGATACGTAAGGCTGCTTTAAATACAGATCTTGAAAACTTTTAAACTATAAAGTTAGAAAGGCAGGAAAGAGCAGGAAGAGTATAGTTAGCAGCACAAATGAGAGTGATGTGAGGAGAAGGGCATGCATGAGAGGCTTCTGGAGAGAACGGGACAGCTGAAGGGGGGGATGGGACCAACAGAAATAGACATACTGAGAGATAAATAGTTATTGCCCTCAACCCCCCCCTCGAGCAGTTCTCTCCTACCCTCCCCTTGTCAGGTCTCTCAGGTCTCAATGCTTACTGAAATGTATCATGCGAGGTGGGGGGTGGGGACTTTGTGTCACGGGCACAGCCCTTCCTTGCTTCACCTGTTTGTGTGTGTATGTTAATATGTGCGTGCCAGCATTCAAGGAGATATATAATCTACAAGCACTGCAAAGTCATGGGGTAACATGAGTTTGAAGGCCATATCATTTAACAGTGAGCGTGCTGTCTAGCATTGCTTAACTCCGAGCTTCCTACGTCAGTCTGATTTCTTATTCCAGATATGTAATTTTGCCTTCAGTGAAATGAAACTAATGTACTGTTCCATCAGTGTAATACTTAATCATTTTCTTGGTAACACAGCTCAATCTTGTCTTTCAGTCCTGCAGCTGAGGATTCAGAACCGAAGGCTGAGTGAAATCAATGCAGACTCAGGTTAGTCTACGTGTATCATTAACATTGTGATTGATCCATGTACACTATGACTGCAGGGTGCATTTCATATTAATGATCTTCAAGTCACTTCTTTTCAGTGGAAGGCGATTGCTCATTGATTTGCCCAGTTTTTTAATTTTTTCTTTTTAGATTTTACTATACTGACCTTTTCGTTTTTTGTAACAGCAAAATGGTTGGATTAATGCTGAATTTATTTATTAATATATTTAAAAACCTTTTTTTGTACATGAATCTACAAAACTTAATAAGGCTCTAGGTTTGATCTGCAGTAATCAGAAATCTAGAAACGTGAATAAGTAAATAAGTAAACACTGACTTCACATAAGATATGAAACCAACCCTCTTAGGTTAAAGTCCTCAGTTTAACCGTTTGTTTTACAGGATCTTGGTTTCACAGATTTTCCACTGCTCTTTATACTACTCGCCTCATTTGTCTAAAAAACAACAACAAAACAAAATAAATAAATCAACACACACACACACACACACACACACACACACACACACATATATATATATGTATATATATATACATATATATATATATATTTTTTTTTAGATATTTCTTAGCCTTTAGACAAACTGGTGACCTGACCTGGCTGTAACCTGCCTTTCACCTCATTATGGTTAGGCTAGGCTCGAGCCCTCCCCTTGGATAAGCAGTTAATCAGATGAATGGGTTTGGTTTTCTAAAGCCTGAAAACACAGTTAAAAGGACGTGTGAGCATTTAGTTCCCACTCAGACCTTTTAAATTACAATATATTGAAAGGGTAGTTTTTTGCTACCTTACTTTTAATATTGTTGTATTTTATCTAGATGAATAATCCCAGCATTACCCAAAAAATGGATAAAATAAGAAAAAAAGAGTATTTTTTATACCATAAACAAAATAAAAAGAAAATATACTAGCTACTTTACTAAATACACCTTGCTAGTACTGGGTTGAAATGGTCAGCAACAATACTCAGGTAGTCTGTGGGATTTAAACAATGCTCTGTTGCTATTTAGCTCAAAAGTGGGCCAAGAAAATATCCTCCACACCATTACACGACCACCAGCAGTCTGAACCACTGATACGAGTCAGGATGGATCCATACTTTCATGTTGTTTATGCCAAATTCTGATCCTATCATCTGAATGTGGCAGCAGAAATTGAGACCCAGAGAACTGCCACTCACAGGATAGTTTCTCCTTTTCAGACCAGTATCTGTAAACTATAGAGATGGTTGTGCAGTAAAATCCCAGCAGATCAGCAGTTTCTGAAATACTCACACCAGCTCATCACAGACTTCCTCATTCTGATGGTCAGTTTGAACTTACAAAGGAAGCTCATAAGCATTTAGTTGCTGCCATGCCATTAGATCATTAAATATTTGCATTAGCATGCAGCTGAGTATGTGTACCTAAAAAGTGGCTGGTGAACGTAGATATTACTCCATATGTAAAAGCACATTTTTATTTTTACTTTAAAAAGTCTATTGCTGTCAGTAGATATGCACTTTATTAGAAAGGGGAAAAGTTCACACGCAATTAAGACACGAGGATAAATATATAAAGCTGGAACAATCAACAATCATTATCTGAAGATGTGAGGATAAATAAATTGTGTCATGCACAGAATTCAAAGTGCCGAGTGCAGAAATGTATTAAAAAGCAGACAAAAACAATCCCCATCCGACAGGCAGGCACCTTGCTTCACTTCCCTCCTGGCTGCAGGTTACTCCGTTTTTGATGCCTGCCAACACAAAAGAGTGTCTGAGATGCTTCATGCTGTAACTTGGAAGGATCATTTGAAAGCTGACGCTGCTTTGTTGATGCACCCCATCACCTGAGTTTCTATTCTTCTAGGCTACTGTTCTCTGAAATAGTCTAATATGAGAGTTTGAATTAAGAAAAACAAATGATCTTTTTTTTTTTTAACCCTGCTTTGTCACATTTCATCTTTAACCGCATGCCTGTCTGATTGGAACAGGGCTGAAATCCACGTGTCTGCCTCAAAAAGCTGAGAAAGACCAGAGTGAAGCTCTGGTGAGTTGAAAACTGTCTCTTTTTATAAAAAATTAAACACATATACAGCAGCAGGACATTCTCACACTTCATACCAAACGCTGATTTTGAAGCACCCAACACATTTGAACCCTCTAAATATCTTTATGAATCTTGGTTGGTAATTATATTAGTAAGAGTCCAACTGTCAGGTTACTGCTGTGAGTTCATAAGAAATATAATTCATGATTAAGTCTCTTCTCACCTAAAGAAAATTAATTTGCACTAGTTTCAATAGAAAATCTCCCAACACCTTTCAATAATCCTGGTGTTATAATATGTCATTAGGCTGCACTGACAATAAAGTTTTATTCAACTGTGGGCCATGGCTGTTGGTTTGACCCACTGTTTCCTGATGCAGCGTCTAACTGATGACGGTGCCACTCAGAAGTTGCCTCCTGGCGGTCTGAATGCTGAAACTGCACAAGGTGATACCATGCCCACAGTAACGTTGCTGTCTCCTCCTTGCTTTGCTCTGTATGCTCCCAGCGTAGCTCACTGTAACACACTTCCCCTCCTGTCCATTTCTCTCTGTCTGCGTTATATCATATCTGTGCTGTTCTCCGCTCCCCGTTGTACAGTAGTAGTAGTAGTGCAAAGATGTGAAGTGTGTAAATCTCACAAAGGGCTTTGTGTTTCATCAGCTGTCAGCGAGACTGAAATGTGACCTTGTAGCACACTGTAACGCTGCTTCACATGCAGCCGGCAGGACATATCAGGGATTGACAGCACGTGATAAACCTGTCAATCCAGGAATCAGAGTCATCATTTTCGGCTATTACTGAGATCTCCCTCTCTCATCATGCCACTCACCTCCTTCTCCTCTAACCTGCCTTTTAATTTTAAAACACTATGATTATAGCATCTGGCTTTTCAAAATGTCTAATTTCCTTAATAGTCCTTCTGTGACATTTTAAAAATGTGTGATTGCGCGTGTGTGTGTTGCATTCATTTCCAAGGGAATACATTTCCCCATGGGCAGGCGTGTTTACTTGTTTTTGATGCCTCTGCTGCTTTGAATTGGGACTGATCGCCTGTGGCAAAGCTGTTGCGCACGCTTACATTGCATATGTTCTGAAATCCTGTTGCTTCTCTTTCTCCTATCTTGCCTCTTTCCACTGATCTCCCATCTGTCCCGTTCTCCTCATTTATCTGCACCATCCCTCCCACTTTCTCCCACCCGTAGAGCGGACTGCGTGTGGGGCCCACAGGCAGAAGAAAACTCACCAGGCGCAGGACCTCACTGAGAGGATCCAGCGCCCGCCTGGACCTGTGGAGCAGCAGCTCGAACGCACGCCGCCTCCGGAGAACGGTGAGTCAACGCGCATCTGCATGAACCACCACACACTTTCCCCCCCCCAGCCTTGTCTTTTGACCTTACTTCCATTTGCTTTTCATTTCCTCAGGTCCTGCCTCCTTCCCTCTGACTGCTGATGTCTTCGAAGATGACATCTCCTCCTCCTCCTCACCCACGGAGCAGCACAGCACTCACCAATCACCAGCTTTTTCTTCATTGCCGAGGCTCTCAGGTGACCAATTACTGAGTGACTGCTCGGCTCTGGTCCCGACCCTTAACCACGGTCCCTGTCATGCTCAGGTGAGGGAATGGCACTGAGTATATAGTTTTAATAAAAACACACATATTTTGGAAAAAATGTCTAATATAAGCTCTCAGTTATAACCACGGACAAACATATTAAAGCATATATTCAGTAGCTGTTGAGTTTATAAATAGCTTCATATGTCAGCTCTAATAATCTGATACTCTGCCTTCAGTCTGGTTTGGCAGTGCTCCCGGGAACCGAGGGCATCAGACAACCTATGAGCGTAAAGCTGAGTGACTCAAACTCCATGGCAACGACTGGGAGGCCGACTGGGATGTATCTGACCTCTCAGACCACACCCCTGCTGCCAAAGGTAAGCTGGGGTTAATGCATGCTCCTCCACATACAAGCCCCGCTGCTTTAAGCTACATGAAAACAAAAGAAGAAAAGCCGTGCACATCTTGGTGCTGAAAAAGGACGGTTTGTGGAAAAGTCACATTTCTGAACTTCCGAGTTGCTGTCTTAAATTCTTAAATTATCACAAGCCACAAAACAAAATGCATGACATAGCATGAGAAAAAACCCTCATTTTAAAAATACTCTAAATCTTATGCAATTCATGCATCTCCAACAGTTTGTACTCCATAAAGAACACATGCTGAGCAGCTGTCATGGACGCTTTCCTTTTTTCTTCTATTTTCTGTTTTCGGTTGCTCTCATTCACAGCAGATCATCTGTTTCCATTTCTTCCAATCTTCTGCATCTTTGTCTGCATCTCCTTCTGTCACACCAACCACCTGCGTGTCCTCTCTCATCCATAAACCTCTCTGCCTCTGCCTTTTTCCTACTCACCCAGCTCCTCCAGCTTTCCCAAGATTCCCTCGACAGTGTACCCAGTATCTCCCCTCTGAAAGTGTCCAGACCAACTTAATCTCACCTCTCGTGCTTTGTCCTTGAACCATCCAAACTAAGCTGTCCCTCTGATGTACTCACTTTTTAAAATCCTGTCCATCCATCTTTGTCACTCCAAATGCAAATCTCAGCACTTTTAATTCACCCGCCTCTGGCTACGCCTCATATGTAACAGCTGGTCTCACGAGCATCTTGTAAACTTTCACTCTTGCTGGTACACTTCTAGCTGTCATATATACCACAGATCTTTACTGTATGTGGGAATGGATGTAATAAAACATCCACAGAGAGGGGGAGACATAAACTGCATCATTGTTAAAACATTAACCCTTACTCTATGCCTTTGACCCTAAAAGTCTAAATCATGGACTTTGACCTCAGACCAATTTCATAATTGAATAACCTGGGTCATGTCGCTAATATTGCTACTTTTCATGTAATACTTTCTGGTTATATTGTTTCTCTTTTGTGTTCTTTAGTTTTTACCTATAGTCCACTTTTAAAATTTCTAACAATGATACATAAGTGTAAAAAACACTTACCTTCTGCATGCTCTGAAAAGATAAGTGTAAAAATGTACATTTTGCTACATAGAGCTAACAAAAATCCTACGTGGTTGCTATTTGGTGAGTTGATTATTTTCTGTTTGTCATATGTAAAATTTTCATCCAGGAAACAGTGTTTACGTCTTACGCCTGTGTGTATGTGCTTGCTGTAGTTGTACTCACAGCAGGTGTACAACGTGAGAGATAAAAGACGAATGTAGAGGTCTTTCACCTAACAGGATGGTCACTCCTGTGTTTTTTTTTTTTTTTCAGAAACAATGCTCTGCTGTAAACTGCTCTGCATTCATTAATGTCAATTTGCACTTCTGGGGGACCTCAGTGTTTGCCCCAGAGGTTAACGCATTCACACACCAGCAGCTTGGTTATATGTCGGAGCCTGCGCATGCTGTCATCTGGGGGATTTGTGAGGCATTTATGCATTTCATGTAGCTTTTCTTGTAGCGTGCAGCTAATGATGTCATATGTGAAATGACTCATTTGGGTTTTGTTTTTTTAAACTCTTATATGGTTTAACGTGTTCTTGAAATAACTCACAAGTTTTCTAAATGTGTCTTTATAGACAGCTCGGCCTCCCAACAACCCCTGCACCTCAACTCTGCCTCACTCCCTTAACTTCACCCATCTCCCCCGCCCACGGAAACCGCGGGACACCAAGCCCAAAATGAGGAAACTCAAATATCATCAGTACATTCCTCCAGACCAGAGAGGAGGGGCTGGGACAGGAGGTACCAATATAATTGGTTTACTTAAACAGCAACACTCATTCGTCAGATCAAGGTTTGCTCAGGTGATAAAGTGATTGAGTTTAGCCAGAATATTTACGTATTTTCAGGGGTGGGAGCCAAACAGAAGAGCCCTAACCCTACCCAGTCTTTAGACCCAGCCTATTCTGACCTTCTGAAACAGCAGCAGGTCTTCCTTCAGCTTCAAATCCTCCAGAACCAACAGCAGCAACAACCACAAGAACAGATCACTGTTGTACCCAGGTACACAAACAGATTAATGGGTGATACAGTGTCGGGTATTTTATTATGATCCTACTCAGCTGATCTTTACTTGAGTTCATGCTCCTGTCGTTCTTTTAGTGGGGAATCTGGTGATCTGAAGTCTTCGGGAGCCATACCACAGAATCCCCAACCTGTTCCTGCTACAACCAACCACACCCCTACGGACACAAACCCTCCATCAAAGCCTGAGCTTCTCCCTGCTAATCTGGTTGATTTAACAGTAAGAAAACCATGTTTATCAGAGAACAGAGACGCTAAAATGGCTTAAAATGTTTGAGAAATGATCCACAATTAAAGGAAACCAAGTACCTACACTAGTATCTTTCCAATAGTCCAATAATAGCCTCCATTTCTTCTTCCTCAGGTGTCAGAGTTACGGCAGCAGCTGCGTAAGCGCGGCCTTCCTGTCTCCGGTACAAAGCCTGCCCTATTGCAGCGACTTCGTCCTTTCCAGCTTCCCAGTGCTTGCCTCACCCCGGCTCCCCTCTGTCAGCTGGGTACCAGCCCGGAGCCACTCACCCCCTGCCCCTCATTGCCATCCAGCCAGAGCCCTGGCTCCAGCTCCGGCTCTGGGCTAGACTCACCCAGCAGCAGCCCGAACCAGCAGCTTTACATCCAGGATAGGGCAATTCCTAATGGGATTCTCAGCAGCGCTCCAAATAGAGTTCCAAATGGAATTCTAAACACTGTCCCAAACGGTTTCACAAATGCTGCATCAGTCAGTTTGGCGGGGGAACCGTGCAGTCTCACCAACACGGTCTTCTTAGCTCCTGCCAGCACTGCCTCAGGAACTCCAAGTCCCAGTCTTCCCATGTCATCCTCCTCACCCCTACAGTGTGGGACTCCCTGGAGAACTGAGAAGGAGCAGCAGCAGCAGAAGCAGCAACAGCAGCAGGAGCTGAGTGTGGAGCTGGAGATGAGGGAGAGAATAAGGAGCAGGCCCAGAGACCGCTCCACATGTTCCGGCAATGAGGTGAGGACAGACAGACTCAGATTTCTGGTGTGACAGATGTTGATACGGGAAATGATCATTTAATGATGTGACTGCTTTATAAAAATCTTTTTCCACTAGTCTTGTGGAGGATCCCTCCATCCGTTCCTGCAACAGGATCCGGGATGCTCTAGAGGGAAGCAAGAAACAGATGCACACGCAGAGGTGTTGTTTACACAGGTAAACATACAAAACAGAGCACACATGTCCTGGATAAATGGATATAAATTATTCTGCACAGTGGCACACTAAACAGCCTTCCATCTAGGAGCATTTCTCAAACATGCAAACATGCGCATACGCCACCTGTCAAACAATTTATCTCTTCTTTCTAATCAGGTGTTTTGCTGCCAGCCCTGTGATGCAATTGGCAATGACTTTGAACTGCCAGTGCAGATTACAGCAAGTCCTATTCAGACCTTACCCTCTGTTCGCAGCTTGGAGGAAGAGCTACAGGAGGCTATCCAGAAAGCACAGGTCAGGAGTCTTTGGATGAACAGGAGATCACAAGGAGTATCTTTTGTTCTGTGAAATGAAGTATTTCTCCTTTTCTTTGGCTAACAGATGGACCCTCGGCAGTCCATTGATGACATTCTAGATGAGCCTATTGCTTCTGTCGGTCAGTCTCACACAATTAATAAAGAATTCCTTTTGACTAACACTCGGATTGCTTTCATCATCTAATTCCTTGTACTGGCTCTCTTTCAGACTCCGTCAATGTGTCTGACCATAAATCTCCTGCCCACTCAGCCCGTTCTCCTTCTCCTCTTCAAAATGATCAGTCCCAGGCTTCCCAGCAGCACCACAAGGACGACAACTCCCTGCTTTCACCTCTTTGTTCCTCTCTCTTGTTGGAGCTTCCTCCATCCCCTGCTGTAATAAACCCGAGCCAGGTAGTCCCACTTCCTCCTCCACCGCCCATCTGTACCTCCCCATTGCCATCCACCAGGAGGTCACGGAAACGACGGGCTCCAACACCGTTCGACGCTGCTGACTGGCTTGAAACGCTGTCGTCCGGCCTCCGCCCTTTGACCCCCCCAGCAGCCCCCTTTGTCGAGCCAGACTTGAGCCTGGATTCAGATCTAAATGTCAATCGAGTGCTGGACCTGATGATAGAGCAGTGGTGAGGACTTGCGAGGGGTGATCGCTCGTTATTTGTCAGTTCAGCTGTAAAAGTCACCGGCTCCACGCAATGTCGAGAGCTGGATTCATTGCAGCGATCGGATCCAGCAGCTTTGACGGGACAATGAGAACACAAACACATGTGCACACTTTCACCCTATGCACACTCGTAGTGTTGTTTAAAAGCACTTGGGCTCAGCCAGAAATGGCAAACAAGCCACACATCTGTGGATTGACACACTCCACAGCACAATGTTTGCAGTGCAAAACAAAAGAAAACCTGGTGGCATATTAATTTAAACATGCTTCCTGGCTGTGCTGGGAGAATGTCATTTCTGACTTATCTCCAAAACCCGTTGTCGGATTGGGTTGAGTGTGGCCCCTGGTGTTGACTCAGTCATTGAGTCCTAGCCATTCATAAAGCCCATTCAGAGTGTGTAAAAGCCAGGCAGAGCGCACAGCTTGTGTGTGGCTCCAGACCTTAACCCCGTTGCCAGACACACAGTCGGCATGCAGGGGGAGAAAGCTGGCAGAAGCCACACACAGGAAGTGTGTGTACATGCTTGTGTGAAAGTGTGATCTGTGTGTGTGTGTGTATATGTGTGCTTTCCATATGACTGACTGTGCGAGTGCACACATGGCTGCTCTTGGCTGTATGTGTCCACATACAATGCTTCCAGGTGTATTTATCAGCGTCCAAGCCAAAGCACTTGTAGTTATTTGTTTGTTTGCGATTAAGTGTGCCTGCTTGTGTGTGGCATGACTGATCTGTGAGAGGATACACGTGAAGAACACAGAAGAGAGGCTGCGGATTTACAGTAAGTGTCCACTTCCTAAAGCAGACATTTAATTGTGGTCCCTCTGCCAGCGGGCAGTAACTCCAGTGTAGTTATCCCGTGTAATCATCAGAACAACCACATTACCTTGTTCAAGCCGCCATCCTCCAGGAGAGCAATCAGGAAGCCACCCCAAAAATAGTCCCCGTACAAATGCACCAATCAGCCGAGTGAGACTTTCCTCATCACTTTGCAAAAACAGGTGGTCATTTTGTTCCCTGATTAACCCCCAACAGTGTCTGGCCTGCTCCTCAGTGCTTATCCTGCTACTAGCAAAAGCCAGATTTAGCACAATTTATAACCCAACACCAAGGCCACACCTGTTCACTTACTGCAAATGAATTCCTCCAATTTATTGCTAAGAATATTAAATGTTTGGTGCATATTTCAATATACAAATGGACCATTAATATTAAGAGAAAATGTATTGTAGCGTTAGCACAAAATACTGTGTTTTAGGGATGAAACATATCACGCGACCAGGTGAGCCTGTCAGTCGGAGCCAATACGCACATTTTCTTACGGGTGACAGTAATCTTGGCTCAAACTTCTACACCATTTACTGGTCGTGCAGTAGTGGGTACATTATTTGTTTGCATAATACACTTTCAGTGAGTTACATCCATTCTCAACCCCACTTACCATAATGATATTAATGAAAAAGAAAAAACCTGACAGAGGTTAGCTGCCATTAACCTCTGCTGTACCAGATGAATGTAATTCAGATACACGATCCCATCTACATAAATTTATTCTAGGCCCTTAATTGGCTGCATGTCCCATCAATCACTTTGGAGAGCTCTGATTGTCTAATTCCTGTCTAGAGCATTTCGATTATTTGATAAATAACCCAGAGTTCTTCTTTTATGTTATCATTATATCTAAAAAACGCATTTGTTCCCTTCAATGAAAGTGAAGCAGTGAGTGCAATTTGATTCATGTAGAGGGCACAGAAACTCGAACTCTAACTTCATACTACTGTACGTTCTTGTCTTGTTGTTTCTATGTAGCCAATGTGTTGTTGTGGCTTGTCTTCCTCTTATTGTAGTGATAAAGCCAGACACAGTGAGTTATTGGGATAAGATAATCTGTGCATTGGCAAACCTTCAGCTCAGTGCAACAGCTTTATGCTGAAGCAGTTCTTGTACAGCTTTCAGCACAGAGACTATGAAAATGCAGCTAAATGTGGATGGATGGCTATGATAATCATAGCGATCAATAAGCATTGCCTGCTGCAAAGAAAAAAAGAAAGAAAAAAGAAACGAAAAAATAGATTGGCAGGAGAGTAAGATGCTACCTCCTGTGACTTCCTCCGCTTTAGGGCTGACAACAGTCTTTTCCTTGTTTCTTATTTACTTCCGATCGTTGGTGCAGACTTTCCTGAAACACCCCAGAGACTGTTGACTAATTTAATTAAGCCAAAGTTTAATAATTCTGTTTTAAACCGAATTAAAAATGTTGACTGAAAGCACTGGAGTGTTTCAGGTAACTGTGGTTTAGTTGCTGCTATTAATGCCTTATTCTGAAAATGTGAGACAAAACAAAATGTTTTTGCTTGTACGTCTATTTGTAACTTATTTGTGCAAATGTTTCTCTCCACAATGTATTTAAAAGCATTACAAAAATTAAAGTCTTAATAGATTTACTATGTGCCTCCTCTTTCTTTCATCCCTGGACAGGAAGTTAAGTGATGTAGCACACTGAGAGAATTAACAAATGGATGAAGAAAGAACTACTGATCACTCCTTCATTTCACAAGAGACTGTCCCAAATTACGTCTTATCAAATATTGATGACCACAAAGTAAATTAAATATTCATTTGTGCCAATATGCGTCTTAAATATCCATGAAACCTCACTAACACCCACATAGTTCCATAGTTAATCTTCAAAATGGCACAGTATTATAATCCTGAAGAACAATAATATGCTTTCAAATGAAAAGCTGTAGAAGTGATAACGTATGATCTCCGATTACTGATCAGCACGACAGCGATATTATATAGAAAGTATAAAAATGAGGATCAGTCTCCTCATTCATAGACAGACAGGAATACAACACACAATTTCTTTGGCCCAGCTCTTTAAAGCTGCATATGCTGATAAGTTTAACCCTACCGCAGACAGGCCACAAAGAGAAGAAAGAAGATGAGACAATCTACTCTCTGTTTGACTTATCCACCCAGGGGTGAGAGTGTGTTTTCACAGGGGTAATACTCCAAAGCTGTGACCAGGGTGTAATGAGGGATTCGCTGTAATGGCCCCTCTAGCCGTTCCACATCACTTCCTCCTCGTTCCTCCCTTGCAATAACTGCTTCCTGCATGATTTCATGGAAATTAAAGGGAGAAAGGTGTGTTTCATATGTAAAGCAGGTAGCTCTTGCCGAGACGTGTGGATTCTCTCGCTCCCACCATCTCTCCCTCTCTCTTCCTTACCCCCTTATTTCTCGTCTCCTGGGTCGGGGCTGGGTAGGCTTTGATCACTGGCAGAGGGTCGCTATGGTTTGATTTCTGTTGTGCTCCTCTGAGAGTTTTGCTCTGCTATTATAAACCATGTGAGAGAAGACAGGGGGCAGCTACTTTAGCCTGTGTATCACTGAGCGAATCGTAATCATGCATACAATATAAGGCAGAACGAGGGCATGCTACCAGATAAAGCAATACATGAGATGTAAAATCAATCAAATCTTTTTACTGAGTGAGCTGTGTGGTTACAAGAGACTTTTTAAAGCTGTGCAACAACATAAAGTCCTTCTTCCAATCCCTGGCATCATGTAGATGCCATAAAAAATCCCCTTAACCTACAGTAACTGCCACAAGGTAGCAGAAATAAAATAACACTGATATGTTATCACCTTTATAGGCTATCTAAACTTGCCAATTTATACATCCAATAAATTTCTGGTGAATGTAAGCCTAATATTTACATGCATATTAGCTGATAAAGGATGCACAGTGCTCAGTACAATGGTCACAGCGTATGTTTGCAGCAGGTAGTGTGCAGTTGTTGCATGCCATATACCTCATTAAAAACCACTACATGAACTCAAGTAATTTTAGAACATCTAAGAAGGTTACTGGGTTTGAATCTGATGGTTGGTCAGGATGTATTTGGACTTTACATGATCTCTCAGGGTTGTATGTAGGGAAACTGGTGATTCTAAACTGGATGTAGGTATGAGTGTGCATGTCTCTCTGTGACCCCCCACCCCACCCTGTTCTCACCATGACCCTGAACTGGTTGAGAAAGTGGGTTATTAGATGTCTGACACAACCAAAAGCACGATGGCAAGATCTCGCATTAGATCAGTGCACGCAACACACGGGATGCACATTTTATTGGTGCAGTCCTTTCAACAAATTAAAGACATGGTACAACAGTATAATTACGTTAAATCTCTAAACATAGTGGCTTTGAAACACATGATTTACAACAATTAAGACAGGCTGAAACAACTAAAGGAACAGAAACAGATTCCTGGTTTTAGGCTTTGATGTACAGCTTCATCTAAGCCGCCTGGTGTAAAGAATGTTTTCTTTTTCTCTCTCAGACTGCTTCTACAAGTGCATCGAACGAAAATAAAAACATCTGAATGTATAATTTCCTCATGGGATAAAAAAAAAAAAAAAAACAACACGGGAATTTGGTGAAACCACTACAGAAATCTTGTTTTCTGTTGCAAAAACCAGTGAATTATTACTGCTGCTCTGCCCCGAGGAGGAAATATTTGAAAAATTCAGATGTTGTGCTCTTGTGCTGTTCTCTCTGTCATTAGAAGGTACAAATAATGGTTGAGGGAGGGGACGGTCAGATATCACTATCTTGCCACATAATTATAATATTTGTCTAAATTGCAATTTGTATAATTAGTATTATTCATAAAAGAGGAAGGACTGAGAGAAGATGTGGGTCGATTCGTGATGATAAACTGCCTCTGCGAACACGCTGCTGTTGAGGAATGATTATTCTTCTTGTGTTCAGAATAACTAATTTCCTTGTAGTTCTCTGTTGAACTGTATCTAACTGGTTCATTTACACCTCCTCATGAAATTTGTTATCTCACAGTACAGCCGACCAATATGGAACATGCCCTTCAGCATTGCTAATCATAAAATTACGGCTGTGGGAATTTTACCTTCACACTGCTGCCTGACTGCTAATGCATACGACCGTGTTTCTGTGCTAAAATATTGCTAAAGGGACATGCATATGATATTTCAAAAGACATGGCAGGATGCGGCGTTATCCTCTGAAGGAAGGATGCCCCGAAACTGTTTAAAGTAGCCTGCATCTGTGTCTGTAACCAGAGGCTTCTGCAGCTTTCCAGCACTACCACACATCAAACTGCAGGGCTGGTTAAGCCGAGCAGAGCTGCCGCTCGTTTTTGTTTAAAACTGTTTGAGATGGGGAAAGCTAATTGGACTAATTAGCACCAAAACAAGGCTTGACGGAACAGTCTTTCTGTACCACAGATGTTGTGCCTCTTTTTAGTTTAAAAAAAGACGCAGGAAGAAAAGAGGCTCACTTTCAAGGCTAAGCCGGTGTGCCATTTTTAAGCTCTGTGCTGTTACAACAACGCTGGGAAGGCAGTTTTTGATGTACCGATGCTTAAAACTGACCCTTGCCACGATAGCGGGAGCCTTGGGAACTCCAGCCGAGTTTCTTGACAGACCCGGTTGAGCCCCTCTAACCCCTGTGGAATGCAAGCTTTGCCAAATTTACACCTTTCTTGTGTGAACTGTCTGGTTTTACAGTTACCCTAAAAATGTTTGAAGTTCCCAACTGCAGTCCCAACACCCCGAGGCTTCATGAAGACTCAGAAAACTGCAGCGCTCTGCCTCAACACAGAGACAAAAACAGTGAAGTCTTGCAACACCTTGAATTCCATAAACAGTCAGTGTGTTTTGCAGAACTGTGCTCAGGATCAGATGAAGAACATGAGAAACATCTGAAGATTTTGTGCCTCATTTGCATCATTCGCCACTGCAGAGTTTCATATTATCCTCATAAAGTGACTCCACGGTGCAGCTTATGTCGTCTTTACCAACACAAAAGTAACCCAGAGGCTTTTTTGCTAAATCTCCCTATCTTGAAAGTCTTACAAGATTGCTGGAAGGTTTATGGGATAGACTATTTTTAATTATAGTAGTTTATACTAGTATTAAGACTTAGAAGCTTTTGTAGATTTAAATATGTTCATCTGTAAAAAAAAAAAAAAAAAAAGGAAAAAAGAAAAAGAGGCTCATTTCAGTGTTTACAGGGTCATAAAAAACTATATTTACAGAATAACCAGTTCAATCTGATAAAAATGCATAAAAAGTTTGCTCCAAAATAAGCTTTTCAAAAGCTTCTTCTCCTTGAAAGTCCAACCAAATTGCTTTTGCAGAGTTCTCCCAGAGATTTCAAGGTTTTAAAAGTCTTTGAGTGCCACAACTTTCTTGTATGATGTGCAGTATCTGGTATAACAACCTACAGTAGGAGCACTTTGTTAAATAGAGTCTAATGCATCAGTTTACAGGTTTAACACAACATGTCGATATCAGTGCCTTTTTATTTCACCAAAATATCTTTATCTTTGTGCCACTGATTCAACAATATGGGAAACATTTACCAGAGATTTTGGTCCACACTGACATTATACCATCACACCGTTGCTGCAGAATCCCCCCCCCACAGTGGGTGTTTAGTTCTTAACAGATGTTACTTTAATGATTCACTATATTAGGGACAAGTCCTTACAAAGTAAGGCCTTCTGGAAAGCAGCAATGCAGTGCTAAATTCACTAATCACACTACAGTAACTAATCTAACTCTCCAATCATTTGCACTATGCGCGAGAACAATAAATAAATGCAAAAAAGTTAAATAATCAAACTTGCTCTTTTTCTGTGCTTGTGGAAAAATACGAATATTAGGCCTGCTTGCTGTTTTCTTGCACCAAAGAAGGTGACGGTAAAGGGCGAACTGCACCTTACACACATACAACTGCTGCTAACACATCAGCTCTCTGCAATCAACCGCAAAGATAGCGTGCTAACACAAGGCTAGCAGCTAACAAACCTGAACCCAGTGTAAATGAGTTTGAATATTGACCACAGCCGAGGCAAGCATCCAGAACTCGAGCTTCAACAGGTAAGAAAGAAAAAGCACTGAGGCGTGGGAGCGTTGTGGCCTCCATTTCTACCTGTTTGTCCAGCAGAATCATCGCTGTGACCTTTTTTTGGTGCAGTGTTTATTAGGATAGAGATCTGCTTACACTGTTAGCTGGTTATTATGTAACAAAGCATCTCAGATCATGTGGCCAAGTAGCACAAGTAGTCTAACATTAGTGTAATTAATTACTTTCTCCAGGGAGTAATTAAATGACGTAATTCATTGCGGCAACAATAAGTAATACATCACTTTTCTGAGTAATGATCCCAACACTATTTATAATATGCAGTATTTAGTTAATGGCATGTTTCTTTTGCCTGAAAGCAATGCTTGACTATAGATGGTGTAACATTTGAGGCAGCATTCAAGCACAGTTGGTTAATCAAGTCTTCTTATTTTCTGTGTTTTTGGTTTTTAAAAAGGTCATTAAAGAACTTTTTTTGGATACATAAACTAATTACCATAGCAAAAACCAAAGCTTGATATACATTCTCATTTGAAAGCACTCAATAGATGTCACATGCACCACCTTTTTAAATACTGTGAAGGTAATCGCTACTTAAAACTACTTATACCGGTCACTTAAACTACAAGTTTAACTTTTAACCACCAATTGTTACTCCCTTGTTTTACTGTACCTAAATATTAAATATCATTAGGAAAGGCTTCACAGCTCGGCTGTGTTTGTGTTAATGGCCATCTTTAGCATCCAGGTATGAAGCAAGTTCTGTAAAACCAGAAGAAACTACAGGTGATTTTGTTTCCTAAGCAAAAGCTAAAGCATGCAAACAGGTTCTGACATTTAAAAAAAATCTTATTTTAGCAGCTTTGACATGAAAAAAAAAATTAAATTATTATCTCTGCACAAATTACCACCTTAATACTGCATCTCATCACAAGTGATTTTCAGCTTCACTTCAGTGTTAAGGTCCTTCCTGTCAAGTTGCTCTGCATAACAATTATGCTAATTTTAGAAACCCGGTCATGAGTGTCAGTTTGGTCCAAATTGAAATCCAAATTTAATCGTGCACTTTTTAAAAAAAATCTTCATAATAAAGAGCAAAGAAATATCTGTAAAGTCAGATAAAAGGAAACCACATCAAGGAGCATTCAGAACCAATTTTTCCTTGTCAGTGTGTATGTGGCTGAGTTTAACTGTGTGTGATGAGCTAGAGCTCAGTGAATCTGAGAAGGTGTGACACTTGCCAAGTAATGCAGTCATTAAAATCTCTTCCAGCTGTTCATGAAAATGTACACTGACTGGACACTTTATTACAACTGGGGCGATCGTGGCTCAAGAGTTGGCAGTTCGTCTTGTAATCGGAAGGTTGCCAGTTCGAGCCCCGGCTCGGACAGTCTCGGTCGTTGTGTCCTTGGGCAAGACACTTCACCCGTTGCCTGCTGGTGGTGGTCAGAGGGCCCGGTGGCGCCAGTGTCCGGCAGCCTCACCTCTGTCAGTGCGCTCCAGGGTGGCTGTGGCTACAATGTAGCTTGCCATCACCAGTGTGTGAATGGGTGGATGACTGAGTAAAGCGCTTTGGGGTCCTTAGGGACTAGTAAAGCGCTATACAAATACAGGCCATTTACAACTTGGTAGTCTTGGACCCCGTTTTGCCTTTAGAGCTACCTTAACTCTTCGTGGCACAGACTCAACAATAGGGATGGGTATCGTTTAGGTTTTATCCGATACCGGTGCCAAACCGGTACTTTTGAAACGGTGCCGGTGCTTAAACGGTGCTCAAACCGGTGCTTAAAGAATGGAGAACACAAAATTGGTCCAAAAACCTCTCATGTTCAGCTGTTTTTTTGTAAAAAAGATAACAATGTTAGCCTTTTCTGAAGCTATAGGGCATATATGGTATCACTCTTGGCTGGAAGCAGTGCTTAAACAATGGAAAAAACACAAACTTTGTCCAAAAACCTCTCATGTTTAGCTGTTTTCCACTTTTTCTTTGGTCATTTTAGCCTTTTTGGCCAGGGTGAAGGGAGTATCTGCCATCAAACAAGAAGACAGCCGCATGTAACTACGACGGTGTTTGCTAGTTTACCTTACATGCATTAATGTAATAATGTGGTTAGCGTACTCAACGTAAATTACACACGAACAACATTAAGCTACTCACGCAGAGAAGAACAGCTGCTGCTGCCATCATCATCCGTCATCATTTCTGCTACACTGGCAGGGCTAGGGGCAAGGACTCTACTCTTCGGGTTTTTGGGGGATGTTGCTAACTCCAGGTCCGATAACAGGCACCACACCCGCAGTAGATGTGCATGGTGTGAGGTCTCGCAGCAAGCTATCAAACACGGCGCATTTCTCGGCTTTAAAAAAAACCGCTATGCGTCGCTAGGTGTTTCATCGGATTTGAGGTGTTACCTCCTTTGACAGTATCACCTTAAAGCACTTGTTGCAGGCTGCTGAGTTTGCATCTTTTGCTGCGAAGTACAGCCAGACTTTTGACCGCTTCGCCTTGGGCATTTTTAATCTGTAGCTCTGCTCTAAAAGAACGTACGTACCTGGGCCCGCCTACTATCCTCGGAAACGTAAAATGATTGGCTAGAATTGGCTCAGGAAAAAAAAGCACCGAAATAAAGCACCGTGCGCTGCTTTTCGGTCTGGTTACTACCGTTTATGTCAGAACCGGTGCCATCATGGCACCGGACACCGGTACCCATCCCTACTCAACAATGAGCTGGAAACATTCCTACGAGATTTTGGTCCATGTTGACATATAGGATCACACATGCTGCAGATTTGTAAGCTGCACATCTATGATTGTGATTTTTCCATTTCACCATACTAAGGGAGGCCATGGAGTTTGAACAATGTTTAGTTGAATCTGTGTGGATGTTAGCCTCAGTTTCCTGTTCTTAGCTGAAATGAGTGGCATCAATTTTTTTATGTGTTGTGTGTTCAGAGAAGCTCTTCTGCATGCCTTGGTTGTAGTGAGTAGTTATTTGAATTACTTCCTATCAGCTCACAACAGTTTGGAAATTCTCCTGACCTCTGGCATCAAGAAGGCATTTCACCCAGAACTGCTGCTCACTGGATATTTTCTCTTTTTTGGACCATTCTCTGTAACCCTACAGATGGTTGTGTGGGAAAATCCCAGTAGATGAGCAGTTTCTGAAATACTCAGACTACCCCGTCTGACACAAACAATCATGCCACGTTCGGTTTGAACTTCAGCGAGCTGCCTTGGCCATGCCTAAATGCCAATCATTGCACAGAGTTGCCATGTGGCTGATTATATATTTGTGTTAACGGTTGAACTAGTATACCTAATAAAGTGGCTGGTGAGTGTGCGTAATAATCCTTCTGCTTTTTGCTTTGTGGGTTTCCAAGAACTCGGCTTTCTGCATTCTAACAGAGGATTAGATCATTTTTTGTCCTGTCCGCTCTAATTTATTGTGTTGTCCAGCGTGCTAATGAATGTCTAGCACCATTGGGGGCTGTAACTATTGTTTTGACAGTCTTGACATGTCACATCTGTGTGTAAATTTATAGCACAACCAGGCTTTTCTCAGCCATTTATCCCATGAAATCAGATCACTTTCAAGGCATCTGTTTTCCTGGAGGAATCATTTCAGTAGTGCAAATATGTATAGATACAGAGTAGCACCACAAAACTGTCTGTGTAAATCAGACGTATAGTTGGGCTACATGACAGGACATAAAGGACACATTGCACCACAGTGTCGAATAATATACAAACCTCTTTTGCAGGACATGGGGTGAAATTACAAAAGGCAGGACTGACACAAAATGATCCAAACCCTTCTGTGCACTTTGTTAAACTGCCTGCACCTGAACTGTAGATTCATCCTCTTGAGAGTTATTGCCTTGTTGAAGCAAGATTACAGCCAAATCAGATAAAACAAAGCCTGTGCCACGAGCAGCCCTGTGTGTTGAGCGAGTGTGTATTTATCTGTGAGTATTTGTACCTGCAAAGGACACAGCTGAGTTCCAGAGCAGGATGTGTACTACACCTCACCGATTCGTGTTTGAGGCCGAGTGTCAATGACAAGCTCACCTCACACACTCAGCCTCTGTGCAGCCGCAGAGTAACGCAGCTCAACCTTGCCTTATTTGCCAGCATTGTTATAATGAAAAATACATGCTGTGGTGGGGGTGGGGGGTCGTGCATGTTTGTCCACTCGTTTTAGTGCGAGTGCATGTATGCGTGCATCTGTTTGCGTGCTGGTAGGTGTGTTATACCTGTGGCCACGCGTTGTCCATGTTAATGAGGATATAAGGGCTCCTGTTCCTCAAGGTTACCCACACCACAGGGATTTCATACTTCCTGCTTCCTTATTCCATATGCTATGAATACATCAGTGGACACCCACAGATTAAATTGATCTAAATACATATGGGTTTCTATTTGTGCGAATAGATACATGTATACCCACATGTGTGTTTGACACACTCTAATTTCATTATATCTATCAAAAAATTTACATTCGGACTCTCGGATGAAGAGGTTAAAGTTTGGTGGTCAAATGTCAAAGGTTATGATCACAGTGAGCTTAAAAACCATTTTTATGGATATACATTTATTAGGGCTGGGGGAATAAATCCATACAGTGTAGTATCGTAATACTTTGCGCCGTTACACCCACCTGAAATATTGATATTTTATTAAATACATTAAAATAGTTTAGGAATATTCATATGCACCACTATCCCGAGATAACATTAGCAGAGAAAACTTACATTAAATCGGCTCAAATGAAAAACTGTCCAACACTGGACACACTTAGCTTGCTAATTAGCAAGCTAATGGCTCAATAATTAGGACTGCAACATCCTTCCATCTAAAAAAAAATAAATAAAATCATTGGCTGCCTGGTGATTGTAATAGATGATTTTACGTTATGCAGCCGATTTCAGCTTGTGGTGACTAAATGGTTGCCCAGAACTTGAGGGTGTTGCACACTCACGGCCACATTTGAGCTCGCCGGGTAGAAAGCTGCAATCACTCTCAGAGAGACGGTTGAAGCTTTGCAATAATTGCTGCCTAATTTATAAATGCAGGAGTTTGAATGAGTCTTTGTAATTGGGCGAAAGACGAGAGGACTCGACCAAACTAGCTGTCTGCTGGTTGTCTGTCAAGAGTGTATATCCCCAAATATGAAACTATTCTTTAGCACCAGGTTACATAGCATGCAGAAACAATTATGTGACAGTGTTGCTATGAAGTGTTCAGTTGCCAACTGGGACTTAGAAAACATCCTGGCATTGCTTCGTCCATTCCACAGTTGCTGCTCTATGGCTGCCTCTTTAAGCCCTGCAGAACGCTTCCAAGGAGAGATTGCCATGCTTGAGCTAATCTCAGAACCCAGAACCAGAATTTTTCGCTGTGGCAAGCTACTGGTTGTCTGTCAGGAGAGATTCTGCTCCCTCTACCTTCACTTCCGAGCTGACCAGGCATGACCTCCTCCCCTTCAACCGAAGACCCATCTAAAGCCAAGAGTCTCTCCTGCCTTTGTCACTGCGTCTCTTCAAAACGCTGTAATCCAAATTGATAGGAGGGATGAGGAAGGCCTTAAATGGATGCCGAAAAAACCTTTTCCAACTTTTGAATTGTTTTTCCACTCAGCTCTCTCAGTTTCTTGTGGACATAACTGGAGCAGAGGGTGCTCAACAAGACAGTTTCTAGTGGTGCTGCTGTCAAAGTTGTATAATGTGCAGAGCAGCAGCAAGTGAGTGTGTTACGTTGTGCTCTCTGTTTGATTGCCCTCTTTCTGCAGGTATGGAAGACTGCAGGTTCAGTTCGGGAACTGTCTGTTTTGGGGATTCGTTTTATTGGTCAAGCACACTTGAGCTGAACAGGCTGTGTCTCGCAGTTCGAGTATCTGTGGTGTGTATTTGAAGGGAGTTTTTCCCTCGTGACTGTGACAGTCTGATTAGGAAGTACTGGATACATTTGTTCAGGAGCTGTTCTGCGTTGGTTTATCATGTTAAGAGGATGCGAGCGGGATTGATAGCGGCGAGGTAACCAGTGGACACCAGGTCACTCTCCCGCATATGGAGCTATTTTCTCAGCTTAGGAATTTTGTTGTGTGAAGATTGAACAAGAAATTTGGTCCAAGAATGAGGCTGATGTGTCCATATTGCTGATGCACAAGAAATGCTGGAGCAAAGAAATATTGAGTTTTTCGCTTCCAGCTGCATTCATTCAAATGTATCCATCATTCAGTCAGCGGGAGGGGGAGGACTGCATGCAGAGACATTATATGGGAGGCATTATTTCTCACTACTGGATAACAGAGTCTGTTTCACAAAAGCAGATCTTAGGTAGTGAGTAACCGGCCCTACAGAGACATGGATTATGTGAACTGCGGACTTTGACGCATCTCTACCCCCTAGTCTCTTCACATACTAACATGATGCACACGCTGCCCGCTGTCCTTAAACTCTGCAGCATTTATTTTTTCTGTCCGTCCCACACGACTCAAGCAGGGCTCACTTTTTCACACCTCTCTCCATTCGCCCGTTCATCAGTGTAAAATACCTCACCCCTGCAGACAGAGACAGATGGAGGGAGCAGCACCAGCCCCCTGCTCAGCTCCAGTGATTTATGCCACAGTAGCAAAGACACACATGCATGCACACACACACCTATGCATCCACACATACTGTATGCATGTGATCATACATCAGCAGATGAGGTCGCATGCATAAATATACACACACACACTCAGAGCTGAATGCATGACGGCACCTGTCTTGTGTTAATGCTAAATGCCACAGCTCGAGGGCTTTTTAAAAGGACATGTGCATCTTTGAAGCAGTGGCAACAGAGTCTGACATCATTTGTCCCTTTCTATGACAGTTAAAGAGGAACAGGCTGCAAGCACATTCTTCCTCCTTATTCCTCCTGACTGAGGTGTCAGACCATAAAAAGCTATGTTATACTCGGCGGCAACACTTCACTGCTAGAATGGAATATCGGGCTCTCTTTCTATTAAATGCCAAGCGAGCAAACAGAGTGAATTTCTAAGGGCAGATAATGAGCATATAACGCTGCAGCAGAAAAAGAGAGTGAGAGGAAGCAGTCAGCTGTTTGTGTGTTTGTTTATGCTGTGTTGTGGTCTGGGGCTCGGAGCTGTTATGCTGTTGCAACAAGGACATGGTTGCTGTACATGAGGCAACGATTTGCGAGTAAGGTCATTGCAGTCCTCTTCTCATCACCCCTCCCTCCAACCATGCACACGCACATATGCAGACGCGCACACAGGCACCTTTATATTATTAATTCTGTTTTGTCGAGGGGTGGAGAGGTAAGAGGGAGCGTGGAGTGCAGAGATGGGCTTGGGATGATGAGGAGAAGGGTTGTGGAGGATGTGCAGGTAAGGGGACAGAGGTTGGAAAGTAGCAGTCGGCAGACAAGTAGAATAGAGGAGATGTGAGCTGATGGTGGAGTGAAGTGAGGTAAAATGGCAAGAAGCGAGGTCGAGCAGTGGTAGAGGGGAAATCGTTTATACTGCAGCCCAGGTAAGGGTGACCTGTTTGTCTCTGTCGACCTCCGCTACTCCCCTGATGTCTCTATAATAGACCCGTGAAGCACGCAAGCACGACAACACAATGCAACCGCCCATAGTAACAGAGGCCCAGAGGCACACTTAAGCACCGTTCCACCATGATAACTTTGGGGAATTCAGAGAAATTTCAGCTAATGAATTTAAAATCACCATTTGCAAAATACCAAACTCTCTGGGGTTGCTTTGACTGATACAGCATGCATTTCAAAGTAGCTAATGGCATGGCTTTACTGGTTATAATGTCAGTCTGTTAGTTGGTTTGGTTACTTTGTTTGGTTAGTTGGTCGACCACTTTGGTTTGGAAATAACTAAAAATAGATACCATGCTTAGACTACCGTGACATTCGCTGTCTCCAGATGATGAAGCTGTTGTGTTTGTGTGTATTTTTCTCCAACTCAGTGTGACAACAAGCTATTGGCTGGACCAGGCTGAACTTTGACTTTGTTGATTCTGTGACCTTTAATCTGGCACCAACGTGAGGTTGACATTTAGAGTATTTAGTTAAATGTCTTATGCACTAACAACCAAAGACATGCATGTTAGGTTGATTGGTTATTCTAAATTGGTGGTAAGGTGTGGATGTTAGCGTTGTTTGCTGTCTCTCTGTGTTAGTCCTGTGATGGGCTAGTAATGATAAAGCCACACTAAGGAAAATAGTGGTTGGCGACTACTGCACAATGAACATGAATTATTGTTGCCTTTGAAATGGTTACTTCAATGACAGGAGCATGACTTGTCTTAACTTCCTGTTAGTTGCCATCTTCAAAGTGTCTTTGGAGTGTCAAAATGGCAACAAAACAGAGTCAGTTTGCAATTTGCATAGGGTCAAGTTGGCAGTTATACACAATATGTTTGTGATAACTTTTAAATCTGTGAAAAAATGCACACCAGTTGCAAATCTGTTGCGACACAAATATTAAACAGAAATACGGAAATTCCTCCACAGATGACGACATAGTTGCTGCAGGATGGTGATTTAACTACAAAATGACATAGATGGTGAACAACCGTGTTTGCATTTAGCAATACAACCCAAAGAGCCTTATGTCCCCCATCGCTCACAGTGATCAGCTGAGCAGCCGTTGCTCTCAGTCCCTAAATCACGGCTCACATCATGCAATCTACTTCATTAGTGGTCTTTAAATCTAGGTTAAAAACTCATTTTTATTCGCTGGCTTTTGACTGAGTGGGTAACTGGTACTGTTGTTTTATTGTTATTTATTTATTGTATTTATTATTCTACAGCACTTTGGTCAGCCTTGTGTTGTTTTTAAGGTGCTGTATAAATAAATTATGGTACTTTATGGTATGGAATACCATAAACCAGTTTGCAACAAGTTGCAATGTTTCCCATTTCACAAAGTGACGCGTTGCAGAAAAGTTGCACCCACTTGGACAGCTACCTACAATTGGTCTCAGTTGAAAGTAAATTGAATGAAATCCCCAGACAGCCCCAGATTTTTTTTTTTTTTTTTGCAAGGAGGTTTCCATTTAACTCTAATATGACTGAGCCATAACCAGGTTCCACTAATAATTTGATGCAGGTTAGGTGGAGTTAGTTTTTGGACTAGATTAGATCAATGGTAATATGTGACTCTTCACCAGATTAACACTTGAACTGGATTAATACTTTTTATTTATGACCACAAAAGCTGCCAACAGTCCCCTCAGCTGTATTTTGTTTAGAACCTACAAGTAACAGCTAGCATGCTGACAAGCTCAGCAGAAATGGTGAACATGTCAGAACTGTCACATTATTTGTGCTAAACATCAGCATGTCAGCGTGAATACAGTGTAAGTACAACAACACGGAGTTGCTAGTAGGGCTGCACACTCGAAGTCTTGTTTCCCATTAATGGCTGTCCAAACACAGATGTTGCTACATCCTGTCAAAAATATGTCTATTTAGCCAAACAGCAGAATTTTTTTTTTTTTTTTTTTTTTGCAAAAAACATCACTGACATGTTTGTCAACCATCAAAGAGCAGAAGCTTTTGCACCACTGTTCAGCGACTGCAAAGAGGGGAATGCACCGTAGAGTAAAAATGCCAACACTCTATGACAAACAAACTTCTCCAGTCCACTGAACGCCACAGACTGTTGACTTATAACTATCTAAGAGTATCCAGCAGTGGGTTTTTCCTTAAGGCAGTAGCTATAGATCTAGCTGGAACTTGAAATCAAAGTAAGCCAGGCAGCCAGGTGTTTTTGATTTGTTTCTCTGCTCACTTCCTCCTCCCGTTTTTCATTTTGATCATTGTCCTCTCCACACGATACCCCCCCCCCCCACAATGAAATCATCTCAGTGAAGATCCATTTTATTACTTTGATTCTGAAATAACACAGAGCGCAGTGGCAAAGTTGAAAATGAGCACAGATGACAAGTAGAAAAAGACAGAGGGTGAGAAGCAAGAAAGGCGAGGAGGAAAGCTTGGCCTGGAGCTATGGAAAGTTGTAATAGATGTTATGTGAGCAGCAGGAGAATAAAAAGCATGTGGGCGTTTATATGGAATTAAGATTTGGGTAGTCATTACCATATTGTCTAAGACTTTGGTGCTTTTTGTAAGCCTGCATTAGTTTTTCTCAAATTACATCTACAAATAACACACCCCAGTATACAGTTACACACTTTAAAGAGGTGGCAATAGGGGGAAGTAATCATAAGAAATATATATCTACATATAAAATATAGTGTGGCTAAAATACAGTGTTTGAGAGAAGAACTCTGCCAGCCTTTTACAGAGAAATGGAAAAAGTTAGTCCACCCTTTAGCTCCAGACAAAACCAGGTCAAAAGCTTAACCCTGCAGATCCACAATAAAAGAAAGAAGGTCTCTGTTTATCAGCCGGAGAGTTCAGCTAGAAACAGCAAGTAAAGACACTGACCCTACAAAAGTGCAGCTGCAGTGTTATACTAATCCTGGTGGTAATCGAGACTGAAGTGACAGCTGGCCTGGAAAAATGAAAGGATTCTTCTACGCTGGTGTTCAGGTCGAGTAGCGCCTCACTGTCACCCGGAGCTGTCACCTGAAAACTAATGAGCTGCCGCCACGAATCTGCCCATGTCCCACTTTACTGTCAGTTAGGAGCAACATGTCACCCTGATGTGTAAGTCAGACACACAAGACAAAGAACACAAATACAAAAAAGATAAACGCAGTATAATTCAGTATAGTGTTGATAGATGTTTGCTTTCACATGCAAATCTTTTTGGAAATGTGTTTGTTTGCTTTTTTTTTTGGTGACAGAAACAGATATGGTGCTTCCTCCGGTTTTCCCTCTTTGTGCTCAGCTACACCTGTGCTGGTCGTAGTTTCATATTTATTGCAGAAAGTCAACTGTAAATCTCTCAGAAAGAAAAATAAAAGTTTAACAAAACTTTTAAGTGAGGGGACATGAAAGGTTGGATTGGGCTGAAATTTATTTACTGCTGTTTTGTGCTTGTTGCTCTTAGTGATAAATTACCTTCGTAAGGTCACCGAGTAGCAAACTGCGTGCTACCTACAATCATAGACTGTATTTAAAAGATGGATGTTTCCACTCTGACATCACTCTTTGATTTGTCAAGCTCTGAACTGTTGACTTTAATGTCACGGCCCTCTCTGTCATGTTTTTTTTAATACCAGACACAAGAGAGTGGAGGATTTAACTGAGACACAATTCCAGCGATGTGTTCATGTTGCATCCCTCAAATTATACAGTGTCTGTTTTACAAAATAGACATCAGTTCATTTTAATAAGACTTCAAAATGAGCAAAAATTGCAGGTTGAAAGCGTTACTGTGTTGGCTCTAGTTTCATTTATTTATTTAAACCTGAGTCCTGTGCCACTCAATGGGATTTGAGGTTTAGCATGGTAACTTCAGGTTTAACCACGAGTTTTCAGTTGTTAGTTTTACTTCCTTTTATAATGCCTTAATTATTTTCAGCTAGGGCTGGGCCATATCATACCGTTCACAGTAATACCGGTATAATGTCGGACAACGATAAGAAAATGAAATATCGCGATAGAATATGGGTAAAACGCGCATGCGCAGTGCCTTTGTTTTCATACGCACATGGCGGAAAAAGCATGGCGGCGACGGAGAATGAGAAGGGCGAAAGCGGATCGTTGAATGAAACAGATGAACCAGAATTGGTTTGTAAAAATGCTGCAACTTCAGTGGTGTGGAACTGGTTTAGCTTTCGTCCGTCAAATACACAACAAAGCACTATTTGCACTTTGGTAGAGCATGCTAGCGGGCCCTCGTTATTACCGTGTTTTTTGGAAAATACGGCACACTTAAAATCAATCCTTTGATTTTTCTGAAAATCGATAGTGCCCCTTATTATCCCGTGTGCCTTATGTATGAATTCTGGTTGTGTTTACTGACCTCGAAACGATTTTATGTGGTACACGGTGCTCAAAAATCTGTCAAATGTTTCAGTACGACTTTGCTAAGCTACGAACCCGCACCGCTTGATGGATTGTTGGCGCATTGGGGCTATCGTAGGCAGGAGCCTCGCGGAATGATACGTACTCAGCTTCAACATAATATTACCGTATTGTGTGTGTATAACCTCTTTTTAAGTTTTGTGGATATTATACATGGTTATGCTGAGGATATGTCAGCCAACTTCCACTGGAAATGCCTTTTGGTTAAACTGTCAGCAAGGAATTTGCATTTGCACTGTTAAATTTTTTATATAACTTTAATGCACATAAAAAACAGCTGCTTGTTTAAGTGAAAATATGTTGTTGTTTTTTTTGCACGAATAAAGTTGTGGAGTTGTAAAGTATTTTGTCTAGTGTCAATTATATCGTCAGTTATATCGTTATCGCAAATTTTCAAATGTATATCGTGATAAATATTTTTGGTCATATCGCCCTGCTCTATTTTCAGCTGTGTCTTGGTTTACCCTCCTTCGGTTTGTTTCGTTTTTTGTTGACATGTACTGTGCTCTTCTCTGCATGCAAGGAAAATTTTTTTTGTTTTGTTTTTTTAAGCATTTTTTAAGCATCTAACGTCTTTGTCTTTCCCAGCATTAGTAAGAAAAGTAGATTCTTATCAAGTTTATTCCTGATTCATCTATTTATACCTGTTGACCTTGTGTCGAATTTTTGCCTGAACATGCGTTTACATTTGGATATATATATTTTTTTTCTTGTTGTCAGACAGTTAAACCCTAATGTAACCTGTCAGATTTTCCTGTGTTAATGACAGAGCTGTGAATACTGATCGGTCTGTTAACGTCCAGAGTCGGCTTCTTTGTCAGCTTTCTGGCTTCTTATAGGCTCGACTTCATGAATATAGGTCTCTTCTAGTCTTACTGACTAAAGCGTACACATATTCAAGCAGAGCCTTTAATACTTTTCCTTTGACACTAATTAGTCTCCAGCACCTTTTGCTCCTTTCAGCGTGGATTATGTGTTTAACCCCTTCATATTTTTGTATCAAAATCTGTCTTTCTGCTGCCAGCAGACCAGGCCATGCTTGTTATTGGTCAGATGTTGCCAACACGACCACTTTCATGAAAGCACTCATAGCTGGATTGGGAAACCCTGGATTGACTTATTGAGTTGATAACCACCTCTGTGTGACCACTTACCCTGATTGCGGTCGTTAGCGTAAGTGGAGCCAGATAACGAGAAGATTTCCTGCATATGTTTAACTTGCTTTATCGTACAGGCCACTAGATGAACAAGGCGTCCAATATTATGTGATTCAAACAAGTTGTGTTACTACAAAATGTGTTTGTAATCAACTGCACAGTGACTCTCGGCAGCAATTTCTGATCGATACTGTCACAGCTAAGGTTTCCTTAGATTTAGATACCGAATTAGTTATTTATATGTAGTTAGAACATATTGATGCTGTAAATGGAAAGCAAACCTGTGTTAAACAACAGTATACAATGTAAATGCTTCATTGTGTGAATACAGGTAATTATTTAATACTTTCATGGTACCTGCTGGGGCTGGGCCATATCATACCGTACGTATCACGATAATACCGGTATAATGTTAGGCAATGATAAGAAAATGAAATATCGCGATAGAATATGGGTAAAACGCGCATGCGCAGTGCCTTTGTTTTCATACGCACATGGCTGAAAAAACATGGCAGCGACGGAGAATGAGAAGGGCGAAAGCGGATCGTTGAATGAAACAGATGAACCAGAATTGGTTTGTAAAAATGCTGCAACTTCAGTGGTGTGGAACTGGTTTAGCTTTCATCCATCTGATACACAACAAAGCACTATTTTTGCTAGAGCATGCTAGCGGGCCGTCGTTATTACCGTGTTTTTCGGAAAATACGGCACACTTAAAATCAATCCTTTGATTTTTCTGAAAAATCGATAGTGCCCCTTATAATCCGGTGCGCCTTATGCATGAATTCTGGTTGTGCTTACTGACCTCGAACCGTTTTTATGTGGTACACGGCGCTCAAAAATCTGTCAAAAATGTTTTAGTACGACTTTCGTAAGCTACGAACCCGCACCGCTTGATGGATTGTTGGAACATTACGGCTACCGGAGGCAGGAGCCTCGCGGAGTGATACGTACTGTGCTTTAACATAATATTACCGTATTGTGTGTGTATAACCTCTTTTTAAGTTTTGTGGATATTATACATGGTTATGCTGAGGATATGTTGGCCCATTTCCACTGGAAATGCCTTTTGGTTAAACTGTCAGCAAGGAATTTGCACTTGCACTGTTAAATTTTTATATAACTTTAATGCACATAAAAAACAGCTGCTTGTTTAAGTGAAAATACATTGATGGGTTTTTTTTGCACTAATAAAGTTGTGGAGTTGTAAAGTATTTTGTCTCGCGTCAATTATATCATCAGTTTATGTCATTATCGCAAATTTTCAAATGTATATCGTGATAAATATTTTTAGCCATATTACCCTGCCCTATACAAAAATATAGCTTGGTGCTAATCAGAAATAGCTGCAGATCAAATTTAGTCCATTTCTAAGCCAGATGTTTCCTCTCTATGACAGAAAGCATCTCGGTTTTAAAACAAAAACGTGTTTTTCCTTGAGCCCACTGTTTGAAGCATCTTTTGTTTCACAGGAGTACAGCACTTTTTCTGTAGTGTCTCTGAAGCATCTCTTGTTTTACATTAATCTTGTCTTCTGGAGTTTCTTTACAGTAATGGTGGTTTATTGTTCTTTCAGCTTATGAAGTGTCTCCTGCCATTTGTTTGCAACGTTGTTCTTTGAAAAAACGTTATTGTTTGTATGTACATGCTGCAGGAAAAATGTAATTCTACCTTTGTAGATCAATAAAAACCATTGTATTCTAATGTATTCCACTCACTATTCTAATCCATCCTTTCCCATTAGCAAACATATGGGCATGCTGACTGCAATGGCTGTTATGTAATTAATAGTCATGGCGGTGCAATTAAAATTGGGAGACTTTATGCGCTTGCTGATTAAGATATTTAAAGCATGAAGTACCCAAGGCTCTTATTTTTGTGCAAGTTTCTGCTGCGTATCTTCTTGTTTATACTCGTTCGTCTTTTGTTTCCTCGAGCAAATGTGTGTTTGTGTGAGAAATGAGCGCTGCCTCTGTGTTTATGAGTGAAGTAAGCGTATGTATGCGGCGGGGAACAGTTTTTAACACTTATCCTTGACTTTTCTTTTACCCGCGTGCAATTAATTACTGCCCGGAATAACGGCCCTGGGATCAGCTGCTGCTGCACTAATGAAAACACATCAGTGTAAATGCAAGGCCAGCCGGAGTGTTGTCATGCGGCGCTTCGAGACCCTGCACCGCCATCCATTTGCAATGACAATCATTATCGCGTGAAAGCAGTGGTCTCCAACTCTATTCCAGAGGGATTGTGTGTGTTCACAGTCCCACAGTAATCCATATTCACTTTCTTAATTGGCTCAATTAGTTCACTCAGATACTGTATGAATTTTACACTCTGCCTGTCCCCAGATAAAGTCCAGTTAACGTATTACTGGGCAGAGGTTACAAATTGGGTTCCCAGTGGTAAGGCTTAATACGCGGAGGATTTAAAGTCTTTTAGGTGGTTGAGTGAGCTAAAAACTGTATTGCTTACACTGTAATGAGGGAACGCAAGCATCTTGGCCTCACCGTTTAATCTCATGGGAGTCGCATACCCATGGGAATTCACACGCAGAAGCACACTCACATGACATATCAAACAATGATAGCAACACAATGGGAGGTAAATATGCTTATGATAACATTGATGGAGACCCTTTGATTCACTTAACATCCATTCTGTGGAGAATATATATCTTTTCAAACCTCGTGCTTACACACACACAACCACAATAAGCCTTTATCAAGTCAGTGTTGGTGTGTGGATGAAGTTAGACATGTTAAACGGTAAAGCTTAATGTTTATTCTCCTTTAATGTCTGAGTAAGTTACTGCACGGTCGGGAAATGGGAAAACAAATGAGGTCGTGTATCGATAACTTCAAATCACGGTGACATGCACTCATCTAACCGTAACTATTGTCCGCCTACCTGAACGTTACCCCAACCTTAAAACATGACATCACGGGGGCTTGCTTTTTGCCCTTCGTGTTGAGTACGCACATTATGTCCCCACAACATGAGTAAAATGTCACGGGGGCTCGTGCACACACCACGACGTCAGACAAATGAGGCAGTTGCATTACTGTCTGTGTAGCGTATGGAGGGCGTGTATCGATCTGGAGCAGAAGCTCGTTCATCAGTGTGGTTAAGCAAAATACCATTAAGGTTCAGGAGAAATTGTGTACACACATGGCCTGCAACCCCACACAAGCTTTTTATGCTTTTCTTTGTCAGAAACAAACCGCTGCTCAAACTGCTTTCCCATTTCCCGTTCCTTTAGCCCTGTTTCTCTCCCCACTGTGCTTTTTTCCTGCCTTTATCGTTGTGGCGTCCAGCTCGAGGCTCCACAAAACCGAATCTGCGGGACGGCGGTGGTGCGGCTCTGGAGAATGTCGCGTTTTTCTTCGACTGTGCTGCTTGTGGGGTCTGACAGGTGAACTGGGAACGGCTGGGTGATTCAGCACTACAGGGTCAGGATCTATGATAATGCACCACGGGGAACATTTCCATAAAATGAGCCCAGTACATCTTCTTTAGAGGCCCTCTTGAGGAATGAAGATGAGGACACACAGATAAAGAGAGGTGAAAGAAATAAGATCAAGGGAGATTTCAAGAATGGGGAAGCGAGCATAAAGGAGTAGGATGGAGGAGAGCTCTGACGATGGTAATAATGAGAGAGAAAATTTAATGGGAAAGACAAAGAAGTGAGTGAGACAGAGGTGATGTTAGTGCAGTGCACCCAGAAGTTTGTGCTCCCTCTGCAGTGCTTGTGAACCCTCCTAGCTGTGGTGAGCACTTGCGCTTTCATATCAGCCCCCTGCTGCTACTGTAAAAAGAGACAATAGGGAGCAAGATTTTTTTTTTTTTTGTGCGTATGTACTTACGTGTTTGTGTGTATATGTGACAGCACGTCTGCAGCACTTTGTTGGGAATCTAATAACAAATTGTCATGCTGGCTCTTGATTTGTATGGGTAAAAAGAAGCCATAATGAGCCCCATAATGCGAGCTATTTGGCGTGCCATTCAAAGCAAGCTGCCATGTCTGTCAATCAGGGGAACTTTCAAGTCACTCCATGACAAAGCCTCGCTTTTGTCCTGAAGTCTTGAATAATAAAGTGACAATGAAATGACAAGACATGCGCACACACCCACCTCATCTGTGAAACAATCAGGATTCTGTGGCATCTTGCAGCGGGGAAAACGTCTTCACGCCACGCTGGACTGAGCGCGTGAATATTTTCACGTCCGCTGCTGCTCGAGCTGGTTCCAAATGGCACACGCGTGTGAAATTGGTGAGTAGATTACATGCGCGGTCTGTGATATACCAGCGGCTGATCAATACTGATCAAACATGGCTGATAATGTGCGGATTGAGTCCATTATTTTTGCTTAAGCATGACACAGCTGAGTCATCACATTAGAGAGAATTTGTATTTATTAATCAGGCCCTTATAAAAGACTATACAGTGTAACATCTATATGATTTTCCATCTGATTCTATTTAAACATCCAGTAATTTTACAAAAAAAGGCAACAGCAGTACGTAACACTTTATCATACAACTTACATCTATTCAGTTTTCATAATTAATACCTGGTGACAAGAACCCATTCTCCCTTTAAATGTACATGAGCTAATAATGTTATAAATGCTCATCCCGTTGATACATAATTGAAGTTTAGCTCGCGTTTGGCCCAACACTCAGCTAAGCGATCAAGGAACCAATACAATGCCTCACTACCTTCTGTCAATACACCTGGTCTGACCTATTGGCTGAGGTGGGGAGGGGGAGCTGATCCATTGCATTGACAGCCCACCCCCCTTCTCTCATGCTCTCTCATTAGATCCACTCTATTAAACTCCTTATGCATCTGTCTGTACGCTGCTGGTTGGGGGCTCGGAAACAATCGGAGAGCCCTGCTGGGGGTCCTGCACTCCACTCTAACCGAGGAACTGAGAGAAAGTGCTGAAATGCACCGTGTTTACAATCTGTCGAGGACACTTGAAGGTTATTTGTAGAAAATGTCTGAGTAGACGCAAGGCGCTTGTGTGTTCTTGTGCATTTGAGCGGCATTCTGTAACATACTTCATATCAACAAAGTAAAAAGTAATGAATAATTCTTAGGTGGTGCTGGAGGATTAGTTTAGTATTTTGGGAACTGCTCTGTGCTGCTTTTTGGCAGAGAGTTAGACGAAGAGATCGATACTAGAAACTGTAGCCAGCAGCCAGTTAGTTTAGCTTAACACAAAGACAGAAAACAGAGAGCACATCAAGCTCGGCTCTCTCCAAAAGTAACAAAATCTCCCTACCAACATTTCTACAGCTCACAATTTTTTTTCTTAAAGTCATACAAAAACAACAGTGAAGTACTTTTTCCCTGAGCTAGAACCAGTAACTTAAGGCAAAAAAGAAAAAGAAGGTATTGATATCATACTCTGCTCCAGAAAGCAACAAAGCATTTTCCCAGAAAACGGTGTCTGTTGGATCTTGTTGCTGTTTGCATATGGGTGTGTTCATATTTGAGAGATGACATCACATGACTCTGGTGAATGTTGACACTGTATTTGAGTTGTGTTTGCACTGTGCAAGGTGTATGTGTGTGTGTGTGTGTGTGTGTGTGTGTGAGAGAGAGAGAGAGAGAGGCGTCATTCGGGGGTTGAGTTCAGGCGAATGGGACTGTGTGTCACATGGGAGGGGTCAGGTACGGCTGCAGTGGTCACTCCCATCTTCTTAAGGCTGCGCTCATCTGTCACAGAGATGGAGCGAGAAAACACAGGACGAGGGACGACCCCTGAATCTGAGACACACAGATACATCCACTTTTACATGCGGCAAGAAAGAAGTTAAAGAGAGGAAAAAAAATCAGAAGGAAAAAGGGAAAACTGTGAGCGTATTTAGGATCTTAAATTTCTGCTACTTGAATCTCCCCTGCCGTCATTCAGCTCACACACTTGCCTTTTCATTCAATTGACTAGAGTAAATGACATCAGTTTACTTTTATTACACCAGATGAATGAAATGAAAACAATTCCTCAGTCTGTGCAGATCTGCATGCAGTGGCAGCTTTCAGCCTGTAGGGGGGCCACAGCAGTGGAGCAGGCTGCAGCAGGTTGAGCAATGACTGCAGATTTGTTGCAGCTTGATGTGTCTCATCATAACGCACAGAGGGAGAGAAGGAGAGAGAGCGCAGGCAGCAAGATGCTACAGGCCATATTGGGAATTTTACCTTTGATATCTCCCACAGCCAACTGAGGTTCACCAGACTAACCAGCAGGTGGCAGGTTGACCCCACACACACACACATACACAATACACACACATTCACACGTACCCACACCATATGCCCAGACACATACCCCCACCAGGTCTGACATTTGCAGCTAAGTGCTGCAATGGTCGGTTATTTATGTTGAGAGGGCTCGTGATGGTGAGAGTTCAGCAGGTGGCTGCATTACACTGTTTATCAGACAGACGCAGTGGCATTATCACTTCATGAGCCTTCCTACCCACCACCCCCCCGCCCCGAACCTCGCACACACACACACACACACACACACAGGCACACACTACATCTGTCTTTCTGTCGTCCTTTTCTGGGCATACACCCTCTGTCTCTCCCTCCTCACTGCTCCTTGTGTTGTGAAATGCCTCCTGACTGCTCTTCCTTTCCCATTTTTTTCCCACAGATGTACTCCAGCCATCTGGGTACTTGTAGGGCACAGCGAAGGCACTAGTGGTGCAACCAATATCTATTCAAGCATGCCAGTATTACATGGTTATTTATTCATAGTGTTTGCAGTTTGTTGACAGCATCTAATAACGTACCAGGCTATAAAAAAATACCTGAAAACAGCCTCTGTACATCTCTTGCTTATTACGGTGTGAAATTAATAATTGTAGAGCACAAATATACATTTCAAACTTCCTTTTTTTCACTTACATCTATTCCTCCATCTCCACTCCTCTCATATCTACCTCTATTATTCCCCCCCCCGCCTTCTCATCTCTCCTCCTCTGTGGTATTTCAGTACAGTGCAGGTCAGATGCTGAGAACTCACCTGTGCTGTTCTGGCTGCATTTGACTTTGCTGTTGGTCTTCTCTTGCATCGTCCGCTCGTACTCTCTCACCTCCTCCAAACAGAGCCCTGTGGGGAAAACAGTGCATAAACACAGGCGTGCATTGAAACAGAGTGGAAGATACATATTTAATTTAACAGGCTGTAGATCGAGGGTAAAACAACAGCAAAGTACAAGTACAAGTGCGCTGCTCAGAATAGATTATCTCGTATCTGTAAAATATAAAATTTAGCAGTTTACTGTAATCTTGACCCACCGTGCCATTCGTCTGTCCATGCCACTGCCTGCCGATGGCCAACCAGGAGAATGTCTCGTATGTTCTGCAATTACACAGAAAACAAAAACCTGTTATGGGAAGGAAATGTAATTAAAAAGCTACAGCTGTTGTGTGTAGTCGTGTGTGAAATGCTGCTTTTAGAATGATTTTACAGCAGATCAGTGTCAAAATCACGACAGTGCCTTTGTGTAATTAATTCAAACATATGAGATTACGGCTGAGATAAATGAGGATTTATTTAATAAGGAGGCTGGGGCGGGTGGATGTGGCTCTGGTTGTAGAGGTTGTTGCTCAATCGTGGTTGGTGGCTCAGTCGCTGGACCTTTTATGTGCCAAAGTGTCCTTGGGCACAACACTGAACCTTAAGTCGCTTCCAGTGGCTGGCCATCTTCCACAGCAGATCCCCTGGCATTGTTGTGTGTGAATAAAAGTGGTCTATCATGCCTAGCTAAGGACTCATTTAAATATTAGTTGCTCATTGATTGTATTGAATTTTTTTGGATTCATCAACAGTTTGCAAGTAGTTGCAGCGACCAACTTCTGCAACCTTTGGGTGACCAAATGCTAGAAGTAGCTGCTTGCAACCACTTTTAATCGCTCAGGTGATTGCTCAGGATCTTGTTTCCAAACAATCGCAGTCCGAATCAGAGCAACTACGACCTCTCTAATCGTGAAGGTTTGCAAAGGAATGAACACAGATGGATTGCCAACCTCGTTGCAATCAACCTAACTTAGTCCTCTGCAATAAGTGCACCTCGTCTGTGATGCATTTCTTTGCGCCAGGGGACTCAATTCTGATTACATTGCTACATAAAAGCGAGGTTGCAGAGCACCTATGTCATTTTGATCTTAAATCACTGTCATCGCAGCAAGTATGCGACCGTTTTTGGAGGAGTTTTTTGTTTTTTTTGTCCCAAAATCTATGAGGCTTTTGCTCTTGATGGAAGTAGTTAATGTTAATGTATGTTATTGGGAATTTTTGTGTATGTAGACAATCAATTTTTGTTTGGTAATGCTGTTCTGCCTAGTGTGACTGTAGCATGAGGTTAAAAGACTATGAGTATAGCGCATTTACTATTAGTTTCATCTGTTTTGCTCGGCTTTTTAAAAAAACTAGAGCCACAATCCAAACACTCTTGCTCCTCACTGACAGCGTTGGGGTGGGTTAAAAGGCATTATTGCTAGTTTAGCTGCTGGTGCTTCTGTTTTCTTTTCACGCTTCATTGCTTTGCCTCATTGCAGAGGATAAATGTTGTGAAAGTGTTTTTTTTTTTCTTCCCACCAGCTGTACAACTTCTTCCGCTAACTTCCAACTATGCTTTGTTAAAAGTGGAAAAACAGATGTTTTCTTACCATTTTGTTTAATATAATACAGCTCAGAGGTCATTTGACGCCAGCAGCCTTCTTGCCGTTAATGCTGGTAATTATGCTAATGTCTTAAAATTTATGTGGTAGTGATTTATTTGTGTCACAATGCAACACATGGCACATTCATATAATAAATGACCGAATGGCATTGAAGAAGATTGTGATGTCTCCTCGACCCAGTCACGTTACAATAGCAAAGGAATGAACATAAAGGGAAAGAGTCCGATCTTACTCGATGTATGAACTCCTCTGTCCTGGTCTGGAAGCCGTAGACCTCAAAGCTGCACTCCACCCTCTTATAGGAGCACATGACAGGTTTGTGGCTGTCCCTCCAGCCCTTCTCCAGAGGTCCTCGTCCAGTTTTACTTGACTGCCACAGACTCAGGTCCTGTACAGAGTAAACAGTGTGATATAAAAGCTGTGTCTGCAGAAACTGTGACAATATCTGTGTGTGGAGGTGCCAGCAGCATGTTGCACAACACATCGCACAAGAGGAGTGTGATAACACACATTATGAATCTGATGAAAGTATGATGGGCAAGTGTTTGTGTTTGTGATCTTTTATTTCACCTTGTCACTTAATATAATTGATTGGTGTGCTTGTGTAGCATGCACATGTAAAGACGTGTTAAACCTTGGAGGAGAGACAATGAAAATAAGCAGTGATGCAGAGGTGTTTGTGTGGGGTGTGTGTAACTGATTTATTTAGAGGCAGAAACAAAAGGCAGTAAAGTTAAAAAAAAAAGGGTATGTGTTTTTGTCTTAGTGGATCATTGTTTGTATATTAAGCACTATGCATTATGAGCCATTATCACTTAAAAGAACAAACAACAAACCCCCACTAGTTTAAGTAATCAACAATCTGATCAATGCAAAATGCAAATAATAAAATGACACATCAAGTTAAAGAAAATTTTAGACTGTTCCACAGCAGGAAACAAGCATGTAGATCATTTGTATGAGCTGTTGTTCTGATCTATAGCTGTGGGTTTAAGTGGATCAACCTATAGCGGTCATATGAAGAAATGCATGCAGAATGCATTTTTTAGATAAGGCATGTCTTGGCACATAGAAACAGAGTTTCATATCACCTCTTTAGTGTTGCTTCAAATGATTTATCTTTTCTATCACTGTTATCAAGTCTCTTTGTTGAAACATGTGAAAAATTCTCCCCACCTGAGACTCAAACTTCAGTCACTAAAGTGTTTTATTTGCCTCTTTGCGTAAAGTTTCTTGGCTTTGAAAGTAGAAATGCCCATATATGTTGATTCCTCCAGGAAAACTAATATGATTTTTGGGTGGAGTTTTTCAGTTAGTTGCATGCTTGCCATTAATTAAAAATGATGTAATTCATATTTATTGAGAAGGGCAAACATAAATGGAAATACAGGATCGACCTGCTTCTTGTTCTGTTTTCTGTCAAGATGATCCCACGCTTCTTCAGTAATGTTGAGGTCCGGGCAGGAGGCCAATCGATGAACAATAGTGTTTAATTGTTGTTGTTTTTTTTAATTCAGGTATGCTTCAACTGCATTGGCAGTGTGTTTGAGATCACTGAAGTCAGACACATTATGGATGGTACTACATGGTGGATTAAGATCTGATGGGACTTATCATCGTTCACAGTTCCATCAGTTTTGATAAGATGCCCAACACCACTGACTGAAATGCAGCCTATACCATGACAGCGCCTTCACCGTGTTTTACAGATGGCTGACACCGACCTCTCTCCTAATCTGCTTCGTACATATCAACGACAGTTTGATCCAAATTTGGATTCATCATTCCATCAGACCTGTTGCCACTGATTTTGGAATACCTCAGCCTTTTCTCTCTGTTTTCACTTCACACAAAATATTATTTCATGCCTGTCAAACTGTGATGTCTTTGGTATTTTTCATGGATTCAACTAAAGAAATGAGACCAAATTGACAGACTGCTAGTAACAAAGTGCCTAAAGATGCAATTTAAAACCGGTTCTTTGCTAAACTGTCTATTATGTGTAGACACAACACTGATTCATTCCTCGAGGTTGGTGCCTTTTTATGCTTGAATGATTCATAGTTCAGTGTTAAATGGTTGAAGAGAAAAAATTCCTCTGAAAATGGTCATGTACAAGGACTGGACTGAGAATTAGTGAAAAAGCAGCCAAAATCCAAAGCAAAGTTAGTGGGTATATGTTTGAATTAAGTAAGCTTACAGTTTGGCTACTTGTCATTAAACCAAGTCTCCTATTTATTTTTTCACAAAATGCTGAACTATTCTTAGAAAGCTAACACATAGTTTTCAATTTGGAAGAGAAAGAAAATCAGAAAAACAACTTTTTTTTTGTTCAGTCATTTGTTTGCACCTCTGTGAAGCATATGTCCATGTTTGTGTGTTTTTTGCCAGTGCAGTGAGTACCTCTGATTCTTTGTAGTGCTTTTCAGGGATGGGGTCACTCAGGATATCCAGGAAACACACATTCTCTGCTGGGGTTGGCTTGTCCCCAAACACCTACATCCAAACAGATGGGGGAGGTCACACAGTTAAATGACAGCAGACGCACATACACCCACCCATAGTCTCACACACGTACAGTCACTCACTCGGCATAGAGCGGGACTAAGAGAAGATGAGTAACAGTGTAGAAAACGGAGGTCACACACCATAACACCCCTCACTATATCCCACCCGGAGGCCCTTGGAGCAAATCACACTGGCACAAACAGAGGAGAGAACAGATAGAGAGCAGAGGCGGGGGATGAGGGGAAAAAAACAAGGACATATGAGGGATATTAAAAGAGAGGGGGGGAAAAGTTATGAGAACCACATACACTTTTCCTTGAGAGAATGGAAGAAACATGGAGAGAGAGGGAGAAAGAGACGAGACTGCACTTTTATCTGACCTTGTTTAAAATTTGCTCTAATGCCCCACTGGAGTTGTTCATTTCACAGCTGAAAACTAACAAATAAGAAAAACCTGGGGTAAAATAATAGCCCGCTACGCTCCTGTGGTGTTGTTGTTAGTCTGTGTCTTCACAAGGTCTTGCTCCCTTTTATGGAATGTGTTGTGTTAGCTGCGTGTTTGGTGTTGCCATCTACAAGTTGCTTAGGGCTTTCTCATGGTGTCGTAACGATTGTCAATTGAATTGTATAAACACCATAACTGTTATAAGGACATGCAAGAAAAACTACCATCTATTCATATATACGAGGCCCTGAAAGCTTAAAATTTGGGGGATTTTTTTTAAAAAACAGGGAAAAAAATAAGTGTTCAGCGAAAAGGTTCTGGCTCCAAAACGCCTGGTTGGAGGGCCTTCTGTGTATTTTCTTTAGGTGGTCTTTAGGTGGCATGTTAGGCTAAATCAGGTGTGGCTGTTAGCCAAGGTGTTGTCTTCTTCTTTCCTTGTGATTGATTGACAGCCTGTCCAGGGTGGACCCTGCCTCTTGCTCACTGTCATCTGGAATAGGCTCCAAACTCCAGAAAATGAATGGATGCGGTCCAAATTGGTATTTTGTTAGCTCAAATTGTATGCACTGCTTTGTAAAAGGATCGTATTTTATAATCTCTCCACATCCTTTGTATGTAAAGCCTGATTTGTAAAGCATACACTTAGGCGGGTGAATAAGTGCAGCTGAGTAAAAAGTATGATATTTCCCTTGGAAATGTGGAAGTACACTAACAGCAGGGGTTAAAGTGAGCGGGAACGATCTGGAGTAAATAAGTAAATAAGTCTGATTGGCAGTTTCATACATAATAAAGTCCAGCAAGCTCATTTTCCGGGTGCTGCAGCCTGGCGTTCCTTCCAGCTGCGGCCATGGAGCTACTCAGTCAAGAAATAAGAAAGTAATGTCACCCCACGATCCCGCCTCCTCACTCAGCATCCTTTCTTTCCATTCTCATTCCTGCCCTCCCTGCATGCGTGCACATGTTGATAGTGTTAGGTTCACGACACTTAAATCTAAGTGTCTTCAACACCTCGGTAACACTAGACAAGTGTAGCAGGCGTAAAAGGAGTTGCTTTTTTCCCCAAAGCAGCAGATCATTTCAAATGCAGCCTTTCAAATGGGGCTCAACAAATATGACCAAACACACAAGCTGTTTTCAATATGCAGCCTGGCCATCTGTCTTACTCGCTACCGGGAGAGTATCTGTATTTTGCAGTTAGAAAGAGTGGCAGAAAGAGAAAGTGTCAAATTATTTCTAGGATAAAATCTGCTCAGCAAATGAATTTGAACTGGAATAAATTTAATGCTCGCATAAATGGTTCCTTTCATTCAGTTCTTTTAGTCAGGCTGTGGGTATTTAGACTACGTGATGTGTAGTTAAAGTTATCTGACTAATGATATTTAGAAATGATAATAAATGAAATGGTAATTGTTTTTGTGTTATTCAGAGGCTGTGTGAGAATACAAACGAGTTCAGGCTCGTGCACTGAGAGCTGTACTGAGTTGGTATGTTTACTGTTACAACAGTTAGGTCAGGTCAGTAGTCCTCAAACTGTGGGGCAGAGTTTGCAATAGTGGCGTAGAGGACGAGGAAAAATATGGAGAGAAGCTGACTTAAATAAATAGAATTTAAAATAAATAAACGTATTTTTGTTTCTGAAGCTGGGCATGCTAGACAAACTTTCAGAATCATTGGTTTAGGATGGCATTTGACTGTTCACATTTCCTTCTAGACAACATATCTAAGAGTTGCTCCACATGTAATGGATTAATCCCAGAGTAACTGAAGCACTATGAAAGGAAGATGCTAAAGTAATGTAAATACTTAAACTTTATACTACCATAAACAGCATAAAACATGGATGTAGCTTCAAGGTCGGAAAAATTAAGCCAACACTTTAAGTGCCTCAACCATGCGTCCTATCTGAAGGCCACTAGATGATGATAGCTGTGGTTTTAAAAAAGGACTTCCAGTCCTTTAGAAGTCAATACGAAGACAGCTTCTCTAAACACTTTTCTGCTGAATTCAAGGGTTCGGCCTCTCATTCTCGGTTATATTATATAAAAAAAGGAGGAGGTGGTTTAACAGGCAGACCCCGCCCCTCCTCGTCACATCTGTCTGTTGCAAGATGGCAACAGTGGAAACGCTCATGTTGAGGCTTCAAAGTGAGACACCCGAAAACAGTGGGTGATGTCAGGGTAGCTACATCCGTCTCTTATGCTGTCTGTAGTGGTTAAAAAAGGGGAAATATTTCAATGAGAAGGTGGTAGAGACCAAAAACTGAGCAAAACTGAGTGATTATTTGATCACATACACCAGTTAGCCATGCAGCGACACGACTAATTGGCTGACAGTGTTGCTCTGTAACCTTTGATGTGTAAATAAACAGCTGTTTGCTAACAAATTACCAACTTAAAAGATTAAGACATCTCAATTTGTTCCCCCCAAATGTATAAAACACATGTCAGTGTGCGTGTATGTGGCTGACACTCAAACAGCAATGGGACTGTTTGGAGTAAACTCGTGTAACCCTGAAACTACATGACATAAAACTAGATTCACTGGATACACAGCCCAAGAAACAACTCTTGGATCTATGCATTTTTTGTTTTGTTTTTTTTGTTCTCCTGTCTTGACTTTTCTCAATTACACCAGGCAAACACAAGTGCCAGACAGAGCTGCAATTGCTGGTGACTTTCTGTCTGTGTGTGTCTTTGCGTGCCTTGGACAAAATGCATCGTGGCAGCCATGATCAGCACACTGCATGTCTGGTTAATAGATCTGCCAATACTGCATTTCGTGCCTTGCTTGTTTTCCTTGTAATGGGCGCATCAATTTGATGAACATTTTTGTAGTGCTGCAGAGAAAATTGCAATTTCTCTCCAGACCCTTGTCGTTCTCCTCCCTCTCGTCTCTAATCACTCTATTTTTCTCACCTCCCACAACCCCCTTCTTACGATACTCACGTTATCGTTATCACCGTTGTTGTTCTCAAATCTTGTCTCAATACGGATGCTGAACTTGGGGAGGAATGATACCTACAGGGTGACAAAGAGGAAAAATGGGGGGTGGAGGGTTGAGGGGCAGAGATAGTGTGAAAGCAGGCTGCAGATTAGATCCTCTGATACTGGAAAGAGATGAGCTCTGTTGCATTCATGTACAGTAAATGATGTGTGAGAATACTTACTGAGTACTCTGCAGCACCGGGGACATTCAATATAGATGGGGAGAAAACAGCATAAGTAACTCGTATGCTTGAACATGAAATTGCGCCCACACACATGCAATTTACCACAAGGGAATACATGCATACATAGTTATGAATATTTGATGGCACTTGAAAAAGCATCTGTTTTCAGTAAGCAAGCTTTGTATAATGTATTGAGGTTAAAATAACTCTGTGTTTAACACAAAGAAAGGCAAACACGCACCTGTGATGGTGTATGGGTAGAAGTTCCAGGCCTTCTCCGTAACGTAGAAAAATCGAGGGACGAATGCTTTTACCCAAGATGGCAGTTTACTGAAAGCAAAGAAAGAAGGATCACCGTGGCAGAGTGTAAGAGCAGGAGAGATTATGAAGGGAGAGACGGAGAGATCCTGAGTGGGTCTTGTGCCGTTTATAGCCAGATTACCTGTAGGCTACTCTCACCACAGCATTCATTTGTATGACTCATTCTCAATTACACCTGTGGTGATGAACTGTTACTGTAGCTCCTAGGTCCCATGTCAGAACATGATTGAAGTAGAATACAGTGTGTGTGTGTGTGTGTGTGTGTGTGTGTGTGAGAAGAGAGAAAGAGCATGCGTGTGTTCTTACATATCTTTACTAATGAGGACCAAATGTCCCACAAGCACATAAAGATTAGAAAAATCCTCCACAGTGTGAACATGTCTTTACTTCTTTGAGAGTTTATTTTAGGATTAGGCCTTGGGTTTGTAGTGGTGATTGGAATAAGAGCTGAGGTTACATGAGGGTAATGAGTGAGGTTATTTCAGGGTTAGGAAGTGAATTTAGAGTTAAGAGATTTATGTTATATTTGAGACTGGGCTTTCATTATGAGCACAATTAACTGATGGGCTGTCAGCCTGAGCACAGAGAAAAGTACATGGACACAATACTCTCTCACAGAGCAGCATTATTAAACCTTTTTGCTCGTAGCAGTGCAAACACACTTAATCATGTAGGAAAAATCAACTCCTATTTAAGGTTTATAATCAGTGTGCAGCCTGTGGCTGGTTTATAACTCTTATCACTCACAGGGTGTGAAATACTCCGTTTTGTAAACAGACCAACAATTTCACCTCTGACTCATCATTTATGGGGCCGCTTGGTTTCACAATGAAGCACACTGGTTAACTGTATTTTCAGAATATAGTGTTAATATTAATGTGCTATTATACTGGGTATATTGCAACTGAAATTGCAGTCTCATGGCTCAGACACTCCAAGAGTAAAAGGACAAAACCTCAGTGTGACTAGAAACAAATCGGTTGCCCTTTGATTTGGTGACCATTTGCAAATAGCTGCAGTGAACACTTTGATTGGAGGCAGCTTGTCTCCAACCAACTGCAGTCCAACTCAGACTGCCTGCAGTCTTAGACAAATTGGATTAAGTTTGCAAAAATAGTTGCAGTTGAGTTTATAGTTGAGCTCTAAATGCAGACATGTTACCGACATGTTGCAATCAGTTTGAGTAAGTCTGCGCTGATGAGTGATCTGTGACACATTTTGTTGCCGTAAGGGACTTGACTCAAGTGACTGTCGACTGAATGTCCTGCAGCAACGTCACTTTTAGGGAGGAATTTCTGAATCTCTGTTTCACATCCCCAGAGTTGTGCAATATTAAGTACTTAGATGAACTATTTAATCTTAGATGAACTATTTAATCTACGTACTTAATATTAGTTTCTGTTCGACTGGATTTTCTGCGTATGTAGATAGCAGCAGATGCCAACAACTTTGCAGTTTTTTGGTAATTTATTAGTTATTTGCCGTATTGTAATGAGCAGATTCATTAAAATTAAAATTAATCTAAAATTAAAATGCCGAATAAAATGAGCAGATTCTCCTGGCTGATAAGCTTACTAACCGACCTTCTTATTTTTCAAACATGACCATGAATTACATCCCAGTGTTGTCTTGGCCAGTACTTGAAAGCATCGATGCCAGTGAGCACTGCAATGCCAGTAGCTTTGGATAAAATGGCAGCATGTGACACCCTGGCATGTCTGTATAGTTTTAAGTGGAGGAAAAAAACAGGGCAATACCATGCTAATAAATTATGGTATGAGAGTTGCCACAAATACATTGTAGCACTAGCTTGACATTTTGGGAAATGTCAGTTCTGCTTACCAAAAATGGGATGCTGGCAGCGTACATGCCCAGATCCAAGCCAATAGGCCAGGCATCTTACCCATTTAAAGTTTGAGAATATGTTTATATAATTTTGAGCTGACGACCCCTTATCATTCGCTTTACCAGATAAAAATGCAAAGCTTGAATGCCAACTATTCTCGAGCAATCATCATTGGGAGCCAGGTGCTTGGTGGTTCAATTAGTCTTTTCCCCATATATCCTGTTAGATGACAGATTTGCATGTGAAGACCACTGCAGGCCTCCGGTGGAGTTTCCTCTGGCTTTAGCCTGACCAAGCATCAGTTCTTTTGTGGTGAAGAGTTGTATGATAAGAAAAACACTCTCAGTATGTGTATAAAACATGAAGTGACACCCACCTAAAAAGATCAGAGTAAAAGACTGGATATGGTGGAAACAGTAAGTCTCATTCCATCCACAGGCAATAATCTTCACCTACGAGCACTAATTAACTCACTGTATCTGGTTTGCTGAATCAACACTGTTGTATAAAAACAGTAGATTTAGTTCTTATTGGAGGTTTTGCAGTCCAAAGTTTAAAAAAACAAAGAACTTGCATAACAGTCAACTGACATGACTACACTTTATGTTTGAGCTAAACACTGTATCATATAATAATTAAAAGTTTATTTCCCAAAATGTTACATAAATACTTCAATAAAGGTTTAAAATGTTCTGTTATGTACCCAAGACTACACTCTATAAACATTCATAGCATCTATATCCTGTAAAAATATGCATATTGACAAGTTACACATTAACACCTGTAGTCACAATAGCTATCGATGGCTTTCGCTTTATTCTGTAATTTTCTTTCCTGTTTTTATCTCTTTTTCCCCTACGTGTAAATAATATTTGTCTTATGTAAATATTGTCACTTCTTTCTTACAATAACAGAGTTCTGATAGACCACTTAGAAAAGCTTACCAGGGGTTAAACACATCCATTATTTGAGTGTAAGAACTTGGAGGTAATTATCTGTACTTTTTCTATGCGTGGTTATACTGTGACTAGACTCTGACTGCCAACAAACTTTGTCAACTCTACAAAGAAAATTTAATGAGAGGCTAAATCTTCCCACATACCCTGCAATTACCAGCACCGGGATGACGTGGACGAGTTATGCCCAGCTAGAGAACTTTACTTACGTAATCCAGTGTTTACTGACCTCACGGTACAGTAATATTTCCACTTATACCTCAGCATGTCTAGACAAAGGGTGTTTGGACTTTGTAAGCAGGCAGGTCGCAATGCACTCTGGGTGTTACTGTGTGTTTCATGTAACTTGGATTGCTGAGATGTGAAGCTTTACAGCGCAGCGATCAGAACACGGCAATCAGTTATTCTAATGGCCCGTCATGTGTACATCATTAGTGCAACAACACAATCAAAGAGTTTAATTGTACCTGCTGAGGTAGATTCGTTTCTCGGTCAGCTGTCCCGCTCCGTACTTGGGGTGATTATCTGGCTCATTCCTCACCACCTCCACCCCCTCTCCCCCACCACTCTGCTCACAGCTGTGCTTGCTGATCATGTACAACTGCCCAATCCTGTACTGGAGCCCGAGGAGAGGTTTAGGATGAGGTTTATGGCGGAGAGGACGGGGATGGCGTGAAGAGAAAAGAGAGAGAGAGAGAGAAATGTGGTGAGAAAATGGTAAGCACAAAGCAAAAATCTCCCTTGTCCTCCTCTTGCTAATCCTCAAGATGCCAATCCAAAGGGACACATTTAGAGTGCGGCCTTAGTTGAATTAACCAAGTGTTTGTTGATTGTGGTCATCCTTCGTTTAAACAGGGCACACAGGTCCTCACGTTCATTTACCATAAACATGTAGCCTTTGAAATAACTCACACATTTATGCTTCTTTTTTTTGCAAACAAACAAAATAAATATGAATTTGCTGTGAACTCAAAGTCATATCCAAATAACAGGCACTGCTGCTTGAATCAGTTCTCAGAGGTTTTGCAGCTATAGCCTCTCTCGTCTCTCGGTCTGGTACTGGAGTACGTTTTAATCCACTGCTTGTCATTTATCTGCCATTTTTAGTCGCTTTTTTACATTTAAATTACTTCAACATTTATTCTACACATACATTTGAACCATAATAAGGAACTGCATCTTTACTGCTGCATTTAACTAAATCGCAAAGTGCACATTCGATTTTACTCTTCACTCCTCTCTGTGTATCATTATCCAACTGTTGCTCGAGCAGCTGTAGTTGCTCTTCAGAAAAGTTGTATTCTTAATCTGAACTTTTGGGGAGTATTTTAAAGACTGGAATTGGCATTTAAGCTGAAGGAGGGCAGACCAAATTTCTCATGGAGCATAATAATGGATATGAGGACTTAAATAAGAAAAAAATCCATCCATAACAAATCAATAAAATGCAGGTCCCATTGAAGAAAATGTAATATCCATCTGCCACTAAGAGGAAGTAATGAGAATGATGGCAGAAAATCCTCCTGGCAGCAGGTTCAGCCCTGGTTGCTGAGTCCGGTTTTGTCTCGACAGGCACTTACTCAGGGCTGCTTAGGCACAGGCTTTGTATTTGCTCTTCATTTTTCAAATCTTAGCCACTTGCCGTGTATAAAGATTTCCCTAAAGTTCCATTTCAGATATCAAAAAATTAATTTGGCTAGTGAGAGTGATTGCCTGGTGTCTAAATTAGGGGAAGGGACTTTGTTCTCTGCTGCAGCCCCAGTTTGTGCACGCTGATGAGGGAGTATTTTGTGTTAGTTAGTCTAAAGAGGACAAGGCCTTTGGGCATCTGGAGTATCTCCTCGTTTAGCTAAGCCTGATACAATCAGTGTATTTAAAAAAAAAATCTCTCACAATAATTCTTTTCATTTCTTGCACTGCTGCTGCTGCTGTTGGTCGTTCTCATCTCTTTTCTCCCTAATCTTGTTTCTATTTGCATTTTTCTGTTTGCTGCAGTTGTAAATCACTTGGTAAACTTTTGTTTATAAAGTTATGAAAAAGCTGAGAAATTGTACCATAAAGCGCTTCGCTGTTCTGCTGTGACCACCATAATGCAATTCATTTTGTTGCCCTATATTGCTGTGGCACTAAAGCATTATTCTAATTAAAAGCAGAAACAGAGAAAGATTGGGAGGAAGAGAGAAAGAGGACGGCAGACATCAGATTGCCATCCTTCACTGTGCTCTGCTGACATCATGTGACACTCCTCCTTCTTGTTCCAATTACCGTGGAACGTCAACATTCAATATTTACTCCTTGGATATTCATGGGACTTAATTAATCATAGTGATGGGTGCTTTAACACCATCTTAAAGCCAGCAGACTACAGGACAGAAAGCTCCTCCCACACAGGTTGTGAATCTTTTCCCCCGTTTTAGGAAAAACAAGGAAGTGGAAAGTATCTTTCTTTCCTTAAATCACTACATACAGGTCGTTGTCAGCTCTTGGAATGTGTTTCCTCTTACTGTTTCGTTTTTACAGCCCAGGATTTGCTTTACAAGAAATGTCGTCAGACTAAGAATACAGTGCATTATCAGGACAATGACATGATTCATGATTGAAATATTTACCACTAAAAACACAGACAGCTTTTGTCTTTTATCATCAACTAGCAAAACACATCCCAAAAAACAACAATGACAATTAAGGGTGGAAAATTTGTGTTCAACGTTTCATAGTGGCGATATACACTTTATGCAGTTTATTAGATACACCTGTTTAACTGGTCCTTAAAACAAATATCGAATCAGCCAATCACATAAAAGCAACTCAGTGCATTTAGGAATGTAGAAATTGTCAAGACGAACATCAGAATGAGGAAAACAGGTGAAGCAAGTGACTTTGAATCTTGCATGGTTGTTGGTGCCAGTTGGGTTTTCCTGAACTGATGATCTACTGGGACTTTCCCCCATAGTGATCTGTAGGGTTTACAAGAAATGGCCCAGTGAAGAGCATCTCTCCTGCATATGAACGCACAACATGAACCTTGAAGCTGACGGGCTAGTTTCAGAATACCATTATATTGGCATACTATAGGCCCCTTTGTACCAACTGAGCATTGTTTTAATGTGGCAGCGTGCCCGACCTTGCTGATCCCTTTTGAGCACAGTTTATCTATCTTCTAATGCCTGCTTCCAGGAGGACAATGCACTATATTATTTTATTAGCCCTTTATTTATCCAGGTAAAAATCTCATTGAGATTAAAAATCTCATTTCCAAGAGAGACCTGGCACCATGGCAGCAAAAATCCAAAACACATGCGGCACATAATAACATAACATATCACAGAGCTGAGATCATCTCTCAGTGGTTTCTTGAACATGACACTCTACACAAATGACCTTCACAGTCATTGTCATGTGTTGGAAGGGGAGATTCTCATCATGAACGTGAGCCGACAAATCTGCAGGAACTGTGTGACGCTGTCATGTCAATGTGGACCCAAATCTGTTTTTCTGAGGCTTTTCTGAATCTATGCTATAAAGAATTAAGGTCATAATTCTTGGAGTTAAGGCAACAATTATCTGAATAACTACTTGACAGATTTTTTTTTCTTAAAAAAAAACCAAACACATTACCTCAACATGCACTTTGGTTTATACTGCATATGTGTCTGTAATTATTTGACCCTGACTCTCAGCTCTACACACAATTTCCTATGTACCCGGACCCAGTGTATGTGTACAAATGTCACATAAAATATTTTTATTTTATCTTTATCTTTATCTTCAAAGTTAAAAATGTCACATTGATTCATTGCTGTAAAGCAATAAACATACAATCTTCTGAGAAGTCTGAATATTTTTTATGGGGCACTGTATGTTCCTGTGACACTGCCTTTTACACACACACACCTCTGTGAGAGGTGTCTCTCAAATAAGGATACTATTTGTATTAAAAGTGCATTAATACTGTACTTCAGTGGAGTATTTGAGTAAATGTGCAAAAAAGTTACTTTCCACCATGAAGCCTTATCTAGTCTGTGCTCTCATACAGTGGTGCTAGGCAGCATAAGATTAACAGTACCCTAGTGTAAGGGCTTTGGTGAGGGAGAACCAGTGGGGAGGGGGGCAATCAGTTTTCATACACCCCTAAATGGTTGTAAAACCTCCCAGACCCAAATAGCAACAAACAAAATTATGATCGCTGTGAGCGTGAATCCTGTTTCCAGCATTTCATGAAAGATTATTTGTGGTTGAAAGCAGCAATGCTGAAAACACAGACAAAGGGCACGCTTGAGTGAGGCCTTCTTTTCTGTAGCGACTGAGAGCCATGAACAAGTTTGAACACTGCAGTTTCCTCCCTGCCAAGAGAATAACCAAGACCACAGAGACACAAAAGCCCGTGTTCCTCACTTTCAAATGAAGTTTTTTTTTTCAGATACAAGTTTGTTATTTAATTAGCCACAAAAGTGAGTGACAGTTTGCACACTGCAGAACTCCAATTTTCTTATTTATTACATCTCGTAGCGTGTGACGTTTCGTGCCCATCTGCTTTTCATCAGACAGCAGAAACACAGGTCAGCATGACTGTGACCGCTGGCAGTAATGTAATAATCAGACAGTGTCTTACATAGGACAAGCCTTCATACGTATTGCTTTGGCCTAAATCAGAAAAAATTTGGAAACAATCCCAGCAACAAATAGAATAAAAAAAATATACATCGTGTCTCAAGCAATATCTAACAATAAAATGACTGAAACAAATGGTTAGATTACAATTTGATTTCTTTAATTAACTAAATATAGATGGTGCAGTGCTCTGTGTATCCCTTCTGTTCTACAGCAAGTGTCTGGGTTAATTTGGCTGAATACTTTAATGGGGACATATAATTAAGAAGAGTTTGAGAACCATTGCTCCAAGTTATTTTTAGCATGTGCATGTGGAAGAAATAGAAAGTGAATCAACAACACAATCGACACACCTGCCTACCACCTGAGCCACTATCACCTGCCGCCTGTTTTTTTTCTTTGGCAAAAGCAACACAGAACATTCTTCGCCACGGTGCGGGTGTGCTGTGCATGTCGCACTTGAAAATCTGTTCACTTTAATAGTGGAGCAAAGGTTGCGGTCTGTTGCGTGGTTCCTATTATGATTTGATACCTCCTCAAATAAATTGCAGTTAAACTCACATTACACTTAAGCGAAAGAGGATTTGCTTCAAGCTTGAGTTCTGTGTGCCCTGTCCTGATACTGTAAATCCTATTTTGGACTGCTATTTGTCACTGTCATTGTTGTGGTAACAGGTAGAAGTAAGCCGGTTGGGGGTAGTGGAGACGACAAGGACATTTCTTTTTGAAGGGCACTTTAGCGCATAACAACCTCGTCCGCTCACCTTTTCCCTCTCCAGCGGGATCTCTTTGTTTTTCCACCCGCGGGCCAAATGCCTTTAAGTTGGGATCTTAACCAGTCTGACTAGTTTGAGCTTGGAGCGCTAAAGCAAATGTAGAACGTGTAGTGCTGTCCAGGTGTTGTATGCTTGACTCATCGCTCTATCCCAATGTGGAAAAAGCTCCCACAGGGCAGCTGCGGGAGGTCTCAGTGCTGTGTTGGCATTTTGTCTTATCAGTACGTTCACACCTTCACGATTACAAGTAAACAATAATAAAAAAAAGACCAAACAAAACATTGCCGCAGTTAAAATAACCCCCAAATTTTTGTTTTTCACTTTTAAGTGGTGGGAATTGTGTGTGTAAAAGCGTGGGAAAGACAAACACACTTACCTCATCCACAGTCAGTGGCATGCATATGCGGTACTCTTTCATCAACATGGTGCTGATACCGGGAGAAGTTTTTTTTGGGAAGTAAACAGTGGGATCGTGCTTGAGTCTGTCTATCTCAGCTGACTCGGTTGCATAGTAGACAAGCTCAGGCAGGCAGCACGCCACCACAGTGACCTCTTTTTTCTTTTTTTGGTGACGCTCTTCTTCTTTTGTTTTTGCTGATGTCAGTAAACCGTGGAGTTAAGTCCAGTGTTCTCTGTCAATGAGTGTCTGCAGTTTTCTTACTTTCCCTCCCTCGCTCACTCCTCAGAGCCTCGTCTCTCCCTTCTTGTTTCGCTTCCTCAATTTAATCTCCTGGACTTTTTTTTTTAAACTGCTGTCTCTCACTTTTTTCTCGCTACTCCCTCCTTTTCTTCCTCTTCTCAGCTGCACCTTCGCTTTGCTGTTTCTCTCTCGCTCTCTCTCTTTCTTAGTTTCTGTTTCTTTTCTTTCTGCTGCAGTGAAAAAATAGTAATTAGTGCTGAGGTAAGATGTAAACCTACTATCAACAGCTCTGCCTGTCCTTTCCCCTCTGTCCCTGTCTGTGCTTTGTTTAATTCCTCCTCGTGTGTAACCTTGCTGTCTGCTCGGTGCTCCTCCCTTTCAACTCAGCCACACTCCGCTGCTTTCAGTTTCTCACAAATTCCTTTGCGGCTTCCCTCCTTATCTTTTCTTTTTCCCTCTCCCTCCCCCTTCTCTTTCTCTCCCTCTCCCATAGTATCCACTCCCCGCCCACTATACTTTACCACCTCTTCACCTGCGTCACCCCCATCCTCCCCTCCCCTCCCTGCCTCAGATCCTTGTCTGTTCTTTCTTCTCTGTGGCCAAAACTGCTGTCAGCAATAACGCTCGCATCTTTCCATATCTGGCACCTGTGCTAGACCAAATTTGAAGCACATTCCTTAAACCCTTACCCCCAGCTTCCTCCACTCAGGTTATGACAGCACTCAGGTTATATGAATGGCCGACACAGAGGGGTAGCTAGACAGGGCCATTGGTTTAAGTATTACCAAAGCCATGAGAGCTTCCATTAAGCTCAGTGGCAGACCCGCTTACATTGTATTACCTCATGACCTTCAGCTGGGTTTAATTGAATCCGTGTTTAGTCACTGAATAGTGAAATCGAAGCAGTCATAATTTCTCGTCCGTGCCCATCCGTGACCCACAGCCTGCTCTCTTTTTAAATGAGCGAGAACTGACGGTGGTTGCCAAGTCCAACCCCAAAAAGAAATAAGAAAAGCGGGTGTTTTGTTTCTCGGGGTCAATCTGACAAGGGGCAAAACCAATAACCGGCTTCTAGATTCCTCCTCTCAGGTGGAATTCGCCTGCTTTTCTTAGTGTGCCCCGAGACAGGGCCGGAGTGGCTCTGTTCTCCACATGTCTTCGCTATCATCCGCTCTGCAGTGAAAGAGCAGTGAAAACAAATTCCTAGTGGGGTTCGCTCCTATCTTATCAGATCAGTGTTTAGAGAAGGGAAGCCACTTCAGAGAGCTAAGGTGTGCTTTGCTCATCTCTGCCTTGATTTTTTTATTTTTTTCCCCCCACATTCCACACAGAGCTCTGACAGCACATGCATTGCCACAGTTTAAAAGGATGATCGCTAGTGACAGATGTGTGCATTCAGCAGTTGATCCAGTTACTTTACTTTGATTATTTAACTGTTGTTTGGGGGTTGTTGGGGAACTGTGGTGAAGAATGGCGGCGCTTTGAGACAATGGATGACACATGTGTTTACTGTAGTCTAGGCTTCTTTGAAAAATTTGAATCAGAGTTGGATGTGTTTACTGCACAATCCAGTAAACATCATTTCCTGCCGTCTCTCTTAAGAGAGACGGCAGGAAATGATGGAAAGACATGCAAAAAAAAAAAGCCCAATTTAGACTGTATAAATGATAGATATCACTCCTGGAGTCTGAAAAGTGAAGCCAGCATGAGAGTGTTTTAAAACATGTCTTCTTGGCAATGGCCAGCAGGGGGCGACTCCTTTTGTTGCAAAAATACCTCAAATTGGAAAGAGGTCGACTTTTACAGGCTTAATCATTAGCTTCAGGCTATGGTAAATGCAATATAAGTTCTTCTTGTTAAAGTTGGAAAGGGAGGCAAATTTATTGGCAAAGGACTTCAACCACAAGCCAACGACTGTCCGATTTAATGACGGGACTTATTTAAAGGGGACAGCATGGTTCTGTGGTGGTCCTATTCAGAGCGTAGCTGTTTACTGTCACCAGGGGTGGAGTGGCAGAAACAAGCAGTCTGTGGGCTGCTCTTGCTTGTGCTTTTGTTGGTTAGGCAACACACAGTCCCATGAAAAAGTTGTATTCCCTTCTTTATTTTTTTTGCATGTGTGTCACACAAAGCTATCTAAACCTACCTGGCCCTCTGTGAAGAGTAACTGCCCTCCTCACCCCCAATTGCACCCACCTCTGAATGGCTAAGAGAAAACACAATGAAGGTTTTGGAGTGGCCTAGGCAAAGTCCAGACTTAACTCAGATTGAGATGCTTTGGCGTGACCTTAAACAGGCTGTTCATGCTGGAAAACCCCCCAGTACGGCCGAATTAAAATAGTTCTGCAAAGAAGAGTGGGCCAACATTTCCCCACAGTGATGCAAAAGACTCATTGTCAGTTAGGGTTGATTGCAGTTCTTGTTGTCAAGGGTGGCACAACCAGTTATTACTTTTCACATACAGCCAGGCTGGTTTGGACAGCTTTTCCCTTTAACAAATTAAATCATCATTTAAAAACTTTATTTTTTACTCAGGTTATCTTTGTCTAATATTAAAGTTTGTTTGATATGAAACGTGAAAATGTGGCAAATATATTTTAAAAAATCAATTCAGGGCAAATAGTTTTCTTGTACTGCACTGTTCACTGGAGCTGACTGTGCTTCTCATACTGTATTTTCAAAGTTTTTCGCACTTTTAACATTCATGGTTGGCGCTGCTGTTTCCTCCTTCTGTCCACTTTTCCAACCAATCGCCATTGTTATCCACATCAAGCTTTGCGCTATTGGTTTCCACTAGCACGTCCATGTAAGGTTGCATGTGTAGGCTTTATGTAGGTAAATACCCAGGCACAGGCACAACTGCAAAACCATAAATTCACCATAATCAGTGGTTTGCTAGTCTTTATTTTATCTCATGTGTGATCAGGATACTTTGCCCAGGGAAAACCATCTAATCCATAACCATTTGCATTTATACTTGATATTAATAAACCTGGAATCAGCTTCAACTGTGATAACATCTCTATAAGCAAATTATTTGAACAAGGCTGGTGGAGAAAAACACAGTAGCTGCTGCCTGAAGTACAATTCATAGTACTGCATTTTTGGCCATTTGCGTAGGTATTTGTCTATGCAGAGTTAAGGATGCAACCTACACAGACTTGCTTTTATACTTTCCTCCAAAAAACCAAATGTGTTAGCTAGCAGTGATGGTCAAATGATGATTATTTAAAATGTTGGCTGGAACAGGAAGTGAGTAACTACAGTTCACTATGAAAAGCACTACGAGAAGTGTAACCAGTCACCTCATTTGACACTTTTTAAAACTCTGCTTCACTGCACTACAAAAGGTTTCTTGTCTTTTATGACCCTCTGTGTGTTTTTGTTGAAAGCGACCAACAACAACACAAATATGAACAAGAATAACCCACAGACCAGTATTTTCTGACCTTGCCCCCTTGTGACGGTAAACAACATATAAATGATGTTCTGCAAAGAAGTGTGTAGGACCAATGCACGAGTGTGCCCCTTGAGTAGAGTGCATGCAGGAAGCAGCAAACTCAAGAACTGTTGCCACTCATGTAAAAAAAAAAAAAAAAAAAATCGTGGCGGTTGACTTACTCCTGGAAACGTTTACTGGGAATCTTAAGCAAACAGGGAGGGGTGAAAGTTAAATAACATCTCAACCTGGAAGCATGTGGTCCCAGTTTATTACGATCACACCAGATTACAATTTAATTCATTCAGCCTCCACCTCTGTGGTTTGACTGAGTCAGTACTGGTTAAATCACAGTGCATTGTGTGTGGATTTATAACTGTTTAAAAGGTTGTTTTTTGTGCGAGGTCCATTAAATAAGATGCTTCCAACCCCAAGATAACCTTTATCTAATGTATAACCCTTGAATGTGTTCAGAGAAATTTCCCTACACATTTCCAGCTCCCCTGAGCACATTCACATATTTTTACTTGTTTCCATTTTCACTGCCAGTAGCAATGCTAATGTGACATAACAGTAACTGACAGTTGATATAACAACAAGTGGAAACGTAGGATTTAGGATCTTGTGGTCAGACCTGTGTGTTTGCATGTCTCATGGGTTTCATGATGACTGTGGTATTGGAAAAGCAGAGTTTCCACCAGGAAAGTTGAATATTAAATGTGTAGCTATTCCCTGTAATACCATTACACTAATATTTAATAGCAGAGCTGTGTTGGTGCACTTCTCCAATTGTGGTCTTCATTGTTTGCCATTCTGTTTCTTCATTTTCTCTCTGTGATGCTTGACTGTGTGTGGATGCTCAGGGATGCAAGTAGAGAGGAAATGTCAGCGAAAATATCACTTCGATGGGTGACCATCTCGCTATATTTCCCCTCATTGCATATGTGCTGAACACAGGCCAAGCGACCCCTGACAACCTTGGTTGCTAGGGGGGAAAAAAGTAAAACCCCCAACCGGCTAGTCTGTGAAATCAATTGCTAAAGCCCCAGTCACGCTGGTCAGTGACTCTCTGGCAACCTCTGGTTGCTAGGGAAAAATTTGTACACCCCAACTGGTTGGCGAGTGATTGCTGTTTGCTGGCAGTGAAATTGTTCCAAAGAGGAAGACGGTGCTGCTCCAACGTTCTCCGCTCATTTGCCATGGTCGCCACTAGTTTACATGGAAGACGTCACTCGTCTGATTTGCCAGTAGCTTTCTGAGTGGTAGTGAAACTGGCAAGTGTGGCACAAATGTTCACCCATTCGAAGTAAAACTTGTGCTTTTTTGAAATATTGGTTGAGCCAGTGAGGCACCACTTTTATGTTACAGGTAAACATTTGGCTTTGTGTCACCTTTTTTTTTTCAGGTTTCAGCATCATCTTTGTAAACTATTTCAGCAGCTTCTACTTCATCAACCAATCAGGGATACAGATTTTTTCCTAGTGACCGGAAGTTGCTGCAGGGTTGTCGATTGATCTCTGGCTTGGTGACTGAGGCTTTACACAGTTGGTGTTTTTGAATTTTTAAATATATTTTTGAATGTGGTAGTTGGTCATGCTGCGATTATGTCTACACCATACACTTAAAAGGTTCCTCTTCAGGGTTTCTTCTTCTCTGGATCCTGCAGTGTGGACACCCAAAACAGGAAATAACTTCCAAGGGTTAGGAACTGTGGAAATAACTTTTTTTTAAAATTTGATTTAATTTAAATGAATTTGTTTTATATTACAGTATTATGCTTGGAAATAGAATAAACAAAATAAAGTATTGTTTGTTGTATGTATGTTAGAGCACAAGGCTAACTCACTTACATCTGTGATAAACTCTAATTTATCTTTTAGCACTGATTAATGAAGTTCTTTTGAAGCGTCACAGTACTTGACCTGAGTTTCACCTGACTGAAACATTTTAAAAGATTTCTTCTGGTCAGAGCTGCCCGTCTTTATTTCCTGTCCTGCAGCATGAAGGAGCAGGTGCCAATGAAATTGGAAGGGACTTCATCATCGTGCTCTCGCCTATCAAGTCCCCTCACGTCATTTCATAAAAAATAAATGGGTGCACTTAAAAACTGGTGAGCCGTTCTTTGACCTCCATGTTTCCTGTTCTGATTGTCTTTGTGTGTGTGTGTGTGTGTGTGTGTGCGCGCGCTAGGGAGACAATGTGTGTGTGTGGCTATGTGAGGACACAATGGTGAGCAGTATGGATCAGTATTAAGCTGAAAAACGAAGAATCAGATCATTAACTGGTGGGCCAGCTGCCATTGCTGCATTACCGGCTCTTCAATCTCTCGGTGTGGTCACAAGACAAGGTCAGAGGTTCTCTGGTGTGTCCCCCACCCCCAGAGCATGTGAATGATGGACCCCTCGTGCCCAGGCCAGTTTTAGCAGTGGATTACTGTTTCAAAGAGCTGATACACTGCAGCTTTTTCATCTCAATGTGGGGTGGAAGGTGAGGCTTTAAAATGAGGTTTGACTGGTTTATGAGCTCCGTGTTGTACAGTTACGAAGTGCGGTAAGTACCAGAATCTCTGCATGAGTGTGTCCAGATCCTCTGCCTCCCTTCCTTCTCTCCATTATCACGACAAGCCCGCTGGACGCCTCTGATCTCTGTTTTGGTCCAATCATCAAAAACCTGAAGTATTTAGGTCAGACTTTAGCCTAGCAAAGAGACAAGAGGAGAAAAATAACTGTGAGAAAAATAGAAAGTACACATACCATTAATGCCCTCTGTTCAGAGAGTCTCTCAAAGCAAAAACACCGCCAGATGCAGCCGCACAGCAGACAAAAAGCAGGCTAGTTATTTGTCCTAAAATCTTTGTGCTGTGATGTTATAATGTGTGGTTTTTTTGTGTTGTGGGGCCTTTGTATGTTTTTTTTTTTTTTTTTTTTTGGTGTCTTGCTCACTCCTCTGTGTTAAGATGTAAGCCTAGTCTTAATCTCCTTGTAGCTGAGTATCAGGCTGGTGCTAAGACATTGATTGGGCTTCCTCCTTAATTGATACCACTGGAGGACCGCCCGCCAGGGAAATGTGGTTTCTGTGTGTGTGTGTGTATGTGGAGTTTCTGGTGTTTTAGAAGCTAGAAGCGAATTCCCCGGTGACCTCGATGAAACAGAGCGCTCACTTATCCTTATCGAATCCTAATCTTGAAATACATGTGCACACCAGTGAGTAAGATGGCTTCTTATCCAACATCGTTAGGGCTCCAGATAGGGTTTCAGGACAAGCCAATGAGTACAGCAGCCCAGCATGATAACTTGGCACAAGAAACTGTATGAGTGTCATCATTAATTCCTCCAAACACTCACACACTTACACATATTGTAACCATATAACAAGTGGTAAATAAATAGAAAAAACAAGTTTCATAGTAAGGTGTATGTCCACACATGCCACCAGAATACCTTCACTGGCAGTTAGCACTGATTCTACAAGTACACTATATCCTTGTAATAATAACTTTATTAGTTATTATTACAATGTGATAATAACTGACAATAGAGTTACAAAATGCTTTGCAGTTCAGATTAAAGCTTCACATTGAAGATAAATGAACATGTAAAAAAAATACATACACATAAACACACCCATAATCAGCCATATGGACTAAAGTACTGGGTCATGTTCACTTAATTCCAGCATAGTACTGTGAAAGGATGCCACTGTAGCAGCAAGACAGTTTGTGAAGTTCTTTTCCCCTTGTAGATATTCAAAAATCAGCTGCAAGTGGTAAAAGTAAAAGCAAAGTAAAATCATTTAGGAAACACAGTAACTCAACCATGAGGTGGCAGACCACATAAAGCTACAGTTGCCGAGTGCTGAGGTATGCGTAAAAGTCTCTAACGCTCTGCTGACTCAATAACTGCAGAGCTGCAAACCTCTGGCATTAACATCAGCACAAAACCATGCACCGAGCGCTTCACATGGCATGGGTTTCTATGGCTCCTTTTAAGTGTAATATGGAGATAGCCCAGTACTTATGTCCATATAGTGTATCACAAAGTCTGTTGGAGGGACGGAGCACTATTTTACCAAATAATATCCCTTTGGTTTGTTGGTTTCCACTGTTTAACACTTGGATACAAAATCTCCCACAAATGTTCAGATCTGGTAATTGTGCATTATGAATTTTATACTCAACAAAACATTTGGTCACTTCGTGTTCTTTCTAACTATGTGTTTTCTTTTTATTATTCTTTATGTTTTTAATTGCAGTGCTTTTCTTGTAACGTGTATGCTTTGTTGTTTCCAGTTTGGAATGTGGTGCTTTTTGGCTACTGTAAAGACTTTTGAGACTCTAGTGGGTTAAAAGTGTTGTATAAGTAAACATTGCATGCTTGCTTTCTATGGATGGGTACATTCCTATCCCGGAAGACTTCACTCCCATCAGGATAGGAATGTTTCATCAAAGGATGAAGGTGAAACTGTTCCTTCTAAAGGCACAAACACACCACCAAAATGTCCACACAACACGACAAAGATGACCAATCCCCTCCCTGCAGGGGTGAAGACGACTGTTAGCATTCGCCTTTAATTTGTAACCCGTTTGCATTTATGTTATCACACACAGGCTTCTCCTTTAAAATCAAGTATTGAGACTACAATTAGATTTATGTGTATAAAAAAGAATAATTAATTTGTAGCTTTACTCCTTGTCCATGAACTCAGCAGTATAGATTGAATTGTGCACATTCAGTCTATACATTGCTGAAAGTATTTTCCCCAATGAATTATGGATGTTATTTGAAAATGTTCAGTGTTCTTAAATGTCATCATTAAGCAGAACAAGGAGCAGCATCGCCAGCTCATATCCACAGAGGAGAGCGAAAATGTGTTTTTGTCTCTGCAGAGTTTGTGTGCGTGTGAAGAAAAAGATAAAAGATCCAGATCTATTCTATAGCTTGCATTATTCCTTTGTGTATTTGTGAGTCAGAGGGAGGAGGGTGGGGGGAGGAGAGACAATTCTTATGTGCATTGGAGGCAGCCAGAAGCTAGTGTGTATCTAAAGGCGTTCAGAGCAGGGATGATCAGAGGTTGCGAGCCCAACACATTCATCAGGGCTCTCCACAGGGACAGAAGTTGAGGCATGCCACTGAGACGAATAAAAATGCTGCGGACCAAAAAGAAATGAAATAATTTATTCCAGGAATGGAGTGGAGGGGATTTGGAGACAAGTGTGTGTGGAAGGGGAAGGGCAAGGGAATGGATTAAGGCTGCGTTCAGTGTCTGCATGAGATAGAGGCTAGCGCTGTGGCCCTGCACTTTTTCCTATTCCACACACTGCTCTGAAAGGAAATTCAATTGCCACTTTCCCTCACTTTCTGCTGGGTTTGTAGGACAGAGGGAAAGGGAGAGAGGGATGGACTCAGTGACTGAATGCAAAGTAAAAGCACGCATATAGAGTAATTTGCAAGGTGGGGGAATTTACAGAAAGATGAAAAGGCATCTCGAGCTTATTAAAGACATGACAATGCTCTATGGCCCTTGCACATTACTCTACCAAACCCCTTCTCCAGTGTCTGTTTATCGCATGTAACCAGCCCCCCATCATGCAATTTTACGCTCAATTTTATAACATATAGTCTCACCAGTACTATACAATTTAGTGGTTTCTTAACAACTGTTGAATGCAGCACTGTGTGGAAATTTCAGCGTATTCCCTGTGGCTCAAGATCTGTTTGTTTAATGACATCTATGCCAGATGGAGGAACTTGCCAGTCACACTGAGAGAAAACAACAGAACCGGATATTTAAGAAGAAAAAAAATAAAGCAACAAAAACAATAAAACTGAATGTAAATTGGTGAACAAGGCAAAGAAAATATTTTACCAGAGGATCAGCCATCAAATACTGCAAGGTGTTTGAGGGCTGATCCTCTGTCATGTGGCCTGCATGAACATGCCAAATTCAATTTCAGGTAGAGTATACTGCCAGTCTAAACCACTCCTCTGAGACACTAAGCCTTCTCACTACTCCTCAATCTCTCACTGCTTGTGGTATTCCCCCATCTTGGATATACATTATGGCATGCCTATGTTTCAGTAGAAATAACTGTCTTGCTGCAGAACATATCAAAGATATCCAAACCTGTAGTCTATGTAATAAACTGCAGTTTGAATTAGCTGAGGTTACATTCCAGTCATTTCTTTGCCTGTGTGTCTGCAGGTGCTGAAAGGAGGCTGGGTTGTTAACGTCCTCCTTCTGGCATTGATTAAACCCCTAAAAACTCATTACATATTCTTTTCCATAAAATTATCCTTTCACGGGGGTGGTTGTGGCTCAGGTGGTCAAGCACGTTGTCCACTAATACTAGGGTTAGCGTTTTGGTCCCTGGCCATCGGGAGGCACTGGCTTGTGTTAGTGTGTGGGGGGGAGTGTGAATGGGTAAATGAGAAATATATTTTAAAGGGCTATAAAAGCATGGCTTATTCACAATTTAAAAAGCTTTAATTGCAACAATAATCTTTTGCTTCATGAAGTATAGTGTGTATATATTCCGGCAGCCTCTCTTTCTGCATTGTAAAGCTCCACTGTTGTGTGGTGTGCAGTTTTAAAGTGCTTTGTAAAACCTAGTTAAGGTTATAAAGAGCTACAGCAGAGCTGAAACTAAAAAAAAAAAAATACATAGACGTCATGAGCTCTGGAGCTGACTAATGGCCACTAATACATTGCTTGTGCTGAAAAGTTCATTCTGCAGGTTAATACTGATTCACTAGCTTTGTTACAAGTGAAACCTAAGGCGGACTGAATTGGATGCAAACCTCTGAGACTGAAAATGGATGCAGTGTGAAAAATTTGCATCATTTTAATAATGTTGGTCCAGGATTAATATTGCAACTGAAAAGTCACATTGTTGTGATGTCATACCTTCGAAATGTCGAGGACAAAGAAAAAAATGCCTTTGCTTATATAAAACTCTGTTCTGGAACAAATGGTAAGTATTTAAGTGTTTTCTTCATTCTTTTATAAAATATAATAAATATATTATACTAACTTAGGTTTGCTATTATTATTAGCCAAATTTTGGTTACCCGTGTTGGTTTCTACTGATTGTTTTTTATAGCAATAGCTAATTGGCTAATGCTAACTCAATGGTCAGACAATATCACTGGTCAGTAGCAATGCTGATCTTGGACGAGCTTTATTAAGATGATGGGTATATTAGATCAGATTTGTCGTTTTGTCCTGCAGTTTTTGGGTTATCCTCGGGGGAAATTTTAGGCGCAGTTCTATTTTTTGGTTTTCCTTTAAAATAGTTTTTCACGGGCCAAAATGAGCATTCCAGCTAATGTCAACAATATAGCTAGCATTAGCTGATAACGTACCAGCTCTAACCTCTTACTTCTGCTTTCACAAAGAACACAATGGCTGTGGAGAAATATGTCAGCCATTTGTCAGCTTAATATAATGCAGTTTCATTAGTGAGAGTTTGGTGATGGCATGTTCACTAAAGCTACTTTTGGCTGCTGCCTTCTCACAACGGGTCGCCATAGCAGGTAGTTTCAGCTTACTCAGACCCGATGCAACCCATAAGGTGATTTGTGTCACCGGCTGGTATTGAACCAGCAACCTTTTGCTTGCTAAGTAGATGTACATGACTACATAATTCTCTAACTGTTCTAAAATTCACGGTTGTGTATCCTAGCTGTCACAGGGTGAAAGAAAGGGTGCTCCCTGGGCAGGTTACAGAACAGGGAGCGAGTCATTCAAACTCACATTTACACCTGCAGACATTTCATCACAACCCCCTGTTAACCTAACATGCACATCTTTGGACAGGGGGAGGAAGCCGGAGTACCCAAAGAGAACCCAAACAGGCAAACTCCACACAAACGCCAGCCGGATTCCAGGTTTGAACCAGGAACGCTCTTGCTGGGAGGCAACAGTACTAACCGTTGCACAACTGGGCTTCCCAGTAATATAACTCACCCCTAATGTTATTTTATTAAAAATACTAATTGGTAAAAAATTATGTTATAATGTTCAAAGAATTCACCACCTGGCACACATGTGAATTATACATGTTTTCTCCAATCCATGTTTCTCCCTGCTTTCACTTGGAACTAGGAAATCAAATTCATTTCCTAGAAATCTTGTAATCCCTAAATGACAAATCTTACAGAACTGGCTTGGTGACAAATTTCTTGTCAGTGAAAAGTAAAAACAACTCTTGTATGAACATGCTCCTTGTGGGTAGGAAGAGTCTTAAGTAGAGTTTGTTAGGCTTAATTGTGTTGGCTGTTAATCTGCAGGCCAGCCATGTTTGTTTATCACTTGTCTTCTGGGTTGGATTTTTCAAGAAAACAGCCACAGATGTTGGATCTTCCTAACAGCATATAAATGCAAAACAGTGGTATTCAGATGCAGTGCTTGCTTATCTAGTATAATTACCATACTAATTACCATACGTAATACTACATTACAAGTCCTCGATTGAAAATGTTTAAAAAAGTATCATGACAGTGGCATGTGTGAAATATTAAACGTAAAAGTACTCAGTGAAGGAAATATACAAAAAACAAACAAGCACATTAATACATAAATAAAGAAAAAAAATAAAGAAGTGTCAAATGCTGACAGCTGGAGTCATGAACGGGTTCTGGCATGAAAAATGGTGATATGATGACAACATTTCCAATTAATATTTTGCCATTCATTTAAGGAATTAATACCCGAATCTTTTTTAACATATGCTATTGATTAGTTTATTAAAAACAAAGAAGCAAATGTGAGAACATCTTTGGAGAAAATAATCTTAAATGATAACTCTTATTCACCTTTACAATATTTCATCGGGTATTCAGTCAGCATTTCTGATGTTACCAGTAAATAAACAGTGCAATGCAAAAGTCTTGCAAAAATTGATCCAACCCTCATTTATTTATATCTTGCTAGGAAAATGGAAAACGGATGTTGCAATCTACTGAAATGTGCAAACATCCATGGAAATGCAGAATTTAAGGCAAAAACAAATTTTGTACAATACTAACGAGTTAAAAGTCAATATTTGGTGTGACCGTCTTTATTCTCCAACACAGCCTGAACTCCTTCAGGCAGCTTTCTTATAATTTCTTTAATTAGTCTTCAGGAATAGTTTTTCAGGCTTCCTGAAGGACATTCAAAGCTCTTTTTTGGATGTTGGCTGCCTTTTTTTCCATTATAGGTCAAGATGATGCCTCAATAAGGTTGAGGTCTGGGCTTTGGGGAGACAAGTCCATGACTGATAGTGCTCCACTGTTTGTGTTTGGCATTATTTTCATGTCATTTTCTTTACCAATTAAACACTTTCCAGATGATATTGCCTGATGGGTCAGCATCTGATGCTACTTTTCTATGTTCATAATTCAATCAGTTTTAACAAGATCTCCAACACCAGTGGCTGAAAGGCAGCTCCAAACCATGACTGAGCCTCCACCGTGTTTCACAGATGGCTGTAGACACTCACTGCTGCACCTCTGTCATGACCTTTGTACATATTGATGACAGTTTGAACTATCACTTTTTGATTTTCAACTCAGTTCTTGTGTAGTTTGGCATACCTCAGCGTTTTCTCCCTGTTTGCCTTCCTTAAAAATGGCTCCTTTACAGCCACCTTTCCCTTCCACTGAGACCATTTGTGATGAGGCTTCAGTGAACAGTAGATGGATCAACTGAAGGATCAGATGCTTCTCTCAGCTCCTGTGTCAGGTCTTTGCTGGACTTTTTACACTATTTCTTAAGGACGTTACTTTGCAATGCTACTACTATAGATACAGGCCTGCTAATTCTTTTGTTCTCTACTCGTCTAATTTCCTGATATTTTCCTAATATTTTAAGGGCATGATATGCCAAGTTCAGCAAATAGCTCTCTTGAAACCACTTTGTTGGTACAAAAGTATTATTTTATGCCTGTCAAACCGTCTTATCTTTAGCATTTTCTATGGATTTGACCATTATTTAGTCTAATCTAATCTATGACTGAATGATTCATAGGTTAGTGTTAAGTGGTTTAAAAAACAGGCAGAAGGATTGGACTGAAAAGTGACCAAGGTTTGAAAGACCTTCATAAAGCCTGGAGAACTATTGCTCAAGACCACTTTAACTATGTACAGGAAAGTCTGGCTCCTTAGAAGCAAGATAAAAAGAGATAAAGGGGAGCTCGAGACTTTTGCACAGCACTACATTTAGTAAATCTCTAGCTTAGAAGAAATAATTTTCTAAAAATTGAAAGACTTTTGTGTCATGGTGGAAATATACATTTAAAATAATGTGTTTATGCACATTATCTATGCACAACTTGAAGTTTGTAGTTATTTCTATCTCATAACCGTTCTGTATATTATTCCGTACTTCTACTTTTTGCAAATGAAAACAGACAGCATACTGATGACTTAATAAAATGCACTGTGTTAGATTAATTACCCAACAGAATATAAAGCAATATATATTAGCTTCTCATTAGCAAACAACAGGAAAATGCTGCTCACACTTTAATTACATAAGTGATGATGTAATGTGTAATACATAGTAAGGCACTTTAAATGCATTTTTAGCACTGGATCTTTGATATTTTACATCTGTTTTGTCACAATATGTTTTATTTATGCAATAAATACATAAACTAGTATTTTTTATGTTGTATCAGCAAAGCTTTGCCTAATTAAGGACCCAAATACTTCCTTCACCACAGGTTCTATCCAGATGTTTTTAAACTGATAAACTGTAGACATGGACAGAAACAGAAAAAACACAATACATATAAGTTGGGACAACAAGTAAGAACTGGTTTACTGGGTTGTGTCTGATGTGTGCACGTGAGCATTTCTGTGTGCATGCTTGCGCCCCACAGTATTTGACAAGGAGTCTCATCTGAGGGAGGAGGAAGAAGGGACAAGAAAATAAGTAAGCTGGTACTATTACTGCCATCTTTGTCACCTCCATCATAATTACAAATGACCTTGTCACGTCAGTCGGGGGAGGAAGTACGTCCGCCACCAGCAGAAACGGTTAACCATGCCTGGTGAACAATAGCTCTTGAGTTTTCTTTATCTCTTAAGATAATCACCATTGGTATGTTTCCTGTTCTTTTACTGACATATTTTGCATGTATGTAGACACGCAGGCCTTCGTGTTGTTTTATCCTTGAACAAGATACTGAAATCTAATGAATCTTGAAGGTTTAAAAGTGCTTAGGCAAAGAAAAAAAAACACGTTTTTGTTAAGGAGTGAATGAGCCTTATAGTAAGAAAGCACTTTAAAAGCTTAAATTGAGTAGAAAAGCACTGCACTGTAAGAAAAAGTCCTAATATAAAAGTATTTTACTGTGTATTGTACAGTTTTGTTCTGTTCTTCTAGAATATCATTACATTTACATAAATAGACTGTGATTGCACATTTCAAATGTAAATTAACGTAAAATCACTGTAATGTAATAAAACATAATTTTCTTGTTTTTTAAATGTATTTGTCTGTACACATGCATATTTAGATTGTTAAAATACATTCACAAATGTATCATGATTTCACAAATATGTGTCCGTTATTTGAAAGATTGAACTGTTAAATTCAAATGTAATGCTATGGGAAAATATATGAAATGATTCTTATAAACTTTTTCAACATCAAATAATTATTACTATTATTGCTGTTTAGGGCGATCGTGGCTCAAGAGTTGGCAGTTCGCCTTGTAATCAGAAGGTTGCCGGTTCGAGCCCCGGCTCGGACACTCTCGGTCGTTGTGTCCTTGGTCAAGACACTTCACCTACTGGTGAGGGGCCGATGGTGCGATATGGCAGCCTCGCCTCTGTCTCAGGGCATGCAATCCATTATTATTTAAACCAACTGTTAACTGTATATTTCTGTACATTTAAGTATTATTATTCATATTGCCACATTCATTAACCTTGTTTATAGGTAATTTCATTGTTTAATCACTTTAAAATGTTCCTAATTTATTGTTTAAAAGCACTTGAAAAAGGCAAAATCCCATGTAAAATTAGGGCAACAAACTGTATTGTCATTACTGAAAATAACCGTATTTTTATGAGAAAGTTATTTTCTGTTATTTTCTGGTATTCTTTTGGCGCCCCAGCTGCCGGAATATTACTGTTTTTCTAGGATTTTTTTTTAAGTGTGTGTAAGTAAGAGTCCATTTTCTTTATTTTTTTACATCAAAGCAGCTGACCCATGGATTCACAATAGTTTGGGTTTCCTAATTGGACAGATTGATAATTGTTATGGGAAAAGCCTGACCTAGTGGGTTTGATCCATTTCAAACCTCTGAAGAGGTCTGTAAACTGTTTTTACCATTATGAAAGTAAGAAATGTCCATTTTTAAATAGTATTTGAAGAAAACAAATAGAATTTAAGGAGGAATCTTGTCATGGAGTCCACCATACTGAAGGCAATTTCATCCTTGCGCTTCTCTGCATCTGTACACAAACTATATGTGTATTTGTTTGTGTTTTTGCAAGAGAGAGACTGTAAGAGAATGAGGGAGAGAAAACCTTACTGTTTGATTGTTAGCTCAGAGCTAAACAGATGCGTAAATAGAGATAGGAGAACCTAGTCACATCAGATTACAGCAAACAGCAAAAATCAAACTGTCTCTCACACTCTCACTCTCCAGCACACAAACACACATATGCAGTCACAGACAGTAGTCGTACCCTGGAAAACAAACAGACATCAGCAAAGCAATGTGCCTCGATTGTGTGTCCAGCCTTTATTCTTCACAAGCGGAGAACGTGTTCCTATACTGTAACTATCCAGTAAACACATTCAGAAAGCGTGGGTCTTTGTGTGCTACAGAAGCATGCCGACGCGCATTGAGGAATAAATACAGTGATGATGCATACCATCACATGCCTCGTAAACCCTAATGTTACCACTCGAATATCTCCGTAGACCCCAGGCAAAACGGAGAGCCCACCACAGGGACAGGAGGAAAGAGCGAGAGAGAGAGAGGAGCGCACGAGCGAGCTGTGATGATGAATTGATTGATGAATGCAAATGAAGATGAATGCATGTGGCAAATACAGATAACAAGAGGAATATGAAGAGCACAGCAGCTGGTTCACCTTTCCCCCCCCCTGTAGCAGAAAATAGGAATAGCTGATATGTATCTAGCCTATTAATACCACGACAGCGACAGTGAACGCACCACGAAACCAGATATGGCTCTCTTATCGCAAATCGTATGGCCTAGGAACAGCGGCCACCAGTCTTTCTATACCATCTGGAGCCTAATCACTGGGATGGGACAAACAGATCAGCTTCATCGCCTTACATCCTAACCTTTATTGCCATATGGAACGTGCCCTTAAACTGACTACACATCAGTGTGCATGTAGATTAACGAGCAGTGGTTTATGTTAGTAATTGTTTGTCCCCAGCGCAGCATCGCTCCATCACAAAACATACTGAGTGGATACAACCTGGTGGGCACTGGTGTGCGTGGAGGTAGACTGCGCATGCTTGTGTTTGTGGACTTAGCTTTATGATATCTCACAGATGTCTCACAGAAGTATCTGTCAGTATTTGCAGATTAATCAGTTAGTAATCACGATAAGTGGGAAGATAATAAATAAAAGTAACTTAGTTGCCATCCAGGTAATGTGGGTGAACATGTGTGTCACTTTTCCTAATTTTACCTGTAGAAAATCAGCTTCTTCACCACCAAAATAAAAATCTAATTTTTCTTTTATTTCACCAGCAGCGAAATTAGTTTTGTGTTATTTCCCAAATTTTTATCTCTGAGTTTTCTGTCTCGGTGTCAAGAGTTGATGTTTTTCCTAATGAAGTTTAGTATGTGTGAAAACATTTTGCAGCTTATAATGACGACACAGATTCTGGAAATAGATTCTGTCTCAACATTTTTCTTTCGCTCTCTTTTTTAAAATGTTGTGATTAACAAAAAATTGATTTTTCTGTTTGGAATATTTTTGGATTTTTTTTTTTGTAACTTACACCTTGAGATAATAAAACAACACTTTACCAACAAAATCTTTTTTTCATGCACATTTGTGATGATGACTGTGTGATGCAGTATCTTTAAGACCGATTGCTCAAAGTCTGATAAAGGACTTTGAGCCTCTAGACATTTGTCTGAGTCTGCATCTGCACAACTGCAGTTTGTGTGCACACAGATAATTTTCAAATTGATGATGGCTCAATTAGATGGAAGCGAGGAGCGCCTTCATTTACTAAGCTGCAATACTCGAATACATCAATACAAAGAGACTCTTTCTCTCTTTCTGTGGTTTCTTTTACATGCATGTCTACTTTTTTCCCCCCACAATCTCAAAGTCTGCTGGAAAGGTTAAACTCCAATCACAGCATCATTTCCAGAGCGATCTGAGACTAACTATTGATTAATGCTGATTTGACATTACACACAGATGAGGACAACACCACCTTCTACATTTAACAAATTAATTTTTGGGAGAGAGAGGACTGTAAATAAAAGAGGGAATAATTTAGTGAATACCCCACTGTTTCATTTGCATTTCTCTTTGCAAACGGTTGTGAAAAGTTACTTTAATATAAATGTGTAATTTCAGCTCTCAGGCCTAACTCAGCTGCAGTGTTATGATCCTACTGCATGCGTCGTGATCCTCCGCAAGCCGCGCACACATGGTCACTGACATGCTACTGTAGTAAAGATTTCTCATTCACATGCACGCTTGCGCACGCGCGCGCACACACATTTAAACACACACTCCATGCAATGCAAAGACGCACCAGGCAGGATGACACTCACATGTGGATCCACAAACGCTGGTGTGGCGCCTCCGTTTTGCTTGGAGAAGCAGAAAGAGGCGATAGGAGGCAGGAGGGAGGGAAAAAAAAGGCAGGACGGCGAGGGAGGGATGCAGGGAGGCAGCCGGTGATGGATGGATGGAGGGAGGGAGGGAGAGAGGGAGGGGAAATGCGGAGGGACGCAAGGGAGGTGGCGATGGTGGTGGTGGGGCAATGAGAGGGCTGAGTGGTTCTAGTAAATATTTATATTGCATTATGATACGCGCGACAGTGAAAGAGGGAGACGGGGAAGGCAGAGAAAGGGGGGAGATATAGAGCGTCCATCCCTTTATTAATTTTATTCCGGACCGCTAAGTTTAGCATTCAACACGTGTCGCCAGTGATGGAGAGAGGGAGGGAGGGGGGGGAGAAATCGAGAGAGAAAGGGGGGAGAGAGAGAGGTTGACGGTTGCTAGGTGACGGGGCGCATATACTGAATTTTAACAAAAGATCGGGGAAAGAGGGAGAGCTGGAGAGGGAGAGAGAGAGAGGGGAGAGGAGAGAGGGAGGGAGAGGAAAAGAGAGAGATCGGAGAAATTGAATACATGTAGAACATATATATATTTAGATATATATTTTCACAGCGCGCGTGTCTGTGTGTGTGTGAGTGTGTGTGTGAGTGTGTGAGTGTGTGTGTGTGGCGGCGGCGGCGGCGGCGGTGAGAGGGGGGACACCCGCAAAACGGATACCTCAAAAAGGAAGGATGTGAAAAAGGATGGAGGGACCCAGGAAAAGAGGGGGGACAGGCTGCTGAAAAACAGTAAGTACATTTATTTTAATGATATTTGCAATGCGGAGGCATCTTTTCTTTTTCTTTTTTTTTCGCTGCTTCACTCCACGCACACAGACTCTGTGCTGCTGCTTAGATTAATTGCGGCTCGGGCAGTGAGAGGGTGCTACGCGTCATTGAGACGGGGATAGCGGGCTCGGGTGTCGGCATCTGTGCGGACGCCGGTGATGGAGAGATGGATGGATGGCCGGGTTAGGATGGAGAGGTGGAAACGGCCGGCGCACCGGGGCTTTGACCCCTCTGTCATTGCTGCGCCTGAGAACTCACAAGCACCTTAACGCATATGTTCCTTACAGCAGATGGGATAGATAGTCTAATGACACACACAGACACACACGCACAGGCACACACACACACACAGTTTACCGGTAGTTCAATTAATCATATGGACTAAACCTTTAGGCTATGATTTTGTCTGCCAGGAAATTTCTGTGCATTATTAATAAAGACAGAGTTTGGGTTCCGTTTAAGTCTTCAAACACCGGCGCTGGCTGCAGTTTCCCCCTCACTTTGCTGCGGATGTATTAATTGAGGCGATCATATCTGTTGATGCTCATTTTGTCGGGCTGCGTGGTCAGTGTCAGTGCGTGCTTGTGTTTGTGTGTGAGTGAGCGCGTCTGCTCGCTCGTCTTGCACAGCTATAGCGCTAAGCCCGCAAGATTGCCGATCAGTTTTGCCTCTTGATCTATTTATATCCCGATACGCTGAATATTTGGGCGTATGGCAGCGCGCAGTTATCCCTCTGTTGCCACCGAGGAATCTTCCCCCAACAGGCTGACTTGCCTCAAACATTCTCAGACAGCTGGAACAGGCGGTTTTTCCTCTCTCTCTGCTTTTTTCTTTCTTTCTTTGCCCAGCTGCGTAAAGGAGTATGTGAGAGATTTCACTCTGTATGTACATTTTCTGCACCTCTTTGGGTGCCCAAATAACTTTTGTTTTTGCCTTATGGTACTTTAATAGAGTGAATAACAGGCACAACCAACACCAGCACCATCATCATCATCATCATCATCGCTCATTATCTAGAAAAAAAAAATAGGCCTTGGACCAAAGAGACCACCAATGGAGAAGCTCATGCTGTTGACCTGTAAAATGGAGAGGCACAGTGTTGCTTCTATTACAGATTTGCTGCAGTGTTTGAGAGTGGCAATGCATTGTGAGGCCAACATTTATCCAGATGGAAATTGGAATTAATGTGTTTGTTTTCCCCCGTTTCTGTGGGGTGTTTGGTCTCCCCCCCTCACCCCTTCGCTCTCTCAGCTGAATTCTGTAGCTGATATCCATTTCAATCAGCTCTTTCACCCACAGGTGACGTGCTCGGTACAGTTTATCACTTTGCCTCACAAACCCTGTGAAATCTAAGCACAGGCGTACTGCAGCAGTGTGCTGCCTGCACTGCTCCCCATAAAGTGTTGCCTTCAGTGCCAGTAGAGCCCCCTTTCTCTGATGATCTGTCGTACAGTTGCCCAGAGAGAGCTGTACTGTACCAGCTGTGAGTAGGGGCAGGCAGGAGGGGAGGGGACGAGGATGAGAGAGACAGCAGGTGTGGAGGGGCAGAGAGAGGAAGACAAGGATGAGAGGTGTGAGGACAAGGGGGAGGGGCGTGGAGGAGGGATGTGAGCGGGAGAACTGGGCGAGAGATTGGGAAGGCAGGAAAACGAGGTGGAGAGTAAGAGAAGGAGTTGGTTGGAATTGAATCTCGGGGGCTGGGGGGGGGGGGCGTAGTTGGAAAAGCACATGAGAAGAGATGAGGAGAAGGAATAGAGTCAACATTTGTGTGCTTGTTTTCTCCAGCCCCTGCTCTTCATCAATTTCATCTCATTGATTCTTCGACTCTGGCACAGAAAACCTTCAAGCTTAGCTCAGTCCCTGCTTCCTTTGTCTCTGCATCCCCCAGTCCCCCGTTCCCCATCGCCTCCATCCTTTCCATCAAAACTTTCACCCCTGCAACCTGTAACTTCCGATGCAAGGTTTCCTGTTCCTTTTCCCCCCTTCCTCCTTCCCGCCCTTATATCATTTGCTCAACGTAACGTTAGTGGATGGTTTCCTCAATTCTGCCGCCCACCCAAACCCCTCTCCCAGCGTCTGCACACGTGGCGCCCAGTGTTCTTTTTAATACCACTAATTAAGGTAAAGCTCGTTAGCATAGAACATCAATTAGTCTTTAACGAGATCAGAGGCCGCTGTTTTGGAGCGATTACTGTACTCTCCTCTCTCAGTCTTCTCCTCTGGACACTTCTTTGGGTTGTATTGATAAACGTGTTGCATATTCACTTTGGCCTGCAGCAGTGCAGCTCAGAATTTAATACATGTGGTTGGGAGTGGGCTGTGAGATGCCCTTTTTGATGAATTATCTGACTGTCTTGTGCTATTTTCATATGAAAACCCTTCTTTGGCTTACTCACAGCAATAAATAAATCAAACTCATTAAGGACAAATCTGTATTTTCCTACGACAACACCTCTGACTGGTGCTCATTAAACAAATCCATATAATTTCAGGAAAGAATGCCCTCCATTGAAATCAGCAGGGAACACAATTTATCAAACTGACTCTTCTCTACAGTTTAAATTGATCTAAAGTGTAAAATTGGATACTACAGTCGTCAAGCTTTTAATGCCTAAAATCACTTAAAACATTTTTTTTTATTAATGATGCAGGTGTTTAGAAATTAAATGATGTTCTGTTATGGCTTAAAAAAGAAACTGCCACTCAATACAAGACTTACAACTAAAAGTAAATTTAATAAATCTGAATCTTTTCAGGAAGTGCCATTGTGAAATTTTGCACAGTTATAGCTGAGATAATAAATTAACTGCCTGCACAAAAAAATAATAAGACATTTTAAAATTTCTATCATTTTAGACCTTTTAAAGCAAAAACATATTTTAAAAAAAATCCTAAATGTTCTCTCGCTCCAGCTTGTCCAGTCTCTTTTTCTCCTTCATTGAAATTCTGGGTATTTAAAGACAGTAACACACGTCACACTGGACAGGGGAGTTTATAAATCGTTAATGAAGGAGTCAGGCTTCATTAATGAAGCTACAAATAGGTACATTTAGTAGAGGATGCTTATTTATGTACCTATTTGTAGCAAAAATGTTTAAATTTCCAGTTAAAATCAGGAAAAAAGAGGAGTATAGTAGTGATTCTAATATATTCAAATTTAATCTGTGTCTGCTAGTCAGATTTAACAAAACAACCTTTTTGGTAAAATCAGTGCAGGTACCTCAAATTTCTGCTGATTAGCTCGGTTACAGCTGCCAAGTTATCAGTGACAACTCAACCAGTCTACTAGTAATTAGCTATACCAGTAACATTATGATGCACTTGATTGTGACAAGCGCAAGGAAAAACACAAAAATCATCTGGTTGCACTGGTTCACCATGTTTAAGAGAGCGACGTCTCCCAGAATAAGGTATTTGGATAAAGTCATAAATGAATTAGTAGCTGTTGATGGAAGTGGTGCAAATATAGCTTTCAAAATGATTTAAAATAACTGGAAAATCCAATACAGTAGTACAGTATCAAATCCTTTATGCTGATAGAGCTACATAATTGTGTCATTTTAGTAGAGTGACTTCAGAGGTGCATTCAAATACCTGGACTATATCACCTGTATAGTCACCTAACAAACAGATGGGAAGTAGAATCAAATGGACAGGTGGACAGGCTGGCTGACAGACACACTGATAAACAAAATCACACAGACACACACAAAACTGAGGGACAATTTAGCGTGCACTCCTTGCACAGTGTTGTCTAACAGGTGTGTGCACACACTCAAGCAGGCATGCACACACACACAAACCTGAGCCAGAGCCCCGCGGCTTGTTTAGGGAATACAAGTCTGGAGGCAGAAAGCAGGCACACAGCTTCACATGGCTGCATGCAATACACAGGCACACAAACTCTCAAAAAGTACATTCAGGGAGAGACCCATGGGTATGCAGTCAGACACACACGCACGCACACACATACCCCAGAAATACACACAAAAGGAATACTGGCACTCAAACAGACACAAACACACAGTTTTGGATGAGAGAGGACCTTGGCCATGAGATGCGCACATTTATACACTGTACTGTATATATACACTTGTGTGCACACTGCATTGAGACACATGCGCACACACTGACAGACACAAAGAGGAAAGGCAGGACGAAGAAAAGTAATGAAAGAAGATAAAGAGATGTGCAGGAATGTTTTGCGGAGCGCAGCGTTTTGCAGCAATGTGGTGCGGTCCTTCATGATGATGGATGGGGCAGGAAATGACAGCATAAGTGGTTATTAAAAAGAGGAAATGGGGGCATTTATAAAAAACTACGTTAGGCTGTGTCTGCAGTCCATGTCTCAAGTCATCCCGAGCTATTGTGTCATGCCTTCGGATCTGTGAGTCTTCCCCGAGCTGCATGCGGAGCGAGCTTTGTTAAAACTCAATGTCATTCTCCTTTCAAAGAACTCAGGAGCTGGCATTTATAGTAGACTTTGTACAGTGTGCAATTTACAAGGTGCAGGTCCCAGGTGCGAAGTCAAACTTGTTTTATTGTCTTATCACTTCATATAAAAATAGCTTTGCACTATTTTTATATGAAGTTTGAATGTGAAATTCCTCCATAAACAGGTGCCAACCATACAGCTGCTGCAAATGCAAATATGTGTGTTTGCACCTGAGTGGAATTTGCACAGTGTGTTATCTACAGTACAACAAGGAGGGGAAGACAAGGAAGGAAGAGGGAATGTCAGCGCAGAGATGGAGAAAAGGCTCTGATGAAGATAGTTTGATGTTGCTGTGCTGTTTTAATGTGCCTCATCTCTGCATAAATAGCTCCAGCTTCTAAAACTGGCCTTGTGATTTGAGACAGTTCTACAGACTCTCTCCTGCTTTTTTTTTGTTTTTTTGTTTTTTTTGACACTGAAAAGAATGAAATGTACAACGTGCACAGATGCTGTTAGCCTAACTCTAACTAATTTCAGGTTGAGATTTTTCATTATTCCTCCCGAATATTGTCTCACATCGAAGTCCTCTTTAGTCTATCTCTTAAAAAGGTAATTAGGACCGAATGCCTTCTTTTCAATTATGCAATTGCAATTTGAATCTGATGTGTCAAATGAGCCAATAAACGACCGTGTCCTTAAGCTACCCTTGTTTGGACTCATCAGGGCGATTGTTATGTGATCTGTCCCGTGGTGAACTGTGGCATATACTCTATAAAAACTGCAGCTTTGGGAAAAGAGAGACACTTGTTCACACATTTTGCACGGAGCAGTATAGGAGATGGAAAGGAAATCAATTCTTGGCACTATATGCTCCATGTCATCTATACCCAAATATTAAGTCAACTGTTTGCAGCTCCTATCATGAACTGTCCAGGGCAATGTCACTTTGTGAAGACAAACTAGTTTTTGTGAGTATGTGTGTGGATCAGTGTTCACTGTTATGCTGTCATTAGCTTTTAATTTGACTCAGTATTATCACTGACTCGACAAAGTTGAATCATCAGTCATATGTTAGTACACTGTTACTGCTGTAGTCATGCCATAATGGTGGAAAAAGTGGGTAATGCGATTTTTATTAGAACTTTTCCACTCAGACCAGATGAATCACATTAAGACTAGTTTTTCTTTTTCTTGTGATAAAACACACTTTCACGTGAATGCTGTTTTAACACCTACAGGGTGTTGAAGACACTCCCCAGTGGCAGTGGCCTCCTCCAGAAGGATAAAGTGTTCTGCCACAACACTAAGGGTCAGAGTTACTAAATTGGGCAACATAGCGCAATCCCCAAATAGCACTGATAGATGTGGTTAGCTTTACAGGTTATTCACAAATGTTGTCCTGTTTTCTAAACAGAGGTGCGGTCAATTAATTTCAATACTAACCGCTAAAAATAAGCTTTGACTATTGGTGCAATTAGGGTCATCCGCACAAACCTCTGAGTTTTCACCTTTTACACACAATCTTGTCACTGCGCTCTCTTTATAATACAGAGAGTGCTTCTTTTTACGCCAAAATTCATTTTGCGTGGTGCAACACATTTGTATATCTGGCACTCAGACTGGTCAGGATTGTTGTGAGGAACATGTTGAAGAGCCCAAGGCACTAACCTGAACTCCAAACTCTCCAAATTCCAATCTGATCAAGCATCAGTGGGATGTGCCAGAATGTGTCCCATCATTCAGTTGTGTTTTGCTGGCACGATAAAAACCTGCATGATATTGGCTGAAACTTTATTGTTGTGGTTTAATGGTGTTATTTATTTACATGTAAATTAGGCCCTGTCACACAGGCCTTGAGAGTCACACAGATTACTAGGAAAAAATGTATATTCCCTGACTGTTTGGTGAATAATTGCTGAAAGCTGATTGCAGTCACTGTGAAATCGATTGCTGAAGCCACACGCCCAGTCGCTAGGTGAAACTGGTCAGAAAGAAGAATATGGTGCACCACAGAAAACCTCACTGCGATCGCTTTGCTCACCTGCAGGTTGCTCGTACTTTGCAAAGTCTGAGCTGACTTCCAAGCTACTCATTGAGTGCTTGTGAAAAGTGAGACTTAAACTGCAAATGAAGACTATTTGCTTTCTAAGTCAACGTTGCGCCTTTTGAAACATGTTGGTTGCAGCAATAAGGGACGACTTTCACTTTTGCAACCTTAACCTGCTCGGTGAGTGATTGCAGACAAGTTGCACTGTGCACATGACGGGCTGCTGTGGCAGAGACCAAAGCAACCACAGGGAGGTTTTTGGATGAAGAGCCCACTTCAGCGATAGCCAGGCTTTGCTTTTTTTCCTTCTTGGGGTTTTTTCTCCTCTAATAGCAAAAGCACAGCTGTCAGAAATTTTTGATATCTCATGACATGAACCGTTTTCTCACTGCTTATAATTGCATTCTGTAAACGATAATATGAAATCTGCTGAAAGAGCTGTGGCCATCTCAACCCACTGAGCACATCTCTGATGAGATACCACAGCTTCATATGTCAGGACTTTAAAAAAAAAATGGAGAAGACAGACATTTCATATTTGTTGCTGTGAAACAAACATCATGGCATTAGTGAACTCCGAGGGTGAAGAGAACACAGCGGGGCTCTGACATCCCCTTCACTAACCTCTCACCACCTCTTATTATTGAAAGTCATCCTGAGTCCTGATTTAGACTTCTGCGGTAGGTAGGCAGGTAACTTTTGTAGAGCCTCTGGCCTAAACTGCGTAAATGGCCAGCATCGTTGCCAGTATTTATGCTTGTGCTGTTGCATTATGTGTTAATTACTGTGTGTCCCGTTTTTTCATATGCGGCACAAGCCAATATAAAAAAAATAAAATACTGGGAATTTATTGGGGTTGGTGATGGTGAACGGACCAATCGCCAATTGGGCATGGTGGTTAGCAGTGTTGCCTCACAGCAAGAATATATGAGTGAGTTCACCATTTGGCCGAGGCCCTTCTGTGTGGAGTTTGCATGTTGTCCCCGTGTTCGTGTGGGTTCTCTTCGGGTACTCCGGCTTCCTCCCACAGTGCAAAGACATGCAGTTAGTGGGGTTTGGTTAAATGGTGATTCTAAATTGGTCATAGGTTTGAATGCGGGTGTGAATGGATGTGTGTCTCTCTGAGTTGCGACAGACCGGTGATCTGTCCAGGGTGTACTCTGCCTCTCGCCCAGTGGCAGCTGGGATAGGCTCCAGGCCCCCTGTGACCATGATAAGGATAAGCGGAAGAGAAGGGATAGATGGATGGATTCCGGTGTTGGGTTCAGAGGGGTTTGCGGTTACTTCGTAGGTTACGGCATAGATTTCCCACTGAAGCTATAAATCAGACCCTGAAAACGTTCGCTGGTCTCAATCTTTATATTCTTCTCCCCTCGCTGGTTAGGGTTGCTCTGTCTGCGTCAGAGTACATTTCCTGATCCACCAGTGTTTAGACGATAGGCTGACAGAAGTGTTGCTAACACCTTTGGTTATGAGCGCGGGTGGAGCCAGATGTGCTGTGAATGCAACTTAGACCTACATCCAATATTGTTACATGGCTTCAAATTCAAGCAGAAGGAATCCAGCTTGATTCAGCAACATGTGGCACCTTCCTTGGAATGAGACGAGCTTAATATTTCTCCCACTTTAAAATTTTCCTGAACATTTGGGCGCCTGTGTAAGTGTCACAGACGAGCTATACACAATCACCCGTACGTGCAAACCTTGAGCACGCTCGCCTGGTTGTGCAACTGAGTGCGTTGGCACCTGCCTGTGTGTGACCTTGTACAAAGACACAATAGTTATCAGTGAAGGTTTCCCACACCGGTTTAATCTGTTTATCCCCAGAATAAGATTGTGAATCATTACTATGCAGAGCCAGGTGCTTTTTTCTGCTGTGAGTCTTGAGCAGCTTCCTAGTTTGTAGTTGTTAAAGAATGTTTCACCTTACAGGTCCTGAAGGGCTGCTGTGTCGGCTGCTTTTCATCTTGGTCTTTTAATTAGTGACTGATTTAGATCTGGCTAGGTGATCCCAGCGTCTGGCCAATCAATGAGGGAATTAATGGAAGCAAAGCAACAGTGTGGCTTTGCGACTACTGGTTCGAGTTAGAGTGGGAAAATAATCTGTTTAACTTCAATCCTTAAAAACGTGGTATTTGTTCAATGCTTTAATGCGATGCCGCTAAATGGTGAATATTACGAGGCTTATTTCGACTGCCTCATCACGTATGCTGTGACTCCTTCATCCATTTTGTTCCTAATTTCAGTCTCAGTGCTTGTTAAAAACATCAATCAGTCAAGCATTTCATTCATGAATGTACAGTATGTTATGTAAATGCTCAGTATGAATGCATTTTTATTATTAGATGCATTGATAGTGCTCTAATATTGAAGCTATTTTCCCTAGACCGAAAGCCCTCTGAGTTTCTGGATGCAGGTTGTGCAGTGAGAATTTATTCCTTTTTAAAACAAACGTAATAAGATAATCCCCCAGGCTGTGCGTTGTAAGCACATCTTAAGAGATTTGAGGGGGGGAGAGGAACTACAGAAAACAATTTATATGTACATTAGAAGGAGTAAATTATATGATATCATAGTCAACCTGGGAAAAGAAGGGAGGGCCAGGCACCAGCGCTGCAGTCCTTTGCTGCCTTTTGTGTTGGGATAATGAAATACCCTTGCTCCTTTTACCAGCATTAGCACTGGACATATAAGCTATGTAGTCTCCCTACAAAACCATTTTTCATTCATTCAAATAAAGCTAGTATAGGCCATTTAGGCTTATTGAAATAATGCTTTGTAAGGTATGAATTCCAGCTGCAAGCTCCCCAGACGCTGGCCTTTCCACATGAAAGTTTATGACCTCACTGATATTTATGTCTGAGAACTCATGAGAGTAGTAGATCATTTGTTGCCGATGTTTACTGAATGGATGTGTTGGTTGTGAGTTTGAGGGAGGGAGAAGATAAAATAGAGAATAGAGAATATTTCTGTTCATCATTCATACACAAATTGATTTTGTTTATGCAGACTGTGCAGCTCAAAGCACTCTGTGTGTGAGCTTGAAATGCCTCGAGGATTAAATGAATGACAGGGTTGAAAGATAACACACACACACACATACACACACACACACACACAAGATAGTTGTGTTTTCATCACTTCTTAGGACATAGCACTGACTTATTTGCTGTACATGTACCCTTAACCTAAACCTAAGTACTACTTGGACAAAACATAATTCTTAAACTAAGGATTTATGTTAGGAGGACATGCTTTTTATCCCCAAAAGTGAGGCAGGATCTTCAAAATATGACCATGTAAAGAGATTTATGTGCCTGTAGCTTGACTTATAAAACACACACACAGAGACTCAAGCACACACACAAAACTACAGAGAGAGAGAGGGAAAGCAAGAGAGTGTGGATAATTTAAGATGCCTAGGCTTTATTACAGAGAAAAATTAAAGGCCATGAATTTTATCAGCTGATTTTTCCTCTCAGGTTACGTGAGTTCATTTTTTTCTGAGCATTACAGCAATTACCCGGCATGTGCAGGTTCATAATAAGCAAAATCAAAAGGCATTCTCCACTTAGGTAATTATACACTCTGTCCTGAATGCTGCGAGTTAGAAAGATGAGATGTGGATAATGTCAAATATTTCAATAATGATCATCCGTAATGGATGTGATTTTCCCATCACTGCTTTGTGTGTCTGGTGTGCCAGAAACCACAGAGGGTAAGACTAAGACATTTTCCTTTTTGTTAAAAAACGAGGTCAGCGAATTGTTAGTGCAACACTGAGGCAGGGTCCAAGGTCAGCTTCATCTCATTTCCATCAATCCATAGAGGGACGAGAAACAAGGCGTGTCCTCCCATTCAAGTAATGAAAGTTATCCCCTCAATGTACAGAAGTGGAGCCCAATTAATTGACACTGTCTCTTGGCAGGAGAGTTTAATCCGAAACATAAAAAAAAGAAGAAGCCTGAATTAAAGGCAAGATCCTCTGAACCTGGGAGTGAGGTGCATTTTGTACGACCACATGGAAGCTTGAAATGTCAGAATAAAATGCCGTCTTGCTGTGAAGAAACATCAAAGTGAGATGTCAAGGTGACTGTTTCATTTTGTTCTTCCAAAGGGTTACGAAATATGAAAAGGACATGTGGAGACTACCTGCCAGAAACAAATGTTTGGCATGAAGAGCCAAGGGGAGATTTTGCTTTCCCATAGTACTGCAGCTTATATGAAATAATATCATATACAGTATATAAATTTGCATTTTGTGGGAAGACAAAGTAGAGCGGCGGCCTTGAGACTTAATATCGAAGAGGTTTTTTTTATTTGATAAAGAGGCAAACTCGATTTATTTCGCATCTTCTATATCACCTAACCTTAAATTTAAACAATCCATATGCAAAGCTGTCTCATAACAGAAGCAACATATTGTGATTTGTCTTTCCTCTTTGAGGACCTGCTGAGCTGATAGATGCCTGTGTAATTTTTTTTCCTTGAATGGCTTATGATAGTCACAGCTCTGCAAGTCCAAGCAGGGCAGCTGTGGCTGCACCAAGCTTTACTACTGCTGTTTACAGCCATGCAGTAGAAACACACAGAGCACTGTACGCCCTACTGCTGCACGCTGAGCTTCTTGTCGATCACTCTGCACACTATGCACAATGGGAACAAGAGCCGCTCGCCTGCCTGGTGGCTCTTCTACTCGACAGGGATCAAAGAGAAAGAGAGCGATAGGGACAGGGAGAGAAATGGGAGAGAGGAAGTAAGTGAGGGAGGGAGGGGAGGAAGCAGAGAGTGAAAGAAGCGCAGGACAAAGACGTGCGTGAAGGGAAAGAATGGGGAGCGATAGAGGAAAACAGAGGGAAAGGAGAGAGGGCAGGAGAGTCGGTTACAGTGGCATGCTGCAGAGTGAGGTGGTAGAGAGACTGGATGAATGAATGAATGAGAGGATGAATGAACGAGTAAAACACCAAAAAATCCAAAGTGACTTAGTAAGACAGACTGAGTGAGGGAATGTGTCTGCAAATGTGTGTGTGTGTGTGTGTGTGTGTGTGTGTGTGTGTGTGTGTGTGTGTGTGTGTGTGTGTGTGTGTGTGTGTGTTAAGTGAGAGTGCGTGAGTGAGTGGATGAACAAGTGCAGCAGGACAGAGAGGGAGGGGGGAAGGGAAAAAGAGAGAGAGAGAGAGAGAGGGTGCGATATTGGGAAGGGGGGAAAGAGAGGGAGAGAGGATCTGTTCCGTCAGAGAGGACACACTCCAGTGGCTGTGATTGAAGTATGGGCCAATTAACACGAGGAGCATTGAGCTCCAGCTGCACTCTTCTCTTCATTCCTCCGCTCCCACACACTGCCATATTATCCCCCACAACACACACACACACATTGATACACTCACATATATGCACACTATGGACACCACACTGTGCTGGCACTTTATCTTATCTTTTAGTACAGTACAGCTATGTACCAAAGAAAATTATCGAGGCTACACATGGCCATTTTCTCAAGCACACTGTCGGGCTTAAATGTGGACAAATGAAAAAAAAGGAGATGAATTGAGTCTTCATCTTCATGAATGTGTGTTTCTTAACCTAGGCACTTAGAGCGAGAAGCTGCAATCTCTTCTAATAGAGTATAGCACAGTATTTATTAGATTGCATATATTTCAGATATGTTTTTTTGTGTGTGTTGGCTGTGGAAAATGGCCTAAGCTGATTCAGTGCAGCTCGTGCCACAGGCAGCTGAGAGCAGGTCCATTACTCTGCGTGACAGCAAGGAATGAAGCAGCAGAGCCTCATTGTGGGCTAAACACAACGCTGAACACCGCACTTCCGCAACTCCACACTGCACAAACTCCAGACTACTCAAACTCCCATCCCCGCTCACGTTTCCCAGCAGATCCGATGCAGCGCGCGGTCTGGCACGCTGCCTCCATTGGAGTTCAGCGTGAAAGGGGCTCAGAGAAGTGTGGATGCCAGCAACTGACATCTACCCAAGAGCTCCCCACCTCTCTCAGGACGTGCTCTTCTACAGTCACCGCAGGCGCTCGAGCATACAGGAGAAGGGGGAGTAGGTGATCTTAAACATTGTGATTGTTTCCCTACCATCGCACTGACACCAAGAATCAATTTCATTTTTGTGTTCAGAGGCTATACAAGTTTTTTGGTCCCTTTAGCCTTGGCAGGAGTAATATAGGCTTCGCTGTTCTCCTTTATAGAAGGATGTACTGTACCTTCAAAGCTGATTTGCCTTCAGCTGCACAAAGCTGCAAACCTATTTTGATATTTCACAGACCAGGGAGAGAGTTTTCGCATAAGCTGCACATACACTCGCCATTAATTCCTATAAGTAATGATTTGGAATGGCAGCGAGCGCATTATGCAGAGTAAATCAAATGTTTAAGCAGAAATATGATAAGATGTGTTTTGATTGTGAAGTACTGGCTGGCAATTTTGGAAGAGAAAGACGAGACTGGCTTGCCTGTATGAATGTTTTCTCTCTCATCTTCTTGATTAGCTGTCTCTGTCGGCCTAAGAATATGCTCTGCTCTTAAGTACCCGGTAAATATTCCTGAAGGTGTTTTTAGTTTGCTTCTAAGAGTCACTGGCATGTACGCTGGCTTTCTATGGTGCTGTAAATGCCACTTTCTTTGTTTAAAAAGACAAACTAAACAGCCTCAGCAGAAAAAAATTATAATAATTAAACTGTAGCTACAGTAAGCGGCTTATTACAAGATTGATTGACAAACGGAGAGATCAACACTGCACAGTGCACATAGTTTTAATGGAGGCGCTGATGTAATGATTTAGAGAGCTTATAATGATTGAGCGGCCATGATGAATTTAAAGTTGTGGTTAGGTAAAAAAAAAAAAAAAACAATCAAAGGAAGCACTTTTCCATAAATTCAGATTTTCCTTTCAAGAGATGAATCCGTTAAATATTTATTGCATCTGCAGATGACAGACAAGGTCCAGGCAGTTCACCTAATAATGCACACGTGTTTAAGAAATGACTCTACAATAATAGATAACTTGCCTTAAATGACTTTCAGTAAGAAACAGAAATCTATACACCTTTTGATTAAGTGATCCCACGTAAAGCAATCCCTGGATTGTGGGCAGCCTCTTGCCAAGTACATTTGGAGTATCCAGCGCTCTTCTGGAGGAAGCTCCAGGGGACTGAAGAGGATGGTTTTTAAAGTTAGGGGGGGGGCATACTAAAATGCAAGAGAATAAAAAGCATTTTAACTAAAGATTAATTTACGGTAGAAAATCAAATGGAACTGTAATCTCTCACTCGTTCTCTCCCACTCCTTTTCATTCCTCGCGTGTGTGTTAAATGTAAGCCTGCTTTTTTATTCAGTCTGCAAAATTTCACAGATTGGAAGAAAATAATGAACTTATAGTAAGATATATTTAAATGAGGATTTATTTATAATTAACTTTATTGAAGCACGCCCCAGTGAGATGTTGCAGTTTGCACTTTTGATAACGGGCAGAGTGCCCTGTAAGAAATGTGGATGCTGAATATAGTAATGCGCTGTTCGCGCTTCCAGCGAGGCTCACCGAAGGTGGAATAGCACACGCTGGTTGTGCAGTGCAACGTAAACACCTCGTGAGACTGAAATACGGTGACAGCCCTAACAGTTAATGGCTGTGAGCTCGGCACCGTAGAATACATCTTCTCCAAATGAAATGATGTACTGTATTCCTGCAGTTCCATCTCTGGCTTTCTCATTTTCTACCTTTCTGCCCGTCTCCCTATGTCCTTTCCTACCGCAGCTTCCTTACCTCAAAAAACCCAGAAACCAAACCAAAAAAAGAGGAAAAAACCCAACAAAGCCCTGTTTTCCTACCTCTCCTCTTCATTATTAGCTTCTCCTTTTCCCTTTCTTCTACTAACAACTTTGTCTCCCCCTATCTCTCCACATCTCCATCTCTTTTTCTTACCCGTTTCTATCAGCCTCCCTTATTCACCCTCTCATCCCACTGCTCACTCTCTCTCTCTCTCTCTCATTCTTCCTTTTTCTCTCTACTTCCCCACCACACACACCCTGTCACTCAAAACAGAAGGTTTGGCAGTACATTTGCCTAGGCCAGACACGTATACACATCCCAGTGATCAATATTTCTTTTCCTGCTGCTCTCCCCTGTCATATTTTACACCACCTCCAACCTCCCCACCCACCTTCGTCCTCCCCTCTCCCCCGCCACCGTGTGGCCTGCTCCTCCACACAGTCTCTCGCTCAGTACATCCTAAGTCATATGCTCCGAATATTTACAGTACTTTTCATTCCTATTCATTGCACAGCTCTCTCTTGTGGCTGCTCCCTATCTTTCATTCCTTCAGTCCTTCTTTTTCTTCACTGCTGTCTTTTTTTATCCAAAAGACTGATCAGGGTCAAAGAATCGGCAGACTGTGACAAAGAGAGGCGAGTCGGATGAAGACAGAGCGAACAACATAGAGGGGAGGATAGGGCAAACAGAGGCACAGAGAGGGAGAGTTACTTTAGAGAGAATATTATGTCAGAAGGCCCCTGCTAATCAATGCAACTGTGCCTGGTACCTGAAGCCATGAAAAACTGGGAGAAGAGACGGGAATGTGAAAACGGCAGAGCACGAGAGAGTGGGCCGAAAGTGAGGAGGACGTGGGGAAAGGGATGGCGGGAGGAGGGAGGGAGGGCAGCTGGCACCAGGAGCAAATTGAAAATGATTTGCTGTGTTTTTTTCTTTTTTTGTGAGAGTGTGCGTGTGTGCACATATTAACCCTGCTATCTCCCAGGTAGTCATTATCTTTCTGTGTGGCTGTTTGCGTGGATGTGAGCGCGTACAGTCGTGCATACTGCATTAACCCTCATATCTCTCTATCATTAAGGTGCTCTACAGGCGCAGTGCTGCTATGAATTTATCTCAGGAATGTTTGTGTGGCTTCAAACGCTTGCATGCTTGTGTGTGCGTGTGGACGCGGTTGCGCGTGAGGGCGAGTGTGTTTACAGTTATCTTAATTGTTGTTATCATTCATGCAGCACAATAACCACCTCCGCCCCAATCTTTGTCTCTGTCTGCTATTAACTCTCTCTCCCTCTCACCCACCTTTTCTCTAACGGCCAGTTTCTATTTTTCCTCTTATTGTTCCTCCTCAGCCTGCAGCCTAAATAGCACCCATTTCATCTTCTCTCTGTCTTCCTTTCTTCTCCGTCCTTCATTGTTTTGTTTTTTTTTCTTATCCTGCATCTTTCGTCCAGTATTTTCTCCAACCAAAACTAACTTTCATTACCTCATGATTGGATTCAGAATTTGTTTCCCAGTCGACTGTATGAAGTCTCTGATCACTTTCTCTCTCTTTTTCTCCCCCCGTTCTTTCTTCTACAACTCTTACTTAGTGTGTCCTTCTTGCCCTCTTCTTTTTCTTCAGTTTTTCTTTATTCTCTAATTTGATTTGATGTCCTCTGTATTGGACATGATAGAAAAGTCTAACTTAATGTCTTTGCTCTTGCTTTTTTCCTTCTTCTTCACCTCACTTTTTTTCTTCTCCTTGCTGTCTCTCTTTCTTTCAGGCACCCTCTCTTAGTGCGATATATATCTGCCTCCCCCCCTCGGCAGGTTGCCATGGTCGCCATACCTACTCTCTCTCTCCTATTGGTCCTGGCAGAGTGGGCAGGTCTGGTGGACGCCTCCCCCCACCTCCTGCTCCGGCCGAGTCCGCGGGAGCGTGATGCAGGGGCCATGATGAACTTCAACATCGCCGTGATCCACGCCGGTGCGACAGTGCAGGCGGAGGCGGCAGTGGCGGGGCCTGGGGGAAGGGTGCTCTATCCCGGCTTTGGCCGGGTCTACGGCTCCCTGGGGGAGAGCGTGGTCACCCAGTGGGGCTCTGCTAACGTCATCTGGCTACAGGTTAGACACTGTCTCCTCTATCTAGTGCTTGTTCAGCCTTACTTGAAGGAGGGGAATAACAATGACGATCCATTATTCATAATCACTCATTATTTTAGCTGAATAGGCAGCACATTGCTGCTGTGTGTATAGGCCCTGCTGAATGAGCAGGGAGCTCTGCTCCTTGACCACAACTTGTATGAGGAGCCAGACATGCCATGAATACTACAGACACCTTCTTTGTGACTAAGGCAAAGTCAAGACACACTGACCCACTCTCTTTTTCTCTCTGTCTGTCTTCGTTCCTCCCTTCATCTCGCAGGTGAATGACAGTAGTCCTAAGACAGTACTGTCCCAGCTGTGTGAGCTGCTGGCGGCGCGGCCCCTGCAGGGTCTGGTTTATGAAGAGGAGAGGCCCCCTCGCACAGCTTGGGGACCTTTGGCCCCCATGCTGGAGTTTGTCTCTGCACAAACAGGACTGCCCATTGTGGCTGTAGGAGGGGGAGCGGGGCTGGGGAGGATGCCACAGGTAGGAGGAGGGAGGTTGTAATTGGGGTGGGTGAGGAGGTGTTTGCGACTTGAGTGTGTATGAGATAAAGTGAGGAGAGAATTTAAAAAAAAAAATATATATGTATGTATACAAGAGGCCAGTGTCCCAGATTGTGTAGCTGCAATTGTGAGAAAAAGCAGGTAAAACAATCTTAGTATGATGTGTCGCGCACTGAAGCATCTCGGATTGACGGGATTTTTAATGGACTATAAAGGGAAAACTGCTATCCCCATAACAACAATGTCACAACTTTGCACATCCTGTTTGTGAAGAAAAGGTGCCAGGGAAGTGCCTGCGGGATGGAGGGCAAGCTGAAGGTCAGGGTCACTGATCTGCAGAAACTTTACAGTGTTTGATCTGTAAATGGCACCAACTGGGGCTATTGCTATGCCTGTGATGTTTCGGGGAGGGAAGCAGTGAGCAGACACGAGTGTGTAAGGATGTGTGTGCATATGTGTGTGCAGACTGTACATTTTTTTTGAATTACATGATTGTGTATGCATCAGAGAAAACTAGTGCCAAATTTCATCACCAAACGGGGGGGAAGAAATAAAAAGCAGTGCATTTGTGCTTACAAATAACTGTTTTAACCATTTACTCTTGAGGAATTAAATTGTAGCACTTTGATGAACTTCCTTTGAAGCTGTACCCTCGCCTAATCCTCATTCCCTCCCACCTCCTGCACAGACTTTTTAGAAACACTCCCTTCTGGATGTCATAGGAGAATTCGTGCAACAATCCAAGCTGTTTTAGCCCTGCGGCGGAGCGATTGCTGCTGCTCTGTAACAACTACAAGCCCCGTGATGCCTCGATGTTGTGCATAAAGATGGAGCAGTCCAGGGCATTGTAGTTCTTTTTAGTGAAAATGTTGTTTGTTAGTTACTCATGCTAGTGCAGTTACAGTTTAGACACAGAGGGGGAATTTTAAAGTGAGATTTTTAACCACATCTGCCACTATCTTCCCCAAATCAGGAATCAGGTTCCATCTTTCTCCAGTTCAGCTCCTCTACCGCACTCCAATTAGAAGTCATCTTTGAGGTGTTGGAGGAGTACGACTGGACCGCCTTTTCCGTGGTGTCCACGCGCCACCACGGCTACCAGGATTTCCTGTCTGTGGTGGAGGGCCTAACGGACGGCTCGTTCATCGGATGGGAGAAGAAGAGCGTGGTGATCCTGAACGTGACCGACGACCCTGGGGGGGCACGCACACGCAGGCTGCTGAAGGAGAACGAGGCGCAGGTGAGACAGGGGGGAGGGAGGAGGGAGAGGGGGAGGAAAGGGGAGGAAGTGCTGCGACTATCATTGGGGGGCCCCCTTTCTGACAGGTGGCTTCCCAGCTTTTTCCTTCCTTCTTCATCTCTCCCTCTGTCCCTTCACGTCTCTCTCTCCCCTCTCTCCTCTATCCCTCTGTTCTTCTCTTCCCCTCCCATCTTGCCAAAGCATAAAGAGTTCAGCGGTACAACGAAAAACCACGAGTCGGTCTGACTTTGCCGACTGGCTTTTGTGTGGCATTGTATGTCCTGTGGTGATGCGGAGCACTGAAGAAATCCAGCACTTATCGTACAGTTTTCACCTGTTTTCCTTTTAAGAAGCTTTAAGGTTAAAAAGTGGACAAATGTCTTATGTCGTGTTCTTTTTTTTTAGTGATTTCAGCCTGTCATACTCGTTACTGTATGAATAGAAACTGGATTGTAAAAAAAAAAAAAAGATAAACAGGACTGTTTATCGTCTTAAAAAAACAATATTTAGCTGCACAGAATGAGTTTGTAATGAGCGATCAGTTAGCGTGCAGCTGCTTGTTGGAAGAAAATGACCGTAACCGATTTTCTTTTTTCCTTTTTCTAATTCATAATTCATTCATTAACAAGCTGATGCTACACAATTGCTTCCCATTATGTAACTCTCACTCTCTTTATTTTGGCTTAAACTTAAACTGGCTTTAACTTAAAATATCCAAATATTACAAGAAAATCAATCAATTCTAAAGCTTATGCTTCAAATTTTCTTTGACTTATTAATCTCGACCAGGATGATTTGTGGTTTTGCTTTGTACTTCTGACACGTTTCATTCCTTTGTACTGTATGCTTGCCCCTTCTTACCTTCTTTCATACATCCACTTTCCTCACGCTGTCTTTCACTCACATTTTTTTATACCACCAACCTCTCTTAAGCCCCCCTTTAACCCCCATGATCCTCCTGTTCAGATTCGTTACTAATGTCCGTGTTCTTATGCCTACCCCACCTCCCCTTCAAAGCTCCCTTTCTCCCTCTCTGCCTCCCCTCCTGTGCTTCTTTGCCTGGAGACAAGCTCAGTCTCCTCTGCCGCTTTGCTTTTCACCTCCATCTCTGTATGGCTACCACTCATTCAGTTGTACATCCCTCCTGCTGCACGTCTTCCTGGCCACAGACTCTGCTTACCGTTGGCTCGGTTTAGTCTGGGTCTCAATGTCATCGCTAATGTCCCAGAATGGCTACTGCAGCTCTGCGTGTGTGTGCGCGTGTGTGTATTTGTGTCTGTAAGTGTGTGCATGTGTATTGGATTCCTTAGGCTCCACTCAGCTGGTGTCACTGTTAATCTAACATACCGCCTGCGGCGAGTTGCCTATACGGAGAGCTTGCTTTTTAACCTTGCTTTTCATGACAGCTCCCTTGTTTTAGCTTTTCTCTATTGCGGGGGCTAATAAATGCTCGTGATTGGCTAGTGATGTTGTGTGTGTTTGCATTGCATGCTCTCTTCTCTCTCTCTCTCTCTCTCTCTCTCTGTCTCTTTCTCTGCGCTACATTTATGATAATCTCTTCCACATTGTAGATGGCCCCGTGCAGGTCTGGGTCACTTTCAGCTCGGCTCTCTCGCTGTCTTTCGTTTGTCCCATTCCTCTTCCAGCTTCTGCTTTGTCAGTGTTTCTTCTGCTCCTTCTGTCTTCATCTCGCTCTTTTTGTCTGTTTTGTGTTTCTCATCCTCATTTCCTATCTTTAGATATTGTGTGTCTTTTTTTAACAGCTGATTTCATCCTTCCTTCTCAATTAAGTCTCCCAATCTCTGTCTTCCACCCTCTGTCTCCCTCCTCCTCCTCCTCCTCTGTCACTCTCATTCCCTGCCTAATTCACTGGAGGTTTATTGGCATACAGGCAGGATTGTTTTGCCAAGCCATTACAGTTCAAAATTCAATGAAGGCGCAATTCTCAAAATGTGCTTTCAGTCTGTTTCCCTGACACCCCCCTCCTATTGCATAAAAGGGTTGTCTTTCTCTTTTTTGCCCTTCAATTCTGCTTTGTCTCTTTTTTTCAAGCTGTAGTTTTATTTTTGGTTTCCTCATTTTTTCTAAACACTTCACTTCTTTTTTTGCTATTTGCCCTCACCTTCTTTTTCTGACTTCCTGCTTCCAGATTCTACTTCCTCCCTCCACTTCCTTCTCTCTCCAGTTTCCCAGTAACCCCTTAAAAACCCTGTCAATTTCATCCCTCCTTACCTCAGCATTTGAAGCACAGCGCGCATCCCGTGTCACTTCAGTCTAGCTTTAATATTCTTTTCTCTCTTTCTTCCCAGCCCCACTCAATCATCCAAACCCTTCTTTCACAAACATCTCTTATCTCTCCAGGCACTGATTTCACCAAAATATCATCCTTTGCTTTTCTTCTCTAACCCTCCTTCCCCCCTTTTGATCTCCAAGGACTGACTATTCTCTTTTCCCATCTCTGACTATCCTCCTCATCCGCTCATTTTGCCCCGGTTGTCTCCCGTTGTCTTTCTCTATCCTGTTTTTTTAATAACATGTCAGAGCTTAACCTCTTCCCCCTTGTTTTCCCTCAGGTGTGTTTGGACTTTAACCGCCACCCCTCCTCCTCCTCCTTCCTTGCTGCTTGTCTGCTCCACCGCATATAGTTGTTTGATTTTTTTTCCTTTCCTTGTTTTACTTCTGTTTTTATTAACCATAAATGTAACTTGTTTCATTAGGCCTAAGCTCATCAAGCACTGACCTTTACTGCTATGCACCTCTTAGCACACATCACATGCTGCCCTGCAGTCTTCCCTCTTTTTAGAGCGCCTGCATCCCTCTTGAAGTCTAACACCCGACTTCCATACACCTTATCACATCAGCTTACAGCTATCGCTCCTCTTACCTCATCCAGCATCCTTGTTATTTGCTGATATGGCCTTTTTTATCCAACCTCCTCCCCTCCCATTCAGGTACACCTCTTCTCCGGCTCTATCTTTCTCCCCTTACTTCTCCCACCCTCTGTCTCTCTCCACGTCTCCCCTTTCCCCTCCTTATCTCACTAGTGTGTATGTGTGTGTGTGTCTCCCCTCGTCCCTGTTCCCTCCCTGCCTTCCTGCTGTCCTCCAGGTACGTTTGCTGTACTGCTCCCAGGAGGAGGCTGAGCTGGTTTTCCGAGCTGCCTGGGCCGCAGGTCAAGCCGGAGCCTCGCACATGTGGTTTGCTGTGGGACCAGCCCTCTCCGGTTTGGGCATGGAGAACCTGCCCCGGGCTTTATTTGCTGTACGGCCTCAGGGCTGGAGGGACGAGCCCCGCCGAAGGATCGCTCGCGGTGTGTCGGTGCTGACTCATGGGGCAGTGGCAATGCGAAAGGAATACGGAACCACGGGCGGGCCAAACTTTGTCACCAACTGCATGACGGATGCCAATCAGACCCAGAGACTGCGAGGCAGGATGAGGTGAGAGAGATATCGGGGAAAGAGTGAAGCTCTAGAGAAATGAGGAGGGAAGGAGGAGAAATATTAGGTTGGAGGGTACAACACAGCTGGCAAGCTCCAGACAAAATCTTTGAAATAGGAAGGAACAGAAATAGAGATGGAACATGGTTTAGTCTATGAAAGGAGGTCTGGTTCTTCGCCAGAATGAGCTGGAAGATATATGGGTGGAGTTGGTAAATTCAGTGTCAGAGAGCAGGCACAAAGGGGATATCTGAATTTGGAGCTGGCTATCATCCATGCAAAATAGATGTTGTTGGTGCGTGTAGTTGTGAGTTGGCGAAATTACCACAGCATCTGTAGCAAGCAGACCATGTCTCATGTATATTAATGAACTAGCTTTAATATATTCCTCGTAGGCTGTACAAATGCACAAGCAGCACACTCTTAACAGGTATCCCAGGTGGCTGTGGTTACCCCGGTTCATATATAACATCAGTCATTCTCACTCTATGTGCACATTGAACACAATATTGTATGGAGAGAGTACTCTAAGTAGTTTCCAAACATGAAATTGATTAGTTTATTTGCTGTAATTTTTTTTTGTAAATGATCCTCAGCACAAACGGTGAGGCAATTATTGAGAAATGATTAATGGATTCTCCTCTGTTTGTTTATAAATTATGTCTAGGAACAGAGCAGAAAGATGTTTTCGTTTCCATTTTTTTGCACTGCTACCTACTGTTCACTGTCTGCAACTACAAGCTGCTGTTCCATATGAAGCTTTCTGTCATGCATTAGAGAAAAAAAAAAAAGAAAAGCTCTCAGATTTTGTGTTTTGAAGCCAGCAAGATGACATAAGGAGACAATTAGAAAGCCTGTCCTGCGTGATTACCAGACAAACTATAGAGCCCGCAGCCGATGCCGAGAGCAGCAGTTGTTTGACTTCAAAGATCCTGACAATTCTGTGTGTCTGATCATTCGTCTGTACATTTGATTAACAGACAAGCCCTGACTGTCACCACAGAGGATCTGTGATTTAGTTTCAAGTGAGAGCAGGGCAGGCGTTCTGTTGCATCAAACACAAGTGACGCTTCTTTTCTCCTCATATCTTTAAGATGAATGTTAATTCATTCGCTGATATTATGCGCTTTCTGTCCTCTCCCCTTCTGCCGCTCTTCAATGCAGATATTTCAGCAACATCACGCTTGGTGGTCGAGATTACTCTTTTAATAGTGACGGTTACCTGGCCAACCCCTTCCTGGACGTCATCTCGTGGACACCTGGACGTGGATGGGAAGATGTAAGGACATGACATAACTTCTTTGAATCTTTTATTTGTAGATTTATTGAGGTGTAAAAGGATAATGTGTTTTTATTGTTGATAGTCTTGAGACTACAAGTAGGGAAAAAAAAAAAGCTCTTAGCTGCTGACCCCCAGAGCAACTTTTTTTTGCTGATTTGAGCAAAATTAATAATATCTCTACAGTATGCGAGCGAGTAGAAGAGATTCATGTTGCAGTAATAGGCACATAAACTTGACGGTGATGATATGCAGGTCACAAAGGTGCATGCTCATGTGAAGTTCACGATTTCGCTTTTGGTGCCTCAGGAGAGAGAAGCTGGCTGCTGCTGACCATCTGACTGCGCTTTGTTTTTGTGCACACTTGCTGTACTCTGCCTGTTTGGCTAATGCTGCTTATTCAGTTCATTTCATGGTTAAAGTGCATTCACGTAATACCACAAACAAGCTTGCACACACACACACGCACGAACGGACACACTTATTACTCCGTAATGATCGGAGCATTGACAAACATCTAATCATCATCACTTTTGATGATTATAATTTTTTGAAGTCACCTATTAAGCAAAACATGCACGCTCTCCAGCTTCTAAAATGAAATTTCCTGCTTTTTTTTTTATATCACTTTAAACTGAATATTTCTTATGTTTTTTTGTTTGGTTTTCTTTGGTTTGACCAATAAGCAACAATGGCCTCCCCCCATGACCACAGGGAGGCTATATTATTTGATAATTATACTGAAATTGCTTCAAAAGGCACCAATAGAGCTCCAGTTTAGCGACTTGAATTAGTTGTTTTGAAGTTGTTGGGAAGGGGCATGGAAACATATCGCCATGGGAGTTTATGAGGATTGACTTGAGTGGCCACTGGTGGCAAAGGTTTTATTCTTGGACTCTAAAAGAGCAGTGTTGCATGATTCATGTTTCAAAATAATCCCTATTTATCTTCAACATGGTCTGCAGTCCCACAGTTCATCCACTGTCTGAAACAAGCTGCTTTAGCTTCCTTTCCTTTAAGCCACCGTTCTGTTTGCCCCATAAAGAACAGACTCTGATGAGCACCACCTCGTTCACTTGCTGGTGTGGCGGCTCTGGAAACAAATTGTAAACCTACCAAAAAATACCAATTCCATTCCACAAAAAACTGTAACTTTGCAAATCTGTTCCCAGATGTCAGTTTCTATTTGAGCATGAATCTAATGAAAATTAAGATTGAACTGCAGCAAAAACATTTCAATATTTAATCACGAGCTCCTTTTTTGGAATAAAACAATGTCTAAATGGACTCACCTGACACTTTATTAGTTACATATTTCTGGTGCCAGGTGTGTTGCCTCTTGAACTGTTTTAATTCTTTGTGGCATAGATTCACCGAAGTGCTGGAAACATTTCTCGGAGATTTTGCTTCATGTTATGATGATACTATTGCACAGTTGCTGCAGATTGGTTGTGCATTCATGATCTCACATTCCTATTGGATTGAGATTGTCATATTCAAGAATCTACTTTGGAGATCATTTAAGCTTTGTGACATAGCTTGTTATCAGAAGATGGGCACACTGTGCTCCCCATGGTCAGCAACAATACTCAGGTAGGCTGTGGTGTTTAAATGATCCTCAGTTGGCGTCCAACCTTTGCCAAGAGAGTATCCCCTATATTGTTACACCACCAAAAGCCTGAACCATTGGTACAAGGCAGGATGGGTCCATGCTTTCATGTTGTTTATGCCAAATTGTGATGCTACCACCCAAACGTGGCAATCAAAACTCGTCAGAGCAGTCTTCTATTGTCTAATTTTGGTGAGAATGTGTAAATTGTAGCGTCACTTTCCCGTTGTTAGCTAACAGGAGTGGTCTTCTGCTGCTGTAGCCCATCTGCTCCAAGGTTCAGTCTGTTGTATCTTCAGATGTGCTGTTCTGCATATTTTGGTTGTAGCAAGCAGTTACTTGAGTTACTGTTGCCTTCCTATTAGCCCAAAGCAGTTTGGCCATTCTCCTCTGACCTCTGGCATCAACAAGGTATTTTCACCCAGAGAACTGCTGCTCACTGGATATATTTTCTCTTTTTTTGGACTATTCTCTGTAAACCCTAGAGATGGTTGTGTGGGAAATCCCAGTAGATGAGCAGTTTCTGAAATACTCACACCAGCCTTTTTGGCACCAACAACCATGACACATTCAAAGTCACTCAAGTCACTTTTCTTCCTCATTCTGATGCTTGGTTTAAATTTCAGCAGGTCGTCTCAACCATGCCTACGTCCCTAAATGCACTGAGATACTGTCATGTGATTGGCTGATTAGATATTTGCAGGAGTTGTTGAGCAAGTGTACCCTAATAAAGTGGATAGTGAGTGTATGTAGCTGTTGACTGATGTTTCTATGTGTCTGCACACGATCGTACTTGAGATTTAACATTTTTATACATGTAGTAACAGCTGCAATTATAGAATTATCAGAATTATAAGGGGCAGTAAAGCTACACTGAAATATTCCCATTGTCTTTACAGAAAGTATACTAACAGGCTATTCAGTATGACCATTAAGATCAACATTTCAGTGATATGTTAATTATATCTCGCCATTCTCACTCAATATTCCCCTAGATGAAACACTTTGTCTTTTATCTTTAATGAAGCAAAAATCCAGCTGTATACTGAGCTTTGTGAACAAACAAAGCTCAGTATACAGTCTGTGCGACTTTTGTCTGTTGATGGCCTTAAAAAAAGAAACTATATCTTAAGTAAAATTTAAAGTTTTTTAGCTGATGAAATTTCTTTTTTGCTTAACCTCCAAAACTCATGAGTACTTCAGAGCGGTGAACAAACTTTTCAAGTTAGACTAGACCTGTGTGCCCGACAGGAGCGTAATTAAAATATCCTCAATCTTTGATGTCATCCAGGTCCTAGAGTAGAAGAAATTGACTGTGTAGAGCAATTCTAATAGTGTTTATATATGCGTAAATTTATATATGTATAAGAGAAAATAAGTAAAAATGGCCTGTATTTGTATAGCGCTTTACTAGTCCGTAAGGACCCCAAAGCGCTTTACACAACCAGTCATCCACCCATTCACACACACATTCACACACTGGTGATGGCAAGCTACATTGTAGCCACAGCCACCCTGGGGCGCACTGACAGAGAAGTAGAACTATAAGAGAATTTTATTCAAATGAAAATGCAGTTAAACATGTGCATTTACTTTATTCTTTGTCCATTCACAGAAAGCAATTTCTTGATGTTGTTTAGATTAATAGTTGCTGATTTTTTTTTTCTAAAATAAAGTGAAAATCAGACTTAAATAGTCCTGAAGGTTTCTGGGCTTCATCAGCATCTGATTGTAGCCTCACCATTGTTTTGTGTGTGTGCACATCTACCGAGCACCTGTACACCTGGCGTGTCATGCATATTCTATAAAACAGCATTTGTTCAGGAATCCTTAATACGAAGCCTTGTCACCTGTTGGGGATGTTTTCCCTTTAATGCGCTGGGATTTTCCCCTCGTCAGTGTCAGAGGAGAGAGAGCGAGGCTCATTTTCACACACACACCTGCCTTTCTTTCCCACACTGCACATGCATAAAGACACAAAAATCTCAGAACATTAATTCTGCAACTGGATTCAATTCTGCACAAATACAAACAGCAATGCACCAACATACGCTCACACACAACCACAAATACACACATTGGTGGTTCTCAGCCTCCTGCTGGTTTTAACAGCCCACCAGAGTCCAGTCTCAGCATGTCGTAACATGCTGACTCCTGCCATATCCCTCAAATCCCTTTCAATTAGAAGCTCCTGCGCTGGTCCTTGGACTCTGTGCAAACGCAGGGTGCGAAACTCGCCCACATACACACATGCTTAGAGCTCACATGCAGACATCTACGTATGTGCACACAAATGAGAGAGCATAGAGTATGCCTACACCCTTCTTGCACAATCTTTATTACACACACACACACACACACACACACCCTCAATAAGGATAAGACGCCTGCATCTGCCTATTATGCACATCCACGCTGTTGGCTCTCCCTGAATATTTAATGTTCTCTTTACAATGACTGCACCATTACCTAGATCATGGGAGCACCCAGCTTAGCACACTGAAACACTGCAGACTAGTACTGAAGGTTGTCCAGCTTTTGCACGGCTTGTTTCGCATGAGAAAAGCACAGAGAGACGGATTACTAGAATGAACCTTTATTAATGACAATCAAAACTTCTAAAGAAGAAGGTTTGAGTTTAAAGTGGCTCCCAGTTCCCGAACTTATGAATATATTCAGCAATTTTCATTTTTTACGTTTTTTGGCTGGTCTTTTTCGGACATTTGCGCTTTTGCCTTTTGGGGTATGTGTCTTGTAGAAAGTAATGTGTTCTCCCATAAGCTTTGTCTGTTTTCTCTGCGTTTCCTGAGTGTGTTTTGATTGAATGTCTGCTGTGGAGCCTTGGTCGAAGTGCTGTCGAAATACAGTCATTGTTGTCACCGCCTCCTCTTCTCTGCCAGTGCTCGCATTATACAGACAGGAAGGCGGCACAAAGCTGTCAAACTTTACAGTACTGGCCTGCTAAAGCACTCACATTTTCATTTCTTATCTTTTTTTATGTGACTGTGTGCGTGTGTATGTGTGTGCGTTTAACGGCATATCTTCTTGTTTGTGCATGTGTTTACAGTTTCCATGTGCACTTTCTATTATGTTGTGTCTTTTTCAATTGTCACGACACTTAGATGTGACTTTTATTGGGTGATCACGCCGAGAATTGTCAAGAGAGGCAGCTAGAGGAAGTTTCACAAATAAACTCACTGTTCCTGGGTGTGGTTCAGCCTTGTGCTGCTTAAGAAGTGTGAATATCCCAGGCACCCAGGCAGAGGCATCCAGTCCATCCCGGCTGCATTGCTATAAATAATGCTAAGAGAAGGAGACAACGATGATACTAGTGAAAAGATGCTTGATAGACATTTTCAGGTCGATAGTGGACACAGAACAATCTGGTCTCATAGCTTCATGTAAGATTATCAAAATAAAAATAAAATGTTAGGGCCAGTTTTTTTTTTATTAAAAAAGTCAAATAAAATTATAACTTTGGCTCCAGGCTGTTAAATGTCCAAGATGTTAAAGCTATGGATTTAAGCTCAGCACAGTTAACCCCATCTCAGTAAAGCCCTCCTTCGATTTGAAACTTAATGGCACCTCTGATTGAAGTCAAGTTTTTAACCTTGTTCATATGGTGTTTTATTTATTCATTCATTTATTTTTGGAAGTAGGATCATGAGTAAAAAAAAAAAAAAAAAATCCAGTCAGAGTTGAGGCTGGACATGTAACAAACCGATTGAAACCAGTCCTGTGAACCTGCTGCATCTGGCTAATTTATCAGAGCAAAGGTTGTATAACATCAAAAAGACACTATATTAACTGATAAATGACATCGTGAAGGGTGATACTGTTTAAGGGCGCCTTTTAAAATTTCCGCTCAGTGTGTGAGTCTTCTGCTCTCTGTGTCACCACAAGTGTCTCACCTGTCCTCCTCCTCTGCTCTGTTTCACAAACAGACAACAGACACACAAGGAATGTAGCAGAGAAAAGACAGGTGAAGTAAGGATAACGTTACTTAAGTTGTCAACAAGCTTCCCAAGAAGAGTTAATCCATCAAAATGCTTTATTTGTGATTGCAAATTTGTTTAGTTTTAACACTAATCCTTAGCATCATCTAGTGTACTCCTGGAACTGGATGCAAACCTTGGTTTTGTCTTTCCTCTGAATCACAGAAACAACATGTGCTTTGGACATCCTGATTTATAAATTAAGCACATTTTACTCTACTAAAAAACTCTAACAAAACATGCACTTCGGCTGTGTAAACCATGATGTATTTAATAAGAGAATTTGTAAGGCAGATGCAGAGGGTGAGTGGAGATGGTCTGCAGGCAGTTAGCTGAGGAATGATGTAAATTAAATAAGTTAAAAGCACAGAGTTGCATCTAAGGCATTTTAAGACATGAAGGCTTTATTTTCAGGGGGAAAAATGAAATTTGTCATTTTAATGAACAGAGGTGAGTTTTGGCAGATTTAATCAATGCCAGGAGATGGATTTTAATTGCTTCATTCTACTCAGAACCATTACCATGAATAATGTTCTTATTTTGTTTAATGTCTGATTTGACATGATGTAAATTATTAGTACAAACATATGTGAGTAACAGCTGCACCCTTTGCACAACCACAGATTGGCCACATGACAGTGAATATTAAAGGCTCGGTTTTCTAAAACAGAGTGAGTAAGCGCAGCGTCCAGTATAAGTTGTTAACAGTAAATATGATTACAGCCTTTCACAAAGTGCTACCTTTATGACCCCTTTAAAATTCAGTTTTTATTGAGACTGTCAAACAGATCTTCATTGTAGCTGCAATCATCTGGTGCCACTATTTTGTGTGGTTGCTGCATTGGATTGTTTTTTCTGTCTTTTTTTTCTATTTATGTAATATAAGGATTTCAGAAAACATCCAAGCCAACAAAAACTACAGATATAAGTGTATTCAATAAACATGTCTCTGTTGAGGGGCTTTCTGAGATTGTTTTTATGCTCTGCCCTTTGGTTGTGATAGGTACTCTATTACTTCATACAAGCATACATACAGTTAGGTCCATAATTTGTTGGACAGAGATAACTTCTGTAAACCACAGCAGTGGATCCAGCCATCGATATGTGATGGAAGTGGAGACTTTGAGCTTTAATTCAAGGGGTTTTTGTGAAGAACACAGGGCAGAGTGGACCCAATCCCAGGATTTAGAGTGGTCAACTCGAGTGCATTTATTAACAGTGAAATACCAGGGTGACACATACAGATAGTGATCAGCAAGTTCTCTATAGAACTTGGCTGCCAGCATGCAGTCGAGTCCTATAGAGTCTTGCTAATGACCTACTAATTTTATTCAGGTGTGTTGCAGCAGGGACACGTTTCAGGACACCAGCCCTCGAGGACTGGAGTTTGACACCACTGATATAGAGGCTTCTGAGGACAAGGCTGGGAGAGCGTTGCCCATAGTGAGACTCTGAAGCGAATGTTTGAAAGAGACATTCTGGTTTTTATTCCAGTCTATGTTTGGGTTATGGTATCTCGACCAGGTGTGACTAACTTCGAGAGGCGTGAGAGGGGCCTCAAGAAGACAGACAAAGTTGTTTTAAATTGTTGCCAGAGAGAATGAGAGGATGATTTAAGATGATTTTTGCTGGAAACATGAGCCTGGGTAGGGTTGAGCCATTTCACTGCTCGCTCGCCAGTATCCCTACTACTACTTGCGAGCGTGGTCTTTTGGGCGCACAGGACAGGCATAAATGAAATGTCCTTTCACTCCAAAATAAAGGCACTCACCAGCTGAGAGCTGTTCTGCGAGGGAGAGTCGGCCCGCACAAGTTGCACAGGTTGTTCCTCATTGTCTTATCTAACGCTCCATTCCTGGTAGCAGGTGTGTTCAGCCAGAGGCAAACCGCAATGAGTCCCATCCATGAACACAGACACAGAAACCCAAGCACAGAGAGAAACAGGAGGACTGAGGGGGCCATGACAGTTTTACAAACATTTTGCATTAATTTTTTAGCAGTTACAGCCATTTTTATACAAAATGAATTGTTGACTGTTTTTATACTTGGAAAAAACCCCAGTAGATTCTCAACATTTTTATCAAAACTCTATAGTAAGTGTTCACATAAAATTATATTTGTAGTACCACCTGTGCCTTTAGACACTTTTATAATGAACTAGTCTCTTTCAATAGTAGTTCTCACAAAGGCGCCATCTTGTTAAAACACAACTAGTGTTCAGCTTCTTGCTGTAAAAAAAAAATCTTTTTTTTTACAAACCTCTCTACCACATGTGCTCAACTGTTGACCTGCAGAAGAAGAACGCCATCTAAGTTACTGTTACTGTGCCGCGTGCATAATTGCGAGCATTTATTTTACAGGCTGTGTGAGTCTGCAGGTAAATATTATAAACTTCAGATAGCGTATTATTTCTTTCTTTTAAATTTTTTTTTTTTTAAAATGGCATATTATTTCTAAGCCCCTCAGCCAATACTTATTTTTGACCGACATTTCAGTGTGATTTTTTTGTTGTGTTTGTGTTTGTTTTTTAAATATTAAGGTGCTCTAAAAACCACTGCTGAGAAAAGACATGCAGAAACTATTTTACTGTGAATTAGTCTGTGTGTGGAAATGTGACCATTTGGTCCTAAAACACTGCAGTCCGCTCTGCTCACTGTTAAAAACAACGTGGCTGTGTGTGTGTACCAATATGTGCACCTCAGTGTGCGTAACTTGTACTGGTATTCTTCCTCTGTGATCAAGTTACCAGTATGATTGATATATGGGACTGGGATCTAAACTTGCAATTGGGAGTTACGAGTTAAAACAGTACAGAGGCAGAGTTGTGGCACTGAGCTCATCAACCTTGCTCGTTTTGATGGCATCTAATTTAAAAAAAAAAAATTAATTTAGCGTAATTTGCAGTGAATTATGCCTCAATGAATAGTCCCAATTTTTTGCCCTCTAAAAGAGAACAACAAATACATGGACAGCCACAAAAACATCTCTGTTCAGTTGGAAAATCAACACTGCCCCCCTTTAGTAAATACCAGCAGCAGCTTTTTAAACAGAAAATCTCAGCTGTAGCGCAGACCATTATTAAATCTCATCTTAAACTGCATAAACAGTATTTTCTGAATGAGAAGTCCTTTCCATGCCCCTCCTCAAGTCAGCTAGACATCAGAGAGATATCTCGGGAAAGTCCAGGAAAGAAGCAAAGCAGACCAATAACTGGAAGTTAATAACAATTCATGATCTGACAGGAATGAAAGGATTTCGGAGAAAGGTACAGCCGCCTTCTTCAGTCAGACATTGAAAACTTCACAGTGCTACTGGGAAACGTCCACAGGTGCATAAAACACAGCCTAACAGAAATACTCTGAATTTCTAATTCAGATCATATGCACATGGACACACATAAATTTATAAAGTAAATGGGAAAGAGAGTGAGTCTAACACAGTTCTCTGAAATATTTTGTTACTTGTTAAGGTTAATTCAACCCTCCTGGCCAATCAGAATCCAGACTTAATTTGAGATAACTCATGAATGAACTGGAATACTGCCATCTTACACCTCTTGCTTCTCTGCCAAGGTCACACATTTTTATCAGCCTTTCAACCAGATGCCCAGATACAAGATTAAAATCAGCCCTTGCTTCCAACTTTCTTGCAGATCGGTGAAAAAGACAACCCCAGAAATGGGCCTGAAAAAAGCCTTAAAGATAGCAGCGGTCTGAGCCAAATTATCTTCTGAGATTAGTGAACATTCTGTTTCCAAAAATGGTTACACGAACTGATTCTGTTACACATTTGGAAAACGCTTGTTTGAATTACTTGAAACATTAATCCAAGTCAGTTTAGCTTTTACTTTCCAACAAGTCTTGAGACAATGTGAATATGACCTGTTTTTCTAATGCTTTTTATTCTATATGGGAAAGATTACGTGCTTATTTATCATTATAACTAAAGGTCTTATGCACTAGAGTACTGCACTTCCTCTAATGTTTCTCTTGTCTGTTCCCCTAGGTAGGCTGGTGGGAGAATGGCGTGCTGAGGTTACGGTACCCAGCCTGGTCCCGCTACGGGCCATTCCTTAAACCACCCGATGATGCCCAGCACCTGCGTGTTGTCACACTGGAAGAAAGGCCATTTGTCATTGTAGAGCTTGCAGACCCTGCATCTGGAACCTGCATCCGTGACTCAGTTCCCTGCAGACGACCCCTTAATGCCAGGTTTGAAAGCCTTGAAAGGAAGAGGGAGAAATGTAAAAGAAATAACTCATGTATTTTATTATGTATGTGATGTGATTGTCTTTTCCATACCTTATTTTTGGACACTTTCATTTCAAAGATGGTGGTACTTTGGGAAAAGAAATAACGGAGGGTAATCTAATTGAAAGGAGTACTAGAGACTGCTTTATTTACTAGTGTTTGGAATGGAGTTCCTAAGCTCTCATGATGCCATCCAATTGAGGTGACATCAGTCACCTATCAAAACTGTGGTCTCTTCACTCCCTGGCCGTAATCAATAACAGACTGCTCTCCAGAGGATCAGTGGAATGACTCAGGGGTCTGGAATCAGATATGACCACAGTGGAGCTTTATGGTTCATCAGCTTCTGAAGGGATGACAGCACCTATCCTGCACAGGTCGATCAAACCTGTCAACAAGTGCTTGGCCACAGTACTCCATTTTTGTGACCATATCCAACTGTCTTCCTTTCCTTTCCTTTCCTTTCCTTTCCTTTCCTTTCCTTTCCTTTCCTTTCCTTTCCTTAAAGATTTTTGCCTTTAAAGTTTTACTATGTTAATTTTTTGCTATTATCTTTTACTCTCTGTGCTGTGTCTCTTTCATAGTGCCATCCATGAGGGTGTGGCTCCAATGAAGCAGTGCTGCAAGGGTTTCTGCATTGACATCCTCAAGAGATTGGCCAAAATTGTCGGCTTCACCTACGATCTTTACTTAGTGACCAATGGGAAACATGGGAAGAAAATTGATGGGGTTTGGAACGGCATGATTGGAGAGGCAAGTCTTTGTGAGTGTGTGTGTCTGTAAGCCCGTGGAAGCTCACGGTTCTGCCTGTCTGCCTTTGTGAGCAATGTGTTCTCAATGTCGCTCCCGTATCACTTGTGCATGTGTGAAAAGGGTGTGTGTGTGTGTGTGTGTGTGTGTGTGTGTGTGTGTGCCTCTGCATATTTGAGTTGCATTTTCGGTCAAGTAGTAGCATTCCTCAGTGTGTGGTCTCGCGTCCTGGGTGACCAGTTAAACGCTAAGTGTCACATCAATCGCTGTGAGAGTTATGGCCACTTAACCACTGCTAGCAATCAGACAGCTGTCATTTATTACACACTGCAGCAGGCATGCACACATACACACACACACACACACACACACACAAAACAGAACGCGTACTGTATTAGAGAGAAAATAACTCACGGTTAAACAAATTAGAAGGACAAGCATAATGTGTAACACATGCAGTGAGCTCACTCTCCTACAAACGCATCCCGACAGTGTGTTATCTGCAGAGACACATCCTTAGTCACAAACGCGCACACACAAACACACACTCTGTCAGATACCCCCTAGCTGGTAGTCCTTGATATTTTCTTGGTAATATAGTTCATGATCCACCATCAAGTAAAGATACAGAGATGCTGGCAAGAAAATGAAAAAAAAAAAAAAAGCATGCACAGACAGACAGAAAAGCATGCACACATCCTCACACACCAGCCGAGATCGATACGGGAGCTGCTGTTTCATTGAAGCGCCCTGCTGTTTCTATCTTTGTCCCAGAGGGAACTTGCCAAACGCCAGTTGTCACAGGTTCCAAAACAGTTCCACTGCGCTCTCCTGCTCTATCATTTATAACTTGAGCCCGGGCCAAAGCTGTCTGTCGAATCTATTTTTTACATGCAAAAGGGCAAGCGAATTTTGTTTTCTCAAACTAATGTCTGTCTTTTGATCAGATGTTCCAAAGCCTGCCATTCTTTGATCAGGTAATCCAGAGACTTGGCAAAGTTGAGAGGAGGGTGCTTTGCTTTCCACTTCGCTTCATTTTTCTGCTGATTTGCTCTGAAGAGCGAATGTGCCATGTCTAATGTAGATTAACATTTCACTCGTACAATCAGCGGACACAGCGGTTTTCAGGTTTTTGCTAGATGGTGGCAGGGTTGAGAAGCGTCCTAGCTCATTTTGTATGCTAAAGGGATGCTGAAGAGACACGTGTTCAGTATTTGTACAAGACCGAGTTTCTCATGCAGGCAAATTTAATGATGTACAAAGGGTCAAGGTGTGAATTGTCAGCACCTTACCTGAAAACCTTCTGGACTGAAAAGGATGGGCTTTGTCTAGCTGTAACAGGTACACGATTTACTCATAATTACAGCCGATTTATTTCTTAGCGCTGCTCTTTGTCCCCCTTTAGGTGGTGTACAAGCGGGCAGATATGGCCATTGGCTCGCTGACTATCAATGAGGAGAGGTCAGAAGTTGTGGATTTCTCTGTGCCCTTTGTGGAGACGGGGATCAGTGTCATGGTCTCCCGTAGCAATGGGACTGTATCGCCATCAGCTTTCTTAGGTAAGAGGCTGTGTTTGTGGGCGGCGTGTAGCTGATGTACAGAATCTAATCTAATTGTGGAGCGCTGAGTTTGCATAAAACGCCCCAGCCTTTGGTTGCTAGTTCTTTACATCAAGATTAGCCATTAGTTTTTCTTAGGTTCACGTCTTCTTAACTTTTACTTTCACTCCGTCAGCAGACTCCAGGCTCCAGCAGGAGAACAGTGTTATGGGCCTATAGACTGCATTGAGATGATTGTAAAAAAAAAAAAAGAAGAAGAAGAAAGAGAAGAGAGGGTGTTTATGGGCTTTTGGAGAATATATTTGCTCTAGTGGTTTTTATTTCTCTGCATATATAGTCTCCATTATGGGCTAGATTTATGAAACATTCTTGTTTCTTATACTGATAATGACAGTTACAATAATTTAATAATGCAATAAGAGTACAAAAAGTGCATGTTTTTGTTTTTTTCCACAGAGCCCTACAGTCCAGCGGTGTGGGTGATGATGTTCGTCATGTGCCTGACCGTCGTGGCTGTGACTGTCTTTATTTTTGAGTTCTTCAGCCCCGTAGGCTACAACCGCAGTCTCCAGACCGGCAAGAGTGAGTGATGAGTCCAAGCTGTCTGTGTTTCCCAGTGTGATTAATGCATCTCTGTGAAGTCCATCACTGTTGCCAAATGGATCAAAAGAACAAACATTAAACACACTCCTGGAAAACTGGTTCAAAAAAAAATCTTAGTCACAATGATCTTATGAAAGCATCTGATTGTTTTTTTTGTTTTTTGCTGTCTCGTTAGTTAGCTGTTACATTAGAGGGGAAAAAATCGATGTGTATTTTGAATGAGCTGCCATGAATCTTTAGCTGTGAGTGTAGCAAAGAGGAAATTATACCTACAGTATACTGAACTCCTTCCAAGTACTCTCAATACCGAAGAAGCCATTTATTATTCAGCAGCATAGTTTGTACCCCTGTGATATTCAGTATGCCTGATGCCTTGGTCCAATACCCAGCCTGGCTCGCCTCTTTTACTGCATGATTGCTGTGTTCTACATAAATTTACTCCTCTGTCATCCTCCCATATATCCCTCTTATTCACTCTCGCCTCTCTTCTTCCTGCCTCCTTTATTCCCGCTGTGTAAAGGCAGGAGTGTTTGAGTCCTTTTGAATAGTATTTTTGCACCAGGTGGTTTGTTTGATCGTGTAGCAGATGAATTGATATCTGCCATCTACGTAACGTATAGGCGCCACCTTATGAGGTTTGTTGTCAAAAGAAAATCTGCAAGGTTTCCTTTTTCATATGCTCTGAGGCTGTTTTTCATTCAGATGCGTTTAATTTGAGTCAGCCGCTTCATTTACAGATGCCTGTGAATACACTTGTGCTGAGTACCGGCTGGATCGCTTCCTAGAAGTAAATATAGTGTTACAACTGCTCTTTTTAAACTGAAAGGTCTTCTTTTTAATTTCTTCTTTTCTTCCTTATCTTTCTGGACAGAGGCTGGAGGGTCTACTTTCACTATAGGAAAGTCTGTCTGGCTTTTGTGGGCCATTGTCTTTAACAACTCTGTGCCAGTGGAGAACCCAAGAGGAACCACAAGCAAGATCATGGTGCTGATTTGGGCCTTCTTTGCTGTCATTTTTCTGGCCTCCTACACTGCTAACCTGGCTGCCTTCATGATCCAGGAGGAGTACATTGACACAGTGTCAGGCCTCTCGGACAAGAAGGTACTTCATGGCTTGAATACTGATTAAGCAGAAAAAGCAGAAGGAGAATTAAAGTCTTAGAGTGAGCTAAATCCCATGCATTTGAATGTTAAATTGATTAAAGCACAGGAATTTAGAAATGAATAAAATCTCATTTAACAGAACTCAATTACCACAGTTCTCGAATACTTAAAAGACAGTCCTAAATACTAATTTAAGTCCACAGACTGCTCTCTTTTCAAAGATTTGACTGTGCATGGAGTGTTGTAAGTTAGTCTGGAGAGTGGACAGAAATAGGTCAGACAGATTGGTGCACAGCCTGGTGTGTCTCATGCCCCTTCCGTCTCCCTCCCTCGTCTCCCTTTGCTCTGCTAGTTTCAGCATCCCGAGGAGCAGTACCCACCTCTGAAGTTTGGCACGGTGCCCAACGGTAGCACAGAAAAAAACATCCGCTCCAACTACCCAGACATGCACCAGTACATGGGAAAATACAACCAGAAAGGAGTGGAGGATGCCATACTGAACCTCAAAACCGGGTCTGTCTGCCATGAACCTTTACCTTTGTCTTACTCCACTCCTCGCTCACTCCTTCATCCATCCGTAACTGCCTATCTAAATAGAGTAGCAGGGACTTTGGGTAAAAGGAGGGGCGCAGCCTGTCCATCACAGGGTTAACGTGGAACGACACATCCACACCTGCAGCCAATTAAGAATCACTCACATGCTTGTCTTTGGGCTGTAAAAGGAAACCAGAGTACCTTAAGAAAACCCACACATGTGCAGATACCCCACTCAACAAGCAGACTGGAACAGAGCCTTCGTTTTGTGAAGTGACATCCACTGGGCCAACATGCCACCCGGTTTGCACATGTGCTCATTTTTGTAAAATGTCCTCAAATTGAACATAAAATCATTTGCCTAAGACTTTAAGGGGACAACAGACAAACCAATATATATTATTACATATCAAAGTAAGTATACAGTGCTCTGAAAAAGGTTTTGCCCGCTTTTTTTAATTTTTTTTTTGTATATTTGTCACACTACATATTTGAGATCATCAGACAAAGTTTAATATTGGGCAAAGCTAACCCGAGTAGATGCAAAATTCAGTTTTTGACTAAAGATTTAATTTATTAAGGGGAAAAAAGCGATCCAAACCTGCCTGAGCTTATGTGAAAAAGTAATTTCCCCCCTTGTTAAATTATAAAATAACTGTGACTAACCACATATTTAGAAAGCTGGATTGGATTTCACTAGTCACACCCAGGCCTAATTACTGCCAGACCTGTTGAATCAAGAAATCTTTTAAATTGAGCCTCTCTGACAAAATGAGGTAGGCTAAAAGATCACGATTCAAAAAAGCAAAAAAGCATTGTGTCACAATCTAAAGAAACAGCTGGGAAACAAAGTCACTGACATCTATCAGTCTGTAAAGGATTGCACCATCATTTCTAACCACCGCGAACCACAGTGAGAGCCATTATCCACAAATGGAGAAAACCTGGAATGGTGGTAAACCTTCAATGGTGAAAAATGGCATCTGTGTGAGAGATCCTAGCAAAAACCACTTGTTAAAAAATATTCTGTGGACTGATGAAGCAAAAGTTAAACTTTCTGGAAGGCTTGTATCCTGTTACATCTGGTGTAAAACTAACACAGCATTTCATAAAAAGAACATCACACCAACAGTCAGGCATGGTGGTGGGAGTGTGATGGTCTGAGGCTGTTTTGCTGCTTCAGGACGACTTGCTGTCATTGAAGGAACCACAAATTCTGCTTTCTGACAGAAAATCCTGAAGGAAAATATAAGGCTCCCTTCGTGCAATGAAGCCCAAGCACGCTTAGATTATGCAGCAGGAGAATAATCGGAAACACACTAGCAAATCAACCTCTGAATACCTCAGAAAAAGGTTTTGTCGTGGCCCAGTCAAAGTCCAGACTTAAATCAGATTGAGATGCTTTGGCACAACCTTAAATCCTTCCAGTGTGGCTGAATGAAAACACTTCTATAAAGAAGAGTGGGCCAACATTCCTCCACAGTGAAGTGAAAGACTCATTGCCAGTTATCGCAAACACTTGATTGCAGTTCTTGCTGCCAAAGGTGGCACAACCAGTTATCAGGTTTAGGAGGCAATTACTTTTTCACACAGGGGCAGGTAGACTTGGATAGCTTTTTTTCCCTTAATAAATGAAAACCTCCATTTTGTGTTTATTCAGGTTATCTTTGTCTAATGTGATATTCTGTTAAATATTGTCTAAAATTAAAATTAGTTGGATGCTCTGAAACATTTAAATGTGCTAAATACGCAAAAAATAAGAAAAGATGAAGGGGGCAAATACTTGATTTTCTCGATCTTTTTCACGGCACTTAGATTAAGCTTAGATATATATTATATAATGAAAATATTCTACTACATGGGATATTCAGCAGCTGTTGTTTATCTTTAAATCTCACCAAAACAAACAAAAAAAAGGCCAAATCAATTTGTTTCCTCAAGACAAACCAAGCTTTTTTTCTCCAATTAGTGAAATCTTTTAGTTAATGTTATGTCAGGACAGTTATGTCAGGATCATGGAAAGCATGGAAGGCAGGAGACCAGCAGCGAGATCCTTTACAGAACAAAACAGGCATCAGTAGCCATGGATGACATTTATTAATTCAGAAATATCACGAGTGGCATGAAATGGAGGAGGTGGTTTGCAAAGTGGTTTGCAGAGAAAGCAGCAGTTCTGTGCAGGCTGAAGCATCTCAGATAGCGTGTCCCAAATTTGCCAGTGAGATGTGCAGCAGGGGAAACAGCTGTGCTATCAGCTGATGTGAGTTTGAGCTGGAGTCAGTGGCCTGCGTTTGCATAAATGCAGGTTCCTCCTTGACCTTGGAAGCTGCAGTTGACATTCAACAAATCCGTTTATTTGAAACGCCTCTGGCACGTTTGTTTGCGTTGGACGGAATGGAAATAATTGCAGCAATGAACGACAGCAGATATGGCCTGCTGTCACTGTTTGCTCCGGGTTTTTAATGTTCTCAGTCTCACACCAGCGGGCCATCACACACAGCGGCATTCTTTTCAACTCCAGCTAACGTTTCACATCTTTTGTCACACTTCATGCTTTCCCGCAAAGATTCTCTCACCTTTACTCTTTCCCTTTCTCTCTCCACCTTTGCCGCTATCTCCACCCACCCACGCAGTGCAAACAGCATTTCCCTCTTCAGTTTCTAGTAGAATCTCTATCACCCGTCATGTGTTGGATAATCCCAGTTTACTTTATCCTAAGCTTCTGTCACCCCCCCCCCCCCCCCCCCCCCTTCAGCCCCCACTGAATCTTGCCTTGACACCACAATTATAACTCAGTGTTAACATGCACAAGAATGAGGAACACCTGCTTTTCTCCAGCAGCTTTCTCTTCTGCTCCTCAGTACTTATCTTTCCCTTCTCCTCTTCATCTGCCCTCCTATGTCGCCATGTCTTTTCTTTCTCCTCCTTTTTCTTTTTTGGTCCATTCTTTCCCCTCCCAGTGTGCTTTCTCAGTGTGTCTGTATTTAAACTTTATAATCCTCATCACTCTCTAGCTCTATCCCATGTCTTTTCCCCCCTGAAGTGTGTAAATCTCTCCCCCCTCTCTCTCACTCCCTGTCACAACGCTCTCCGCACCGTATAAATCCCCATCCTCCTCGTCCCCTCCACCGCCTCCACCACCATCCCGCTCCCTCTTACCCACACATCTTTTCCTGATCTCTGCCTTATTTTATTCTCCTTGTGTTTTCACTCTTTCCGCCGAACCTGCTTTACTATTCCACTCTTCTTCCCTTTTCTTGTCATGATTTAACTTTTTATGCCCTCTCTATCATTCTGTGCGCCTGTCTGCTATATATTTTTGCACCCTAACTCTCTTCCCAGGTACATTGCGGCGCTATACCTTTATATCCCCTCTCTTGCCTCAGTCAGTCTCTCCATCCCGTTGCTCTCGTCTCCCATTAAATGATGAATGAATTCTCCCTTCATACCTTTACAGGAAACTGGATGCCTTTATTTATGACGCTGCAGTACTGAACTATATGGCTCGGAAGGACGAAGGTTGTAAGGTGAGGACTTTTTACTCACACGTATGTGCATGCGGCATGCATCCGCCTCTCGGTGGTTTTCTCAAGTTCTGCTCATTGTCCTCTCTTTCAAGGTGATGACCATAGGCTCGGGGAAGGTTTTTGCCACCACAGGCTACGGTATCGCCCTGCACAAAAACTCACGCTGGAAACGTCCTCTTGACCTGGCCCTGCTGCAGCTGGTGGGAGATGGTGAGGACTGTGAAGAGGGGAGGGGTTCAGATGAAAATAATTAGGACAATGCAGGAGCAAAGAGAAGGTGAAAATGAAAAGGATAGAGAAACGAGCCACAGAGTAGCACAAGAGTGTGGGGTGGATGGAGGACCCAGGGGGTAGATGAATGAGAGGATGTGGAGTGGTGGATGGGGGGGAGTGTAAGGTGTGTGGAGAGGCTGAAGGCTCTAAGGTGTTTTGATTGTGACACAGGGAATAAGAGTGTGTAGGAGAGGGCCGATGGCGCTTTTAAAGAGGTTTGCACATCTCTTTATTGGCCAGAGGAGGGGAGGAGAAACAACAGAGCAAGAAGAAAATTGTTTTGTTTGTTTATTTCTTAGCAAAAATGACTTGATTGTGTTGATAAATGTCTGCCTCCCCCACTGTCTCGCTACTCTCGTACAAACCTGTCTGAATTTCTCTGGCTTTCCTTTTCTCCCTGCTTGAAAACCTAACAGAAAAAAAAAAAGATTTACTTCTGTGAGTCACTGTTGTAAAAAAAAAAAAAAAGAAAGTCACAACTTGTGTGGTGGTGACAGATTTATACCTATTGCAGATTAGCTGAAACTGACATACAAAGTGAGGAAGTGTGGCAAAAAAGTGAAAAGAAACACCTGAAAATGCTCTGAACAGGAAAGTAAAACGAGGTATAAAAAACAACTATCATTAAATAGAGATGTTATTAGTGCGCTTTGTCTACTTTACACACTCGTGATTAGCACATGAGAATCTGTTTTTAGTCGTCGGTACACTAATGCTTGATTGTCATTTTACACAGTCCGCCACACACGTTTATTGTCTCAGTCGGATGCCGCTTGTTTGGCTTTTTCTCGTGTTTTAAATCAGCTTTGCTTATGGCGTGGCGGACAAAGCCCTTTAGCTGTTTCTGGCATGCAGACGCTTTAGCTGCTTACACACTGATAATGCCAATTTGGTGCCAAGATCTATTAAATAAGACTGGCGTCTGGAGCTGAATAGCTGGACCTGGAAAAGGATGCGAGTGTGTGTGTGTTTGCTAGAAAAATAGGGAGCCCAGACAGCCTTGACATGCAGTGTTTGTCATTTCTTTTAATTCTTGATAGATTTCCTTGTCCTTGCTTATGTTCATTGTAGCACAAACCCTTAACAGCTGTGCACGCTGGATGGATCTAGTTACAGGGTGGTGTTGAATGCTGAGAGTTCTAGTTGTAGGAAGGCATTATTGGAGTGGATTACTAAGGAAGAGGATTAGTTTGTTTGGATGCGGAGAGCAGCAGGGGGTGGGGTGGGGGGGCTCGCATTCAGCGTGCCCTCAAAGGCTGCATCTCAACAATCGCCCTGCGGCTCAAGGACTCAGCGTCACACCTTCAGCGGGGCTAAGTCGTGTCACAGTGTTACATCATTATTGTACCATGCTGTGTTTGAGTGCTATCATTTTTTTACAACTGAATTAGAGGATAGCAGAGCACCCAAGATACTTTCCACTGCTTTCTCAAACCTGTGAGCACGTTGTTCTCCTTGTTGCCACCTCTTGTGATTCATACCACAGCTTTAAGAGCTGGTCCATTGATCTCACTACAACGTTTTTTCGTGATAAATCAAAACTGCTGAGTAACAAGATTTCCCTTTCCCCTTCTTATCAGATCCACTCCTGTATTTTGCATAGTATCATGATTTTGATTCCAATAATATATTATTCAGTGAGTAGATATTAAAAATGTGAGAAGCTGGGTTTTTAGCTCTTGGCTGGCAGATTTGTAATTTTTTTTCCCCAGAAATCTTGCAATGAATGCAGAGAGGTTTGTCATGTTGCGATAAAAGCATGGGATTGTACGGGTCATGGTTTGCTGCTCAACAGCTGTGGAGCTCAGTGTCTCTGGACATGTCTGGCATCATGCCCCATCTGGCACAGTGCAAAATGCAAATGTACACTTGCACATTTACATATGCACACTCGCCCACACACTTAGACACACACACACAAATACAGTTTTCTCTTATTAAATAATGTCTTTGTGATGCGGTGCCAGCTCCGTGTTTGCAGTGTCGCCAGCTCTACCTGACCTGACCTGCCAGAAACGACATAGGTAGAGTGTGGATTTGACACACCTGTCAGATTTGGCAGACCTGAGCTGGCTGTGACTGAGAGGCAGAGACAACCGCCATCATAAAGGTCTAAGGGAGAGAAAAAACATGCACATTGAAAAAAGAGCCCAATTTAAGAGGGAGACGAAGAAGCACAAGATGAATCACTCGGAGTCAAATGGCAGCAGAGCCAGGAAATGAGACCGAGAGATCGGAGAAAGCATTCAGCTGAGACTTGTGAAGTACAGGACACCTGTTTATCTGCACCCTCAAGTAAGATATTTGATGTTTCCAAATCGGGCTCCTGTTTGGACACACAACTGCCACTGAAGGTCAATAATTCCAATGAATTCTCCACAGTGGGGACTACATTATAGAGTTAAAAACAGACATTGTGTCTAAAAAAGTGTGAGCATATAGATAAGACAGTGAGTTGTTACCTTAAACTGCCAGCGGGCTGCAGTAGCAGTGTGTCCATCTGTTGATGTAGCTGGAGGCTATGGCCTGTTGGCTGATGATGTTCTACAGGAGACACATTAACCAGTTCACACAGATGACTGCATCAGCTTCATCTAAGCTACGCGAGCAGGGCTAATGATGGCACAAATGAAAAGGCAAAAGGTTGAGTTTTCGAAGCGAAGTGCAGTGTTATGACTAGATGTGTGACTTGTCAGCTTTTAAACTCTGCTCTTGCTTTTCATTTGAAATAGTTCAGAGACTGCAGTGTGCAGTGAAGGCAACTTCATACCTGGTTATCGCAGCACTGCTCATCAGGCCGTTGTTATTAGTGTGACAGAGAGCTCTCATTATGACTTCTGTTAGTCATGATATAACTCTAACATGAATCATGCACCGCATCTTGTAAATGATCAGCACTATGGTTACACCATTAGCCCGTGCAGCCAGTCACACATTTAGCCTGGAAACTCAGATTTGTTAAGAAAAGATATAGTTATGGGTAAAAAGTTGGTTCTCGGTAGGTTATTAGATGGGGATCTTAAACCCCCCCCTGAGCTTACCACCTGGGTGAGGATCCTGACCATCCCTCCAGCACAATTAACTGATTATGATCTTCTCTCCCTGTCTCTGCCACTTTCTATCAAATCTCTCTCTTCACATTTTTCCTCTTTTTCTCTCCTCCCATCCTCTTCAAGCTGAGGAGCGTTCCACTGTTTGTCATGATGACACAATCTCACACAGTCCTCCATCTGTGTTTTCCTTCTTCCAACCCTCTCTAACTCTGTCTGTCTCATTCTCCCTGACACGTTCGTGGACGGAGAGAGAATGCCGTTCCTCCTCTCTCTTTCCAAGGCTCCCTCATTACCTCTCTCACACTTTTCCATGCTCGCTCAACCTATCCAGCCATCTCACTGTGGCTCCTGGTCTCTCTTCTCTTCTCCTCATTTACTCTGGGTTACAATGTTGAGATTAGGTTGTCGATGCCATTTTGCTTCTCAGTGCTTCTTCATTGTTTTGGACCCTCTCTCCCTCTCTGTCTCAGTCCCCTTTCTCTTTGTTGTTTTGGACTCTGTTCTTTGTATTGCTGACCTCTGACCTTGAAGAGTCACCTTGGATAATGGGCAAAAAACAAGCCTACAGACCTGTACTTCAGTGCTTATCTATCTATCTGTCTGTCTGTCTGTCTGTCTATCTAACTCCTTAAACTAACTAAAATCCTATTGTCTCTTTCCCTTCATTCCCTCTACTTTCACTCTACTTTCACTCGTTACCCCCCTTCTCTTCTATCCTCATCCTTCCCTTCCAGATGAGATTGAGATGCTGGAGCGCCTCTGGCTGTCAGGTATCTGCCATAATGACAAAATTGAGGTGATGAGCAGTAAACTGGACATTGACAACATGGCTGGGGTCTTCTACATGCTGCTGGTGGCTATGGGCCTCAGCCTGCTGGTGTTTGCCTGGGAACACTTAGTGTACTGGAAGCTGCGCCACTGCATGGCCACTAGTTCTGGAAAATTGGACTTTCTCTTGGCAATCAGCAGGGTAAGTGTTTTCCCCTTCGTGTGTGGGGGTTTTTCTTAATGTGCAAACATGTTAAATTTCTCACTGTTTTGAAGACATTCTGGCTGTCAATGTGTTTTATGTCCATGTGTCGACGGCCATTTTCACCCTGAAAACCTCTTTTTGTGCTAAATCCGGCAACATGATGGTAGACAGAAGGCTGTGCTTGTCACCATCTGAACACACATGTGTAAGCATGATCCTGTGTGTGACCTTTCCTGTTACTAAGCGTGAGTGTTAGAAATTGTGAGCTTTGGGGTCATTTCAATTCCCCTCTGTCAATTCGGGAGATTAATTGAAATTCAATTCTGCTCACACACTGGATATCCTCTTCCTCTGACAGTGACCTTGACAGAAACAACCCACTCCATGTATGTAATTATTGTAGCTTCACTGACAAATTATCCATTTCCCACTACTGTGGTCTCAGTTTATGCATTTATGAATGCATTTTATTAACCGTGCAGCGCACAGCTGTACTTATAAATAGTAATGAATGTAAAACTGAAAACGGCAAATTTGCATTTCTTTAAAACACCGTAAGTTTATGGATAGCTGTTTTATTCTTACGCACTCCATTCTTATTCTGTTCTGCTCTTCCTCGCTCCTTCATTATCTTTAATGTAAGCTGTATATACAGTAAAATACTGTGCCTTTTGTAACTTTGTAGCAGTCACTTTTAGGGGCTTTAGTCAAACAGTTTGCAATGTAGACTGCCATCTTTCTTGAGGTCCTCACCCACAGGAGCATTTCCGGGATTTTAGAGTAAAGCAGCAAAAGCAAATTAGAATATTTAATCAGAAATAAAATCAGTGTAGCAAATTGGCACAGAAAACATTGGGCATGATTTTCAGACTGCGCCCCTGTGTGCTATTACAGATTTGTTAAGTGAAAAGTGATGATGCACAAGTTTTTAAATAGAATTTTGTGTTAGATAATTGTTTTGCAAAGTGGGGGAAAAAGTATTTAGACTTTTATTAATAAAAGTTATAATCCTACTTAAGTATCTTAATAGTGCACAAGTTTTATAATCAAAATATATCGAAAGTACCGAAAGTAGTAAAGCTCATTATGTAGAATGGCACTTTTCAGATTACTACATATGTATCTATATATGTATTACTGGATCACATTTATTGATTTATGTGTGTATATATCTCACTGATTTTCCAACTGCTGATGATTTTAATTACTTATATATATGATTGAACTTACTTAATATGGCTGATGTAAAATTGCAATTGATTTGCAAAATAATAAGAAACTAAAGGTTTAAAATAAATGATATGAACTACAAAGTATAATATTTGTATCCAAAATATGGTGGAGTAAAAGCAGAAAGTAGCATAACATAGAAATAGTTAAGTACAATTACAATAAACCTTTAGTAAAGTACTTGAGCAAATGTAGTCATTTCCATTCTGCCTGGATCTGTCCATGCTGTTATCCAGTGGTGTTGGGCATTATAAGATTAACAGCACTCTAGTCAAGTGACATTGGAGGGGAGCTTTATTGCTATTATAGCGGCATGATAAGACACTGAAAAGAAGCAATGTGAAAGTGGAATGCAGAGCGTGGATGTAAACGCTGAAGTGGGTTATGGGACAGGCTACCCTCAGGAGGCTTTTGTGACAGCCATGGTGGAGAAATGGAACGCTCACTTGATCAATAAGCTGCTAAGCTACCAGCTGTTAGCTATTGGAATGTTAGCCAAGCTTTCTGGTGAAATTCACAGTTAACAGTTTAACATATTTTTGCGGTGTTGTGGCAAACATGTTGGTATAATAAGAATTAAGAAATAGCTTATCTGGGTGTTGAATGGAATGCTAATTAGCCATGTGGAGGTGTGGCGTTTAATACCTGATTAAAGCATTGCTAATCTAGTGACAGCTTAAATGTTTAAAGATGCTTCAGGTGAGGAGGTATGAAACAAACCGTGAATTTAAAAAACTGTTACATCCCTAATATACTTACATTTATTCCCTCTTCAAAGCAAGATTTAATTAATTATGTCCTGATTTTTATTTGGGAGAATACATTTGATTCTTTAGCCTTTTAAGTGACTAGTTTTGTATTTGTTCTCTCTTTGTCTTAGGGTATGTACAGCTGCTGTAGCTTTGAGGATGAAACAGCAACAGGTGGAGCTAAAAGTCTGCCAACGCATCACCACACAGCAATGGTTACAGTTCCGTCACAGTCACATGTTGTCTCAACGTCTTTGACCAACCCAGCAATTGCAATGGCGCAACAGCAGCAACAACCGCAACCGCAGCAACCGCAGCCCGTGTACAAAACACCTCTACCGGGCTCTCCTCCCACCGTGGTGCATTCTGGGACAGCACTGGGTCCAGCTAACACACCGATAGCTGGTGCGCCCCTACCTTGCTCCACCTTCCTGCCACGACCAGACCGCAGACTGGCTGTGGTGGATCGTTGGAGGCTGCCCAAATCTGCTACAGCCACCAACCCAATGGCTGTAAGGGGGGGTATCAGTGACATGGGACCCTTTGCTCAGAAAGTCCCACCAAACTGGGCTTCCACTGCTGGAGGGGCTGGGGGACTTGATGGTTATAAGCGTTACTATGGTCCCATTGACCCTGAGGGACTGGGGCCCTGCATGGAGCAGCAGGCAGGGTCCCAGACCCCCAAGACTATGCCCAGGGGCCACCCCCAGCCCCCTCCAGCCAGTGTGGCCTTCTACTCAGAGAAGGGCATCGACCATGGGGTGGGGAAGAAGGTGGTAGGAGGTGGCAGCGGGGGTCAGGGGAAAGGGGCTGTTAAACCTCTGGGCACTCCCAGACTGCCTCCTAAGAGTCAGGCACCTCTACCTCCTACACCCCCGCTGCCACACCCCTCCCCCCCTCTCCCCTCATCCTTCTTGAGGAAACGAAGGCCCAAGAAGCCCAAAGAGTCCGGGGGGCCACTATACGAGAACATTCTGCCCCTAGGGCGGAGGGGAGGAGCACGAGATGGTGTGAGGGAGGGAGTAGGGAGGAGGGTACGCCCCCTCTCTCCCCCACTCTCACTTCCTGTACCGGTACCCCTCAGCCCCTCCTATACCCCTCCTTCTCCCTCTGCATCCTTGCACTATACATCTTCATCCTCTTCGTCAACCACATCATCCACATCCACGTCGTCATCTGCCTCGTCTTCTCGCTCCACCTCTCCTACTTACTCTTACAGCTCCTCCAGGAGCACACGGGACAGAACTGGAGGAATAGATGGAGAGGATGATGATGACGATGAGGAGCTGACAGAAGAGTCAAGCCTCCTCCTTGGGAGGGGAAGAGAGAGGGAGCGCTCAATCATCCGGCCTCGTTCTCTCAGTCACGGCCGCCTGCCACCACCCATACCCCCCAGGAAACCACGCACGTCCTGGGGTGACAGAGAAAGGGAACGAGGGAGAGAAAGAGGTGGGAGCCAACTGTCTCAGCTCCAAGAGTGGTGGGCAAGCTGGAGTGAGAGAGAGAGGAGTGGAGCAGGTGGAGATGCTGAGCGGCAAAAAAGGGAAAAGAAGAGAAGAAAAGAGAAGGAAAAGGAGAAGAAGAAAAAGAAAAAGAACAAAAAGAGGAAAAAGCGAGAAGAAAGGGAAAGAGAGCGAGAGAGAGAAAGGAAGCGTAGAAAAGTAAAAAAGAGGAAGAAGAAGGCCCTTAAAACAAAGAAAAGGAAGAAATCAACAGGGGGAAAGCGGTCTGAGACAGAGGAGGGTGATATAGAGGCAGACAGGGAAGGAGAGGCAGAGGGAGAGAGGGAAGGAGGAATACAAGACTACTCTTCATTTTCTGCGCAGTATCGGAGCACATTTGGGGAAAAGGGGCGCGATTCATGGGAAGGAGATAGAGAGAGATGTAGAAGAGAAGGAGATGAGGGCAATGACAGGGAAGAGGAGGACAGTGGAAGAAGCAGGGAGAGGCGCCCTAAATCCTCACACTCTCATTCAAGGCATCGTACACCCAGTAAGCGCTATCCTAACCTGAACAAGCTCCCTGCGTCCGTCAAATTTTGGGTAAATGGAAGAGGAGGTGACTCTAATGCTCCTCCAATATCCCTCCATCCGCTTCTTCCGTCCTCTAAGCGGCGAAGAAGTGGGGGGATGGATAGAGATGATAGCGGTAGGCTTGGAGAACGGCGTCCTTTGTTAATGCGTTATGAAAAAGAGAAAGCACACACAAGAGAAGGGCTATCCTTCCATGAGTGGGACTCTGAAGACGATGATGTCGATGATGAGGAGGAGGAGGAAGAGGAGGAGAGGGATAGAGTGAGGGAACGGGTGGAGGGCAGGGGAAGGAGGGCAGGTAGGGGGGCCGTCTCTGAGTCAGAGAGGGACAGGGCCAGGGCAGAGGACAGTTACTCAGATGAGGGCTCGTCGGGGGAGTTTGGCCGTTTTGAAAGATACTGGGAGGGAGGTTCAGGGGGAAGCGGCACTGGGATAGGGGGCATAGGAGGAGGAGGCTGGTTCTTTGGTACCTACCCCTCCAGAGAGAAAGGGGGCAGTGTCAACAGTCGAGATGATTCATTACTAGGAACTAGAGCAGAAGGCTGGATTGGAGCTGATTTCTGGGGATCGGGACCAGGTGTTGGTTGGGGTTCTGGGGGAGGGAGCGGGGGTTTGGGTTCGCAGTGGCCACCACCTCCAGCAGCCTTCCCTCCACCTCGACGATACTGGTCTATGGACAAAATTCCTGTGAAGGGTGAGAAAAAGTGGAAGAGTGGAGGAGGGAAGAACAAGGGACGATCTAGGGAAAGGGGGGAAGAAGCACCACGGGCGACCATGTGTTCCTGTAGCCTTTACCCCCAACCCCATCCTTATCCACATCCCCACAGCCGCTCACACACCTCCCATTCCAAGAGAGGATCCACAGCACTTTCCCATAGCCAGGAAGAGCTTCTCCCCCACTGCCACAGCTTCAGCGGTGTCTCTCGTCCTAAGCCGCTGCCCCCCAAACCCGATTCCAGCCAGGCCAAATCAGGCAGCCAATCTAACCTCAGCCTCAGCACACAGCCCACAGACCATCCGCCTCAGCCCTCACCGTCACCACCACAGCAGCCGTCCATGTCTCCCACGTCCCTCCCGATGCCCATCCCACCTCCACCCTCCTCATCCTCTGTCTCGCCACCAGCAGGGGTAGGGATGGAAGGCCAGGCCCAGGCTCCGGCTTCAGCCAGTGCCAAACTCCAATATCAGAGACTGCGCTCTGTGCCACAGCCACGGAGGTTCTACTCTCCCCACCTGCCACTCAAAGCCAAGAGCCTGTGCTCACGTCGAGGGTCGGCCCACTTCTCTAGCCTGGAGAGCGAGGTATGACAGGGGGAGAGGAGAGAGGGAGACGTGAGAGCGAGCACCACTGCTGTTGAGAACCGTGGTGCCATGGCAGCTGGAGCCAGGGATGACGTCGGAGATATGGCTGCCCAGGTGACCACAGGTAATCAATTAGCAACTACCACTGCTGGAGCTGATACGGACAGTAGCTCTATTGTTAACACGAGCCAGTGTGAGAGCAACACTGCTGCCACCCGCTCCATCGTACGCGTTCTAGTGAGGGCGACAGTGAGACGCCATACCAGGGTGAGCTATGTGCGCCTGGATGGTTCCCACGATGATGATGAGAGTGAAGGCGAGGCTGCATCTCCGGGGACAGCAGCCCCAGAACTTCTTCTCTGCTCAGAAATGAGCTTTGTGATGTCATCTTCGGTTCTCCTCCCCTCCCCGAGTCACAACTGTGGATAACAGTAGTCTCCAACCTGTGAGTAATGATGTCATGTTTGTACACACACACACACACACACAAACACATGCACACACACGCACGAACACACACACATACACAGATAAAATGCTCAAAACGTCTCCCTCCCTCTGGCTTTGAGAACACACCTCGGTGGGATGAGGAAAGACCCACCTTCTCCAAAAAGATGCCAGAATAGTTGTCGTGTCTGGCTTCCTCTCCTGTCTGGCTTTTGGCTTTTGAACTGGACTGGAGGACTGCTTGTCATGTGTTGGAGAGACCACTCCTTCCTCTTCCCTTTTGTAAATCAGATGATATGAAAAGCAATGCAGTCACCTCTCTCATGCACTGTCTGCCTGATCACCTTTCACTGGGCAGTGAGGACAGTGCTACTTATTTGCCCTTTGACCTCATGACACCATCAGACCCATCTAGCTCTACCCCAGGACCATCTACGTGATGTCATGTTTTACTAGAAACCCTTTTAACCAATCAGAGAGAAAAGGAACAACTTCTCCTCTTCCCTGTTGGAGCTTGTAATGCTTGAACACAGTTGAGTATCGACATATTTGAATAACAAACTGGAGATCAAAAAGAGAAATAACAATAAGAACAAAAAAGACATGTAGCAGATTTTCTTTCATGTCTGTCTTTTCTTTTCTTATTCAGACTTTTCTCCCCATGCCCTCTTTTTTATTCTATCAATATCTGATTGTGTTAGTGTTTTAATAAAGAGGAGGCTGGATGTGGCTAGTGTTGGAAGTGGGAATGATTCAACAGCTGTGCCAAATTTAAGTGAAGAGCTTTTAAGTAAAATTGGTTTGCAAGTTATCCGTCTTCACGGATGAAATCCCATTTTTTATTTCCACATGCAAACTGCGCATAATTCACCCTCATGGAAGTGGATCAAGAGGATGATTGGTGCAATATCTGTAATTGGCACTAGATGGCTGCATAATATTCAAATAAGCTTATGAGACAATTGTGCAGGAGGCAGGAGTTGGAAGCAGGAGTTGTAAGTACAAGATACGGAGGAAGGGTTGTTTAGCTATAAACTTTATTACTTTTATGAAAGTGGCCAGTCAGGATTTATTCTGAGGAGCTGAGGAGAATTAAAAAAAAGTGCAGTGCATTGGAAAAAGCTCTCTTAGGATGTGATTTTATGTTGCTACTCTATTGTACCTTGGCAGAGTTTGTAGGTGATGGATTATAAGAAGCACAATTCCTCATTGTATTTTTTTCAAACACGTGTGCCACACTTGTGCATGCACAATCTCCAGGTACCATATTTTGTTGGCGTAACTATTCACTTAATGTTGAAGTCATGTTGCTATAACGGAGAATAAAATCCACTGTAACCAGTGTTTAAGTACCACGACACTTGTGCTGAGGAAACTGCCCGCTGTGGCTGTTTCCTTTTGGCAAATAAGACTGAACGATATATATACTGTGAACGTTTTGAGGTGCACCTACACTAGCTGACACTTCACTGAATGCAGTCAGTGATAACTCGCGTTATCAAGATTATCAGATGACTGTTTGACTCTGAGCAATATTCCCACCTCCAATGTGACATGGATGCAATAGCACATCTTTTTGCATCGAACACATTCAAGTTTTATCTCTATTTTAAAATGTAAAAAATCAGAGGTGTTCCATTCGCTCAATTATTTTCTTATCGGTAGGACAAATTTCATCTAACCTGGTCAGATACGATTGTGATCAGGTCTGTAAGTCCAAAGCACCAGGTTGTAGCTGACCAGTATGACTATTAAAAAAATGTGTTTCAGAGAGGGTAGTGTTGTGTAGCATTGCACCTTCTGTGAGCTGTGCAAAAAGCCATCTACTGTGTAAACTGTGCCAATAATGCAGTGCATAGACTCTGTATTTTCATAATCCACCTCATCTCTCACGCTAAGACCAGCCACAGCCCAGCTCTTCTTCTGTCGTAGTTGAATGTAGCTTTGACATAATGTAGCAAAAGAACACCTACTTTTAGACTTTGTAGCTTTTTGATTTGTTTTTCTTTTTTTGGATGCTGTTGATAAGGGTTAGAAGGAGGGAGGGGGTTGACCTGCTATGTCATGGGCTGTGCGTTGTGTTTGTGCATGTCGTCACAGATCGAAGGGTTAGTCGACCTTCTTGTTTCCCCCTTTTTAACTCCTTTGCCTTGCAGTGAGGCGAGACTGTACCTTTTATCTGCACATGGATTGCTTTTTTTCTAAGTCTGCGTGGGGCAATTTTTAAAAACAATCTGTCGCTGTTTTTAGAGAAATGCTTTTGCCGTTTCCCATTCTTTGGAAAGCCCCGGAATCATTGCATGTTTAGCTGAATGAAACCTCAAAGATTTGTGGTGGGAGGGTTGTGTAGTTCAGTTTTAGCTAATGCTTAGGACCCAGGACAGCTACCTTTCAGTGAGATAGCAAGCTTGCTCTACTCTGCACCCCAACAGTGGAAAACACGTCAACAGTGCGACTGCTTCCTGCGCACTAGAACAAGGTTCTTTCCAACCAATCAACAGGGTTTAAACCTGGTATGTCATTGAGCATTATTGATTTCTATTGAGGCGCTAATACTTAAGTCTGTGACTGCATGAACAGAAGTGACTCTTAAAAACCCTCTGGCTTATTTTGTTTTACTTATTTTATTTTATGCTGAGAAAAAAAAGAATATATTAAAAATATACTATGTTTTTGAGAATGTACCATGTTATACTGTGATTTAACTGAGATATTTTATTGTATTCAATTATCATTTGAATTCTATCATTTATCTATAAAGAAATATATATGTACAAATAAATATATACATATATATACATACAGGTATATATATATATTAGTTAAGTTTGGTATATTTGGAGGAAGTGTTAGATGAAATAGTTTTAAATGTTTTAGCTTTGTAGCGATTCTAGACACTGAAATCATTTTTGAATTTTGATTCCTCCTATATGACTGTGAAGACATTAGTGCCTGTGACAAAAAAGACAAGTAAAAGTCGAAACTCTCTATTCATCTGTATCTACTATAGCTATCAGTCTGTCACTCCTCTACAGTACTACCTAACATGACTTTTTTGGCATTCGCTGCTTTTACACATCAGTATGTTTCTCTCACACAGTCTGCTGTCTCTTTTGCTTTTTACTGCTCTCCTCTGCAGTTCCTTCTCCTGGTTTTTATTAACAAGCTATGAACACTCTCCACCTCTCCTCTTTTAAAGCCGCATCTCATGGTGATCACATCTCTTTGTTAATTAACCCATCCATTGACCTTTGTTTTTGTTTCCTTTGATCACTTTTTTTTTTTTTTTTTTTTTGTTAAATCAGCTCATTACTCTGTCTCTCACTTAGCAAAAAACAGAGACCAGTAGATACTGTGTTCTTGCTCCTTTTGACTGATTGTTGATGATGATGATCAATTAATTGATTGATAAAAAAGAATTAATGAACAATGTTGCTATTACTGATGTGACTGAAGTGTGTATCTGACGACCACACCACTGTAGCGAGTCTGGGCTGTACCACACCACCAGGGAGCAAATGGGGCCACAGTTGCTATGGTGTTGCCATGGCATTTTCATGGCGTTGCCATGGTGTCCTCTGCACCGCCACCACCTGGTGCCTGCTGGGTAATATAGCATAATGTCCTTCACTTTCCCCAAAGTAATGGTCATAGATCCGCTGTGCTTCCCTCTGCATAGCTTAAGACCTTAAGATGTAGGACTTGGAATATTTAAAAAGGGGCAGCATGGTGGTGACATGTCTGCTGTTAATGCTGATCTAGACTGGACTGGTTTGGCTCGAAATGGCTATGAGTGTCAATACTGAGTTGATCACCTAATCTTTAAATCATCTGTGTGTGCTGCTCGGCATGTTTTCCCTTCACCTTCATATCACTTATAGCCTGAAACCAGTCGGGATCCAGATGTGGCTCCTTTGCCATGTTCACACTGCAAGCCTCGGTGCTCAGTTTGAATTTCTTGTTCACATCTGCCATTTTTTTCTTCTTCTTTTTTTTCTTCTTTTTTTGCTTGTTTAAATTAGTTTTTGACCCCTGTATGAATAACCTGCATGGTAGAAAGAACAAATCCAAGGGCATTACAAGCAGAATGCTGCTGTAAATATGGAGACCACTGAACACAGCGATTAGAGTATCATTAATAGGCTGATGAGCAGTGGAAGCTAGCAAATTTGTGAGCAGATGTTAACAAGGGCTAGGATGAGAAGAAAGAGACTTCTCAGTTCTGACATTTTTGATGCAGCGCCACTTCTGTAAAGAGAAGTGTGTGGAAGCTAGAAAAATGCACCATGCCAAGAAGGGGCAGGTGCTAGGTTGAAAACAGGCATACAACAAAAGAAAAAAATCAACAGCTTGCACACTGCAGGGCTCCAGTTTTACCTATTTATTGCACCACAAAGAATGCCACGTTTCCAACCACTGCTTTTCATCAGAACTTTTCAGCAGTGGTGCTTAAATGTCACATTCTTTGTGATGCAATAAATAGGTAAAAATGGAGCCCTGCGGTGTTTCTTTTGTTGCAAGTGCAGTTGAAGCCAGGAATGGTGGGATTATGAGGTGAATAGCCTCAGTGAAACAGATTTGGTCAAAAAAATTAAGGATATTTTTTTTATAAACTATATAGCAGTGTACCTCCATCCCAACACAGTGAAGTAGAAAAGTGTGTCATTTCAAATTCACTGTTCAGACTGAGTAAAAGTAAAAATCAGATTCGTATCCAATTTAGCAAAACGTGGAGTGGTCAAAATTAGAATTGAAAAGATAAGATTGCATGCAAGTTTTGCAGACACACACACACACACACACACACACACACACACACACACACACACACACACACACACACACACACACACACACACACACACAAATCAGATCTAAATCACAAATGAGCAGAAAAACAACAAAGATCAGAACACCTTTGCCTGAAGTCTGAATGTAGCCTTTGTCTGCAATTTCATATTTCTGATTTAAAAGGTTTTTGTGTCATGGTGACATTTATGCACGTGTATCATGCGCATAAATGATCAAAAGCATTATTTCGAAATTTTCCTGTTCACGCTTCACTCAAGCAACAATCTTCATCTTCTCCTAACCCTCACTGCAAATGAATCATTGCCTCAAGTAGTCTGGTGATGTCACACAGGTAGATGTCTGGCTTTGAAAACGCTCAACACACACTAACACACCCTATAACTTATTTCTTAAAATTGTCATTTTTGCAAAATTTAGCTACCCTGTGGAGGTTAAGTACATTCACAATGACTGTTCTGCTTGTTTTAAGCTGTCGGTCTCTTGAGTTTGCTGTATAGCCCTGCACCCTGCTTTGCTCTCTAATCCTTCAATTCTTGTGTTGAATAGCCAAGTTCAATTTGTTTTACTTGCTCTTCCTTTGATTTACCCTGCTGGCTTAATCTGCTTTGATTCATCAGATTTTCCGTTTACTCAAAATGCATGCATTCAACAGTCCAGTCCAGCCTAGTACAGTGTGCTGTAGTGCCTGAGTTTGTAAGAGATCTTGGTGCAGCCTCAAGCTTATTCCCTCTGTCTATTGGCCCGTGACCTGGGAACTAATACGTGTGGCGCTCCAGAATTCAAACAGGGTCCTCATTGGCTGAATTGGCCATGAATTATATCACGGAAATACCGGAGTGTCACACGTTAACACTCGTCAGGTCTAAGGTCTGCATGTCGCTCTGTGAAAAGCTTATCCTACCACAGTGACAGGGCACATATACCCACAGCAGCCAGTGCGTGTGTGTGTGTGTGCATGTGTGTGTTTTCGACATTGTACAAGGCCCAGTTTTGCTCTAGTAACCTTGCCAACACTACAGGCCTACTTATGGGTTGCTAAGGCGGGTTGCTAGTTGGGTGATGTCGCTCCTAGCCCAGACTGGTCTGGTCTATGCCCTAATTTAAATGTGTTAGTTTATTTGACATTGTCTGTCTGGGGTGGGGCTGGAGGGTCAGTGCTGCACTTACTTCCTGAGAATTGCTTCATAAAATATGATTCTCTTTAATTAATGCCAGTGGTGCTGTGTTTCCTTCCAATTCTGTTGTCTCGAATGCGCTCATAAATAAGGGCCGCTGAGATTGTGTTTGTGGAGCGTGGCATGTCTGTGTGAGTGTGTTTTAGCTTGTGACAGTATTTTCCATACAAGCTATTACTCAGTCAGAACTCCTTCAAAGTAAATTTATGGAGAGCTCAAAGAGTAGTTTCTTTGGCATTCTATCAGGCTGTCCTGCCAGAGTGTGTGTGCGTGTGTGTGCGTGTGTTTGTATATGTGTGTGTGTGTGCATGCTCTGTAGCATATTTTTCCTCAGAGTTTTCTCAGCTCCTGTCAGACTTCTGCTTTGATCTGGCCAGAGTTGACCTAACATAATCCACTTCTTTTGCCCTCAAAAAGAGGAACACACCTAACACGCTGCCTCAACCCACAACTTGAGGCTACAGAGTACAAGTCAGAGCCGCCTGACCAGCTCTGGCCCTGCTAAAACACACAGATGTGTTTTCGATGATCAGAATAGAATTTCACACACAACAGACCTTTTCCCTAATGTAAATTTCTAAGAAGTCAGCTGTAGACCCTTGTAGCATGTTTGTATTAGAAGACCACTGTTTAAACCGCATGGACAGAAGTCATTATCACGAATAATGAATATAGAAAACACAAACTACTGAAACTGACTTTGAAATTGTCATCATCATCATTTCTTAAAAATCTCTTATCTTGTTGCCACAGCTGAAAATATATTAAAAGATACGGCACAGCCAAGCGAGAAAAAAACATCTAACTATTACCTGACACATGATATTCGATAAGAGCGTTGAGGGGGTCTTAAATATGTTTTGTTCAGCTCCCCGTGCGCCTGCGATCTCCTAATTAGCCGTGCTTTGTCAGTGTGATGGGCTAATGGCTAATTGCATTGTGAGGCCTCTGTGTGTACATGCAGTAATGACTTAACGCTCTAATAAGATTGAGTTACAGGCAGTTGGATCATTGTGTCCCCAAACACTGATCTGAGGTCAGTGTTATGCTTTTCTCTCTAATGACTATGATGGGAGAGTAGATGGGGATAAACTGTTCCATGATCTCCCATGTGATATTTCTATCAATTGCATTGTGTCTCATCATTTATCTTAGAGCCGTGTGCAGTTGGATGCCAGCAGTGATGTAGTTTCCCACTGAGCGCTTTTGTGAATGTCAAATACAGGAATACAAATTTTATTTGATTAAGTATACATTATATTAAGTGCATGCTGCTCAACTCTGCTTTTCTCTGGAAGTTTTATAGTAAAAACAGTAGCGTGCAAAAGTCTTGAGCCACTCCTAATCTCTTTATATTTGCCTTCCAAGGAGCCAGATTTTCTTGTAATTTTTAAAAGTGGTCTTGCGCAATGGTTCAAGTCTTTCTGAAGTTCTGTCAAAGTTTTTCTTTTGACATTGGCTGCTTTTTTTTTCTTAATTTCAGTCCAGTTTTTCTGTCTGACTATTTTCAGTGGAATGTGTTTTTGTTAAACCATGACACTGACCTATAAACAGTATTGGGGAATAACAGAATACATGCATTACGTATTTAAAATACAAAATATGAGTAATTGTATTCTGTTACAGTTGCCGTTTAAAAAGGTGGTATTCAAAATACAGTTACTTTGTTGAATTAAATGGATTACACGCCGGTCTTTTCCTGTTTCATATGTTAGGCTGTGCCCTCTCTATTTTTGGTAATTCCACGCCGGTGGAAACCCAAGCAAAACACGCACTAAGAGGCTCTAATGCCTGTGTCTCAATCTCGCGGCCCATGTCACCTCTACTTGCGGCCCGCATAATGACGTGGCGAAATATTTGTAAAAATGATTATTCAAAAAATGATTTAATATGAAGGCAATAGGCAGAGTGTTACAGGCATAGCCTCATGGGCAGTGTAGTCCAATTGTAAGTAAGCTATTAAGACTCGACTGTACACTGTGTTTGTGTATTTCTCCGAAACAATAAGTTCAGTTGGAGCAGCCTTTCAACGTTCTCTCTGTCTCTCGCTAGCAAAGTTAACCCAGACAACAAACTAAAGATAGTTTTCGACTACGAGCCCAACACAAACCCGATGTATTAGCCAGAGGTCCCTTTACTACAGTTCGGAGCCGCGGACCTGTTTTCTATACGAGATCACTGCAAAAAGTGCAGCCTTACCTAATGTACACCCTACTGTTACTCATTTTATATTAAGAATTAAAAATCTAGTTTGTATTGGTGTAGCAAGTATTCTTCAGTAATCACACAGCAATAGTACATTCATGTAGTTGTAAAAAGCTTGATAATATATTAAGTAATCCAAAATATTCAGAATACGTTACTGTCATTGAGTAACGTAACGGAATACGTTACAAAATACATTTGAGGGCATGTATTTTGTAATCTGTAATGGAATACATTTTAAAAGTAACCTTCCCAACACTGCGTATGAATTATTCAAGCCTGTAAAAGGCACCTAACTCAAGGATGTGTTGTGTGTACACATAACAGACAACACCTAATTTGTTCCCATTTCTTTCGTTAAATCAATGAACACCGAAAAGATAGAGTTAAACAGGCAGAAAAATAGTAATTTTGTATCAGCAAGGTGATTTCCAGAGAGAAAAAAGTGCAGTGTGCCCTTAAAAAAACTGAGGAAAATGTAAAAGGAAACTGAAAAGTAGAGTACAAAAGATGTGGCAGGCCTAAAACTATCTACAGTAGATGAACAGTATCTGAAAGTCATGTCTGCAAGAAAGGAGAAAAATCCAGCAAAGCCCTGACACAGGGCCTAAGAGATACACTTGGCCATGCAGTTGATCCACCTATTGTTCACTGAAGCCTCATCAGAAATGGTGTCAGTGGAAGGGTGGCTGCCTAGAAACCATTAAGTAAGAGAATCATGGAGAAAATGGTGAGGTGTGCCAAATTACACAAGAAGTGGACTGAAAATGTGTGACAACAGGTCTTATGGAGCGATGAATCCAAATTAGACATTTCTGGTTCCTTTATCGTCTGTATATAGGAGGTACAACTGTGAGTATCTACAGACATCTGTAAAACAGTGGTGCTGGGGATCTTGTCAAAATTGATGGGATGATGAACGCAGAAAAGTACCATCAGATTTTGATCCACCATGCAATACCATTTATAAAGCTTCTGATTGGCAGCGTCTTCATTTTTCAGTAGGACAGTGATCCTAAAGACACGGCCAATGCTTTACGAGCATAGCTGGATAGAAGAGCACACAGTGGAACTATCAGTCATGGATTGGTCTCCCTAGAGCCCCCCCCCCCCTAAAATTATTGAAGCAGTGTGAAATCAACTTGACAGAGAACCAAACAAAAGGCAGCCAAGTTTTGAAGAAGGGTTTTGAATTTTGTTTAAGAATCCCGGAGAACTATTCCTGAAGACTGCTTAAAGAAATTACAAGAAAGACGCCTAAGAGAGTTCAGGCTGTGATGAAGAATAAAGGTAGTCATTTGAAGTACTTACTTTCAAGCTTGTTGGGGTCCATTTTTAAAAAGCATAATGTCTCCTTTCATTGCTTTGCAGATGACCTAAAGATATATTTGCCTATAAAACCAACAGCCATGTTTCTATTCAGACACTAGTAAACAGTCGCAGAGATGTACATTCCTGGATGGAGATAAACTTCTTTAATCTGAAAAAAAGAAAAACAGAATTTTTTTTTGGGTGACCCGCCCTCTTAGATGGATATGACAGCGCCATCGGTCTTTTAGCTTCTTTGCAAGGAACCTTGGTGTAACTTGACAGTGCTTTAAAATTTGATGTTAAGACAGGTTTCTTTCAAGTAAGGCTTCTCAGTAAGGTGAAGGTCTGCCTCCTGCCACATGACTTTGAGAGATCACACTATAATTGACTTTTTGTCTAAACTATTGTAACACTTTATATGTTGGCTCTGATAAGTCCTTACTTTGTCGCCTGTAAGCTGTTCAAAATACAACAGCTGGCCTTTGGACTGGAAAGAAATGGTGTGATCACATTACACGTATACTGGGCTCCTTACACTGGCTTCCAGTCCATTCCAGTTTTATTACTTGTTTTTAAGAGTCTTAATGGTTTGGCGCCACCTTACTTAACAGAACTTTTGAAATCCTACCAGAGTACCAAGGTTAAACCAGCTGCTCCCAGTCTCTCAGTCATTTTAAAACTCTTTTAAAAACGTATTTGTTGCTTTCAGGTCTAGTTGAGCATAATACCCTGGCTTTTATTATCCAATCACAGTCTTATTTACTTGTTTTATTTGATTTTTTAGTTTATTTTTATTTTTAATTTAGTAACTGTTTTCTATGGTGTACATTTTGTATATTTTGCACTTTGGTCAACGAAGGTTGTTTAAAACATGCTATATAAATAAAGTTTCTTTGACTTGACTTATAAACTCTGTTTTTGCCTCATATACTGCTTATGTTTCAATAGATAATCGGACATATTTCACGTTTTCCTCGCAAAATATAAAGAAATGAGAAGTGGCTCAAGAATTTTGCGCAGTACTGTAGTTTGGATTAATCTGCTGATGAATAACTAAACCCAACCCAACCCCCAGTTTTCCCATCTTCTACTCCACACACCACCACCCTAGCCCACCCCACCTCAGGTATTCACACACCCCCACCCTAGCCCACCCCACCTCATGTATTCACACACATACAGTATGATGACACACACATTGATGAAGGGTGTGTGGGAATTGAAGGAGTGTTCTGCGTCCCTGCTGAGGTGCAGCAGATTGATCCTGTACTGATCTGCCACCGGCTCCCTGGGGATTTGTAACGCATGTCTGCAGCGCAGGGCTTAACACTCGCTCGCTCTCTTTCTGTCTTTGTCGCTATCATTCTGCCTCTGTCTAGCGTTGTGTCTTGCTAAGCAGTGCAGTGGCTCCATGCTCCTACACCTCTCCAATCTCTATCTTTCTCACTATTCTGCCAGTAACAGGTTTCCTTCATCTTGTGTTTTGATCTTCTTTTGATTCTGTTTCCTCCGACTGACTCCGTCATTTCATTTATATTCTGCTTTCTCTAGTTTATCCCTTCCTTAAAATATTTCTAGCCTAACCAGTGTGTTCCTGCAGTATTTGATTGATAATTCCTACATTGTTTCTTCTTCTAATCTTTTATTGTCTGTTGCACATGCCATATGCATTTTTGTATAATTATACATATTGATATGTATACATTATTATATAATTTCTTATCTTCTTTCTGTCTTTATATCTATATCCATGCGTATCTACACACACTTCACTCAGACACGCAGTACAGCACATGTGGAAAGAGTGCTCTGTTTCTTTTTTATCATGTATGCTCCGCCACAGGGTTCTACAACTCATCAGCTTGATCTCTGAAGTTGAAAAAACATCCAAGCATCCTTTCATCTTGCTCTTTTTTTTCCCCAGCTACACAGCCAATTTCTCGCTTCTTCCACACGAGCCACACCGAGCTACATCCGGGGACAAATGGGCTAACTGACCCACAGCTAAAACCAATGTTTGTTTATGTGTGTGACAGAGAGTAAGAGAGAGACAACATGTGCACAAATGTGTGTTTGTATGTTTGCACTTCCTTTATTTTGGCCAACCCAAGCAGTGTTTGTTGCAATCTGTGGCTATTTGATTAGTTTTAATGGTAATGAGCACAGAGGGTGTTTACACAATAATGCACATGCAATTTTTTATGCAAATTTTGTCTCATTTATTCGCATCTCTGCGGATACTCCGTCTCAAACCATTAGAGTAAACCACAGCAACGTGTATTTTCTGTTGTTCTGCATTGTGCTCATGCTGACACAGATTACCCAAGATGATGTTTTTTGTTTGTTTGTTTTCTCAATGAAGTGCTTGTTCTAAGAATAGTCCAAAAAACGGCCATCACAATCACAGATTGCCGGAGGTGATGTCTTAAAAGCCTCTTTTTAGTTCAGCCTACTATCCTGAAGTTATAGATATTATATTTACATAAAGATAAAACAGAGGAGAGCAGGGTAGTACATTTGAGTAGCCTTAAGAGAATATGAGGCTTTAAAAAAAACACTGAATGAATCATCTTGTTTAAAAAAAGAAAAGAAAATCCTGAGTAATTTTCTATGAATGAACTGAACAATTAATAGAATAATCATTTCAGCTCTAAGCGCCGGTGCTGTTCACCCTATTTAAATTGTATTTTCTTGATTCGTCTCTAAAGTCAGTGTTTCAGTGCTGACAGTCCTTAAGAGAGAGCGTTCAGATCAACAGCAATGCAAGTTTGCTGTCTTGTGCAGCTAGTATGTGTGAAACAACATTAACACCGCATCTAGGACACAATAATTATTCGTATTACATCCTTATTTGCCACTGCGTGTGTGTGTGTGTGTGTGTAGTGCCACCTGCCCAAAGGGAATTCATCCTAGAAAACTGGGATGAAGATTAAGATATCCTCAGACTTTACCTTGTTCTCCACATGCCTCATTATCCAATCGCCCCTCTTACCCTGAAACCCCTGCCCTCCTGCTTTCATCCTTCCCCTTGAGCGCATTTTGTTCACAACCTTCTTTTCCTCCTTGTAGCAGTAAGGAAGATTTTGCAGCCCAAAAGCTGAGGCTTTGAGTTCTTGTTAGTTTTTTTTTCTTTTGTACATACCCAGTGGAGACAAGGTCTGCCAACGGTGAATGTTTTATATATCAAAATTAAAAAATGGCCAAGATAGAAAGAAGTTTAAAGTTCACAAAGTCCTTATTTTATAGTAATGGTATAATACACAACTACAGGTATATGAAAGAAGTTCATCATACAGATGTCTGTACCACTCAGTATTCCCAACAAAACAGCTACAAGAAAAGTGAACTTACATTTACGCGAATACTCATGTTCCTCTGTTGCTGTTGGATGTGTAAATAAAAAACTATTAGTTAACACAATCAGACATCAGGGTCAAGCTCACTGCCTGAGTGTTTCTAAAAGTTTCTAAAACATTTGTAAATCATATGCATTTATACAATCATTCAAGTTAAGCAAGAGCCATTACATATGGTTTCCCTCTACATATGATAATGCACAGTTACACATCAGTGGAAAGCATTATGCTGAAGCAGCATGCTAGAATGTGCTAAAACAAAATAGGAAAGCAGTTTGTTACACTACAGGTATACAAAGGAAAAACAGTGGTTGGTTGGAGATTAAAAAAATCTAGAAAAATCTAGTTACCTTTAAAATGGCTTCTGCAAAGATGTGGACCAGGTCGGCCACCACTCACGTCTTCAGAGTGATTTTAGTGCATCAGGACAGATTAAATGGCAATGAGAGTATTAACTATTTTCTAAACTATGATTATGAATTAGATGGCAATTTCTTTGCAAAGCGGTGGTTGCAGTCAGTTTTGTAAATGTTTAGAGACAGGTTGGATCCCATCAGGCAGCCTCTGCACACACCTTGCAATTGAGAATAATCACTCAAAAGTTAAGGGTCTTGCACGTTCAGTCTCCGGGCAACTGCTGCAAATACTTGCAAACAGTCACTGAATGTCAAAAAATTCTGTGCAATCATCAGGCAACCACATTTTTCTCTGTCATAAGGGGGTCTTGTCCCATTTTTACTCTAGAGCGCCCGAGACATTAGTGTTGTATTTAAATCGATGGATAGATTCTCTGTATCTGAGAAATGAAGCCAGTGTGGAAAAGCCAACCTTGCATTCTTTTTAGTTTCCTAGCTGAGAACTTGTAGGTGGTCTGGATACTCCTTTGAGCATCATTTTTTGTATATGCAGTTGTAGTAGTCTGAGAGTCAGTAGGACTTACTCAGCATTTGAAATTGGTCCAGTGAGACCAGGAACAGTGCTCTGGTGGTGTCGCCTCAGTGTAACTGTGGTGACCAAGGAGCTGTCAGACAAGACTCAAACTTCTGGTTTAAGGTTGTGCAGTTGTGCCATCCCCATGGCCTTCTAACGTGGGCATAGACTGTAGTTTTCTTTCTTCCTCACACGTAAAAAGGAAACTACAGGGAAAATGACACTAAGTGGAAATATGACTAGAAGCATTCCCTGACCACACATCAGCTTGTGATAAGATGGAAGAGAGCATGTGTTAGCAGATGGCAACTCCTGTGATTTCTAAAAAGTCTAATTGTATAGAAGTCTACGGCTCACTTGTTTTAATAGGTCAGTAAACATGTTCCTATTACAGTTATGGTCTCAGATGCTAGTTTAAAGTCTTTTTTAATACACCATGAGGTTCATTTTCTAAGTTATGGCTGTATTTAGAGGAAAATAAAAAAGAAGGGTTTGCTTTAGGGCAAGGCATGCTTTATGAGTGTGCAGTCTTCTCAGCTCCTTGGTCATATCCACCCCACACTTGCTTATTTGGTTTTAAAACACCAAGATGGTGAATGCCTGAAATTCAATATTTCAAAATGGGATCCCACAGCTTGAGTCCATCTTTAATCAAGCTATGACAGAGACAGACTTCCTGGAACTACACCGGTTCAGCAGAGTTGTAATGAAAATCATAACTTGTAAACGACTGCACAAAGTGATGTAATATTAAAGACATTAATACCTGACACCTCTTACACGCTTAGATGTTTGATTTGCTCAAATGCCTCTGTTTAGGCGTGCGGTTTTCCACTTTGCAGCATTTCACATTGCACTGAGAGGCAGGTCAGGAGTAAAACAAATATGGAGAGCAGGCTTATTTGTTTCAGGACTGAGAGTTTTGTAGGCCATGTTGACAGACCCTAATCGCCTGCCAAATGTCTCATCTGACTGGCGTGGAGGTTTGTTGCTCTCTTCGAAAAACACAGCGGACCACACTTCATTAAAAAAGCAAATAGAAGCCAATACTGGCAAACAGAGCCAATTTGATTCTGAAGAGACAAATTTAACAGGCAGATATGATTACCTCAGACACCACTTCTCCCCTGATTCCACAAACAACAGTTAGGCAAGTCAATTTACCTTAATTTCATTGGAGAAAGCCAGCCAGCCAGCAAGGTTGAAGTCGGTGCTTGATACGACTGAGCACTCGTTAGATGATAATGGATGCATGTAATTGGTAAAGTGCTGATTGCTCCCCCCTCAAAAAGATTCTATCGGAGGAGAATTTTCTGTTTCATTAAGCCATGGTCAGAAATAATGAGATGGCCATCTGTAGACTGTGAGAGAAAAAGAGTGAGTAGGGACTAGTGGTTGGTCATAACTGAGACAGGTTTTTTGTGGTGTCTTCAGTCTTCTGTTTTTTTCCATTGTCAGATATATATTTCCTTTTGGCTTCAGTTCTTTCTGTGTTTGTAGCATTTCCCTTTGCTGTTAATCATGCAGGCCGAATCAGTGTGTTTCTCACACTTCCACGTGTATATGTCTTTTTGGTTTACAGCCTTAATGCATCATTGGCTGGCTGCATACCAGCTCACTTTTATGGCCTGGGTTCAAACACGCACACATGCTTCAATGGGCATGCAAAAGCACACTGATACAGACACTTTTAGAGCCATAAGTGCTTACTCATCATGCCGCATGGAGAGAATGCATTGGGAGCCATTTATGTTTTGTTTTCCAGTGCATTTATTACTGAAGAGTGCATGGTCTGCTGCTTATATTTTTGTGCCCCTGTGTCTTTCTCTCACTGCGCAAGGACATCTTTCTCATTTAGTTGTGACAACAGAACAAGAACATGACTCATCCAAGATAAGACCAATGAAGACTGGGAGTCTTATGGGCCAGAAAATGAAGACAGCAAAGGCAGTTCTATAGAGAAAAAGCAAAGGAAAGCCCCCTCCCTATCATTTCCAATCAGCTGCTGGTTCTGCATGACTAATGCTGAAATGACATATATCATTGTCAGATAGGGCATGTTCACACAGCTGTTATTTTTTTTCACCAAAGATGACTGACTCTAACACACACGCGCACCTTATGCACGCTAGCTCACTATTATCTTGCTGGCTGACACCATTTTGCTCTCTAACAATCTTGCTAATTATAATTGTTAATTAATTCTCTGCCAGTGTCCTCATCAGGAGACTAATAACCTACATTTCCATTAATTAGACCTTCAACCCTTCGCTCCCTCTCTCAGTCTCTCTGTCCCACTCCAATCCACCCCTCCATCCTCTGCCTCTGATCCTGCCTGCTGCTCTCTTCTCCCAGGATCATCCGTGGACCACACATGGCCTGCACACATACATGCACGCATAGACTGTGATCAATTGTGTCTGTGTGCGCTTGCATTAGTAGCATTGTGATGACAAACGTTTGTTCTTGCTGTCACTTCATGAGCTTTCAACCTGTGACTGAGGGTGAAAAGGGATTGTGTTTTTAAAGTTAAACTAGTGAATTATGAAAATGTGTTTATTTACTTTTGAGTGACAGTAAGGTGTAAAGATCATTGCAATCTCTCATGAATGACTTCTAAATATAGCCTGGCTCTTGCTGACATCTCAGCACGTCCAAAGCTCATAATGAGCATTGCACTCCTAGCCATGGCACGTAGTCTCCAAAAACAGCAGCATCATTCTTACACTATGATTGCTGCATGAATGCTATTTACAAAGACTTGCTGAGACACACTTTGTGTGGGTTCTCTCTGGTTACTCTGCCCTCCTCCCACTGTCTGAGCGTGGCTGGTGGTTACCCACTGTTTTATGTCTTTTTGGAAAGCTAACCAAGTGTTTGTTCCAGCTCCATATTTACTAAACGGACATGAGATGTCATTGTTCTCATCTGGCAAGAAAGTGAAAAGGCACATTTGCAAATATCTTATATTCTAGTCTTACTTTTATAAGTAGAGACCATTTATCTGAATTTGACGCTCTGGAGCACACCCTGGCCCTTCTGGGCTGTGGTATAGACAAATCCCCCCTTCTGGTCATTTGTCTATAAATTTGTTCCCCTTCTTTTTGAGGTTATAAAGCTCTCTCAAAGGTATCAGGGGATCTACCAGGCCCATAGCAGCGACCGCCAAGCCATAATGATCTCTAGCCTAGGTTGTTTATTCATTATCAAGAAACATTTTTCATTTGTATATGAAGCTCTTGGAGGGGTGGGAGCGTGTGTGGTGCAGTGATCAGCCTGGCAAGAAGGTCCTGGGTTCAAATCTTGATTGAATGTGAGTGTGAATGGTTGTCTGTCTCTATGTGTTAGCCCATCTACCGTTTGGCACAGGGCAAACACTCCTTTTTCCTTATGACATCTGGGATAGGTTCCAGCCCAACTGCAACCCTAAATTGGAGAAGCGGAAGAAAATGGATGGATGCTTCTACTACAAATCTGGAAGCGTTTAGTTCTTTGGACTCTTACCAGGTCTCAATAAATATGTGTCCCTATAGAAAAGGTAAGAAGCTACTGCTCAGCTGTGTATGCAGCAATAGGTTGCATCTGCTGTTGTAGTTTGGACTGTAAGGCTTTGTGTTTTTATGGGCCATGTGTGTCTCACTATCTGCCTGTCCTTTGATTGCCCACAAACTGTAGAGGCGGTAGACAAAAAGTCCCACTCTCATGGAGACTACTCTTCCCATCAGGCTTAGCTGACCTGGTTTCAGTGCAGAGAGGAGCAGTGTTACTATATCACCACTCTACTCCTGATCTCAGAACGCTGAAATGCTGTGAAAAGCCCGAAACTGAGCCGTAGCAGCATGGACTAACAGGGTTGTTTGTTTTGCAGGCCTGTTGATCCTTCAGTCAGCTGGATCGGCAGCAAACTTGAGTTTGTTTCCACTTTTAGCTACGCTCAGCCATTTCTCAGACTCCCTGTCTCAGAAGCTCTGCGTTTTTCTTTCAGACTGAATCCTCTCTCTCCATCTGGCACAAGAGGAAGTGAGAGACAGTTGGCACTTGCTTGTCCATACTGTATTTGTGGTGCTAAAATGGCATGTTCTGTCTCATCCGTCCTCCTTCCTCTACCTCCCTCACCCTCTCCTGAGAGAAGTAACCCAGATTTCAAAATGAATCGCCGCCTATTCCCCTCAATCTTTCTCCTCTCTCTCTCTCTCTCTCTCTCTCTCTCTTTCTCTCTCTCTCCATATTTCTGTTTTTTCTTCCTCTCTCGCTCTCTCTCTTTCTCTCTCCTTTTCTCTTTCTCTCGTCCTCCTCCTAGTAAAAACAGAATCAATCTTGGAAAGAGAATACCACCTCTCTATCTCGTCCTCCTCCTCACCCTGCCTCTGGGTTAACGGATATATATCACTTCACTTCTCTATATTTGGTTCCTAGAAAGCTTGAGTCTCTCAAAACGCTTGTTGCTTGCCCATTTTTCATTTTTACATTTTTCTTTTCATTTTTTTCTTTTTTGGGGCTGTTTTTCACCTGCTAGCCACTGCTTTTTCTTCCCCATGTTCTCTTTTTCCTGAGGTGACCAGCTACAGGTGTGACACCTTAGCCTTTCATTTGAAGTGAGCCAGACAGAGAGGAGGAGGAGAACACGAGGAGAAAGATATCTTCAGCTCAAAACTTTCCTCCAAAATTGTCCCAAATTCAGGTATTAAGTCTTTATTATCTTTTCCGTGTGAGTCTGTACAACATTTATTTCTTCTTGTCATTATTCTGCTCATTACTGAGCCCTGTGCCATTTTTCCTACCGTCCACTTTCACGCCTTTGATTGATTTGCTCCTGCTTCTTTGCTGAGACACAAACATTTCATCACATTTCTTTTATGGTATGGGTTTTCGCTTTGGGCTTATTTATTTATTCATTAAATCTCTGTTGGTGTTTCATTTATCATTTAGTAGCGTGCAACTCTTGCACCACAATCTCTCCAGCTAATATTGCCGTTTTGCACTTTTTCCAGCGCATCTCATTCCCTATAGACATGTACATATTATTCTGGTCCAAACTTTTCTTCAGAAATGGGACTAATTGCTAAAAAAGGCAGGCAGGAAGATGAGGAGAAACCAGGCTCTAATATTGGAGCAGCTGGTGGGGGTGTTGTTGACATGGCAACAGAAGTACAGTTGACATAACGACCAGGGGGTAGGAAGGGAAGGGGGGTAGTCATAGCTGCGAGGGACATGGATATGTATGGGTAGCATGGGCAGGCAGTATATGGGACACAGCGAGTTGCACTAATCGTTTAGCGTCTCTTAAGAGACTCCTGTCTCAGTATGTGAATTAACCTCCCTGTCTCCTTCATTATATCTCTTCTTTCTCTTTCAATCTCTACCTGCCACTTTCCCTGTGCTCCCTCTTTCTCGCGCTGCACTTCCGGCCCATTCATCCCTTCTCGATCTTTCTCATCACGTCACTCTTTCACCGCTCCCTACCCTACATCCCATGTGCCATTAATACAACTTCTGACCCATTACACTTTTCATCCATCGTCCTCCTCCCGCTCCTCCTCCTTGTCCTTGCTTCCTCCTCTCCGCCCTCTCCTCTGTTCTGTTCAAGGTCTTCTGCTCAAAGCAAAGCCTTCGTTACTGACACTCATCATCCAATCCCCCTTACCTTTTCATCTTTTTACCGCATCCTCCAGGCATCATGTCTACCCCAGTCTCCCCGTCCCCCTCGCTCTCCCCACTGACACTGGCCTCCCCTACATCTGCAACCTCCCCCGGTGCCTCCCCTCTGCCCTCGCCTCTCTCCCCTCCGCCCAGGGTGCCCGTGTTTCAGAGGAAGGGAGCGCTCAAACACAAAAGGATTGTCGAGGTGAAAGACCACCAGTTTACAGCACGCTTCTTCAAACAGCCCACCTTCTGCAGTCACTGCACCGACTTCATATGGTAACACACGCATGCACAGACTCACACACAGCTACACAGAAACCACCCCAACTGTTCAAACACCACCTCCTCAGGCGTCCCACCACTCCACGTAGTGCTGACTTTCACTGCTTTTTTTTTTCTCTTTCTTTCACTCTTTCCAGCTGCCTGCTGGAGAAACTGCCCACACTGACCTGCTCTGATCACATAACCTCACCTCCACACTGCCGCCCACATAATCCAGGCATTACTTTAGGAACTCACACACGCCGATGCATTGATATATATACTGAAAACACACACACAAACAAGAACTTAATTAGGATATGAACTTTAGCCTGACTGCATTAAAACAGACAGGCACCAACCGTGAAGTAATTAAATTTTTAGTAATAATTAACTTTCTTTTCTTTAAAAGGGGTACTCTGTTTAGTTTCATAAATCTGAAGGACTTATAAGGGATGGACTGAAGAATCTCCACAATAATAATGCAGGAGTAGAAAACATTTAGTTTGAAATTCAGACTCAGACTTCAAAAGGGTTAACGTTTCAGACTTCTGCTGTCTCCTCCTGAGAGACAAAACACATCATAGGATTGTTTTCACAGACTTAGTAGTATGCTTTTTAATGAGTAAACTAAACCAAGCAGTAAAATTAACAGTAAAAAGCAGTAAAAATTCTAAAACGCAGTCAGTTTGGCACTGATGGAGTTTTACCATGTTTACTATCTGCTGTAATTGCTCCAGATGGTGCTGGACTCTGCATTTGGAGATTTGAGATTAATGTTACAGAAACTCTGACATTCATCTCAGAAACACCTAAATCCCAAACTGGGATTTGGTGTAAGTAAAAATTTAAGGTTTTAAGTATCTAGAAGTACATATTGGTATTTACAGGTGATTTTAATAACTGAAAATATTAGATTACCTTTTAAAAACCCTAATAGTAAAATAACATACCAGTGCTTATCATCATTTATAACATTTATGCGCGTATACATGAATTTAGAATCAGATTTGACTTATTTATGAACAGACGACACCCTGTGAGCGCGACCACTGAAGACGCAGTAGTCTGTGTTTATCGTTGTGAGTGTAAGTGGCTGTGTGTTTGAACATATGGTGGGAGTGTATGTTGGATGCAGGGCGCTGTACGTGCCAGCAGCCTCTGGGTATCTTTCAGGACATTTCTCCAACTGGCTGCTGTCTTGGCAGTGGTAGCAGCTCTTAGATGAGGTTGAAAACTCTCTTATTTTGCACAAGATGTCAGAGCAGACGCTTTCAATCACGGTGTTAGAGGCCCCGGGGAGATTGTTAGATTAATTAAAGACTAAGGCAAGATTGTTCTAATTTGTAAATGTAAATATCTTGTTTATTAAGTCAAGGTCTTAAAGAGGAGTGGGTTGTACCTGGTTTGGCTCCTTTGGGTAATAACTGAACTAAACTGTCTGAAAACATTAAAAAAGTGAAATTGCTTCGTGTCACAGTCCTGTCTTAGCATACTAACAAGGATCATAGTTTTTAAAATATTTGTTATGATACTTAAACCTTTTAACATCTACCAAGCTGCTGGTCACCTGCTTACTGTTAGGGTCAGATGGTATTATCCATATACTAAACAAGTGGATTATTTAAAGAAACATGTGCATATATAGTGTAATTTTGGTCCTGTGTTTGTTTTTTGTTTTTTTATTCTTTTACAAGCTTTTCCACTTGTGTGTGCCAAATGCCCCCCCCCCCCCCCCCCCCCCAAAAAAAAAACAAACAAAACAAAAAAAACAAACAAAAACCCCACATCTATAAATAGACTGGATGCTAACCTAATCCTTATCCTAACCAGAACACCTGGTGGATGTTAGGAGGCTGAGGACAAATCCAACAGCAGCTAATTGTGATTTGGCATAGATGGAGATCAGATTTGCTGGTCATAACTTCACCATCAAGTCTCTCAATAAGCCATAATAGTGAGCCACATCAGAATGGTCTGAAATTAAAGCATCCATATTGTCAAGGTAGAGACAAGTTTCCAGTGTGTCACAGAGCTAACACCAAGACACACAATTTCATGCTCACATTAGCATCTGGAGCCAAATTAGAATCACCGGTTAACCTAACATGCATGTCTTTGGGCTGTGGGAGGAAGCCAGCAAACTTGGAAAGAATCCACACAGGCACATGCATCCTCACAGAAAGGCCCCAGCCAGCCATCGGGTTCAATCTCGGGCACTTCTTGCTGTGAGATAACAGTGCTAACCACTGCACCGCTGTGCCACCAACTGCAGCATCCATCCATCTAGTTATCCAATAAGGGATTGCAGTTGGGCTGGAGCCTATCCAAGCTGTCATAGGGCGGGAGTTGGGGGGGTACACGCTGGACAGCTCGCCAATCTATTGCCGGGCTCACACAGAGAGGCAGACAACCATTCACGCTCACAGTCACACCTATGGCCAATTTAGAATTACCAGTTAACACCTAACAAGCATGTCTTTGGACTGTGCCAGAGTACCCGAAGGGAACCCATGCGAGTACAGGGAGAACATGCAAACTCCACCCAGAAAGGCCCCAGCCGGCTGATGGATTCGAATCCAGGACCTGCTCGCTGTGAGGGGACAGTGCTAATTACCGTCAGAGAGAGTGTCATAGATTCTCTATCTGCAGCAGCAAAATGGAATTTAGCCATAATTCATTTGTTTGTGTGTTTGTTCTATTGTCACATGTCAAAGTGTGTATTTTGATAAAGAGCTTTCTCAAAAAAAAAAGCTCCAAGAGGGGTTAGTCTGATGTTTTTATAGAAGCATTTTATTCAATTGCATGTGTTTGGTAGATTTTTTTCACATCATTAATTCAAAATGCAGTTATCCCCTACATTAAATTCTCTGTGATATCTGGCCAGAAAGCAGCTCTGTGAATCCTCACCATATCTGGTTCTCTAATGCTCTCTGCTGGTCAAAAAGCAGAACTGGTCGGATACATTTGGTGCTGCAGACACGGACTTCTGTTGAGTGCCGATCAAGGATCAGATTACCCTCAGCAACCCTTTCTTTAATTATTACTCAGCCAGATGGTGAACTGATTGTAGATCAGTGATTATGGTCAGTTTCCTATGAACCCCTGAGCCTCTCCGGTATGACTGTAGAGGAGCTGTCGAGGTCTCTCGTTTGCCTGCCTTTCTAAGCCTTCTAATCAAAACTCGATCCACAACAGGCAAGCTGCTGAGTGGACTGTTTAGTCAATCAATGACTTAATTATTCAATTAAAGCTTTAAGGAGACCATGGAAGCTAGCCAACATTGCAGAAGCATTGTATTGGTGTGTGTGCGTGTAAGTGTTTGACCTGGTCAGCGGTGAGGCTTTGAAAGGAAAAGCACTCAAACTTCACACATAATGACTTAGTGTATCAAGTTGTTGGTGTTTTTTGTCTTTTTATGAGACAGTTTGTTCTCCACTAGAGTCTGCATTCCTGTCTTTATACAGTGCAGAGTAACGCAATAGCAATATCTCATTCTCCAAAGCTAAATATTTCACCTTAAGGAGGACTGCAGAAAATTGTTTTTGTATCTTAATCCATGTGTCTTTTTCATGCAGGGGCATTGGGAAACAGGGATTCCAATGTCAAGGTAGAGATAAACCTAGCATTATTGCCTTTCCTTGCAGCGTTTAATCTTCTCTGATGTATTTTTTGTCCTGCAAAACAGATTCATTCTGAGATGTTTGTTTTCTCTAGTTTGCAGTTTCGTGGTCCACAAAAGATGTCACGAGTTTGTGACCTTCACGTGCCCCGGCTCTGTGACCGCCCCCAGACCAGATGTGAGCAGACGTATCTTTTCCCTTCTTATTTTCGTTTTTTGTGGAGATTTGCATCGTCATCATCATTTTTCAACATCCTTTGATGACAGTAGCATGTGTGCGTGAGTCAGCCATCAGTCCATGCATCTTTCGCATCACGCAGCCTGTTCCCATCCATGACGTCTGCACTCATGTCATGCAATCCTACAAGGCATCTGAAATGCTGGGAGTGGGAGATAGGGTGTGGGGGAGACACAGGTGGAGGGCAGGATGGACTGATAAGAGTGAGAATTAGAGGGGGGAGAAAGAGAGCAAGAGCCACAGACTGCTCAGTCTTCTTCTGTGTGGCATTTTGAGGATTTCAGGGAGATTTGTCTTTCACTCACATTTTTTTTCTACCAGCTAAATAAACTGCCTGAGAATTGAGGTCAATGAGAAAATGTGTGTAACTGTGTGTGTGTGTGTGTGTGCATGTGTGAGAGATCGAAAATGGATGAGACAGTGAAAGAACACACAGAGGGAAAGAGAAGAAACAGGGTGACAGTGTTTTTAAATAGCGACTCAGTGCGACAAGGGAGGGAAAACAGTTTGGGAGAAGGTGGTGTATGAAGCGTGGCGGTGGGGTGGTCTGATGAGCTGAAGAGAGATAAAAATGATTCATCCCTCTGTGCACAGTATATACACGCTCACATACACGCAGCCTTGCAGACACACTGTGTGTCCTCTCCGAGTGGAGAGATCTAATTGGCTTGTCCACGAATGCCCCACTCATCTTCTCTCCGCTAATCACACTCTGCACGTGTGTGTGTGTGTGTGTGTGTGTGTGTGTGTGTGTGTGTGTGTGTGTGTGTGTGTGTGTGTGTGTGTTCACAGCCTCTTCCATGGTCATCGTATGTATGTGTGTATCTCAGTGCAGATTGTTTTTCTGTTTTATTTCAGGACCTGAAGAGTCGACACACATTTAAGATCCACACGTACTCCAGCCCTACATTTTGTGACCACTGTGGCTCGTTGCTGTATGGCCTCATACACCAGGGCATGAAATGTACCAGTGAGTTTCACTCCACTCTATGAGATACATAAATCTACGTGCTTCGAGCCTTTATTAGCTATTATGCTCAGATGAATATCACTCCACATATGCACATTGCTGAAACTCACATCTGGAGAAGACTTCCAGCTATTATTATCATCAATCTTTTTTTCTTTTCTTTTTTTTTGGCTAAGATAAAGGAATAGTTAGTCACTTTGGAAAAAGTGCTTGTTCACTTTCTTGCTGAGAATTAGATGAAGAGTTTGGAAACTAGTGGAGACTCCAGGAGGCTGCTATACCCCGTGAAGAAAGTCTGGCACATACCAACCAATAATTTCAGAACTTGGCATTTCTGAACTTGCTCACATAAATGTTCTTGTTTTTTGAAAGAGCTATGCTAGTGAGACCCACAACCACTATTCCTCATCTCATCTTTTTAATTATTATGCTTAATAAAGCTAGCATGCTAGTGGATTTAGACTGATTACAGCTAATTACTCCACACGTATCCAGCGCATGTCTGTGTTCACACTTTGTCTTTTGTGCATCTTTTTGTGGTGAGGTTGTGACATGAACGTCCATCGGCGATGCGAGACCAGCGTCCCCAGTCTGTGTGGCCAGGATCACACAGAGAAGAGAGGGAGAATCCATCTGACCATCAGAGGAGAAAAGGAGGACGTCTATGTCACAGGTGGGAGGACCCACTGGATTCAACCAATTTAAACAAAAAGCAGGCTTCTGCAGGAAATGTAAGGTTTCTCTTCTTTCCTTTTATTGTTTCACTGCTGTTTCAGTGCGGGAGGCTCGTAACTTGATGCCCATGGACCCAAATGGCTTGTCAGACCCGTATGTTAAACTGAAATTGATTCCAGACCCAAAGAGCCACAGCAAACAGAAGACTAAGACCATCCGCTCAACACTCAATCCCGTCTGGAATGAGAGCTTCACCTTGTGAGTCCTTGCAAACTTTAGGGTGGAAAATTTACAGGGTTCTGCCACAAAAGTTGCTATATGTAAAATCGTTAACCTTTACTTTCTTATAGGTGCATCTTTGATATCCAGGTGAAGTAAGACATTTCAGCAAAGGTCACACTGAAAAGGGATGATTTCGTGCTATGCTTTGTGTTTCATCATGTATCAAATTGTCACAAGTGTGTGTTTGACTCCTCAGCTCCGTGCGTGGTCACCAGTGGGACAGGCGTCTGTCTGTGGAGGTATGGGACTGGGACCGGACGTCTAGGAATGATTTCATGGGAGCGCTGTCGTTTGGCGTGAGTGAGATCTTCAGGCGTCCAATCAGTGGTTGGTTCAAACTGCTGGCCCAAGATGAGGGAGAGTACTACAACATTCCTGTGCCAGACCCGGACCTGCAGGTAGGCAGCAGGCTGCTTTATATGGACATAAAGCCATCAGATGGGCTCAAAGTGAACAAAAAGCAAGTGACGGGATATTTATACCTGTATTCACCAGGAAGTGGAGCAACCCTTTATTTTGTGCCATGCCTTTGACCATTCATCCTTAGACCTTGGCATAGCTTTTATCAGCTTATAATTACCTACATCTAACAAACAGCAGCTGCCACAGCTCATACTGGGTCAGCGTCTGTCCTGCTGAACTATCCCGTTTCCTACAGTTCTATCTAAGGAAGAAAAAAAAACTTGGAAGATTAATGCCGGTGTTATTGCTAAATAATTAGATAATAAATTATACTGAGTGCCCTTTCTTCTCTGTTGCACTCTGCATCCACCAGGGTGCAGAATTGTGCTGCCTGACTGCAGTCCAAAACTGGGGGGTAGGAGGGAGTTTGGTTTGTCTTGGGTTCCTGTTTTATGGATCTGTGTGTGTGTGTCATTTATCTCTCGAACATCCCATTTTGTTTCTCCAGGAGCCTCAGCCAGATGCTACTACACCTTCTTTGCCTCAAGCGATGCCTTCCCCGCTGTCTGAACCATTTCCCGTGGCCCTGTCCCCGACTCTCGTCCCCTCCTGTCCCCCTGTCCACACTCCGGGCCCTGGCAAAGTTAAAATGGGCATCCATGATTTCAACTTCCTCATGGTTCTTGGAAAAGGCAGCTTTGGCAAGGTAAACGAAATGCCATCTTTTCTTTTGTACACACAATCATCACCTCTTATCCAGTAACTGTGAATGATATCAAAGAGGCCATTCATGCTGGAAACAACAAAGATTATTCCTGGATTTAAATCCTTTCTACTATCGATGGACTTGACCTTCAAGTGGCATTTCATGCAGCAGCTCCCAGGCACAGGAAAACAGAATTTCTTTGAAAATAATAATAAATTACCCTTTCTTACGAACATACTCACTGTCTCTACTTCTGCTGCCAAATGATTCATTTAACCCTTTGCTTCTTTTGTGTTGTCAGCAGTCGTGAGCTTCCCACATGCCACACAGGCAGTCATCCTGGAGGTGTTCATTTCAAGGGAGCCTTTGCTCTCCATTTTCTCTTTAATTCCCCAGTAGATGAGACATAATGAAGAGAGAGGAGTTTTGAGTCCTTCTTCCTCTTCTGAAATCCCCCTGTGCTGTTTCATAACTGTCAGAGGAGAGTCTACAGAGTACAGGAGAAATAGACTCGACTTACGTAAGATGTGAGGAGAAAGAGAAAAAAAAACGACCCAAGAAAGGAGAGAGGAGAGACAGACCCCGGGGCTGCTGAGTGAGGGAAAGTGAGAAGGAGACAGACAGAGATAGAGGGAAGAGAGAAGGATTACTGTGCTGCAGAAAGTGACAAAATGACCAAAAAGGAAATGGGATAACAAGAGCGGCAAATAGAAAAAGTACATGCTACTAAGATTTGTAATATTCTGCAGGGTGATGAGTCCTATTTTGGTTTAAAACCACGAGGCAGAGCAGGAGACACGATCACAGATGGTAGGATTTCTCCTGCTGACTGGCAGTTCGTCAATAGCCCTGCACACACACACACACAGGGAGTCATCTTAGCGTAGTCGCACTGTTTTATATATTTTTTTAAAAAACGGTGTAATTTTCAGTGCTATTCACCTCCATTTGAAAGTAAAACGAGATCCTTAATTTCCACTCGCCTCTATTACAGCTCAGCACTGAGGGCTGATCATTTCTAACAGTGTTGTTGTCAGCATTTTCCATATTTATTGACCATATTTATCTCAGTGAAACCTGGATCACGTGGCACTCATTGTGGAAAATTATAGCATCATTAGCACTCAGAGCTACCCACGAGCAGCCAGTTTAATAGGAGTGAGAAAATGTGTTTTTAATGTCTGATTAAAACACGGGAGCAAGCTTTTCGGGCTTTCCCTGTCCACTCGAGACATTAATGTCTTGAAACCCTCAGGCCTGTTTCAACTTTAATTAAACTTTACATTGAGTTATTTCATCATACATGTACATTACCAAACTTGCTGTTATCCATTCTGAAGTTATAACTTTTTCTTTTCCTCTTGCACTATATATGCCTTTTATTCATTTTACACGGGCGCTGGAACACTGGAGCGCACTGGTTTATTTAGACAGTGGAACTAGTTTTCTCCTGCGACCAGTGCACCTCATCACTGCTAACACAATAACCTAAAAAACACTCAGACCTGACTGCAGTACAGCACATCACATGCATGGCTGTCTTTGGAGCGAGAAGAGTTGCATTGGGGATTTTTTTTAAGACTGAGAGCACTTTTCTGTCAAAGCTATAATCATTTTTTTAAAGCTGCTCCTGGTTTGCTGCTGTTGTGTTATCCGTTCAGAAATGTTCAAAGGTGACTTTGGAATTTTGGGGAAATTGTGTTTTCTCGACTCTCTAACATTTCAACCCGAAAGCCAGTCCTGTGTTTTCTGTAAACATTTTGTTTATTTATGGGTTTTGAAGACATACGGTAGCTGCTTTACAGACTTTTGGGATTCACGCTTGTCTCCTTGTTGCTTCAGAAACTTTCTCTTCTCTTCCCGCTCCTGCACAGGTGCTGCTGGCAGAGGAGCGAGGCAGCGAGCGTCTGTTTGCCATAAAAGTGCTGAAGAAAGACGTTCTCTTCCAGGACGAGGACACGGAGAGTGCTCTAGTAGAGAGGAGGGTTCTGGCGCTCCCTTCTCGTCCTCACTTCCTCACGTCCCTCTACTGCGCCTTCCAGACTGAGGTGTGTGGGTATCTGGGTTCCCAAATGAACTGTCTAAATTTCATTAAATTGGCCATAAAGCTGCCTGACATTTTGGCTGCATCGTCCTCCCAGGAGTTGTTTCGGTCCAGGTTGGGCGAATTCCGATTAATAAATGAAATAATTAGCTTGCTTTCTTTAACAAGGTCCTCGGTCCTGAAGGAGGTGTTTTAACAGATTGCTTTTTAATTTGGACAAGAGGTGCTTATGCATGAGGAGCTTGCGCATATGTGTGTGTGTTTTTGCTTCTGCAGGACCGACTGTATTACGTGATGGAATATGTCAACGGAGGAGACCTGATGTTTCACATTCAGATAGTTGGGAAGTTCAAAGAGCCTCACGCAGCGTATGTAGTCAAAAAGCTCCTTTAATCACCGTCCTTATCTACACAAAGTCTCATTTCCTGCCTTTTTATTCTGTGCTCTCTTACATACACACTCGTCTCTTAGCTTTGTTCATTATACCTGGTGACTCATAAAAAGTCATCAACTCAAGTGCCAGCCCTTTTCTCTTCCCCGACTTTCTCCTCCCACTAATCTTATCGTATCATCTACATTTTCCCTCCCCCTGGCTGTTCTTCTAATCAATAATCTTTGATCAATCATCTAAAACTAATTTTTGCCCTGTTGCTCATTTCCATCTCTCTTTCTTCATTTTCCTGCCTTTCATCTCTTTGGTTGCTTCTCCCTTTCATCACCCTCTCCAGCGCCATTCCCTCTCTCCTAACCTCTTGTCATCATCCTCTTTTGAATTAGCTGATTCTCTGTCCCTCCTTCTCCTCCTCCTCTCTCCCTCCAGGTTTTATGCGGCAGAGATAGCGGTCGGCCTCTTCTTCCTCCACAGCAAAGGCATCATCTACAGGTAAAGAAGTGGGCTGCTTCATACCGTGGCCTGGTTTGCCCGTGTTCACTTCAGTCTGCGTTCGGCACAGACATGACACAGATTTATCATGTCTCTTGTAGCTAATGACTGTTATAAAGATGGTATCTATCAAAATGATTCATACCTGTGTGGCGTTTCTCCCCTCTCAGGGATCTAAAGCTGGATAATGTGCTGCTCGACAGCGAGGGCCACATAAAGATAGCAGACTTTGGGATGTGCAGGGAGGGCATGTTCGAGGGCGACACCACACGTACCTTCTGCGGCACTCCTGACTACATCGCCCCTGAGGTACCGTGACCGCTGCCCTCACGCTATGGTCCACAGTCACTCCTGATATTTCCCTCATTTGTTCCTTATTTTCCCTCATTTTCCCTCATTTCACCCCTCTTAGTTTGCTTGACCTGTTCTGCATCGCCGCGAGACGCCGAGTTGCTTCGCTGCAGCTCCCCCTCGTCTCTTCTGTCCTCTCTGACCTTGTCAGCAGTTTGTGAATAATTAACTTTGCATGATTCAGTTAGCAGTGGTGTGTGATTGTACTATGAGAGTGTTGCATAGAAGTCACTACTGTCCTTCAGAGACATTGTTTTACGAGCATAGCGCCGCTTTCTCACAGCCGCTGACAGGTTTAACTTGTATGCAAAGTCTTTATTTAAAAATAGTTAAACAAACCACTACAATGGATAGCTTGCCCTTGCTCATACCCGTACATATATTTCCAGAAAATGTAGTGAGGTTTATTTCATGTTATTATGGGATTTCAGCAGTCTCCATTTGTAAAATTAAGTAGGTTTTTATTCAAAGTTATGGTTAATGAGTTGAAGGAGGCAAACAAAGAAGTGTTTGTGTTGAGCTGCGGTGGAGCCCTTAAAAAATGATTCTTTGCCCTCATAAACATGAAAAATGAAAGGTTAGTCAAGTAATGAATAATTAAGGAAAATATCCTTGGTATAAAATAAGCGCATACCAATAAAATACATTTCTTTTGACCAGATTCCATTAAAGTTAATGTTCCACATTGTACCTATGTAATAATATTACTTGGATAATTTACATGTAATCACATTACTTCAAGTCAGCAGTTTATTTTTCTGAATGATAGGAAAAGGGTGGCAAAAAGCTCACAGCCTTGCTCGGCTATTATCTGTATTTTTTTTTTAAAGTAGAAAAATCTGTTTCATCGGTCAGTATAAATTTGTAACAAAGAAATCCTGTTTCAGTTTTCATGTGCGCCACTGTCTGTGGTTGAAGACAGAGCTGAAACTGTGTGAACATAATGAGATGAAGCACCAAAAGACTAAAAGGGATGTCACTAATGTCAGTGCAAATATCAGCCGCAGTGAAATAATGAAAAAGTGAAGGTGGTTTTGCTTGACATTCTTTTGATATGCAAACCATAACTGTCTGCCTGTATAATGTTTACCTTACAAATTGTTGGAAATGCGTATGTGCGCCTTACCGTGTGAAGTGATCTTAAACAATTTACTTCAGAGAAGGCGTGAAGGCGCATCTCGGTCGGTGGACTCGTAGCTGAGTGATACAGGGGCGGGAGAGAAAGCGGGGAAGCGACTGTTGTGTGCGTCTTTGATATTGTAAACCTTGCTGTGGAACCCCTGGGTATTGACTCTCTTATGTAAACATCCATTGATTCTCCTGTGTCTGCCATTTTGGAAGAGTTGCAATATATTTCCCCAGAGGCTGGGGATTGTTCCCTCGTGCCCCTCTGCACAGCACACCACCACCTCCCCCTCCTGGCACCCACACACACACACACACACGTATCGGGGAAACAAACAAACAAACACACAAGCTTGTGAACACAAGTGCAAATCCAAATCCGTGTGTTGATTATTTCTGAGCTCATTCACACATGAACCCTCCCTTACGCCGCACTTTATCCTTTCGCTTCTCTCTGTTTTTCACCCCTGCTGTTTCTTGTAGCTGCATATCATCAGCCAGCTGCCTCTCTCTTCCTATCGCTGCACTGCCATTCTTCTCATGCATTCTCCATCCTTTTTCCCCCCCAGATTGTGGCCTATCAGCCCTATAATAAAGCAGTGGACTGGTGGTCTTATGGAGTGCTGCTGTATGAAATGCTGGCAGGACAGGTAACACTCAGCTTAATCCTAACAATAGCGTGCACAGACACTTTAAGCCCCCAGTACTCGTCCTTTGTAATCACTTCAAAAGACTTTCAAAGAACTTTAATTTCATTATATTCGTTATCAATTTGCCCACAGGTCTGTGCTTAAACTCTTCCACTCTCTCCCTCACTCTCTTTTCCTTTAAGCCGCCATTTGATGGCATTGACGAGGAGGAGCTGTTTCAGTCCATCATGGAGCAGAGTGTCTCATACCCAAAAAGTCTCTCTCGGGAGGCTGTAGCTATCTGCAAGGGAGTGAGTTCAATCCTCGTTTCTCATATTAACTTTTAACACACGGGCAATTAAGATAAAAGTTCATGTACTGTAAATCAGGAAATGAAATAACTCTTTACTCGTGAAAGATTGTATTCGGTCGCCTAAAGGAATAGTTCAGCATTTTAGGAACTATGTTAATTTGCTTTTTTACAAAGAGCTGGACCGACACCACTTTTACAACTGTCTGTTAGATATCAGGCTGGAGGCAACCAACTTTACTCTTCAGCGCAAAACTTTTTATCCATGTTTTGGGCAGTTGAGTTTCATTACTCACAAATAGTGAGTAATAACTGTTTTGGTTTTTTTCCGGTTGTTTATGGATAGCTAAGTGGCTGCTGGCTGTAGCTTCATAATTGGTGTACAGATAGCAGAATATTAATGATCTTCATCTCTCTGCAAGAAGCAAACAAGCATAATTCCCAAAAAATGTCAAGGTTTTTCAAAGTGATAGCGCAATAAAAATCCATTCGTTGGCAAGACAACAAAGGAATTGGATTACAGTACGTGATTCCAAAATAAAGCAAAGCTTATCATGCACACCGACTGCTCTAACCGAGGCAGATCATAAACAGAAGTCATTTATCGTATCACATTATTATCCCAGCCTAGTCGCTTTTTCTCACATTTCTCCCCTCATTTCCTCCTCTCTTGACTCAGCTCCTGACAAAGCACCCAGCCAAGCGCCTGGGTGGAGGAGAAGATGCAGAGAGGGAGATCAGGGAGCATCCATTCTTCCGCTGGATTGACTGGGACCGTCTGGAGAGACTGGAAATCCCGCCACCTTTCAAACCCAGAACTGTCAGTTCAGTTAAACAGATAAACCACATGTTCCTTCTTTCTTCCTCCTCCTCCTCTCTTTCTTCTCTTTTCTGCCTCTCTGAGGACACTTTTAGGGAATTGGAGCTGTCACTTTCTTCCATCTGTCTCCTTTTTCTCTGACACCCACATTGTCCCTCGTTTCCCTGCATGTTTCCTCCACATTTGCCTTGGCCTTTTCATTCCCTCTTCCTCTCTCTGTCTCTCCCTCTCTCCCCTTCGCACCCCCTCTATTTCCTCTCATTTATCACCTCTTTGGGTTCTTAGATAGGCTTTAAGAGCTCAGGAACAGACAGTTCAGTCATAACAGACAAGACCTTCTGACCTTGGGGTCTTGCCTACTCCTCCCATATGCAAATGTATGTCATCATTAGCCTGCCACTTGCCAAAGTGCCGGCGCGCTGGCCGTTTGTGAGGTGTGCCTTGAGTGAGCCGAGTATGCTCAGGGGTTAGAGGCCAGGCCCATTAGCCAAATGAGATTCATATCATTCGGCAGAACGGCTGTCATATGCTGTTAGGCAGCTGGGGAGGATATGTGATCAGCTTTCTTCCTGTGTGCTTCTGTAGTGAGATAAAAGGAGGTCTCAGTGAGGAAAAAACATGGGGGTGGATTCTTTTTATAGTTTAGCATTTTTAATAAACTATTTTTGTTCCGGGGGGAGGGATTTTGTAAAGTTTATTGTGGATGCAATATCATGCATGCATGAAGATGTGCCCTAATCTCAGTCTTGTGTGTACATGCCTTCTCTTCTTCTTCATCGCCAGGGTGGGAAAAAAGGTGAGAACTTTGACAAGTTCTTCACAGCTGCTCAAACGGCGCTCACCCCCTCGGACCCGGATATACTCGCAGCCATGAACCAGGAAGACTTCGAAGGCTTCTCCTTCATCAACCCAGACTTTGCTCCGTCACCGCTCACCGCTGTTTGAAAACGGCTCCCAAATCTGCTCCAGCCGCCGTTCCAAGTCTAGCCAGATGATCCTGTTATCCTTCCGATTGTAGTTTTATAGCAGAGAATTTGAACTTGAGAGCTAGCAGCGAGTATTACACCTCTCATAACCAAATTCAGACGTTTACATGAAAATGCCAAGACACCTCGATTTTCGGGCACTCTCTTTGATGCATGTCTATTAACTCACTCATCACAGAATGTGTATCAACACTGCAAACATAGTCAGTACTATGGACTGCCATCTTAGACTTTTTTTTATAAGACTTAACTTGATCTAAAGGTACTGTAGTATGAACATGAGAAAAATAATCTCTATGCATGCAGATAGTTTTTATAGCGCTAGACTATCCAAGGCAGATACTTTACTTTCCTTTCCTTTAAGTAAAGTAGTCATATGTTGTGCACACGTGTAATTTACCAGTTATATTTCACCAGTCAGGGTTTCACTCATGCAGCTACAATGACCACACAGTATGTAAAAGCAGGACATCTCACCATTTTGATGCCAATTCCACCTTAGCATTGTGTAATGTCCATTGCAAGTACTCAGCATCAACAGCACTTAAATGTTTCTTTCTGACTACCTACAGTATCTCACTCTGGGGTTTTTTTTGTGCTCTCTATTTTGGATAAATGACATGTTGACTATGAAGGAAATTGAGCGGGGAGTCATTTTTAGGTATTTATTTATTTTATAAGAGTGGAAGCGCTTAGTCAGACTCCTCTGACCTGGCTCGACCTCAAGGTTTAACGTCACACCAGTGACTTCAGATGACCCACTGAGATGTTTAAACAATGCAGTTAGCACAATGTGACAGTTAGGGTGGACCACAGCTCTGCTCCACCCACCCAGGCTCACACTGTGTGGTGTGTAATGTCACTGGAAAGGAGTCCTCATTTGACATTCACAGTTTCTCTGCATTATTATTATTATTTTTTATTCTTGAGCACGCTTTGGAATATGGCCTATCTGCATTGCAACTACAAATATCCTATTACTCCAAGTAAACATTACAGTTTTATCAATAAAAGCCTCTTTTTAATGTCTTTCCCAGACAAGAGGCTTGTTAGCTTGCGCAGGTACATATACTTATCATTTTAATGGTGTATGCCGTAAAGCTTTTTGCTGCGTAATGACGTGCTCACAGTATTGATTAGGAGTAATTAAAAGTGAGGCTCACTGGGACTGTTCAATACATGGAAAAATAACAGCAGTGCTGTCATTAAGCCCTATCTGAGCAGAGCAGGTGGCTGCAAACTTGCTGTGCAAAAATCTCATCCCCGTGCTCTTATCTAATGAACCAGCTGGTCATTTTACACATAAATATGGTTTATTTCTTTTTTTCATGTACAGTTTTGCTTTACATCTGTTTGCCTGTTATTTTAGATCCGGTTGAGCTGAAGTCAGATGTCAGTGCACACAATCCCTCAGTACGATAATTACAATAGATGATGATCAATAGTGCAATAGATCATTGATAGATCATGTATCTGATAGGTTTTGTTTTTATGTGCTGGAAAAAGAAAATAAAGTTGATGGGAAAAAATGATGAAACAGCACCAGTGAAGTGTCTCTTTCTGTGATGGCGTGCGAAGCTGCTGACAAACAAACACGCACGGCCTCTCGCTTTGTCTTCACCACGAGCCTGCCTCCCTGTCACGCTCCCTCCACCCCCCTCCTCCCCGCACTTTCACACATACTCACGCTCAAAAGTGCAATCCCTGGCATGTGAACACACTCACGCACGGCAAAGATGCTGACCCCTCTGTTCAGTGGGCTACTGTAGCTGTTGAACCAGCAAAAACACCTCTCAGGCATCTCCCTCCATGCCCTCCTCCTCTGAAGCAGCCCCCACCCCCCGGCCCCTCCAACATCACCATGATGGGACTAATATCCCTGTGGAGATCTGAGTTATAACAAGTTGACCTTCACATTAAAATCTCATCAACTTCCCATCTCCCTGTCTACTTCCCTCCCTTCTCTATCTGCCCTTCATCTCTTTTCCCCTCTGTTTGTCTTTTCTGTCAGTTCTGCACTGTAAATGCTTTACTGCATTGTTTTACATCATTCTTCATAAATCACCTGTACAAATTTATTGTGTTGCTTGTATCTCTTTGAAATACTCCTGTTGCTGGCTGTTGATATGTGTAGCTTGTTTTCTCCCGGCCTCTACATCAGTATTATGATCTGATTTACACTTATACAGTATTTTCTATGCTAATGGTGTTCAGGCAGTGGACTTGTAGGAGTATAATTTTGAGTGGACTATATCATATAAAAGCATATTTTAATGAAAAAAAACTTCTTGATCTTTGTGTTGATTTATTTCTTTATTTTAAAAAAGCCATACTTCATACTGGCTTACGTTACAGCGACTTTAATCTGAATATACCTGAGGTAGATATGTTTGTAATGACAGATAAACCTTTTAAATAGTCTGGGATATGTTTCTAATCTGCAGTGCAGACCTGAAGAGTGTAAAACAGAAAATAAAGCACGTAATGACACTTTTCCTCATCAGCCTGTTTCTTTTACATCTAAAGGTGATTCTTAACTTCCATCACAATCTTTTCTCCAGCACTGACAGCATCAGCCTTGGTGTAACTGAACCACCAGCGCTCAGTGGTTGGAGTTGTATGTGCAGTCCATCATTCACTGTCACTCTGACACGATATCATCCCCCTCCTTCGCCACTGCCTCCTCTGCTTCTATCTCTATCCTTCGTCGCTCCTATCGCGCCTCAGTCTCTTATTCTCGCCCCCCTTAATCTCTCACTCTCGTTCTCGCTCGTGCCCTGAGGTCAGAGTGTGCTGTAGACTATTGATATCGTTGCTAAAAATATAGGAATCCTCCACCAGCCAGCTAAAAATAGAGTAAGGGACACAGACCACAGGAGACAAAGAAGGAGGGGACAGGAGGAGAAAGTGAAGGAGAGGTTACTACACGTTTTTCTGATATTCATCAGTACTGTGGGGTTGAATGAAAGTCCTTATTCAGTCATTAGTTATCTACTGTGCGATACTGAGGGTACGTAATCTATTGTTTGTGTTTATTTTCAAAACGCCACACAGCAAATGTCTGAAATTTTGAGTTTTTCACCCTTTCCATTCCTAAAGATACTCACTACCGAGTCCTCAACTTTTTTCATTCAGCTTCTCTTGGCTGGAAAACTTTATCTTTATTATATAGTTATATATAATATTGTATATTACTGTTCATTATGTGAGGAAATTATTGCAAAGTTTACCACATGGATGTTATTTATTCCCTTAAAATCATTTTAAAAGATGTGACATCAAGTAACTTATACAAACTGTATGCTTATGGCAGCTTCTGTGAAGGTTGCTGGGACAGTTTCAAAGAGTTTTACAGAGTGAGGCAGTACAAAAGCAAGTATTAAAAAAAAGCCTATATTATTTTCTTTAAATGTGACAACACACCCAGAAAAATTGATGTTAAAAAGGATGAGTGAGTATTACTATACAACAGTTTATACAGTGAAGTGCGATATTGCGGTTTGACATCACTCCACTCCACCTCTCTCTCTCACACACACATACTCACATATACTCTCTCTCTTTCTCTCTCACTCTCTCTCCCTTCGACACTTTTACCCCTCTGCTCCCGCTACAGTATGTCTCTTTGGTAACCAAAGTAGCTTCCTGAACCGATCCACCGCAGTGCCTGGGACAGACGGAGTGAAAGAGAGAGTGAGGAATTTTAGAGGATGGGTAAGGGGGCTTAAGGGAAAACACACAGAGGAGAGAAGAAGAAGAAGAGAGAGAGAGAGAGAGAAGGAAAGGGGAGAAAGCAGAGGAGAGAGTGAGAGGAGAGACAAAAACCCAGCAAGCCTCCCTGGTGTGAGGTTTCTTGGCTTACTGACGTGTGCGCACGACTCTCGTGGCACGGTGAGTATTTCCCCCTCTCATTGAATACCTGCAGTTATGCGTCTTTTCGTAGTAATTATAATCATGACTCCCCGTTTTGTTTCGTCTTTTTAACCCGACTTAAAATGTACGTGCCTGTGTGACAGCTGTGAAAAAGAGCTGAAATTCATAAGTCGTGTTAGCGTAAAGATAGCGGCTCGTGCTCCAGTGAGAGCGCACGCGAGGTGGTGGGGGGGCAAAAAATGTTCTTACCTGACAGCTAAGTCGTTGAGCAGCTCTATTTATTTTACCCATGCTCTGTGTTTATCATCTCAAAACTCCGCGTGTGAGTGCGTGTGACAGCTGCTGGGGGGGGGGGGGCTAAACCAACCCGTATAGATGCTCGTGTGACTGCCTCACTCAGTACTAGGGTGTTCTTTTGCGGTTACGTGAGAGTATAGTGACAGTGTTTATCTATCCGCTTTGCACCGTGAAAAAAAAGAGAAAGAAATGATGCGAGTGGATTGTCAGAGTGTGTCTGCGCAGAAACCACGAGCAAAACCTTCCACTGAGTCATGGTATCCACGTTTAGTTCCCGTGAAGTCTTTTATTTCCTAATGAGTGGTTTCATTGATTTCTCCAGGGCTGACAACCAGTGCACACCTTTTAATTCGGGGTACGCGCACTCCCGTCGTGCGCGTCCATGTCGAGTACTCCTTCCATTTTTTGGGCCAAGGTCTTTTCTCGTGTTAACCTATATCTTCTCGATACGCTCCTTTTGTGCCTGTCTTTAAAAGATCTCTCCACACGTAGTTCGTCCCCATCTTCTCTTCTTTCTGCTGCTTTTGCTTTCGTTTTATTTAAGCTGGGTTGTTTCTTTCACATCCTCTCCTTTTTTCCATCACTGCCTCTTTCTTTCTTGGTGTCTCTTTCCTGAGAGGCTTAGAGGTGATGCCAGTCTGCAGATTGTGACAGATTGGAGTGAATTAAACCTTTTGTCCCCCTTGTGGCTCCTATCTAACCAATTCAATTGGCTCATTACTTTCAGGATGAAGGAGCTGAGGGGCTGTGTCAGAGCACTAAAATGGGATTGTTATCACAAATCTAACAGGAAACTGATTTTTTTTTTCTCCTTTGCTCTTTTTTTAAACTCAAACCCAATCTTAAGTCTGAGTGCTTATTTCTTCAAAAGCCACAGCAGCCCTTTAGAAGATTTCTGGCACAATAAATCAGTGCTTTTAATTTTTAATCCAAATCTCTTACGAGCCAGCAGGTCGTATTTTTGTTGTTGTTCTTGGATTTCAGTGTGTTTCTATGACTTTGTGCTCAAAAACTGGGTGCTGTCCGTGGTGCTGAACAAGTCTGAAAACAGGGTGCTTTCCGTGGTGCTGAACAAGCCTAGGAGAGCAACTTGGGCACATCCACTCGTTTGTGCAATTTTGCAACTCCACTTTGATTCACACTCGTTTCTGACCACTCTGGCATTTCCTCCAACATGTTAGGAAGTGTGATTATTTCTTCGTGAGCCCACTCCTCTGTGCCCTCTGATCTTATCTTTATACCTCATCGGTCTATCCCTCCAATCATGCTGTGTCATTTCTCGGAATTGTTTTTGAGTTCACGGTGACCCTGCCTTGAACTCTTTAACTTAAACTTTTCAGCACCAGTCGACTGTTACTGTGGCAGCAGGAGCTGAAATTGGCCTGCCGTGTGATTTAGACCCCCCGGTTAAAGAAGGAAAGTTAAGACCAGGGCAGTGGGAAACTCATGTGCCGCTTAAGCCCATGCAAATCCTCAGTTGTTCCCTTGTGTGGCAGATGACAGTGCCAATTTGCATCCTGCCCTTTATGTATCTTGTAAGTTTTCCTTTTAATCTCAGTGGCTTTACATCTTTCATGTGTTTGTCTGACTGGACTTTTTGTGGTTGTGGTTCCTCACTTCTGTCTGCCCCATTAGTAATGCACTCCTTACTTCATCTGCTTCTTTCAGCCTTTCAGATGCCCAAACTTGTCATTTCTCAGACTATTTCTCTAATGTGTACCCTCTACCATCACCCAGTTCTGTTCTTACACATCATTATTGTGCCTAGCGCACAAAAGAAACTCTATTCATCCCCGCTGCTGCATAGAAACCGAGGGAACTTCTATAGTGGTCACATCTCCCACAATGGGTGTCCAGATAAGACGAGACCAGGCTTAATCTTTAAGAGTTTGTTCCCCAGTAGACTACTTTTTTTTGTAACCAGACTTCTCAAAGACTCAAAGGTTTGTCATACAAAGAGAGAGCAGAATAATAAAGTGGTTCTCATGTTTTAGTCATTATTTGACATTAAAGTTTCTGTTGTCACAGCCGTCGGAGGTGCACGATAAATGGCCCATGCTGTTAAATTAATTTGCGACCCTGAGCGTTACTTTTTTAAGTCATTATTTTATGCAGATGTATTGTCGTATGCTTAATAGGTGTGAATAATTGATTTGCAGTTTCTGTGCAGCAAAAAGGGGGTCAGGATTTACAGGGGGTGATGCAAGAAACTGTGGAGATTTTTATTAATGACCGTGAAACAGTGTAGTGTGAGTTCAAATAAGAGCTCAGAGCAGCAGTGATATGCTGAGGAAAGGCTCAAGCGCACATTTTTCAAACCTTAAAGCAACGTGTTACATCAGCTGAAGAACATGGATGATTCCACTCCCGTCCTCTACTGAAAGAACAAGAGGTTGAAGCTTGAGTTGTTGTTTAAAGAAGTTCTTTTGCTTTCTTTCCAAGCTCCTTAGATTACCATGACCTGGATGACTGAGAACCTACACAGATGAGTTGCTACATGTTTACCAAAAATAGATGGTGTAAGGGTGAAAAACCATCCCTGGTGTGGTGAAAATCAACTCTGGTCTCAAGCTAAGGGTTATATTTTAAAGTGGCTACTTAATTCTAGAGCGCAATGGTTAGCACTGTTGCCTCACAGCAAGAAGGTACTGGGTTCATATCCACCATCGGGGCCAGGACCTTTCTGTGTGGAGTTTGCATGTTCTCTCCGGCTCCCTTCCACAGTTCAAAAGCATGCAGTTAGTGGGGTTGGGTTAATTAGTGATTATAAAGAGGTGGAAATGGTTTTCTGTGACCTGTCCAGGGTGTACCCTGCCTCTCCCACAATGGCAGCCCCATGACGCTGAATTGGATAAGCAGAAGAGGATGGATGGATTACTTATTCTACCTCTAGCCCACAGTTTTGATGAACACAGCCCTGAAAAACGATGTTTCCTTAGTAAGCACTAGGACACTAGAGTAGTTTTTAGTGGCTTATGTCAGATTGCAGTGCTTATTTAATGCTTCTATTACACTGTCAGGTTTTATTTATTTCACCTTAATTGCTGCACACACAGGAAGAATGTGAAAGCCACAAACTAAAAAAGTGTGCAGCTGCTGATAAAGTCATTGCAAGTCATTACAGACACATCTCCAGCATCTAAGTGATTTCAAATGTTGACAGTTGGACCTAATTAGGTGTCTAAAGCTAGAGAAACATATTTTTCTAAGGAAACCAGTTAAGAATGTTTAAAGATTATAAGATCATACATAGGGAAATGTGTAAAGAAATGCAAACACCATGATTAATTAGTGGGAGTGTCTGCAGGTGAGTCACCACACACTATGCAGCTCAAAAAAACCTGTGTTAATAAGGTAAGGGAAAAACCAGGGTGAAGACCGTCTGGCAGACACTCACGTCTGCTCATTAGGCTCATTAAGCTCGTTAGGCATGTTGTGCATCGTAGTAACTGAAAGCAGTTCTCTCTTCTCTTCCTTCGTCTGGATTTAAAGAGATTTTTAGCAGGAAAAGCAAAGGGGGCAAGTATAAGATTTTGAAAAGTGAAAGGAACGTCAGCCTCATGTCCTCCACTTTTGCAAACACTGCAGTGAATACAAATCAAAGGAAAATATTCAAACTCTCAGGCTGACAAGTCATCTTCATTATTGTAATAAACCTCACAATATAGCTAATAATGTATAACAAATTACAGTAAGCATCAGCCTTCTCTGTGTTTCGCATGCCTCCATTACTTATTAAGCTGATGACACTGAACAAGATTCTAAATTAAGCAGAGGCTACACAGACACAGAAACTCTTAAATCTATACAGACAGCATGTTCACTGAGTTTTCAGAGAAGTCGTTCCCGGTCAACCAGAATTAAGTCACAGAAAGACCATGTGTGAGTCACGTAAGACCTCAACTCTCCTTCCTAATCTGTGTATCTGTTGCTCTGCTTTTTTTTTAGTCCTTCCATAATTTTATTTGTGAAGTCATCATTCGTTTTGTTGGCTCCTCTCTAACCTTAAACAGGATTGGTTGCCAGTGAATGTGTCACTAACTCATCTTTAGCAATAACAAGGCAGGACAGGAGGATAGCCTGTAGCTCTTTTTCCCCATGTGAGCGTGTCACATGGCTGTCTCAGAGTTTCCCGTCTCTAATGACCTCCCCTTAGTGAGCCCTTCCATATCTACCTATATTTCTGTCTGCAGTTTTGATGTGCCTCTCTCATCCTGCCTTCCAGATGAGTACGTGTAGCAGCCGTGCGTTAACCATCCTGTCCACAGTGTTCGGCGCCTGCGGACTGTTGCTGGTTGGGGTGGCTGTGTCCACAGACTATTGGCTCATAATGGTGGAGGGAATCATCCTACAGCAGAACCAGAGCCAGGAGGTGAAGATGGCGCTCCATTCAGGCCTCTGGAGAGTTTGCTTTGTGGCTGGTAGGAAGATGCAGCACATGTATATACATATATGCAAAGAATGACTGAATTCATATTTGATCATCACGCAGTGACAAACACACAGAAAGAGCAGCAGAGTGAGAGAGCAGAAATCAGAGAAAAGACAGATAGCAACCTTCCGGCCTTTGGAATCATAGCTGTCACAAATCATGATCGTTACCTGTGAGCAGGACTGCAGAGACCCACATGCTCTTTTGATTTTAGTGTGTTTCTTCATGCACCACTGACTTTGATCCTTGACCAACCCCAATATTTTCCACCTTTTGTGGTTGCTCACAGGATCAGAAAATGGGAGATGTGTTGCGTCAGAGTATTTCACCGAGCCCGATATAGAGATCACCACTGAAAACACTGCGAACATCCTGAGTGAGTAAAACACAGCAGCGGCATTACACTTCATCTACTGTGTGAGAGCCTGCGGCGGTGTCCCCCTGCTGACTGTTTGAGGGTACTGATGTTTGAGTGCAGCAGTTCATCAGTGTTAAAATTCATCAGCAGGTTCTGTAAGCTGACAAGTTTGAGAAAAAGAAATCCAAAGATGCTGAATTTAGAAAAATTATTCATCCAGTGATTCAAAGGTTTTATTTTTTCACGGTAAAGACTTTGCATGAGGTATAATACATTTTGTGTTAAACCCTTCAGATTGCAGTAGATTACCAGTGAATTAGTAAATTCAGTTATTTAACTCCATAATCTTATAGATATTTCACTACATTATTTATTATATCCTATATTATCTTTTTCATCTCATAATGACAATGAAAATGTTATTTATATAGCACCTATTAAGTGTAGGACTGTGTTAATAAAAAGGGTTTGAGTCTGTTTTTGAATGTATGCACAGACAATGTATCCACACTAACTGAAAGCACCCTTTGTGGACTGAAATCTGACTCTGAAAACGTAAAAGATTTGAACCTGATGACCTCAGTGGTCTGTCTGGGTTGTAGAGAGTGAGTGATTATATTTTTGTATATCTGCAATTGCTGTAAAGCCATTTATTTATATATTGTTGTCAGAAGTCAGAAAGAAGAAAATTACAAGGAATTAGAGGGGGGGGGGAAATGACAAATTCCTGTTGTCTCCAAGTGGAAATGTTTGTGTTTTACAAGTTTTATAGGACTTTCCTCGTAGACGTGACCCCATTGTAAAAAAAATAAAAAAATAAAAAAGTTTATTCGATTCATGCTCAATTCATCTAGGATGAGACATAAGTCATATGAAACATGCAAGACATAAAAAATAATGTAATTTAACTCTTTTAAGGCCAACATTATCATCTCCTCTCTCCCCAGTTTAAGGTCACATCCTAAAACGTGCATTTAACACTGTGACCTCTCCTTCCTCCAGAGATGGTGCGTACAGCCACGCCCTTCCCGATGGTGTCGCTGCTCTTTGTCTTCACTGCCTTCGTCATCAGTAACATCGGACACATCCGACCTCAGCGCACCATCCTGGCCTTTGTGTCCGGCATCTTCTTCATCCTCTCAGGTGGGACCCATTACTCATGTCCTGCTGTTACTGCTCCCTCACTCTGTGATTGATTACAGCGTCCTGGTGTGTCCTGTGTCACACATGCAGACACTCCATCACAGCTCTATTTCTGGTCTGTGATGCAGGTGTGGGGACTGTCAATAGAAAAGGTCAATGGATTTGCTTTGAATGTTCCCGCTGGGTTTTTCATTTGACTTTGTCTCGTATAAACTTTATTAACTTGTTAATTAGGAGTAGCTCTTCCTCCATATTTTAGTGGCATATTTTTTAAAAGAGTGTTAAAAAAATTTTGCAAAAACCTTTGACTATTTCTTAAGCAGCTTAAGCAGGTTTTTCAGCAGCATTTTCTTCATTAGTGCAGCCAGCTTGTTGAACAGCAGATGGCGGTAATGCTCCCGTTTCTGGTGCTCAGCCTGATCGTCAGTGGCCACATTGGGGCTTGTGTTCTCTGGCGGTTCTTTCTCCTAACACGCACTTTTGAGGAGGAAGCGTGACTGCAGAGCTCAGAGGAGTATCACGGAGAGTCTGATATGATGACTTCGACATGCCATTTCAGAGTATACGAGGTAATAAATGTTATGTAATGAAGGTTGCATAATGTTTATAGCCTATGCTGGAGTGTCACAGTGTTTTACTTTATGCCTTATTTTGATAATAGGGTGATAATAAGGTGCAAGTGTATCAAATTGCTTACATACTCTGCTGCACTAAGCCTCTCTGTGCTCCTGCCTTCCCTACTACACACCCCTCTCAACCCTCCCTCCCCAGCCCCTCTCCTTCCTCCTATTCCTTTCCTCACCCCTTCATTCAAAGGATATTATTTCTGAGTCATTGTTGCTGCAGTGGTGTGTGTGGAAGGATGTTCCACTGGCATCCCTGACGCAGTAGTCTGGTAAATATTGTAGTTTGTATTGGCAGGCTGGGTGCAATGGCACCCTGTTCTGGTTAATATAACAGTATTCAGCGCAGGAAATAAAAAAAAACAGCATGGGGCCACAGATGTTTAATCTTGGTTAGAGGCTCTCCCGCTCTCTCTGTTACTTGCTTTCCCTCCCTCTCTTTTTCTGTTTATCTCTTCCCCCAACAAACACACCACAGATGAGCTGCGTATGCACGCCTCCTTGCACCATTTACCTTCATGTTTGCTTCCCCTTTGTCTCACACTCAACGCTTCTTCTTTTCCTGCCTCTGACGTGTGCACGTGCCTGTGTGTTCCTCTGGATTTTCAGGCATTAACTCAGATAAAGATGTACTTCTGCTGCAGGATTGACAGCAGCACGGTTTCTGCATTTCCCACGCGTTTCAAATTTAAGTCAACAACGAAACCAGGCCATTCACGTAGAGGGCATAAGCACTTGACAGCCCTGTGGTGCACTTGAATGTTGCGGTGAAATATTCATATTTGCTGCTTACAGCATGATGCTGTCTTTGAATATTGATTCTGTGATGTTGGCCATATGTTGCATCTCATAATTTTAACATAGCCAAAGTAAGGTGGAGGGCAGGTAAGTGTTCCTGGAAAAGAGAGGTTTAAATGTTGTATGGGATGCTTCTGGCTGATTCCAGATCATCCGTTCACTTTTGAAAGGCACTTCTGTTTCCAGTACAGTGAATATACTGAATTTTCACTATAACATATTCAAGTTTTCACAGCATGCTGCATCAGTTCTGACTGCATGACTTTAATTAGCATGCTATGTTAGAGTAGCAGAATTATTCTCTTTCTTTTGTTACATTTTAAGTGGTGTTTTTTTTCGGGATTTCTTCTTCTTCTGCCTTAAGTTAAATAGCAAGTAACTGTTAACTGTTTAATAAAGAGAAATATCCTTACATACACCTAATCAGAAACAGCAGTCATTATAAGAGAACCTTATAATACTTAAATTATAATTTTCCTCCCAGTAATTCATTTTCCCACCTTTCATACCCTGACATGCTGCCAGTCTGTCTTAGTGAATTAAGTTATTAATTAAGTTGTGCTAACATAATAAGACATTTTTATAATGAAGATTTATTATTATGTATTTATGTATTTATTTATTTGCCTGATGAGGATATGAATGACATACAGTATGCCAGCATGTTCATTCATCCACTCATATATTAAAAAGAATGTGGCTTTCCTTGTAATGTGTTGCAATCCTCACATCATAGCAACTAAAGGATTTGAAACTTTTTTACGGGATTATGTTTGAGGTGGTTAAAGGTATGTTAAGCACTTGGTTATAGAAACACTGGTGTTATGGTTAAACCTGGAAAAACTCAAAGGTGGTGTGACAGGTTACGTTGATATATGCTGATATATCCTTTTTAAATCAAATTCTCACAGAAGTGCTTTTGAATCCTGAACCTAGTTACATGTTAACTGCATGTTAAAATCATTTGCCGCTGAAAGTAATCCACAGTGACAGTATGCTCTATTTTATTTCTTTTTATTTTATTTTTTGCAAAAAGAATCTTATTTTTTAAAAAGACTGTTTTCATTGTAAAAGGAAAAATGTTCAAAGGTCTTTGTGAATAACTGATATGAAATTTCTCGTCTGTCTCTCTTGTGTCTTTTCCATTTCTTTATCAGTGTAAGTATTTTGAAAGCTAATTAGTTGGCGTGGCCCCTCCCCATCTTTCTCTTTCACTCTGCACACATTGGTGTGGCTGTCTGGATCACTTTTGTATGTGACTTTCTTTCTTACACTCGGTGTCATTGTTAATGTGCTGTGTGCAGGCCTCAGTCTGGTGGTGGGGCTGGTGCTCTACATCTCCAGTATTAATGACGAGGTGATGAACCGTCCCAGAGAGCCTGAGCAGTTCTTCAATTACCACTACGGCTGGTCCTTTGCCTTCGCTGCCTCTTCCTTCTTACTCAAAGAGGTCAGTCGAGGCTCTGTGTGTGCTAGTTAGAAAATATGGGAAAGAGAGTGAGAGGCCCTTTTCAGACATGAAAACGTGAAGCTGCTTCATCTTTTTGTTAAAGCACAGCATTTTGTCATTCAGACATGGTTCGCTTATACAATATTTTCCTCACTGCTTCGTTAAAATATTCCCACTGCATCAGGGGCATCTCCAGATTCCCATTCCTGTGTTAGGTGTCTGCCTCAGAGTATCAGAGTGTGCAAAAGCACTATATTGCCAAAAGTATTCACTCACCCATCCAAATCAATGAATTCAGGTGTTCCTTCCTTTGTACACCTGTGGCCACTTCCATGCCACCTTTACAAGTGCGAGCGTGAAATTTCCTCGTGGCTAACGGTCAGCTGTTAGTGGTTTTATAACGAAGTGGAAGTGAGTGGGACTGACAGCATTTTAACTATGAAGTGATAAGCCACGTAAAATCACAAAGCAGGGTCAGCAGATCCTGATGCTTTTAGATTAGCTCAAGAACAGTGCATAGAGAGCTTTATGGAATGGGTTTTTATGGACACCCAGCTGTATCCAAGCCTTACATCACCAACCACAAAGTAAAGCGTCAGGTGCAGCGGTGTAAAGCACGCTGTCACTGGACTATAGAGCAGTGGAGATGTGTTCTCTGGAGTGACAAATCTTCTCTTCTCCATCTGGCAATCTGATGGACGAGTCTGGGTTTGGCAGTTGCCAGGAGACCGGTAGTTTTTGAGTATAGGGGATTATGGGGGATTCTAGTGTGGGGTTGTTGTTCAGGTCTGGGCTCAGCCCCTTATTTCCAGTGACAGGAAATCTTAATGCTTCAGCATACAAAGACATTTTAGACAATTTCATGCTCCCAACTTTGTGGGAACACTTTCGGAACGGCCCATTCCTGTTCCAACATGACTGAGCACCAGTGCATAAAGGAAGGTCCATAAAGACGTGGATTAGCCCTGACCTTAACCCGACAGAACATCTTTTTTGAATTAGAAGGGAAACTGTGAGCAAGGCCTTCTCATCCAACGTTAGTGTCTGATGTCACAAATGCCCTTCTGAAAGAATTGTCGAAAATTTCTGTAAACACACTCCTAAACCTTGTGGAAAGCATTCCCAGAAGAGAAGAAGCTGTTATAGCTTCAAAGTGTGGGCCAACATCATATTAAACCGTATGGATTAAGAATGGGATGTCACTCATGTTCATATGTGTGTGATGGCAGACGAGCAAATAATGTGCTGAAAGCAAGCAAAATGTAGTTTTTATAGTTTACCCTTTAAGCCGCACAGTGATTATTTCCAAACCTCGACCGTTATCAGTTCTGTTGTTAGTAATATATTGTGTCTATATTACATATTGTGCTGGTGGTGCAGGGGTTAGGTCTGTCAGCCTCACAGCAAGAAAGATATTGGTTTGAATCTTGTGGTGGGCGTGGGACTCCCTGTGTGCAGTTTGCATGTCCTCCCTGTCTCTTCACTGGTTTCCTCATGGTACTACAGTTCTAAGATTCTGGATAAAGCAGATAAAGTGCTTAAGTTGCATTGATTAAAGCATTTTATGAACGTGTTTAAAAGTGATTTATACTCTAATGCACTGTAGAAATTTGGGTGGCTGTAGCTCAGGTGGTGAAGCAGGTTACCTAGTAATTGGAAGGTTGGTGGTTCGATTCCAATGTGCATGCCAACTATTGTTGGGCCAAATGCATCCATCAGAGTGTGAATGTTAGATAGAAAAATATTAAGAGCATTGAAAAAAGTGTATCAGGACACAACAGACTCGAAGATCACTTCTAACCAAATTTTCAACACAATCCTTATTTTTGAAAGACATTTATGTTTTCCCATAGTCTCTATGACTCCTTCTTGGTTTTTATTGTGCCATTCCTCTTAAAAAAAATATATATCCTAGAAACACACCTACACTAATCAATTACTTTTGCTTCACATCTGTCGAAAAACATTGCCAGTATTGACTGTTGTGAAGTATAACAACACTTTTGAACACTACAATTTAAAGTGTCCTATCAACACTTTGTTGTTGTTTCCACTAGTGTAACTAAGAGCAGGATCTCTGCAGCTGAGAGAAAGCCGCGATACACCGCTGGCACACAGGCTTCAAGAGAAAGACTTTTCTTGTCTCTTGTGGATTTAGAATAGCAAAAATGCATCATGCCAAATGTCCCCATGTTAGGGTGAGAGTTTAACAGCTCACAAAGTAACGGAAGAGACACGTGAAGTTGTAATATTGTGCCTGCTTTCCTGTAATGTGATTGGAGGTAGTTCAAACTTGTGCTGCTTAAAAATTGACACGCCAGCATTAAGAAAAAGTGACCATGTGGTCACACAGAAATGAAGCTGATGTTGTAATATATGAGAGATGTCTGACAGTGTGTGCTTGAGTGTCTGATTGCACACGTGCAACACAGTTTGTATGGTGCAGGTACTCCCTGCTGAGTGTGATGATCTGTATTCTGAAGGTAATGTGAGGTATCAGTGGTTATGATGTAGAACAGCAGGTTTCCTACAGCTGTGCTCATGTGTGAATTCATGCATGGTGCAGTTTCACGTGAGTCCTCATCTTCACATATCCCTTCCTTCTCTCCTTCTTCCTCCCCCTCCTGCAGCTGCCTCTCTCCTGTCATCAGTGGCCCTGCTCTTAATGTGGTGCAGTGGCTGATTCAGTGTAAACTAACTGTCTCCTCCGATTTTTCCCTCGTCTTTTCTTTTCTCCAGACTCCTTGTTGGCTATTGTTTTACCTTTAAATTTATTTTATACATTCTTCTTCATGTCTCCTTTTATTAGTCATTTATAATCACATCCCACACACCTACTCGTTACTGTTTCTTTGAAATGTTGTTTCTGAACAAAATACGCACTGTCACATATAATCTAATCTCGCTCATCTCTTTAGGGGGCCGGTGTGATGTCAGTCTATCTGTTCATGAAACGTTATGCAGAAGAAGAGATGTACCGCCCCCACCCTGCGCTCTACCGCCCCCGCTTGTCTGAGAGCAGCGACTATAGCGGCCAGTTCCTCCAACCAGACTCCTCCTGGCCTCCACCAAAACGTGGACGCAGCACCTCTGAGGCCTCCAGCGACATCTCCATCCAGCTTAACCAGACTCCGCCAGCCCCATCAAAAAGCAACCTCCAAGCGGTTGGTCCGGGCAGCCCACCTTCTGGCTCTTCTTCCGCAGGAAGCTACCAGATGCCCCCACAGCCTACCGGTTATCCCTCCACACACACCCTGCCCAGGTCTCACTCCTCACATCCCCAGGGCCAAGCTCTTCCAATGGCCATGCCTCCATCACCCGTACCTCCCCCTCATTATCACACACACGTGCACATGAGCGCTTCCCCCTGTTAGGAATAAGGAGCTTCAGGAAGGAAAGTAGACTCTTCATAATCATGTACATTTATATGTGATGACAGTAAATGTTGAGCTTGAATTGCAGATCATGTTAGAGGAAGTGGAAGGAGACCAAATATATTTTCAAATGTTAGTTTTGGAGCAAATATGAACTGAGATCAAGGGCAGTTTTGGAGATTGAACGGGAAGCTTTAACAAAAACTGTGGACTGAGAGAAACAAATAGGACAAAACATGGAAGAAGGGAGAAATAAATGGGAGGAAAAAGTGATTCCTAGAAAGACATAGAAGGTTAAGCTGAGTTACAGAGGAGATACCAGCGAGGGAGAGTGAGGCAGGCAGAGCGTGGGGCTGCGGTATAATACGGAGATACTGCAGTGCTGCAGGAAATTTGTATGCACTTGGAAATGTACAATGCAAAACACTCTTCACAAAGAGAGAATGCACATAGCTTTTTTTTTTTAAACATACATATACTATGCCGATACATGAACTATGTACATTTTTACCAAATGGCAAATGCAGTTAAATATTCTATTGTCTTCTCTGAATTTAGTAAATCATCAATTCAGTTTCACAACTCACACTGTCAAGTTAGAGTGATCAATATCATGAATTAAAAATAGTTTTAAAAAGAAGTTAAGTAATGCTGAATTGAGAAAACTGTGTATGAATATTGTGTGAAAATAAAAAAAACACAGAAATGGATGATACAATGAAACATCGTCAGGAGAAATCAACTTACTGTTTTACATCTTTGTATAAGATACAAATTTCTAACTTGCTGTATATAATTGCTCACGAGGGTGTCTGTAGTAAACTGTAAATGAAGCTTTGGCACAAATTACATCAACGAAAGGTCTGACTCATTCTGCTTTGGAGGAAGACTCTGCAACAGGCGCACCACAATCAGCAACACGCCCTCAGGATGCAGGCATGCTGGTTTGAAGGAGGAACCACCCAACAATGATACAGGGGGCTGATGCCCTCTACTGGCCACTGTCCTGCACTGACCCCGGTAGCAGCCATGGGTCTGGTTCACTACTTTAATGCACTCTTCCTGCTTCCCTGACCTCCACTGTGTGTCTATGGCTGGTGCAGCACAGATGACAAAGTTACACTCATGTAAGGAATGTATGACGATGATGAGACGAGTGTTTGTGAACAATACAAATCAGGAGTGACACATAACTTTAAAGACTGATTAGAAAGATTTTAAAAGCTTTGTAGCTGTAAATGTCAATCTGGAAAAAGTCACAACTAAGTATTAATTGCATTTTTACTTGCTGCTTAACGAACAGCGGCACTCACCATTAAAGGCAACATTTAATTTAACATTTTATTATTGCAGCATTGTTTGGCAGGCATTTGTGACAGCATTAGTACAAAGTTTTTAGAATATCTGAAATAATGTGAAAAACTAAAAAATATAATATTGATCTCTTTCTGTGTGTTGATGAGTCTCTGAGTGATCCCTGTGTCTATGAAATGCCGACAAATGACGATTAAAAATTTGTTATAATTTTTCATTGCAGTTCCAGAGTTTTCAACATATTCAGCTTGCTCTCAGGCAGGGAACATAAAATCCTCACATAATGATGCAGATTTTTTTCAGTAATAATTAACATGATTTATAGATTTTAACTGTGTTTTCATAAGTTTTACAACTTTTCCTTCCCCTTGGCTATTCATAAAACACTAACAGATAAACATTTAAGTGAGAGAAAAGTTTACACTTTTCCACTTACTAAAGAAACGTCTGTTTTGTTTTTTGTTTTTTACACTGGATCCACATTAAAAAAAAACAAAAAAACAACAACAACAAAAACAAATAAGGATATTTGACTTTCTGTTTTATAATTACAGGACAGTCTGGGAAATGAGCTACTAGAACTTTTTCAGTAAGTTTACACATTTATTTCTGACAATTTTAGCACAAAGAGTCATGCTGACCGATTTCTTTCATTTACTGCAACAGCATTTCTTTATCACGCAGAAGAATTGAGACACGTTGTTGAAAGTGCACTTCTTTTTCTTATATCAAGATGGCGATTAAAGGCATAGTTAAACTTCTTCACACTGACAGAAAGGGGAGTTTCACTGGTCCGGCCCATGATGTACAATGAGTTTGACATCCCTGCTCTAGAAGTTGAACGCTTGTTAAATGATGCAGAGTATCACAAAACCCAGAGCAAGGCAAGAAGAACCTGCACATCAGAAACATAATTTTTTCCTCTATAACAGACGTATTTGCTGTTTGTTTTAAGGTGCATCTCTCACAGCGAGACATCCCTATAATAGTGTGTATGGGCTCATTATAAAGATCACTGTGATGCTGGAGAGAGGGAAACACACTGATGTCCTTCACTGCATGAGTGGGATTAAAATTATAGCTCACAGCTCACAAGTATAAAGTGAGATCATTGTGATGTCATATTTCACTTACATGCAGGGTTATACACTCCCCTGTTTTTTCTTTAAGCATTTGCACACATTGGAATTGAGATGACACCCAGTGTACCTGCAGCTGTCTTTGTTGATTGTGCTGTTGCAGTTAAGGGGTCAAGTGCCTTGCTCAGGCACACCTCAACAGTAGCTGTTGAAGTTTTTCTCCAGTCAGTTAAAGTCTGCTTCACTAAATGACTTTGGAGCAGCTGAAAATAACTTTCCCTTTTAATTCTCAGAAGTATTTAATAATACTTTTATAACTCCTAAACTCCTTTCATCTCTGCAACTCTTTGTTTTTCCATCTCTATCCCTAGCCTCATGATTCGTTTGCCTCATGATTATATAAAAGAGTGTAGCTGTGCTTGCTTCTGCGGAACAGCCTGATCTTCTTCCACATTACCAGCTTTCTAAAATAAAAAATGGGCAAAAGAATCCTTTTTTTAGTGTTTCAAAGATACTAATGCTGTCTAATCTGGTGCTATATGATGCAGGCAGAAAGTCACTGCTTTTAAAAAGTTGACCTCTGACACTCACTTTGCTCTGCTGTACATCAATAAAACTTTTGATATGGGTTCATTGTGCTCTGTTTGCACCTCTGTTGTTAGATGTTCGAAATGTTGCCATTTCATTTTAATTATTTTATATATTATAGCACTACTACCACTACTACTACTACAATATTGTAGTAATGTGATTAGACAGTGTCCTGGCTTCTGGCTGCTCTCTGTGATTGAGGGAACCTGCAAGTGGATGGATGCTGTACTGCAATGAACCACTGGGTGTTAACCAGACTCCCTCGTCAGTCATGGCACGCCAGCACAGCCTGAGGGCAACAATTGATCAGAGTGTTGTATGGGTGCATGTGGCTGCATTTGCTGGCATGTGTGCTTGTGTTTATCACAGTGAGACTTGAGAAAATGATAAGAATTAACAGTGAGAGATATAAAAAAATGTTACTTATTCCTGTCTCCAAAAGCAGGGATGTCTGTGCTGAACACTGTCTCTTTTAAAAGTGTGACACAGTAAGACAGAAATGCCAGTTTTTGGTGAAGGTCACAAAGGAAGTACAAAAAAGGAGGGCATCGTGTAGGTGAACTAATAATACTTACAGTGTAACAGCCTCGCTGTGGTTTATGACCAAGCCGTAACTCATATCAATCTTTAGAAAAAAAAATTAACACACATATTTCTGACTGAAATTAACCATTATTAATTAAAAATGAAGTTCAAGATGCTAAACGTGCATAGATCCATATGAGGTGCAGCATGCCTGGTTTGACATCAGAAAGTCAAACATCCACAGTCAATAAAACTAAAACAATGTGTAAACTCTGCTGTGTGATCATCTGGACTGAGGGTTTCCTGTGTGCGTGCGCCTCTCCTGATGAATGAAGCCCGACTGCAGCTGCAAACAAGTGAGATTAAACCGTGGCCTGTGCTTGTTTGGACACTTTTCTGCAATAATGTACTTTACACCATGAGCGTGTGTTGACTTCTGTTTTCCTTAGCCTTTTGTTTGTGTGTATACATACAGAGTTTCGTGTGTGTGTGTGTGTGTGTGTGTGCGTGTGTGTGTGTGTGTGTGTGTGTTGAGTGGATCTCTCTTTTCACCATCACCATTACTGCATGAAAGACCTGTCAGTCTGTATTAGGTTCTGCCTCTTCCCCTCTGTGTGTGTGTGTGTGTGTGTGTGTGTGTGTGTGTGTGTGTGTGTGTGTGTGTGTGTGTGTGTGTGTGTGTGTGTGTATGTGTGGACGGGTATTAACATCTTCATGGGGACCAAAAATTGGTAGTTTACTATACTTGTGGGGACAATCAGCCCTCGTGGGGACCAAAATCCCGGTCCCCACGAGTTTGAAGGCATTTTTGAGACTCAAAATGTGGTTTTAGTGTCAGGGTTACAATTAGGTTATGGTTAGGTTTAGGGTCAGGGTCAGGGTTAGGCATTCATTTTTGATGGTTAGGGTTAGGGTAAGCGGCTAGGGAAAGCATTGTGTCAATGAGATGTCCCCACAAGGATATAAATACACACATGTGTGTGTGTGTGTGTGTGTGTGTGTGTGTGTGTGAGAGAGAGAGAGAGAGAGAGAGAGAGAGAGAGGGAGGGAAAGGTTGAACTAGGCAGTAAAGCCATTTTAAAGCTATTGAAGGTCATTGTTCGCTCACTCTGTTTTATGCACACTAAATGCTGTGTGAGGTCAGCAGCTCTGGCTTCATTTTTATAGATCTGCGCGTGAAATAATCCGATCTATACCATCAGCAGTGAGATCCCACACCAGCTGTGTAATTTCCCCAGATGATTTGATCATTTTACCACAAATATTACAGCGCTACTGCTGAATTTCCGTTTTTGCTGATATTGCTGATACACTGATATTAACCTGTGGATGTTTGATTCCTCTTATAACCCCCCCCCCTCTCTCTCTCTCTCTCTCTCTTACTCCTCCCCCTCCTTCTCTCTCCCTCTCTCTGCAGGGCTGCGCTTGTGCTCCATTTCCCAGAACTACCAGCGCGGCCCTCATCATCAGCACCATCACTACAGAGGAAAAGTGTCCCACTGGCGCTCCATCAAGTCGCTCTCCAGTAAAGGAAAAAAGAAATATCGACATCAATAACACTCGCGCACTTACGAGCTGGTCATAATAGGCTACTTACGAGGGCGCAGCCATGAGCGTGTGGCACACGCTCCAATAAGCACATCCAGACCAATTCCCTCAATATAAGAGGGGGGGGGGTGAGGGGGGTCATGCCTTCGTAGTGATCTCGTAGCACAACATAGGCTACTGTGGGAGATTTCATCTTGTGTCGATGATCCAACCTCATTCACATTTAGCGTGGAGTTTTAGTGTGATGCGACAAGTTGCTCGCGCCGCGCGCAGTGTGGAAGAAATAGATGGAGGAGCAGACAGGCGGGCGAGCGCTCATCCAACCGGAGGGGAGGGGGAGACGCATTCTCCCCGAGTACACACAAGCAGCGGCCACATCCACTGTAGACAAATCCGTGTTCAGTGACGTGTTTTGTACTAGCCTTTTTTTTAATATATACACACACGCTGAACCATTTTCCATCTCAGACTTAAATTTAACCGGGACCTGAGACTTCACTCTTTTTTTTTCTTTTTGCTCCTAAATTCATGATTTTTAATCACCCCTTTCGAGTTAATTATTTATTTTGTTGCCTCGATAGACCCGTTATTTAGCGCCGTCCACCTCCTCTCTCCTGTTCCCTCCATCCCCTTCTCTCTCTGGGAGTGCAACGCGCTGCGAAGCTCTGAAATTTAAAAAAGAGAGAGAGAGAGAGAGAGCCTGCAGGTAAGACCGCCGTAAGCTTCTTTAAAATGATTATAATTGCATTAAGACACTGTTGTTTTGACTTTGCAGCTTAATGAATGACAGTTCATCCAGGCTCATTTTCATAGCACATTGATTTGTTTCACGTTGCCTGCAACTTAACACACTACTGACAGTGTTGATATCGTAATTCCAGAAAAGAATAATAATATTTCTCAGACTTCCACCACTCCTCTCCATCTCCCTCTCTCTCTGATTAAATGCTGAATGATAATATTCCCACCTATTTTGCGCGGGCCTATAATTAGCGACCGCAACGTCTATTATGCAAATGATCATTTTAATAGCTCGTTTTTAAGCTCTGCCTGCATTCACGCCGCAGCTGTGGAGACTAAAATATCTGCTGCGTTCGCTGACATGATCGGCCGCTTCCCCGAGGATGGAGAGTTATTTCAGCGTGTGCGAATGCGAGTCTCGGTGTGTCATTCGTGTCCCAGTCCGCTGAGTTTTCTCTGTACTGGTCTCTCGATGCTAGGCGTCCATTTTCCACCGTGCAGCCTATGCAGGCAGGGTGATGTGTGTAGCGTACTCTGTTAACAAATGCACCGCAGTCCGCATCACTATAAGTCAGCTCTGCACGCTCTCGGCCCCGTGGCTCTGAGCTCGTATGTGTCTCATCAGTGTGTTATGCACCGCTTTGGAGTGCAGGGCCAGCATCTCATCTTGGCTCCATGTTGAACCTGGGCCACATCATTGCATCAGACGCGTATTTTTTTCCCCATTATTTTCCACAGTCTTCTCTCACTGAACAACCTGTGCAGCTTCGACAGATCCAGAGGTAAAGGGCACCTGACACGCGATCAGCCATTCAGTATTCATCACAGCTCACATCATGTCATTGCTAAAGGAGGACTGAAACGTCTTGAATTGGAGATTATGTAGGAGTGTGCACTGCAGTATTCAGGAGTTTCTGTGCACTGTCAGCAAACAGCACAGTGACTTATACCTGTCTTCATTGTGCCTGCAGACCATGGCAGGTTGCAGCTCTGAGTGTTTTCTCAGAAATTTTCATTATTCAATGAGAAATACGCTGTTGTGCTCGACTACAGTGATGATGACTGTAGCACAAGTTTATACCCACTAAGCTCAGCTTCTCACTGAGTGCTGCATCTATTCCGTTTGGGGACCAGCCTTTGGTTTTAAAAAGCCAGCATAAATGACCGTCAGCTCTCTGCTTTTACACTGTTCATTTATACCCTTGTTTTGTTTTGTTTTCTGTCACTTGATGTTGCAAGTTTACTGTTGAACTTTTCCTGTGTGATCATGCCAAATGTGGGCACTGGGTGGCAGCTAAACTGAAATATTTGTGCATTTCTTAAATATTATCAGCAATGAGATAATGGATGAGAGCCTAAAATTGTTCATTTCTTAACTACACCTCAAATCATTAATTAACTGCGTGTAATTCTGTGCAAATGCATGCAGTTACTGTTTGCGCTATAGCTTCAGTTGTGTGACTTAATGACAGCATAAAGTGCAAGTTTCATGTTACACACTGCACACCGAAAGGGCCTAAAAGGTTCGGTTATGTCTGATGAGAAATCAAAGGTGTCATTTTTGTATCATGGTGCTGCCATTTGCCGCCCACCTCTTTATCAGCTATCAGTGATTCTTTCATTAAGTGCTCTTGGCCCTGTCACTCCCCCTCAGTTCCTCCGCCTCCCACGTGCTAAACACCGTCTGTGCCGTGTGTGTGTGATGTACGTGTGGCCTTGATGATCGTCTCTGTGGATTTTGGATCACTTTCAAAAACCCTGAGTTGGCTCTAAGATCTGCTTTTTACACTCTAAGGTGACTCACTGCAGTCAATACTGATGCGTAGCCCAAACAGGCTGTAGGTGTGATTTAACGCTGGCCAAATTATAATCATCTAATGCTCAAGCGGTCCACAACAATCGAAAAGGATCTCTAACTTTTGACTGTTTCCACTCGTTTACCTGTCTCGCTTAAATTTCACTCCTGGTTGGTCTCTTTCTCTCTCTATCTCGCTTTCTCCCTTTGAGGACAAGCAATTCTGCAATGATCATCACATCTGTCATGTAGCTGTTGTTCAGAGGATCAATGCCTTTGCTGCAATTTTCTTGATGGTCTGAGATTTCACACTGTTCATTCCTCTCTTTAGTGTTGGACTCAGGAGGAAGCCCGGTGCTGTACAAGAGCCACAAATGCCTCAGTTTGAAATACAGCCCCTTAAAAATCTAATCACTGTTCAGTCACATTACTGCATAACTTTTCATCTCTACCCTATGAGTAAAAAGAAACTCCTGCATATGTAAAGAAAGAGTCTAAACTTACACTTGTAGCAAGTCTTGCAGTATTGGGAAAGCTTACATTCAATACACAACACTGCTTATAACTCCAGTGAGCAGAGGCTTTTATCCAAAGCATTCTAAATGACTCCGTTCTCAGTGGCTATGACCCATGCATCAATTAACCCAGAGCTTTAGTGTTTTTAAGTGCTTTGCTTAAGCTTGTATAGCCTAAGAGCAGGGTTGTAAGAGCCTGTGATCGAACCGTGTTGTGTCAGTGATATGCTGTTAGCTGACCTGTCTGTGTGTGCAGGAGCATGCAGCATAAAAACACGACAGAAACCGTGTTAGCATGTCTGATAGGCCAGCACGAGGCTGGAGATACAGGTTGCAGCACCTGTAACTAAATCCCACAAACAGATTACAAAACGGTGGTAGGTGTGAGTGAGAGTCTTGGTTGTTTATATTAGAATATTGAAGCTGCTCACACATGAAACAGATTATGTGACTCAGAGTAGGTGCAGACATATCACTCTACTATTAAGCCTATGAGTAAATAAATGAATGACTATCTGCTAAACATCTGTTTGAGATTAGCTGAATGATTAACAGAGCAGACTCCAGGTCCACAAGAGTTTGCTCATTTACATTTGTCATCAACTCTTTTCCCTATTTATTTATGAAACGATCCAGAAATTATCTGGTATGCAGATCTCGAGAAAACTTTGCTCAACAGTTTCTTAAATAGGCTTATGCGTATTCTCATAAACCTAGGGATGTCACAGGAACCAAGCGTCCTAATGTATCGTTACACACTGAAGAAAAATGACACCCACAAGTGCAGGAAAAACCACACTTGGAAAAGCAAAAACTTCATGATGGTGACTCGTGTAGCTGCCACAAGGCAGTAAGAGTCGGGTTTGAATGTACTTTGTGTTGTTACCCTGAATTCCTAGTTTTTTGATACAGCTGGCATTACCATTGCGAAATCAACTGAAAGGTTTGCAAAGGGTAATGTTAAATGTACAGATGAGGTCAGGATAAGGTACAACAGTGAGTGTCTACAGCCATGTGTAAAACATGCTGGAGACTCTGTCATGTTTGTGGCTGCACTTCAGTCATTGGTGTTGGGGATCTTGTCAGAATTGATAGAATTGGGAAGGAAGAAAAGTACCATCAGATTTTGATCCACCATGCAGTACCATCTGGAAAGCATCTAATTGATAACAGCTTCATTTCTTAGTATGACAATGATCCCAAACACACTGCCAGTGCACTAAAAACATACCCGGATAGAAAAACACACAGTTGAACACTGTCAGTAATGGATTGGTCTCCCTTGGAGCCAAACCATGATTGTTAGTCCAGGACTGATCCGTAGTAAACTCAACATTAGTGAACCAGTCTGGGATCATCTTGACAGAGAACAGAACAAAAGGCAGCCAAAATCCGAAGAAGTGCTTTGAATGTCCTTCAAGAATCCCAGAGAACTATTTCTGAAGACTACTCAAAGAAATGACAGGAACGCTTGCTTAAGAGAGTTCAGGCAGTTGAAAAATAAAGGTGGTCATATCAAATATTGACTTTCAACCTTGTTAGAATTGTGCAAACTGTTTTTGGCTTACATGCTTTATTTACATTTATGTTTGCAAGTGTTTTATTAAATCGCTGCACCTCTTCCCATTTTAATTGCAAAATGTAAAGATACAATCAGTGGCTTTTTCTGGCAACAGGCGTGTTTGGAATCCCAACACAGTCAGCTGATCCAAGCAGAGGTGGACAGAGCGTAGACGAGTAAATAAATCACCAAACATAACAAATGTTCAGGAAATCAGTTTTTGTTTCACATGTCTGAAAGAAAATCTGAATATCATATTTTTAAACAACTGGCTGAGATCTATCAACGAAAAGCTTATTAATTACAACATTTATCATTTTTTAAAATCTTTCTTTGTTGTTCAGTTTATACAAAAATAAAAAACATCCATAACATCACTGCATCAACCTAAGAAATAATGAAGATGATGCGGGAAGTGTTTAACTTAGCATCTTTAATTACATATTTAGTTATGCTACATATGTTGATATTCTGTTTAGTGGGATCGAGGACTCTTTTTTACCTTCTCATTAATGAAGGTTTCATGCATTTGTCTTACACGATGCACTGGATACCCTGTTTGTCAGACAGTTAAAACATCTTTAAATCACCTGCTTGGGCTTTAGGTAAGTTTGATATTTTGTTAACATGAACCAAATCATAAAGAAAACAGGCACCACATTAGAGCTACTCATTTATGATGAATCCTATTAGTTATTTTTACTTTATTTGTATTTAAGTGCATTTCTTTGAACATAAATTATAAATCAACTGAAAAAAATGAAATAAATAATAAATAAATGTGAACTGAACTAAATATGCCACAGCATGACATTGTGTATTTAGACTTTAAGGGAGGTGCAAAAGTGAAGAGGGAGAGGGATTCAAAAACAGAATGAAGTACAATAATCATTTCATCTCAATTCTCTCATTTTATTAATCATTTGAAGCCAAATGGTAATTAAAATTAAATTAACGAGACAGTCATATAACGTATGAATCAGTAATGAAAATCTGTTGTAGGCCTAATTTAACTGCTGATCACACATTACTGGAAGATATCTCCCTGGTTAAACTGGATAGGCACTTGTTTGAGTTTCCCGAAGTCTTGTTGACTAAACTCTGTATTAGAGCAGTAATAAAATAATTATAATCCCCAGTTTTTTTGTCTTTACAAAGGGCAGCTTTCTTCTTGAGTTATTTGCAAGCTTGTTTCCTGGTTAATTTGTTTCTCCCCTGTTGCACTTACATAACAGGATAACTCACTCTTTTATGTATAATAACTATAAATTTAAAGGGCAATTTTGTGTTAGAGTTGCTGTCAGAAAGCGGTTTAATCTGTGAAGACTGGAATATTTAAAGTTCATGGTTGCAAGTGTCCATGTGTTTAAGCATGGATTCACGGGTTCATGAGCATCCAGTCATTCAGAGACACTTTATTTTGAGAGCCTCTTAAACCAAGGTGTTACTGCCACTGCCTCCTCAGGCACTTCTGCTCAGACAGGCAAAGCCTTGGTCACATGGAGTCAGAGGATCTTAGCAGACTCTTCACGAGGGCTTAATGGCAGTTCAGCTACACTTTAAAGTACCTTTTAAAGATGACCTATTTTATGCATTTGTTGTCATCATTTTGACAGTTGTGGGTGTTAAAGGCCGCATATGTGCTTGGTTCGTTTGCGTGTGGATTTCTTCCTATTTTTCTTTCTTTTTTTCTGTGCATCTGTGTTTCTGCATGTGAGCGTGCAAAGATGTAAATGTGCGCCTGCCAGATGTGGGAGCTCAGCAATGAGCTCAGGTGTGTAGCTCTTTCTCATGATTAAGGGGAAAAATCACTGCGGCTACCAAGAGTCACTGCTCTGAATATTTATGCATGTTTTCCTAATGTTCACTGCCGCCATCAGGACCTCAGAATAGAATACCCGGCTTGTATTTTTAGATCTGCCATCATAAGTAGGCCTAATGCATGTTTTTTTTTTTTTTCTTTTGGTCAAGCACTCACTGTTAGCTTATGTCATTTTCAATAACTACAGTCCCGATTCTGGTCCTTTGGAGACCAGACATAATTCTTCCTTCCATGTGATACCCTTTTGTGTGTGTGTGTGTGTGTGTGTGTAGATGCTGCACTGAAAACTTCCACACTTGCCCATGCAGGACCACTGCCTTTCACATGTGTGGAAAAACTTATTACGGCTGTCATCATTTATTCAACAAGCAGTTTGGTAGCTGATTTATGCAATGAATAGCTAATGGAGCAGCTGCTACAAAATTCAAATCTCCTGTGTGATTTATGGCTGTATTATTAGCGCCACAACACATTGGGCATGCTTGTATTTCATACAAGCAAGGTGGCCTGCCTTGCTGGGAATGAGTCACACAGGTAGATCTGATTATATCTGAAGTTTTTTTTTTTAGGCAAGTGAGAGCCTGGTTCTGTGATGGTCCCTGCAGCCGCTTGCTTCCAAAGCCTTTGTTTCTGCAGTAAGTCCAGCTACAGCTAATTGCCTCTAGCTAGCAACATACAATGAAGGCATCACTGTGAGGGTGTTAGGTCCGGGATGCTCAGATTTATGGCAAAGGGGAATGTGTATATTACATCCACACAAACTCCAGTACTATCCAGAATTTATCACCACTCCTGCAATCATTTGCTATTACGACCAGTGTGAAAATTATTGCCGAGAAGAGCAGCTCTGAACCCACTATTTCATAATGTAAAAAAGGTGATGCTGCAGTGCACTCTTATGACATCGTCAGGCTTGCAACAGTTTAAAAAAGGATCAGAATTGAGCTACAGGTACTATCTTATTTATTTCTCACATTCTTCATCCTTCAACCTGGCACCTGCATTAAGCACGGTACACAATGGCCGCTGACAGTGTGGATTTGAGATTCAGGTCTGCTATGTTAGTTGTGGTTAATGTTGCTTTGATCTGCTAGCCTCAAGCAGGGGTGAGGAGAGAGTTAGAGGTCTGGCTAAGCTCACCTCTTTCATATTCAAACTCCCCCCTCCTCCTTTTTTTGTATTCCTCAGCTCAGATCAGCACTGAGTCAAGTGAAATCGCTTGTCAGATCTTGCGCAGCCCCCTTGGGAGCCACAGAGGGCATTTGTACAGATTTCTGCACATATGCAGTAGTACCCCACAGGACCTGCAAACAGACCTAAATGTGTAAAATCTTTTGTCCACATTAACGTTTGAACTAATCACTGTGACGCAACTATTGAAATAATACTGCCACTGTTAATTATCCACTATTTCCTCAGGGTGCAGTTAGAAAATCTTGGCCGTTTGAAGTCATCTACTCTTCAACCAAAAAAATATACCGACTTTCTATCTATATCTGCCACAAGGCACTTGAGTGCATTGTGGCCTAAACTTGAGTGCATTCCACCTGTGAGCCCTCCTGGCTTAAATGAATTATAAACAGACATTAAGCTTGCATTGGCGCATCGTAAATCATTTTAACCTTGTTATCTTACACAGAAATGATAACAACAGACCTGCCCATATCTTAATAAAATACACGAAATCCTTCTGCCTGCCTGTCTGTCTGCAAACTTCTACCAAGTCAGAAGTTGAGCAGCCAAACTTGGCACACAGGTACATCATAGTCCTCAAGGTTCTTCTATATCTATATCATGTGTCACTATAATTTTATTCCAATAACATTTAATAATTTAGATTCACAAAACCTGAAGTAAACATGATGTATACACTACTCCAACATGTGCTCATTACATTCCAAATCTGTATCTCTAAATATCCAGAGCAACAACACATCTGACATTTCCTATCGTGGTATAAATTTTACTTTTTGATGAGAGAGAATACTTTACATCCAGCTTGGTGTAGGTGGACTGCTGCTGCTGCTGACAGACAGCTGTTGCCCACTGCAAGTATTCTAAAGAGCAATTATGGGACAAACTATATTAAAATACGTTAATTCTTGATTTACAGAACATCCTATTACTGAAAATGTAGCCTATGGTTTTCAGAGTACATACTTTGTTGGTTGTTGCCCCGTTGCCCTGTGATTACAATGTTGTCTCTTTGATTTTTTCTTTTTAATGAAATGCAGTTATGCGGACAATTTGTAAATGTTAAGTAAGTTAGACTTAGAAATCTCTTTTAGGCTGGGCAAGTTCAAAGTAGTAAAGATGCCCAGTTTGTTGCAGATGGTGTATTCTTTCGCTAACACTTTGCAATACGGCTCGTTACTACGGGTCTAATTCTCCTGCAATAAAATGGGAGTTCAATGGATTTTATTAAGAATTACATTGTAATTATATTTACATGAACATATAAAGGCATTACACAAGAATAAGGGGGTAACAAGTCAAATAAATATTATTTTCCCATCCTACGTCGGGAGTACACCATATTATGGAGTGACTTAACTTTGCCTTTTACGTCTTTATTTTTTTTACATCATTATTTAACCTCCTAGGACCTGGCATCCACATATGAGGACATCACATTTTGGGTTATTTAGACCAAAATACTCAATTTTGCTCTACAAAGGCCTGATATCCACTTACGAGGACATTATACTGCTACTGTTCTATCGAAATTTTAAACGAATATATTCATATGTGGCTCTCATTTTTCTTAGAAACAAAAAATAAGTAAAAAAAAAAATCTAGTAATTCTTTGTTTTTACATTCATCAGGTCCCAATCAGCCCAAATATCAAAGAGAAATTAAAAATGCATGCTGTGGAAGAGTTCAGGTCTTAGGAGGTTAATATTCATTTAGCTATGTGCATGATGAATTTCGTGTTATGCAGCTGTCCTTTTTTACTTACGCTGTTCTTAAAATTACTTCAAATACAATGTATGTCTCCTTTCTTATAAAATACCCAGAAGTTAAGCCACTTTATAATACTGAAAAGTCACAATATTTCCCCATCTCACATCGTAATTATGCTGATGAAACACTAAGTTTATTTAAATCCAGGTTGAAGACTCACCTATTCTCAGCTGCATTTGAATAAAGCACCAAATCCACACTTTTAAGCTTAAATTTCTAAACTTAAATTTTAACTACTGATTTTATCTACTGTTCTGATTTTATCTACTGTTTTTTTAATCAATTCTAATCATGCTTTTTATTTGTTTTTGTTTTTAATGTCCCTGTAAAGCACTTTGAATCACCTTGTTGTTGAATTGTGCTATATAAATAAACTTGCCTTGCCTTGCCTTGCCTTGATGTATTACCACTCTTAAAATTACTTAAGCTTACAGTACAATTTGTATTTCTTTTCCTGCAAAATACCTGCATGTGTTGTTACGCATGCAGTACTTAAAATGACTTATGCACTACTGAAATTTACCTACAATATAATTTTTTTTTGGTTTCCTGTAAAAAGCTGACTGAGCCCCTTAATCTAGTTTACTACCTTTAAGTTTGTCCATCTAAACATTATTACAATGTTATTTACATGGAACAACAAAATACATGGAGATTCCATTTAATTACAGAAGAATTATGTCTTTGGTTGCAGGCTGTATTATAAAGTGTTACCGTTCTTTCTGCTACAAAAACTGGTTAACTCTGGCATGTAACTGATGTCCCACTTGTGTCAGTAACACAGTAGATCATTGAGTGTATGGATCGGCCAATCAGCAGTCAAGAGTACAACCCCAGTGTTGCAAGATTAACAACACTGTCAGCTGCAAATGTCTGCTGACAAAAGACTCTGCAGAGCTCAACACTGACCACTAGGGGGTGGATGCTGTAGCCTCAAAATTATATCAAGAAATTTGCAATAACGATATTTATCACTAATGATAATGATATTTATGATGATATAGAAAAGCAATACTGATTACATGATATATTAATGATTGCAGTTTGCAATACAGCAATATGTATTAGTGTAAACAAAACAAAAGATATATTCAATTGATGAAAGACTGCCTAAATCAAACTGTGAAGCTATTGCTACAAAGTTCCAACAGCACCACCAGAGTTATAGTCAAACAGTAGCATATATCCAGTTCACAGAGCTCAGGTAGTGTTTTCAGTGGAGAAGTGAAAGTGTTAACATAACTGCTTAACACTTTAACAGTAACTAACCTTGTAAGGCTTCAGGAGCTGCACAATATTGTCACATAATATAACAGAAAAATATTTTCAGCCTGGGATGTTACATCTTGGGTCAAGGTTTGTAAAGCTGTTTAAGGCCATCACCATATAATGTCATCAATATTTCCCATCCACTGTTTGCTCTTTCTGTCATTTGGAGTGCAACTAACCAGAGTTACAGAGATTAATTATTTACTCTGTGGTTTGTTAGGATCTTCTTCTCACATGCCATCATAGCCTGCTTATACTCGACATTGTGTTTTTGCCTCAAGTGTTGAAACAAGTTTGTTGTTTCCATCTTTAACAAACAGTTTGGGGGGAAAAAGTATTGGAAAATATCTTTCAAATTGTTGAAGTAGTGCTTGGTTATGATTACTACCTTTTTAGGTAGAAATGATCATTCTGCCTAAAAAGAAAGGCTGGTGTGGTGTACAAGGGCGTGTAAATGCATGGCATCCCTATATTTTAATTATATTGTTATATGACACTTTTATTTTACGTAAAAGTTTATACCGGTATTTTTACAGACAATAGAAATTCCATTTTTATAAGTTCTCCATTTCCACAAGTGAACTTGCTGTTTGTGCCTTCCTTACACTGAAAAAAGCTCTGTAAAGTTACAATATAACGTACCATTGTGTTTTTTCTGTATTTTCTAACCAGACATTGAATGTTAAAAAAAAGATAATACTGGTTGTCAGGTGTATCGTGACCATAAAAAAATTATTTGGATCAAAAAAAGAAAGAAAAGCAAAGCAAAAAAAGAAACTTTAAAGGACCGTACATAATTATTTTAATGGTGAAGGAACTACTCCTTAAATAATAACTGTAAGTCTCTAATTCCATAGCAGTTGAATTGAATCCTTTTCATTATCGTAGGGTTTGTGATTAATGTGATTAATAATAGTGTTGTATAATAACAGTATGTAGGGCTTTTTTTATCAATAATCAGGCCATAAAGTAATATAGCCTGGTTATGGTACAGTGCTTCGCTCCTGAATGCAATCACCGCTCTGACGGTTTTTGAGGTTTTGTGATTAATAAGTGACATGATGTTGCAGGGTTTAAACATTTCCACGGTAACAGCAACTCCCATCAGTCAGAGATTGTATCAGTTTAGGATTGTAGGTAGAGTAGTCCTTTTCTGCAACATTTCAAATTAAATGTATTTTTGTCAAAGATTGTTAACATAATACGGACTTGTTGTTTCCACAGGAGCACAAAGCATTGTAGTGTCATAGCTCATAATAAGTCTACTTTGCATGGTTACAGCATTATGGCTCATTATCAAAATGCCAAAGTGGGGTTTCATAGAGCAACAAAATCCCTGCATGGAGGAGGTTTTTGGTAGAGACAGTGTTATTGCAGTCTCTTTTTTTATCGTTTTACCCGATACAACCTAGCCTAAATCAGTATATGTTTCCCCAAAGTACAAAGTCTACTCATTTTAAACTGCAAAAGAAGCATGTCATGTTCACATACCCTTTTAACTACACCATAAAGACTTCTTTTAAAAAGCAAGACTCCTGTCAGCCTAAAGAAAAGTTACAATGCCTTCTCCCTTATCTGACCTTGAACCCCTTTAATATTTTTTGTGCAGCTCTTTAATTTTTTTTCATGGCCTCTTGTTCTTTCACGCTCTCTTGCTCTAGCTTCTTTGCCATTCTCTTCTTTCCCCTCTTTCTTAATTATTGCTGGAAAATAGAAATTACAGATAATTAAATGACAATTATGATCTCCGCCCACGCAGGGGAGTTTTTACTCGGGAGAGTAACTTTGTAGGTTATTCTTAAGGTCATTCATTACATGGAGTCAAAGACTATACACACACACACGTACACACAGATTAGATACTGTATTTTTAGGCCTTGGAGATACTGTAATCCCTTCTAGAAATGTATTTTCCACAGGGAGAGGCAGCATGTTGATAGGGTTGGAAGGTCATACACACACACACAATCACTTTCGCTTGTTTGCTTACACAAATTCAACCACAGTGTATAAATAATAAGCCACACTGTGGTGGTGTCATTTGACAGTTTACATAATAAGATGCCTGAAAGCAGAGATACAAGGCTAACTGTCTAACCAAAGGGAGCTGAGGGGAACATTGCTGGGATTCAATAAGATTGGACTAGACCCATCCTCAGAAGCACTGGAGAGAAAATGCGCACACACACACACACACACACACACACATGTCTGGTTTGCTATCCTCGTGGGGACATCCCATTGACATAATGCTTTCCCTAGCCCCTTACCCTAACCCTAACCATTAAAAATGAATGCCTAACCCTGACCCTTACCCTAAACCTAACCATAACCTAATTGTAACCCTGACAGTAAAACCGCATTTTGAGTGTGAAAATTGCTTTCAACCCCGAGGGGACCTGGATTTTGGTCCCCACGGTGCAGAAAGTCCCCACCAGGATAGTAAAAGTCAGATTTTGGTCCCCACCAGGATAGTACGAACCCGTACACACACACACACACACACACACACACACACACACACACACACACCGTTTCTCCTTCCATGTCTCTTTTTCTGTCTCTGAGGCAGCTCTGTTTTGGGCCTCACAATGCAAACAGGATGTAACCTATTTTGATCACGGTGCCATATTGCATCATCAAATATTAACAGACTTGACTGCACTGCATTATGTCTGCTAAATAATGTTTGCTGAATAATGTGTGCTGCTTCATCCTACCCTCGTGTTTGTTTCAAAACCCATCATACAAAGACGCTGAGAAAAGGAAATACTTCCTGTGTCTTCGGTAACAGATGCCGTTTAGTCTTTATTCATGTGTATTTATGAGTGTGTGTGTGTGTGTGTGTGTGTGTGTGTGTGTGTGTGTACGGGTTCGTACTATCCTGGTGGGGACCAAAATCTGACTTTTACTATCCTGGTGGGGACTTTCTGCACCGTGGGGACCAAAATCCAGGTCCCCTCGGGGTTGAAAGCAATTTTCACACTCAAAATGCGGTTTTACTGTCAGGGTTACAATTAGGTTATGGTTAGGTTTAGGGTAAGGGTTAGGGTTAGGCATTCATTTTTAATGGTTAGGGTTAGGGTAAGGGGCTAGGGAAAGCATTATGTCAATGGGATGTCCCCACGAGGATAGCAAACCAGACATGTGTGTGTGTGTGTGTGTGTGTGTGTGTGTGACCCAGAGCATCTGTGTTGCTGTGGTCACACATTTATCTATTGATAAAGCTTTAGTGCGCTCGTCCTTGTGCCCGGGTCTCAGAGTCAACACGCTGTTAGTGACTTGAAATATCTGCCTCTTTCTTTCCCATCTCTGCCCCTTTCTCCCTCTGTCTCCCCCCACCACCCCCCTCGCTCGATGCTGATCCAGACTTTGGAATTCAATGTTGCTATGGTAACAATGTCGGGTTGGTCCTCCCTGCCTCCCCCTCTTGCTCCTCTTATTCAGAGTAGATGCAGTTTCCTTGCTCTGGAGTCATTCTCTCTTTAGCCTGTAAAGCTGTCCCTCCTGTGATTACACTTTCTGTTAACAGTGTTAAAACACACAACAGAGCGTAGAGCTGAAAATGGAAAAACTAATTTGGCCATAACCCTAAGCATGGAAAATAAATCATAATTCATGTCATACACTTCCATTAATTTACAAACCGTCTACATTCCTGAATGCTACACAGGTCTGTTAGGCAGCAGTCGAGCTAAATGCTAACATCAGCATGCCTCACGGTGACAGTGGGCTGATTTCAAGTACATAAAATGTTGTTTCACCATTTTTAATTTCAGATTCAATAACCAAGGTTGGAGTGTTAATTTATCCATGAATGCTAACAAGTAAATGGCCTGTATTTGTATAGCGCTTTACTTAGTGCCTAAGGACCCCAAAGTGCTTTACACTACATTCAGTCATTCATACACTGGTGATGGCAAGCTACATTGTAGCCACAGCTACCCTGGGGCACACTGACAGAGGCGAGGCTGCCGGACACTGGCGCCACCGGGCCCTCTGACCACCACCAGTAGGCAACGGGTGAAGTGTCTTGCCCAAGGACGCAACAACTGAGACTGTCCGAGGCGGAGCTCGAACCGGCAACCTTCCGATTACAAGATGAACTGCCAACTCTTGAGCCACGATCGCCCCGAGCTTAGCTGAGTGCATCTCACATACACCTGCTAACTAGGGTTGCCAACTCCCTGAAAAATAAATAAGGGACACCTCGTGGCCAGGGCCGGGCGACCCAGTTGTCTTCACCCTTCCCAGTGTGGTGAATTTTGTAGCTCTTTTTTTTGTGTGTGAAATTGTTTTTTTAACCATTTGATTTGAATTTGATTTAAGTAGATGCATATTCTTTGTGATATGAACACATGGGAAACAAATGATCATTTAGCCATTTATTTTTAGCTCAAAATGACAATATTAACACAATAAAACAGGTCTCTTTCTTAAACAGAAGCCTGTCATGCTTAACTTTTGAGAATATAAGTAAATCTTTCTTTAAAAGAACTCTGTCCTGCTTAACTTAAAATTATATAAATTAATAGAAAACAATAGAACGAAAAACATTCTTGTAACGGTGTACATATAGTGCATTTAGTACAACTGGCTTCAGTTGAGGTATTATTTCAGCTTTTGCTCCCATTTGTAAACCCACTTGTTCCCATGATTACGCATCATAACTCATCATCATTATTCATCTATGTATTACTTTTATGTATTAGTCATCTATTTGTTGTAATCATCTATCCTTGCAGTTGTTTATTACACAAAATAAATGACATTATCACACTTCTGGCCACATAGGGCTGATATTCACTGCTCATGCCCATATTAACCTTAACCAGAGGGTTTAAAAAACAAACAAACCAGTGTTTACATACCATATCTGCTTCTGCCGTGGCCTGGTGGACAAAAAATTGGTTAAGGGTTCCCCGAGCTTTCACGCCCCTCATGTTCTTCATGTGCCCACCATTAGAAGCATGCCTATGGAAAAAGTGCGCCGGCACACAGTGCAGTGCGCTTTATAGGTGTTGTCGTGCACTTTTTCAGCCAGGTGTTTTCCTTTTCCCATTCCTCCCTGTACTTTTGCAGCCTTTTTTTTCTTTGCTGGAACAAACATTACTGGTCTAATGCTGGGCTTACACTGTGCGATTTTTTGGCCCATTTTGAGCCGATTTTTGAGTCGTGCGATCGTTTTGGTGATCGGCCCGATTTTGGCCTTCATCGTGCATCGTGTAGTATACGTGGGGTACGTGCTCACGCGCAAACACGTAAACATCGGTGAAAAAGACGGAGCAGCACGGCTGTGCAGCGTGTGATCTGGACACAAGTGATGGAGGCACAACTTGTAGAACTTTGGAAAGCTCATCCGAGCTCATGCGACTGAATAAATCGCACAGTGTTTGCCCAGTTTGTTTCCCTGTTGGCCATGCTTCTTGTTGTGGTCATCTGTTGTCTTCCGGTATTTTCTCCGCAAGCGACCTTTCCTCGACCAATGAGATAAGCGGTAATCTGAATTGTCATACTCGAATTGTCATAAGTGTCAGCTCATTGGTCACAAAGCAGGAGAGGGGCTGGGAATTATGTTTTCAAACAAAGCGTTAATTCCATTAACATTTATAGACTACTTTTGATTCTCACTGTATTACGGGACAAAGTGCGTCCCTTATTAGCTCAATACGGGACGTGTACTTTTGTTTCTAAATACGGGACGATTCCGTTTTTTAAGGGACGGTTGGCAACCCTACTGCTAACTGTGATGTGTAATATATAAACATGAGACATTCACTCACCAAAGGGGATGCACAGAATTTTTGGGAGGTCCGTTAGTACAATTAAATATATAAAAGGCCAAACTGTAAAGAGGTCAAGCTCAGTGAATTAAAAACAAAGTGGTGAATCCCAGCAGAAACCTAGCAGTTAGCATTGGCTAGTTAAGGCAGCCACTGCTAATAAATAAACTTTAAGCCTGAATAAAATTTAAACAGGTGAGCTGAAAAAAATGTCATTGCTTGTATATGCCACTAAGGGGTAATCAGCTATTTTTTGTACTATACTTTACATTACAGCTACTTCCATTTATTACTTTCATGCCACTAGTATTAGTGCTAAGAATAATTGCCCACTTGAAGTATCTGATAATTTTCTTACTACCAGCAATCCTGCTATAATCTTTAAAACCCAACAATGAAATAAATAAAACTAACAACGACTGCATAACTATTCCAAGCCTGACGTACACCAGCTACTTTGTTAAGTTCATCTGTTGAGTTGCTTGTTAATACAACTATCAGCTAATCACATACCAACTCAGTGAGCATCTAGACACATTCAAGATGATCTGCTGAAGTTCAAACCAAGCATCAGAATGGGGAATCCAGGTGATCTAAGTGACTTTACTAAAGTATGGTTGTTGGTGTCAGATAGGCTGGTCTGAGAAATTTAGAAACAAATGATCTGCTGTGATTTCCCCACACAACCATTTCTGTGCTTTACAGAGAATGGAAAAACACAACATATCCAGTGTGCAGCAGTTCTCTGGGGGAAATGCCTTGTTGATGTTAGAGGTCAGAATAGAATGGCCAGACTCCTTCAGGATAATAGGAAGGCAGCCAAAGTTCAAACTGTTACCTTCCACTTGTTACAAGCACGGTATACAGAAGAGCATTTCTGATAACACAACATGTCAAACCTTCAAGTAAATGTGCTACAACAGCTGAAGACCACACCAAGTGCCATTCATGTCAGCTAAGAACATGAAACTGAGGCTACAAATCCCACAGGCTCATCAAAATTAGACAGTAGAAGATCAGAAAAACATTGCTGCATAATTCAGAAGGTAAGGTGAGAATTTGACATTAGAAGTGTGAAAGTATAAATAGTAAATTAAGTGGTTCTTGTACACCGCCCTTCTGTTCTACTCAAAGTGCTTTATACAACATGGCCCATTCACTCATTCATACAAGTATTGTTTTCTACACATAAGTGCTTTCTATCTAACATACTCAGTGGAAGACATGGGAGAGCCACTTGGGGTTCAGTATCTTTCCCAAGGATACTGAGACATGCAGACTGGAGACCAGAGGAGCCAGAGATCGAAACACCAACCTTCCGATTGGCCTCCTGAGCTACAGCCACCCACTGATAAATGTGGTATTAATGGTGTAGGCTGCTGGTGGCGGTGGGATAATGTTGTGGGGGATATTTTCTTGGCACACACTGGGTGCCTTAACACCAGCTTAAAGAAGGTCCAACCCATTACTCTCGAGATGGACCTTACAAATAGGCTGGCGAATGTATAACGTTGTTGTAGAGCTGTGCAATTGAGGAACTGCATGTTTCTATTTCAATATACGGAGGTTGTAACCTGGTTCCAAGCAAATATTGAGTATATTATAAATCTTACTTGGGATAACTTAAATTCATTCATAATAACTTAAAGAATTTTATGGAAGTCTTCCCAAATGACCACATGCCAACAGAAATATCATTTTTCTCAAATATAAGGATACGAAGGATACCCTAGCCCTAACCCTACTGTTGAGCTGGCAAAATGAAATTTTAATTTAAGGAAAGTAATGTAATGTGCCACATTTACTTTTTTCATAATATGTCGTTGACCCAAAAATCACAGCAACAATAAGAGTCCATTTATTAATTTAGTCCTAATTTATACAGCTCTTTGTTATCCATGATACCAGCTAAAAAGTCTTATAAATGCACATGTGAAAAGAAGTTAAATACAGCAATGGCTCATGTCAACCGTTACGTAATAGCTCTCATCTGCAGAGTCATGACTTAATATTTACTACTGTACATAAATGTAATACAGTGCAATATATTTCTGTCTTTGTTCATGTGCAGCAGCAGAGCAGTGACCATGAACTTCTATCTGCAAGTTTCCTGCTAACAGCAGACGAGCAGAGGGCGGGACAACCGTCCACAACTTCCACCAGCACCAACTTTCCAGTGAGTCGAAAAGAAAGAGAGAGAAAGAGACAGAGGCAAGAGAGAGGACAAGAGCAAGAAGGAGAGAGGAGAGCGGGTGAACACAGTCGATGGATGCTGTCCGGATCGAGGGGACAGCACGTTCTTCACTGACGAGGAAAAGAAAGATTTCAAAATTGAGTCGAAGGATAGAAACTCGCCGTCAGGTAGGTCTCACTTTGTCACTCTCTGCACCGTCAGGTTTAGCACATTTGTGTCTGTGAAAAGGAAACTTTTAACACAACAGAAATATCTGTGGAGGCAACTCTGCGATACTGAGACAACTTTCTGTCTTTCACACTTGCCTGGTTCAATGTGAAAGGCTGTAAGTGAATTATGTAATGTGTGAGTGTATACATGGATGTTTGTATGTAAGAGGTTCACCAACATTGCCTCTGTAATAGAAGTAGGTGCAAGGTGATCCCATGTTACATCTGCTGTGTGTGTGTGTGTGTGTGTGTGTGTGTGTGTGTGTGTGTGTACGGGTTCGTACTATCCTGGTGGGGACCAAAATCTGACTTTTACTATCCTGGTGGGGACTTTCTGCACCGTGGGGACCAAAATCCAGGTCCCCTCGGGGTTGAAAGCAATTTTCACACTCAAAATGCGGTTTTACTGTCAGGGTTACAATTAGGTTATGGTTAGGTTTAGGGTAAGGGTTAGGGTTAGGCATTCATTTTTAATGGTTAGGGTTAGGGTAAGGGGCTAGGGAAAGCATTATGTCAATGGGATGTCCCCACGAGGATAGCAAACCAGACATGTGTGTGTGTGTGTGTGTGTGTGTGTGTGTGCATCGAGCCCTGCTGATACCGAGGGGGAGAACATTGTCAGGGTCATGAATATGGAGTAGACTGAGTTTGGGAGGGTGAGATCTGTTGTGCTTCACATCAATTCTGTCTTGTTAAGCAGAGTCAGCAGAGTCATTAAACTCTCCTCCAAGGACACATCATAGAGCCACTTATGCACCTCCCACATCCGCCTACACCTCGCGCTCATCTTTTCTCATCGCCTCCCTCTCTCCCTCCCACCGGTGCCCCTCAACTCCTGCTCCTCATCATCTCACCTTCTTTGTTTGCTGTCTTTTTTAATAAACTGCACTTTGTTAAGTTCTTCCTTGTTCTCCTGCCCTACGATAAATGCTTTTTATTTGCACTCCTGATGCCCACTCTCTCCAACTTCTCACTCACCTCTTCCTCCACTTTCTGGTTTCCCTTAAAGGCATGGTGTGTGAGAAGGGGATCCAGATCCTTCTCACCACCGTGGGGGCATTCGCTGCCTTCGGCCTGATGACGGTGGCAATAGGCACGGACTACTGGCTGTACTCCCGTGCCCTCATCTGCAACAGCACAGCCAACGTGACCCAGGATGACCCTCATAATAAGGACAAGAAGGACCCTGGTGCTCTCACCCACTCCGGTCTATGGAGAATATGCTGCTTGGAAGGTAACAAAAGAGCTTTCATGGACAGGAATCTGTGTGCGGGATTTGGACTTAAGTAGACGCATGTTTGAAAAAGTTTGAAAAAGATTTGTTAAGACTGTTGATTCCAGTTCAGAGAGTGCAGAGAAGACTGGGACAGGGCAAAATTGAAATTTAACAGACTAGCTTATAGCTACTTTCTGGATCTTTAGGTTCATATTCAACTGAGAGAGATAATAGAGTTGCAGGGTGGAAGGGCACTCACAGCATTGTGTGACTTTAAGTTATGGTTGTGGTGGTTTCAGACTGGATGCTGTGCAGACAGCAGATGAATTGAACCACTGTTTAAATCACATGTGGCATTAATCACTGCATGCAGTAATTTTGATACTCTGTTTATTATACTCTATTTATTGGCTCTTTTTATTATTTTCTATATTCAGTTATTTAACCTTCAAGCTGGTGGCTTGAAACCCGCTCCTGAGGTCCAACTAGAAAATCGTATCTCATTGAAATGTTAAAGCTTATAAATGGGAAAACATTTCCCATTATTCAGTCACATATTTTTTTTAATAGTATGCATTGTTCTTCTGTTAAATGGGATCAGAGTCTAACAGCAAGAACCTCTCACTTGACTTTAGAAAAACTTTGTTCAGGAGGGCGCAGCACTGCAGCAGTACCAGCACCAACATACACATTTCATTTGTATTTGGTCGACCGCGCCACAGGGCCAAAAAAACAATTTTGCATAATTGCAATATAATTACGTGATACTGAAGCGTAACCCTCATCCAAAATAATCCATTAATCATTGTCTGGGATTCAGGATGCATTCATTCAAGTCAATTGCTGAAACAAAAGCCTCTGTTCACCCATCGGCTTCTCATTTCAAGTGGCGGAAGATACAGAATCTGGCAGCAACCATCTCTCAATCTTCACTTCTTGTGTCACTGCAACACAAGCTGCTAATTCATTATACATTACACTGCCTGCCTGACACTCTACAGTAAAAGCTGGGATGGAGTTAACAGTGAAGAAGCAAAGGGGTGGTGTGAGTTTGCGATCTGTGCCTTTGCTCACATGCAGACTGAGGTAAAAGCTTTTTTTTGTCTCCAGGAAAACTGCTTGGCTCTCTTTATAAAGCATCCCTGGCCCATCCTGGGCTTGGTCATTGTACAAAGCTAATTTGTCCTCATCTCTAAGCTTCCTGATAGCAAAGCAGCCAATTAGAGATAAGCTCTAGCCCTTGCAGCTCTGCTGCAGTGCACCCCCACCCACTCTTTCCTTTACCCCTCTCTCTCTCAGTTTTTTCCACTTGCTATCCCTCTGCCTTCCTCCCCCAAACATTTTTACATTTCATCTTTCACCGGTTTGTCCTCATCTTTGCCTCCTTGTAGTTTCCTCTCGTTTTCAGCCTTTTCTGCTGCAGTAAAGCTGACAGAGTCTTGGCGTGGCTTAGAGGTCAAGTATCCTTGATGTCTGTGGAGTATTCAGCCAAGATAGATGCTCAGTAGTTGTGCAGTGATGCAGTGAGGTGTAGAAGGGGTGGAAATGCAGGACATGCTAGCTCCAAAAGATTTATGCCTGCAGGTGGGTGGCACATTGTGCTGTGGATATAGACGTGTCCTGTCCTCCTCTCCCCTCTGCAGACTCATTTAAGGTGGGGTTGCACTGACTTACCAGTCAATGAAGATTTTATCTGTCTGTGTGATTTTTCGTTAGATAATCCCACAAATGTGTGAGCCTGATACTGAACATGTCAGCTGCCAGAGTCACTTAGCACAGCTGTGTTTGAGGTCATGTAGTGAGATGATATTGGAAGCACGTTCGCATACACTCATTGAATACTTTATTCAGTTGACCCTTTTGTCTTAATGATTTCCTGGCACAAATTCAACAAGGTGCTGGAAATGTTCCTCTGAAATGTTGGTCCATATTGGAATGACAGCATCACACAGCTGATAGGAATCCATGAAATAAATTGAGAGATGTATATATTGGTTGTAATGAGGTTTATTACACGAAGCTGTCCTCTGTCCTCTCATATCAATGAAGCATTTTCACCTAAAGAACTGCTGCACATTGGATGTTTTCTGTTTTTCAGACAATTCTCTGTAAATCCTAGAGATGATTGTGTGGGAAAATCCCAGCATTTCAGCAGTTTCTGAAATACTGACTAGCCTATTTGGCCACTGAAACGTCACTTTTATTCACTCTCTCTGCCTCTTACGGAAGCAGACCACATGAACCAGTGTTTCTAAAACTAACTCTTACATTTATATAAGACTATAGATTTAGAATACTCTAAGAACATGTGTGCATAAGGTGGTATTTTCACAGTCCTGGATTTGTGGTTTAATAAAGGACGATGGAAAATGCCAACATAGAATAATGCAGGGTTTCAAAAATGCCTGATCCATGTGGCTCATCCAATATTTCCCTCCCATTGTACCACCATCTGTTTCTTTACAGACCTACCTGTGGAAATGTAGGAGCACTGAGAGACCATCTCACCCCACATCTGTTCGTCTCTCCCTCAGTCTGTGTCTCTTCATTTCATCACTCCACCTTTCTCAAAATCCATCCACCAACAACAGTGGTGGGCTGTCATCATTGTTCCGTGCATCCCTCCGTTCGTCTGTCTGTCTACATGCAAGACCCCGCCGGGTAGTTATCGGTCTGCCTGTGTGTCTGCTTGTATGTATTTACGTTGTGCCTGTGCATTCACTGTGTGTTTGTGACATTACTAACATAAGCTGTAATTACAACGAGAGTCATTAACCTCGATGATGTTCCTAAACAATATACCCAAATTTACCATTCAGCGCATTTGCTTGGATTCATTTTCGAATCACGGTACATTTTCCAGGTCAATCAGTCTTTTCATCAAGAGGATAGAAACTGATCTCATAAGGCTTCAGCTTTGAGTTGTTGCCTTTTGTTGAGTCTGGTCACCATTTTTCTTCTTGTCTGTCTCAGGAGTGAAGAGAGGAGTGTGCTCTCAGATTAACCACTTCCCAGAGGATGCAGACTTTGACCATGATGGGGCAGAGTACGTCCTACGTAAGTTACAAATTAAGAGCAAAGTATAAAATGACACCTTGATGCTTTAAACTTGCCGTTTTATTGCTCATTCTCTCAATCACATTAAGAAATAAACACGTGACAAGGTTTACAAAGCCATGAGAGAAGGGGTGCCCTAGTTCATGCTCAGTGCCCTGCAGTCATGTCTTTCTGCACTGATATGATGCATGTGTGCCCGTGCATACGTAAAGAAAAGCTTGTGCTCTGTTTACAATGTTGCAGAGGCATTTTGCTGGCATTTAGGTGGCATTTTCTCTCCTGTGGCCTAGTTGTCCTAGATGAGAGAGGCGTGTTAATGTGTGTGTATGTGTGTGTGGTTGGCAGACCTCCTGAAAGGACCGGGGGCCACATGGGAAGGGTTTGATTCAATTGGGTGCCTAGAACTGAGTAATTAATTTCCTCAAAAAAGTATTCTGTGTATTTTATTTAAAGCAAATTTCAACATATTTAATTATTTCATAGCATTTTACCCATTTTTCTTACATTTTCTAAACCTTGGTTAACAAGGACATAGAATGTTTTTCTCCACCTGTCACTACAGTAGGAGCACAGAAACAGGTTGGCTATAATTTCTTCCTTGTAATCCTTATAGGGACCTATGCCTCTTACAGTTTCAATGTTAGATGATCATATTAAGCATAGCGAAAGAAATCACAGTGAGCCAAAAGGTCAGGGGTCAGACAGCACTAAACGCTTGGTTTTCAATGGGTTTTCTACTCTTGTGTCGAGTTGATGTCAGCTCAGAACGATTTTCCTTATCTTTCTTATTTTAACATGGCTTAGGTTACCATGCCATACCACTTTATTTATAAAGCACTTAAAAAAAAACTACAGTGCAGATCAAAGTGCTGCACAATAACAGCAAAAATATAAAAGACCAACCAAGGCCAAAGGGTAAAAGTTACAGAACACACTGGGTCAAAGGCCATGGCATAAAAGTGTGTCTATAAACCAGAGTTAAAAACAGCAAGTGAAGGAGACTGCCTGACGTGCGATGGCAAATCATTCCACATATATGGAGCCGCAGCTGTGAAAGCTCTATCGTCTTTGAGTTTGTGTTGCATCTTTGTAACAAGCGAAGTCGTCTGGTCTGCTAACCTGAGAGAACGAGACGGGATGTAAGGATGTAACAGCGCACACAGCTGAAACGGGGCACAACCACTTACAGAATTAAAAACAAATAAAAGGATTTTAAAGTGGATTTGTAAAGGCTCTGGAAGCCAGTGTAGAGAAGCTAAAATTGGAGTGTTATTGGTTGCACCAGATAAAAATCTAGCGGCAGCGTTTTGCACCAATTGTAGGAGGTGCAAAGGAGCGTGAAGTCAAGCTAATTCCTATGAAAAGTGCATTGCAGTAATCGAGATGAGACATAATAAAAGCATGAATTAATGTTTCAAGGTTTGCATATGGACAGGAGAGGCTTGATTTGTGACAGCAGCCTCAAGTGGAAAAGGCAGGAATTAGACACTGTGTTCCCATGAGGATCGAACAATAGAGAATGATTCATTTTCACACCTAAATTAGTGATAATGAATTTCTTATATAAGGTCAAGAAGAAAATGTGACACAGGAGGTACAGTTGGTGCCACTGGAACAACATAACTTCTGTCTTGCTCTCATTAAATTTTGGAAAATTTAATCAATAAGCCAGTTAAGGAAAGGCTGGACAGGGCATGCACCAATGTGTTTCACTATAAAAATAAACTTGACAGTCATAACAGTTAAAGCAAATATTATGTGTCTGGAAAATAGTGCCAACGGGTACAAAGAGAAAGATGGAGGTCCAAAAATGGAGCCTTGTGGTACTTTTTTCAGACAGAGAATAAATGTTTTCTTTAAATGTGAAAGTGCTACAAATTAGACATAAAAGATTTAGTCCTTGTTGTCGTAGTGCCAGGATGCACTTGTTAAGACTGCAATAAACACTCTCTGAGCAGCTACTTTGTCAAAAACACATCAGAAGAGCAATTTGTAAATTTGCCTGCAGCACAGGCACAACAATTGCATGCTGATTTAATGAAGAAGCCAATCACAGTTGCAACAATGATCTTATTTTTTGTATAGGGTTTTTCTAACAGACCTATTTCAGAATAAAATGCTTGTAATACTCTGTTAGAAAACCTATGACACAATTGACTATTCTGTCCTGTATACAAGAGCTATTCATTGTAAATAACTTGTGCTTATTCAGGTAATATGATGATATTACACAAACTTTTTCAAAAGCAAGTTTTGATCTGGTGAAAATCTTCTATTCATTAAGTTTCTTTATGTCATGTTGCACAGTAATAGCCTCTTGATTGTTTCATTTACTCTTCATCTTCCATCCTTTTAGGGGTAGTCAGGGCTTCCAACATCTTCCCCATCCTTAGTGCCATCCTTCTGTTGATGGGAGGAGTTTGCATTGCTGCTAGTCGTTTCTATAAAAGCAAAAGGAACATTATCCTGGGGGCAGGGATCCTCTTCGTGGCTGCAGGTAAGTGAGGACCGTTTTACGTAACTCTGTATGTAGCTCAGTATCTGTGCTTGTGTGCACATGTCTTCATGTATTTATCTACACTGCTAAAAAAAAACATTACAGGAACACTTTTTTATAGTAGTGCCAAGTCAGTTACACCTCTGGGATATTGATCTGGTCGGTTAAGTAGCAGAGGGGGTTGTTAATCAGTTTCATCTCTTTTGGAGTTAATGAAATTAACACGGATGCACTAGAGGGACAACAGTGAGACAACCCCCTAGAGAGGAAATGACATTTTTCCCTCCTTATTTTTCCTGACTGTTTTTTCACTAGTTTTGCATTTGGCTAGGGTCAAAAATTACCTACAGCAGGCCTCTAGTGTGAATGTGCCTGACCAAATAATCAAAAACAGGCTTCATGAGGGTGGCCTCGGGGCCTGATATCCTCTAGTGGGCCCTGTCCTCACTGTTCAGCACTGTGGAGCCCGATTAGGTTAGCATTTGCCATAGAATACTAGAATTTGCAGGTCCATCATGGGCAGCAAGTGCTTTTCATAGATCAGACCAGGTTCACCCTGAACACGTGAGAGATGTGAAAGGGTCTGGAGAAGAACGTTATGCTGCCTGTAATAGCGTTCAGCATGACCGTTTTGGTGGTGGATCAGTGATGGTCTGGGGAGGCGTATCCATGGAGGGATGCAAGGATCTCTACAAGCTAGGTAACAGCACCCTGACTGCCATTGGGTATCAGGATATAGTCCTTGGGTCCACTGTCAGGCCATATGCTGGTGCAGTGGGTCGTCCTGGTGCATGACAATGCTCATCTGCTGAGAGCATGGAGGCAGTTCCTGGAGGATGAAGGAATTGATACCATTAACTGGCTCCCACCATCACTTGATCTAAATCCGGTAGATTTAATGTCTGGGACATTCTGTTTCAGTCCTGCATCATTTTTTCACTTTGGTTTTGCAGTGTCTTTGAATTCAGCTTCTCTGTAGGATGACAATTTTCTTTTCCTTGAAATGATGTAGCATTTGTTTGTACCTAACACATTACCCAGTCCATATCAGTGTAGATATCCTGCATTTTTTTCCATTGAGATCTGATGCGTTTTAAATGGTTGCTATAACTTTTTTTTAGCAGGGTAGATGTGTGAACAATGTTCTGGAGAATATCATGTGGCACAACAGTTTCTATGCTTTGTTTGGGAGTGCCTGCCGCTGCCAATTTAATGGCTACCTGTTGTTTTTATTAACAAATGTCAGACGAATTTATGTATTATTAGCACTGTATGCAGGCCCATGTTTGTGTACATCTTTTATAAATATCGTATTTCTGTGCTGTCGCAGGTCTGAGCAACATAATTGGTGTGATTGTCTACATCTCGGCTGCGCTGGGGGACATTTCTCCGAAGAAGGATGAGGATAAGAAATGGCAGTACTCCTATGGTTGGTCCTTTTACTTTGGAGGCCTTTCCTTCATTATGGCTGAAATGGTGGGGGTGCTGGCTGTCAACATCTACATCGAGAAGAACAAGGAGCTCCGCTGCCGTTCTCGCACCGACATTTTCAAAAGTACCACGCACGCCATGCTCCGCCTGCCCAGCTATCGCTTCCGGCGCCGCTCTCGCTCCTCATCCCGTTCGACCGACCCTTCCCGCTCACGAGACCCCTCGCCTGTGGGGGGAGGTGGAGGAAAGAACTTCGGGCTGCCCCCCTCTGCACTACTTTCCCAGGGCCCCATTTCAGTGTCCACTCTACCCAACCCGCACTCTCGCTCCCACACAGCCCTGGCTGGAGGAGACATCTCCCTGTACACGTTGTCCCGTGACCCCAAGCTGGGAGGGTTGCCACCCATGTATGGAACGGTGGACAGGGCCACGCTCTACCAGCTCCACAACTGCTTTCCAAAGGATGGAGGCGTAGGGGGAGGGGGGGTGATGATGAGCGGCACTCTCCCATCACTCAAGTCCCACAACCCTTCCAATTCTTCCAACTCCAATCCACCAATTCCCAACTCTGTGGGCTCTGGCCCTCCGCCCTTCACCTCATCCACAGTCGACAGGGAGCGAGGGATGGGGACTCTGGACAGGCTGAAGGGAGACAGGGAGAGCAACTCTAACACCCTCAATAGAAAAACAACACCTGTGTAGAGGAAGGGTATTAGAGGGGGAGGTGAGGAGGGAGGAGGATGGATAGTAAAGAAAGAGGGAAGCCAGAAAGGAGCACTGCAGGCTCAACAGGAGGTAGAAACACAGGCAGACAGGTAAAACGCTACATCTCTCCCTCCATGTTCACTGTTATTTGGTCTACTCAATCTCACTGAGAATAAAAAGAAGAGTAATAACAGAGCGATAATAACAACAACAATGAACTTTCACAATAAAACTATTTTGATATTTTAATGTGCTAGAAATGATTTATTTTGTTAATGATCAAACGCAATTAACCTTGGGCTATTATGAAAATGTTTCACATAATTTTTGTGCAATATTACCGCTAATTTAACCAGGCCATCATTGATGTAAAATTGTTGTTGTGATTATTCTTAGAGTTATTACAGGCTAGCTGTATGTGCAAACACTATAATTTAGAATGAAATTTTAATTTTCACATTTTTTTTTCCTTTGTGACTTTTACTGTGAATCTCTTCCATGCAGAGCCACTGGGACTAACAGTGAGCTGTAATATGTCAGTGTCCAGCATGAGTGTGCACAATAACGTGGGAGAATGAGAGCCTGTATAATTTTTTTTTAACCCAAATGTTATATGATTTTCATTTATATGATGAAGTCAGATGTGAATACTGTAAATTGTCTTCCAATATTGATACCGAAAGAAATGCAACAATAATGTGAGTGACTGCGACAGCTCACCAACTTCATTGTTATTATGAGTCTGAGTTTTCTATGGGCCTCTGTTAGTCTTATTTCCATTCTAATCAGTGTGAACAGTAGTAATTGTAGCTCTAGTCGTGTTGAAGATGTTTGTTCTTGGGCATTAACAGAACCTCTGCTCAGACGTAGCAGGAAAAAAAAGAGACATAGACATAGAGACATTTGTACAGAATCAGGTGAAGGTTGCTGCCTGAGGAGAAAAACAAAACAAAAAAAGCAGATTTTTTTCTATGAAAAGTCCCAAAGTGACACATGCAAATCATCATTTTCAGTGGCAAAAAAGAAAAACACTCTGTATATGTGGGTTAAAGGGTTTAAAAAAGATACCTGTACATTGTAATTATGCATACATATATTTGTAACGTCTATAGACATGTTTCTCGGGACCACTGTTCAAAATGGGTATGCATTTTGGAACGAGCCGGTTTGGCTTAAGTGTTTTGCTCCCAGTGCCGTCCCTGGACTCTTGTCGGGTGGTTTCAACCGCCAACCCTGGCCCGCCATATCTGCCCATTTACGGCCACACGATCAGTGTTTTCCCTACTTTATCACCAATGGCGGCTTCACCACAGACAACCCCTTAAGCTCCCCAAAGATTCCTTTCACTGTGCTTCCCCAGTAACTCCTGAGTCTGAACTCTGCGCTGTTTATGTTGATGAGAATGTAGACACATGTAACACCCAGCCATCCCACCCTCTTCCAAACTGTCCCGAGTGACTGCAGATCTAGGTGGAAACTGTGGATTCACCTGCTACGTGGTATAATGAAGAAACAAAAACAATGACCAGATGCTTCCAGATTATTTTCATTTCTTTGATTTCATTTCAGAAAAAGAAAAAAATGTGATTAAAAATGCACACAGATAGCATTTATGTGGGCAATATGAATAGTATGTAGTTGAGAATAGATATATCTAGATAAATGATTATGGTTTATCTAAATGTGTGATAAACTTAAAACACTGTATTGCACGAAGTTTATAAAAAAAACAATAACAGAAATATTTACAGAGTGCTGTCTTTTGTTTTGTTTTTTTGTTGTTCAGTAGAACCTCAGAAGTAGACTGAACAAAAATGTGTGTGTTTTTATCTAAAAAGGTGGAATATTCTGATTTTTTACACGAGTAAATGAAGCAATACAAATACTGTACTAAAAAAAGTCCTGCAGTTAATTTATGTTTCATGTTCTTTTTCTTATTGTTGCGCTACAGTAGAAGGCTGTGAAAAAACACAGTTGAATCATAAAGATTCAGATTTAATTCTGTTCATGTTCAGTGCAAAGCCACTCATATAGATAAAATTATTTAGTTTATTTTAATTTTTTATGGTGGTTGACAAAAACAAGTTAATTAGGCATTAATTTGATAGACACTTTATTATGTTGTCAACTCAAGTATCTAATCAGCCAGTCACATGGCAGAAATTCAGTGCATTTAGGCATACAGATATCAGCGAGACGACCTGCTGAAGTTCAAATCGAGCTTCAGAATGGGGAAGAAAGGTAATTTAAGTAACTTTGAAAGTGGCATGGTTGCTGTTGTCAGGCTAAGTGTTTCAGAAAATGCTGATCTACTGGGATTTTCCCACACAACCATCTCTAGGGTTTACAGAGAATGGTCTGCAGGTATGCAGGTGAAAGGTATGCAGAGGAGCACCTCTGAACATGCGTCATGCCAAACCTTGAAGCAGTAGCAAAACATTGAGTATGACTCCTGTCAGTTAAGACTCTCCAGTCCATATAAGTGGATCAAAAAGTTATGAAAACAACAACAACAAGAGTCCCCTATAGACTGCTTACACTGTGACCTGCAATTTGGCAGAGGTCATGGACCTTATACCTGAGAGCAATCATCAACTTCTGTTTCAGACTCACCTAAATATTGTGCGGAGGATAACTGCTGATTATGAAAGCTGGGGTGCTGGGTAAGACCAAGTGGTTTTCAGCTGTTCTGAGTTGAATCTACAGATTTCAAGATTAGTAGTGAGACTATGTTCATCTTTTCTTTTTCTTTTTCTTTTCTTGGGTTCACCATTGTGAATTCAGCCCCCAGGGACAGACTGTAAAGATGGAGTTCTGCTGTAACGTCTTAGGGAGAATATTCCACAGAAACCTTCTGAACTATACGAGTGTGACACCTCGTGATGGCTCAGAGTGCACTAAAAAGCGCAAGATTTCTTGGCTAGACAAACACAACCTTTGCTCACCACCAGATTTGGCTCCTTGCAACTTCATCCACTTCCCAAAAAGGAAAATCAAGTTGAAGGATCCCCATTCTGACACATTGGAAGAAATCCAGCACCCACTGCAGAGAAACAAGTGCCAAGAGACACAGTGGGACTTGTAAGGAACAATCTAAAAACAGAATGCTGCTGAAAACCACCCAGTAGTGCACCAAACTATGACCTTGAACATGAGATCTGCTAGTCTAGTTCATGACTGAGAATGGACTTCTCAGTTAATTAGAAGATCCTTTTTTGCACTTAATACTTTGAAATAAGCGAATATTTGCATTTTTTTTTTAAATATATTTTTTCAATTACAGCTAAGGAGAGCAATTCATTTTTCTGCTCACTCTGCAAGTGACAAAATGGTAAAATGCCAAAGCTTGGCCAGTTACATTGTTGCAGAGTTGAAGTTAGTACTTCACCATATCATTAGAGAGCTAAAAAATTAAGGAGAACCCAGCTTTCATCTGTACGCCATCATGACTGTCAGTAGTTTGAACATGATGTGAGCATATTTAACTGTTTGGTCAAGAGACCATTTCAACTATGATCCAAATCAAAGTAATCTTAAAAAAAAGTGCCATGAGATAAGGTATTTACAACAAAATTTACTTAAAGCATCAAAACTAAAGGTATTCATGATGGCCTCTGTCACTTTTATGTTATTAAATAGTTGGATTATTATCATACTGAGATTGTGATGGACAGGCTGACAGATGAGGTCAGACAGGAGTCTCTGAGGTCTGTTTGCAGATGACAATGTGATCTGAAGTAAGAGTAGGGACCAGGTGGAAGAGAACCTGGTGACGTGGAGGTATGTTCAAGAGAGAAGAGGAATGAAAGTTAGTAGAAGTAAGACTACATGTGTGTGAATGAGAGCTAGACAGGAAAGGTAAAGTTGCAAGGAGATGTAGTGAAGGTGGAGGTGAGTTTAAATACCATGCAAAGCAGCATATAGAGCACAAAAAAAAGGTGAAGAAGAGGGTGTAAGCAGGGTGGAGTGGATGGAGGCGAGTGTCAGGGTGGTTAGTAGCAGAATTATAGCAGCAAGAGTGAAAGTTTATAAAATAGTATTAAGACCTGCTATGATGTATGTTTTGAAGACAGTGGCACTGACCAAAAGACAGGAGGCCCAAGCTGGAGGTGGCAGATTTGAAGATGTTAAGATTTTCACTAAGCATGACCAGAATGGCCAGGATTAGAAATGAGAAAATCAGAGGGAGCAGTTAGGTTGAGTAGTTGACAAGTTAGACACGCAAAGTTGGGATGGTTTGGAAATGTTCACATAAGGAATAGCGGATAAATTGGACAAAATATGTTTAAGATAGAGCTTCTAGGCAGGAAGAAAAGAGGAAGACCACAGAGAAGATTTATGGATGTGTTGTGAAGGATATGAAGAGTGTTGGTATGACAGGGGAGGATGCTAGGGATAGGCTGAGATGGAGGCAGATGAGACGCTGTGGCGACCCCTCAAGGGAGCAGCCGAAAGACTAAGAAGAAGGATTATTATCGTCATCCCTTAACTAACATACAGGCGCAATTTTAATGCTGCAGTTTAATCTGCTAAAGCCAGATTTAACTGTTTGACGTATTGGAGCAATCATTGCATTATTTTCCATAAATATTTAGTAGAGTAGAATTTTAAAGCGAGTGCAGTACATTACAGCAACTGTGATATTTCACCACTTGCCAATAACACACACAGTTTGTCATAAACACTGCTCTTAGTAGTTACTTTGGCTCAAGGACTCTCAGCTAATGTTTTGTTTGCTGTGATCCTAAAACGATTTCAACCTTCCCTGTCAGTCTTGAGGCTCCTAATATTTGCAAATATATGGATAGTGCCAGATGGGTGGTACTTGCCAGAGAAGATAATGAGAAGAGCAACTGAAAGTTAATTCACTGAGCCCTACCTCCAAATAACTTTTTTTCCCCTCATAGGCCCATCTGGTACCTCATGCACGTTTTTTGCACAAACGATTACAAAATACTGTAAAGGTGTGCTTCGGTCACTACTCTCCTCAGAGGGATGCAGAGGAGTGGCAGCTCAAAGACTCCCATTACTGACAAGAGATGATACTCCAGATGCATTAGAGCAGGAGGAAGCAGTGACATCCTTGACAAGGGGCCCGAGAATCCTAGAAGTGCTCCAGCACCCTGAGGATTAGTGAGTGTCTTTCCCTGCGTATTATCATACCTACTGCAACGTAGCTGCAGTCACAATAAGGATGACTGTGATGAAACATTGAAGGAGAGGGACTGCCAAAGCAAACAAATCTACTGCACAAGAACCATTAACAGTTTATCATATATATCATATATCTACATATATATTTATATATACAATCAATAATGACAGCCCTTCAACATTTCATGCTCTTTTACTTGTCACATTCAGTCTACAGGTCCATCATAAAGAATTCCAGGAAGCATTTCTCCATTTACAAACATGCAACAAGTGCCTACGAACCACTTTTCATGCAGTCTCAGTAGAACTATTAAACAGCTATATATACAACCCGGATAGTGTGTCATGTGGATTCAGTTTCTGCCCACTGGGGAGGTAAAAACATGAGAGTCTGTGTGTACTTGTGTGCATGCATACATGCACACATGCATGCATGGGAATGTATGTGACTGCCAGGATGTCAAGTAGTCTCCAGAGAGATGAGTGTGAAGATTTGTTATTTCTGAGATAATCAGTCGGTTTTTGGATGGAGCAAAAAACTCGGGTGGCATGCTGGTGGTGACGCAGTGAGGTCGGGGTTGCAGAACGAGACGGGGAGGCCACATAGGTATGAGGATAGGGGTACATAGTTGAAATTCAAGTATTAAGTTTCCCAACCTCTGCAGTGAAATGCATTGCGATGAGCTCTGGCCTAATTATAGAGGAGTGGAGTCTGGGGGAGGGGGGGTGTTTGGCAGAGGGGTTAAGAGTCACGCTGCAAAGGGGTGAAAATGGGTGAATGTCAAATTGGAGGGCAGACATGGTGTCGTGCCAGCAGACCAAAGGAAGGCAGCTATTTTATGTCAAATCGTTTTAATAATAACCAATAGTGGTGCCATATACTGTACATATATGAGCAGAACAGAGCACAGTTTACATACTGTAAAACAACGTTTCCTGTTTGAGACGTTAGCATCCTATGACAAAAATAAATTGTATTTACTGCATTGCACATAGAGTGATTAGAGACAACACCACAAGCATTGACCATTCATAAAACACAAAAAAATCCTTTTATATACAGAGGACGCATGCCCACATACTTCTCTGATATACAACATAGTGTTTCACCTATTTCATTCAACTTACATTCATCTGATACACTGAAGCAGCATTCACACAAGTGTAAAACACAGGTAATAAAATAAATAGTAACACATAAAATATTAAGATTTAAAAAGCTTAATAGAATTTCCTGCTTGCGCTATTCATATAACATGTACATGATATGATTACTAGCGCTATCAAAACAAAGCATTTGCTACTGTTTAATGTTGATATATGTCAAGTTAAGCATGATATAAATAGAAATAAAAAATAACAATATTAAGCAGCCTGATTCCAAAGTTTTCACTTATTTATTTATAATTCGAACAGATTAAAGTCCAAATTTGGATTTGCTATTGCATTATTTTGTGTCACATTCTTCCAAGAACAGCAAGCGGAGATTAGAAAGTCAGTTGACATTAGTAGGCATGAGAACTGAGTGAGTGTGTGGGTCAACAAAACATTTTCCCCTTATCTTAAATTATTATTATACCAATCTAGATCATGACAACGTTCTAACTTGTGTCATGATCTAACCTAACTGTGCCCTCATCAAACTTAAACTATGGTGTAATGTAATGAATTCTTCAAATGCACAGCTAAATATTGTAATTTTGCCAATAGTCACATCAGAAAACATTAGTATAAGAAGAGTTTCTCCAGGGCATGGACTACACTGTATATTCTAATTTAACTGTGTTTTTAGGGAGAGATGAGCTTTCATACAAAGCAGACTATGAACATTTTCAAACCTCAAAAAAAAAAAAAGTCTCAGCAATTAAAAAGAAAAGCATCTACATGACTTATCCCAGTATAAAGCTTGGGTTTATATGTTTGTAGAGCTATAGGCGGACTAACAAACCTATTTGTGACGCAGGTTTGAGTAAACACTAAAAAAGTCAGCAGTAGCCCCGTCAGTCATTCGATTTTATGCTAAAATGAACAAAAGCACTTCGTTGCAAAATCTACCTCTGTAGGCCATGCTGTGTTGTGTATGTGTTGTTGACTCCCTTTCATAAATTTAAGACCAAGTTAGTATGGCTTCTCTGGCAAATCCAATGCCAAGAGCAAGCTCGACATCACAGCTGTCAGAAATTAATTTCTCCTTCCTCATAAGCAAAGACATCGTGAATACTGTGTGCAGCATCGGAGGGCTAGGTGTCGCTGTTCTTGTGTGGAAAGCATTTCTGCCATGGGCTGAAAGGAAGAGCGAGAATGATGAAGAGGATGCCTCCGAAAATAAGAATGCCTCCCGCTGAGCCCACGCAGGCCACAGACCAGGACAGTTCATGGTGTAAAGGTATGGAGTGGTCACTGGACAGTAAGGCCAGCACAGACTGGTGGAATATGAGGACAGAGAGTAGGACCAGTACACCTGCATGAGAAGATAAAAAGTAACAGAGGGAGTGAGAGGGTCCAACATTTAAAAGTTCAATTAGCAGTTACAATCCTTAAAATACTCATGAAAATGTCCTAGCATGACTAAAAAAGAGTCACATCCCACCTGATAGGATGAAGCAGAAGGAAGCTGGCTTAAGAAAGAATTGCACTCCTTTGCTGAGCGACATGGCAATGCATATGGAGCCCATCACCATCATGGTCAGACTCAAAAGGGCCAAGACAGCTGCTGCTAGATTCAGACCTGTGAGGGAGAGCAGCGAGAAATAACAAAATATAAAGTGCATATGTTCAGAAGTGCATGCAGAAAGAAATTTACAGCACAAAAGATGAAGGAATTATTGTGAGGTCTGGAAACTAGTTATGTTACACCACCTCACACATGTTTGATTCCTCTGGGATTCTTGTTAAATCTGGATTTTTGTTAAAGAACAAAAATGATGTCATCTGTGCTGCTTCCTGTACTGGCTCTGCTTAAAACAGATTTTCCTGGCATTCCAAACCTGAACAGGTGCGACCCCAAAAAATAGTCTGTGCCAATTGTGCTGTTTTTGTTTTGTTTTTTGATTCTCCAGCACGTAGATATTATTTCATTAATAAAAGCATTGCAGATAACAGGAATGGTCATAGTTGTGGTAGGGAAAATTACCTCAAAAATGAGGTGAGATGAAAGAAATAGACAAACAGTAGTTTTATTTTGTCCATCTTCACTATACATGGTTTTAGCTATTCTGGCAGGAAAGCTGCAGGCATGCCTGGGAAGGTCTTTCAGATGCTTTGAAGGAACCAATTCCTTCCGTCAAAGTAACGAGTAACGTCACAGACTAGCCACCTCTTATTATCACTTTTTATTCTCTTTTTAAACAAATAAATAAAATCATATAAATATGTAACTCTACATACTTGTGAGTAATTTCAACAGAATTTCTGTTATTACTGTGGTCCAGTTGCAGTACTTTCATAGCCCACCAGGGGGCCCCGGTCAACACTTCGTTGCTTTGAAAAATTGCCACAAAGTTAGTATAAACCGTAAACACAGTACAAAATAGATATGCTACCTTCCCGCTAACTCAGAACCTAAAATGTACTCTTCTGTAATAACCAGCAGGGGGCGACTCGACTCTTCTGGATACAAGAAGATTTGTGGTTGTGCCTATGGGTAAATGACTATCAGCTTCCTTTCCTATTTGACCTCTGTAAAAAATTTACTGACACGTTTATGGGCTCACTCACTAGTTTCGGGTCATATTGAGTAAAAAACTAAGTACATGTTGTAAATTAAGGTCACTGTTAAAGTCAGAAAGGGTTAGATGGGATATGCTCATTGGCTAATGACTTATGATTGAGAAGTGGTAGACCCTTACTTATTTTTCACAGGACTGTGAAAACTTTTTTTTCACATGACTGTGCATATCTGTTGGTGTGATTATGTCCAAGTCTACTGTGCAGCCACTGACAGCAAAACTTTCCCACAGCTCATATGTCAAATGCCGCCTTCTCTTTAAACATATCAGCAAGCAAATTTTCAAAACAGCCTCTGCTCACAACTTACGACCAAAAGATAAAAATGACTGATGTTTGCTGTGATGTAAGTAGCCTATTAATTCTCATCGAGCTTATCTCCAAACTACACTGAAACCAGTGGCTCCCTGGGCAGCACAGCAAACACATTAATCAGTCTGATAGCTTATGGCTTGCTTTGGAAAAGGGGTGGCAGTGGAAGTTAATGGTCTAAAACATGCAAAAACCACCAGTACGGTCCTGTGAGCACTGCAGTGAGCATCTTTATTGAAAGAAGAAGCTGCTGGTGTAACTGCTAATGTGTATGTCCAGGGGAAGGTGTAACATCTCACTCTTCTTAGTTGTCTTCTTGAATATGACTGCATTCTCCCCAGAGGTGAAGAATTTGAAGTAAGTACAGTTGGATTCTGTGGGCATAAAGAAGAGATCAGACAAAGAAACACACATGCACCCACGCGCTCGCACACACACTTACACACTCACTCTCCTATGGACGACTTCTTGTCTTCTCTGATGTGCCTACTATGCATCCATGCACTCTGTCCTTCCAGGCATCATTCCTATTTATATCGAGCATTAGCTGGAATACCCAGAGACACACACCTCTTCGCACACAAACACACACACATACGCACACTCCAGCACTGCACATATGGTGCCGCCAAAAAGGGTGAGAGACAGCAAAACACTAAGGGTGGATGGCAGAGGGGAGAAATAGTGGTAGACAGAGAGAAGGGGCAGATGGAGGCTAATGAAGGGACATGGCTACAGAAGACGGGAAGAGGATGTGCCGGGTGAAAAAGAAGGAGGAAGATGCGAGAAGTATGGATACAGGCTCAGAGGATGAGAGTGGTGAAAAGGAGGAGTGAGTTGTTGGCAGATGGAAGGGTGGTGAGTGAAGGGAAAGAGAGAGGGTAGCCGCAGATGGAGAAGGAGGTGAGACGAGCGAGCAGGAGATGTCAAGAGGGGGAGGAAACACAGGGGGGTTAGTTAATACTGCATTAGTTATACACTCTCACTCGGTCCCTGTCTGTCCCCCCTCGTTTCCCCTTCTCTATATTTAGACAAAAACTGTGAAGTAGTCAGATTCCGTTTGGCTTCACAAGTGCATAGTGATGACTTTCACCCACTGAAAATTATGTGCTCCAAGATGACCACGTGCATGTGCGCACACACACACACACACACACACACACATATTCTGACATCCTTCCTCACCACACAAATATAGCTGTGGCTGAGGGCATTTGCAAACATTTTTTAATGAAGCAGACCGTCCATTTGTCAACCATACTGATTTTGTAACACATTATGCTATCACAGTCAACTGGTTTTGCTCCCACTAGCCCTGCTGAGACTGTAATTATTGAGCCGCCATGTTTCTCTCCAGCAGGCAGCGAAGATGGATAGCTGGTCTTGGGATGACAGACACAGCATCGTCAGGCCGCACTTTGAGCGGGACGGGAGCCAGAGGCATGTAAACAGGGATGTGAAATGGGGAACCATAGATGGCAAAAACATTTGTTTTCCTGCAAACATGATGAGCCCACGGCCATCTGTGACAGGCGGCGTGGGCCAACAGTGTTGGGACGTGTGATGAAGATTGTCAGAAGCATACTGGCTTCTCTCAAACACCAACAGAGCATCTTGGAATCATATCTGCCAGCTCGAAGCAGTCAAAGAGGCAAGAAAGATAAATTAGCAAAGGATAGATAAATTATCCTTGAAAACTGGATCATTCAAGGTGATGACAACATGTTAAGTTGTATATGTGAACCACTTGTGTCTCTGAAATTTAAAGAGACTTTGTGGTTTCTTCAGACCGCTGCTGGGTCCTGGCAGAATCCATGAGACATGTGTGATTCCAGGAGCAAGTCTTTCTCCTCCAGTACCTGCCTCTTTCCATCTCCAGACTCACTTTTCAGACAGAAATAGGTCATTGTGCAGATAACCGGCGCACTCCGGAGAACATAACCATGGTCAAGTTGAATAAAGTGCTTTTAGAAAGAACCTGTCACTACTCTAAACATGGATGTCCATCAGCACAATAAACTTCTGGTTTGCCCCTTTATCACCTGTCTGCACTCTTGGTAAAACAGGAGATGACTCGATGCTTAGTCAGGAGAAAATCTTAATATTAATAATGCCCTGTTACACAGATCATGTTATGACTGCCAACAAATATGCTGTATATTGTACCTGCATGCTGCTGTGTGTTGGTCCAACAGGATCCAAACTGATAAAGCACCACTGTATTTATGCACTTGAATGCATTTTCACGCTTTATACTTTTTAATGATTCAATTTGCACATTATCTGTAGGATGACCTAGATACATACTGTATCTACGCAAGCGGCTTCAGATACCCAACTCTCATTATTCCTTTGCAAATCCACACAAGTGTACATACACACAAAGAATACATTTATTTTTAAATCTATATCAAAACTCATAAAAATGTTGCTCAGAAATATGAAGACTGTTCGCGTTGGATGCAAATGACTTTTTTAAACAAAGTGGCAACAGAGCTTTTTTCAGCCTCTTATGAGTTCAGATACAAAGACCTACAAATGTATTCCCAGGGGGCATACATTATATCAGCTATGACAGCTCACTCTTATTTTACAACATTTGTCATGGCACAGAAAACCTGCAGTGATTAAGAGTGATGTCAGCAACTTCTTTCTACAAACAGTCTCTGACCCCTTGCTGTTAATCCACTTTGATACCGATACACATACTGTAACATGATGGCAGCTTCAATTCAGACTTGCAAGGAAAGCAGACAGGGAGTTAAACACAAAATAGTCCCTGCAGAAACTCACCAGCTCATCTTGTGCAGATCACAGGACAAACAGATTTATACAAATTCACACAGACACACACCACTCTGAGGTCTCACCTCCAGGTAGATCAGCAGGACCACAGCTTGTCCTCTCTGGGTCTATGTCATCCACCCATAGGGTGCGGATGCAGCCCTTCCAAAGGCCGTAATGGGCCATCTGGCAGGTCTGGTTGCCGCTGAAATTCTTTGGTTGGGCCAGCTCCACCCAAAACTCTGTCCCCATGCCCAGCACCGTGAGGGTCACACCAACGATAGAGACAAAGAAAGCCAGCTTGATCTTTCCCTCCTGGCTGTCGCTCATCTTGTGGATCCGCCTCTGTCCTCTACCACCTTTCATTCCAGCCAAACCTCCACTCTGTCCTGCCACCCCTGTGCGACCCTCCTCATCCTGTTGTACAAAGAAGTTGGACCACATACTGATCTGAAGTGGCCAGAACCGAAGAAGTACAGGGGATGGGACGGGACACCTCAAATGAAGATTAGAGAAGCAGATAATAGATGAAAAGTGTTTTAATTGGAATCAAATAATGAGATGTTTTAGGTTCGGAAGGCGAAAGTTTGTAAGAGAGCTATCAGCTGTCCTGTGATGGACGGGTAAATTGAGTAAAAGCAGTGAGAAGATCAAGTAAAAATAAATGGGCTGGACATAAGAGATATGAATAGAACTACTGTGAAGTGGAGAGGGGGGCAGATGAAGTGAGGTAATAACAAAATGGGATAGATGGAGGCAAGGACCAGGAGAGCCTGTCTGTCTGTTTTCCGTCCAGTCCTCTGAAAAAGAGAGATGAAACAGAAAGATGAAAGAGTAGCCAGCATATGCTTCACCAGAGCAAAATCCTTTCATCACCAGCGTAATATTTAATTTCCAACAGCTTTATCAGCATCTACAGTATTCCCTCCCTAAAAGCCATATGAAATGCTCTCAGCCAACAATAGATAAGCCATATGGCATTCCCTGAAAGGCAGATTTTGCAGGAGATGTAGAAACAATTCGACTGGAAGAGCTACTGGAGTAGGTTTGTGCAAGGTCAAGGTGAGAGATAACGCCACAGTGTCACACCGGACCACCCAGCTTCCAGTTTCCCAGATGAGTTGACAACCCATCGTCTCTCTGAGCAGGTACACCGTCTCTGGCTTAGACACAGATCCCCTTTGATCTGAGGGGATAATGGATTGCCACAAATACCTCTCAGGCTGCATTACTTATACCGGGAACACTGGGAATATGTAGCAGCGGCTGTGCACTTGCACATGTGCGCTTCAGCACGAGTTTGGTCCCAGCTTACAGAGACTTTCAACTGTGAGCGAGGGACCTTTGGAGCGATTTAAACAAAGTGAGTGACGGGGCACAACGGTGTCGATGGTCTGCACGAGAGGTGATAATTCAATCCTGAACCCTCTGACAGAGAGAGGGGCTATAGTAATTAACTCTGCTGTGAGGTCCAACAGGTCACAGAGTGGAGGCGAGAGGCCTGGCCAGTTCGGAAAGCAGCACCAGCAGGCCACACACAGTTGGCGGATCACCTAATTCAGAGCTTTGGGCTGACAGCATCAGAGGTTTTATATAGGCAACATGTGCAAAGTCTCACCGCAAAGCCTTTGTCTTTGATACTTTGTAGTATGTGAGGAGACATAATAATAAACATAATAAATATGTAACAAAAAACATTTCATTGTCATTTAGTCGTGCTGCATGTCGTCTTCCCCGCAATAATCACAATAATAACAATTCAGTAAGAGCAGACAGCATTTACACAGAGCATGAGAAGGTGGTTCTGCAATGTCAATAAACAATAATATCAGCTTATCAACAAGCACTAAGTGACAGTTGGGGTAAAAATCATTTTATAGCTAACAAAAGGCAGATACATACGTGTCACTAATGAACCAAAGGTATGGAATAGCAACCGTGCATTAAAATAACCCTCCAACATTAACTGTAATAAAGAACATCAATACTGCAGCTGCTGACAGCCAAATTAGTGGTCATAGAATTACAAACCTTGATCACATTACATTCATATTAACCACAGTGTGATCAGACGGCTCAGAGGAGCCAAGCTGCTCTCAGGGTGGGTGACACAAACAAGTGCTTACTTTGCAGATTATGCTTAGCAGGGTATATAGAGCATGTATACAAAGATATATACTATAATGCAATGAAAACTTTGGTGAAGTAGCCTAAATTCTAAAGCGTCTGAACACAGGATATAACTTCATGCTGCATTTTCTGTCGTGAAAATTAGAAATTCTCTCTACCGCTTGACCGGTGACAGCCACCGCCACCTGTGTGACACGTGGGCGTAAGAAAGCAACAGCTGGCTAATGCACTTGATTGAAAAGAAGAATAAATCTGACCTGTGTCGTGTGTGTTGTTCAGTTCGAGAGGAAGAGAAGCATGAAACTTAATAGAGGGGGGAGAGCAGTGATGTGAGAGTGAGATAGAGAGAGTGAGAGAGAGAGAGGAAAGGGGTGGGAGAGAGTAACGTAAGAGTTATGGAAAGTGAGTGTAAAGGAGTAGAGGTGGGGGATGTGAAGGGGGTTGGAGTCTGGTTGGTTAACACTGTCGCCCATTAAATGCGTGTGCGCTCGTCTGTGTGTGTGGGTGGGTGAGTGTGTGTGTGTGTCTGGTGTTTGGCCCCCAGACTGTGCTTACACCTCACATTTAATCTCAACAGCATCCAGCTCATGCTCCATACATGTTTCAAATTTTAAATCAGCAAGGAAAGCTGCTGCAGGGTGGTCCGCTCACATGACGACAAGCCTGCCAGCATGATAAAAAACATGTCTGTATCTGCAACAGCCTTGCTGTTTGTGTGTGTGTGTGTCTATTTCGGACAGCCACCTGTTAATGACATTAAGTAAGAGTGAAGGAGGAGTCTGTGTTTATATGAGAGGGGCCAGAACAGCATTCTACAGCAACACAATACACTGTGAAGAGGTGAAAATCTAACAGAGAGACAGATTGAAAGTGTACTCAGGGTTTAAAAAGAGCCACAGCATGCAGGGACGCATATAGGAGGGGAAAAAAAGACGTATGAGAACAGGAGATAAAAGGGGAGTAAAAACTGTAAGGGAATGCTGAAGTCTGAGGTAGCTGCAGAAATGGACAACACTGGCTGAAATGAAGCGGTACAGAGAGGAAAATGAGAATGTGCAGCCCCCATTTCATTCCTCACTGAACAAGGTCCAGGGAGACTTCAGAGGCTCAGGCTGATCTTGTGGAAAGCTTTTCTCGTGGCCCATCCCTGCTTGGCCGTTCCACAGTTTAGGTTACATACGTGGCACAGCGAGAGAGAGAGAGAGGGAGGCCAAACCCTGCAGCCAGCAACACTAAGGGAGGGCGGGGGTGGGGTAGGTGGGGGCAGTGCGGGGATGCAAACCAAGAGTGAGTCGGGGACAGAAACACAGAACAGGAGACAATCGCAAAAAAGGGACAAAGTAGGCCGCAGGCTGTGACAGGGAAATAAACACCTGGAATGTCCAAAACAGTCAAACTCTGCTTCTCTTTTCCTTTTTTCAGTCTGCAGACGGCCTCTTCAGACAGAGGACACATGCTAAATGCATGACATCCATGATAGATTAATTAATGTGGAGGACAGCTATCTGTTTTAAGGCACACATGTGTGCCAATTCTTTAAAATCGCTTCCTCTAATTACACACACCATCACTGCTCGTCCATCATATAAGATAGATCCAAAGTGTCCACAGGCAGTTGGAGGCCATCAATATTCTACATTTTGCTGATATGAACAGTCTTGTTCATATGTCTTGTAGTGCCCCTGTCAGCAGTGCTGATTTATGCTTGAACTGTACGCTCATGTATGCACCCATGCGCATGCCGTTCACACTTATGCATATTACAGCTACAGCAAATTCTTAGTTTCATGCTTCTAAGTAGTACTGACTAAGAGTATTTGCCCACTTGAAGCATCTGATGATTTTCCTACTGCTAACAATCCTGCAAAAAGCTTTAAAACTCAATAATGAACTTGATAAAACAAAAAAGGGACTGCAGAAGTATCCTGAGTATCCAGTAAGGGAAAGGGGGGACTTTTATATCTGTTCACCTGCTGGTTAACACAAATATATAATCAGCCAATCGCATGGCCAGTGAGCGGTAGTTCTCTGGGCGTCTCTGCCTTGTTGATGCCAGAGGTCAGAGGAGGACTGCCAGACTGTTTCGACCTGACAGGAAGGCAACAGTAACTCAGATAACTTCCCGTTACAATCAACGTATGCAGAAGAGCATTTCTGAAGGAACAACACATCGGACCTTGAAGCAAATTCATATATATACACAAATGTACCACTGTGTCACATAAAGAGATACAGGTTCCTGCTATTAGGTAGTAAATCGTTGTTAATCAATCTAATTTTTGAACAGATCAATGAGTAACTGATCTGATACGATGCTCTATGATCATTTGGTAAATATCTTCCTGGAGAAAAGGACACATTTTTATTAACAGCAGCTGTTAAGGCAGATGCCACTGAGACAGCAAAAGATAAACTGACCTTTTGGTATACGCCTGGAGATCACTGAGAGCGATGTGGACAGTTAGGAAAAAACCCTCAATCTTTTCAGGGGTAAGACTTAATAACTGGATTAAAGTAAAAAAAATAATGTTCAGTCATACTGCTGGATGGCTTTTACTAAGATATATTAACGTATGTGTCTTGGTACACATTAACAGCTATACACCAAATCTATATGTGCACTTAAACTTTTAATAAGTGGTGCTGAAAGGTCTCGAGTGCTTTTTAACACCACAAGGGCAGGGTAGTTTCTCTTTTCCAGCATGCAAAGGATTTGTTTGACATCGCTCTTTCGACTGATCAATGCTCGGAACATTGGGAAAGTGCAAGAAACTCAATGAAGTTATAAGAAGGAGAACTGCAGATTTAGAGAAGTTGTGAAGGTCTCTTGAAGCTATTTCCAAAAAAACATTCCAAGATCATCCATTATTTTAAACATGTAAATGTAAGTACAAGTAATTCAGGTATATCAGCACATTTCCACGGTCCAAATTCTTCAACTTCACCTCGAATCAACAGCAAGATGGCTGAAACTTGGACACTGTTGGGTCAATAATCACAAGCATGTTCAGGAACAACCTGAACAAAAGCAAAACAAAAGTGGTTTTGAAAAGCAGGCTAACATTAGCTAATGCTAAACTAAGCCACGCTAATGGACTTACCAAAGCCCTGAACTCAACTGTATTGTATATTTGTGTATTTATGCTTAAAAGGTGTCTGTGCCAGGAAACCAACCAATTTTAATTCTGCCAAGTAGAGTAGTAAAATATCCAACCAAAAAATGCGAGAAGCTTGTTGATGGATGTTGATGGAATTTACTAATAAGACGAAATATTAATATGATGGATGTATATATCTGATGGCGTATATTCCCACCCTGGAAAAAGAACAGTTCAAAGTGGTCATTAAAAGCCCATAATTACCATAAAATTGATGAATGAATGTATGTAAACTACAACTGTAAATTCCTAAATTTCATCACCACCATTACCTTATACATTAATTCATGCATTCTGGGATAAACTGCCTGCAGTCTTTGTGCAGTTTACGTGTTCTGTTTAGTAACAGTTATGTTACTCTGTAGATTCATATTTTAAAGTTCCAGTTTCCTGCCCATTGGCCCTTTCCTAAATGATAAACACTACAAATATGGCTTGCCTGCATTGCACTAATGAGTGATCTCTTCTATTGCAAATCATTGACATTTTTACACAGGTGAAAGAACATCAACAGGACACATTTCTACCAATGTTTTTGACATGTACGTATTATTAAGTTCTTTCTTGTGAGGTGTTTACTTCGTCTAACCTCCTGTGGATTAAATACAAACTGGATCATGTACTCAATGTGTCCATTCTATTCCACTGTTGCACTCTCCCACTGCTGCAGTGTTCTATCTTTTTGAATGAAGATCAATGGGGATGCACTGCCTAGAATGACAATGACCATCACCAGTCTTGCATCCGCCACTAGAGGGAGATAATGTATTAACAAGCCTTTACTGCAGCGTTAGGCCTGGGGAGGGCATACAATGTACTTGAGAGAGGGCTGCCAATAACATTCAGCAGCTCTCATGACAGACAGCCATTTCTAAAAGACTCAGGGTCAGCTCTCCATTTTTGCTCCAGTGGACATGGTTTCAACTGCATGAGAGAGCTGCTGATTTACCTTTGTCCTGAGGGAACTACTGGGTAGTGAGTGTTGCATCAGAGGCCCTGCTGCTGCTGGGTTTTGTGCAGTGAGGTGCAGCGATGCAGATAGAGATGGGTAGTATAGAGCTGACACAGGACATTATTGCATGACAGAGTGTAGTTGCTTTCCTGTAACCATTTTACATGAAATCCCGGCTGAATAAGGCAATCCAGCTTTTGCTCTGCCTAACTCTTTGTACCTTGTGAGATGTAGAAAAATAAATGGGTTCATTGGAAGAACATAAATGACTTGGCTCAAAATAAGCCTGAATCTATCATCAAGATTGACATGATTCAGTTGGATTTTTTAATATATATATGCATATATAAAAGTACACACCTGTATATGGAATAAAGTTGAATTCAGTTTGTCCAATTCAGGTGGTTGAACTTTTAATTTGTCAAATATATAACATGTACAACTACAGGTGCTTCTCAAAAAATTAGCATATTGTGATAAAGTTCATTATTTCCTGTAAAGTACTGATAAACATTAGACTTCCATATATTTTAGATTCATTGCACACAACTGAAGTAGTTCAAGCCTTTCATTGTTTTAATATTGATGATTTTGGCATACATAACTCATGAAAACCCAAAATTCCTATCTCAAAAAATAAGCATATTTCATCCGACCAATAAAAGAAAAGTGTTTTTAATACAAAAAAAGTCAACCTTCAAATAATTATGTTCAGTTATGCACTCAATACTTGGTCGGGAATCCTTTTGCAGAAATGACTGCTTCAATGCGGCGTGGCATGGAGGCAATCAACCTGTGGCACTGCTGAGGTGTTATGGAGGCCCAGGATGTTTCGATAGCAGCCTTAAGCTCATCCAGAGTGTTGGGTCTTGCGTCTCTCAACTTTCTCTTCACAGTATCCCACAGATTCTCTATGGGGTTCAGGTCAGGAGAGTTGGCAGGCCAATTGAGCACAGTAATACCATGGTCAGTAAACCATTTACCAGTGGTTTTGGCACTGTGAGCAGGTGCCAGGTCGTGCTGAAAAATGAAATCTTCATCTCCATAAACCTTTCCAGCAGATGGAAGCATGAAGTGCTCCAAAATCTCCTGATAGCTAGCTGCATTGACCCTGCCCTTGATAAAACACAGTGGACCAACACCAGCAGCTGACATGGCACCCCAGACCATCACTGACTGTGGGTACTTGACACTGGACTTCAGGCATTTTGGCATTTCCCTCTCCCCAGTCTTCCTCCAGACTCTGGCACCTTGATTTCTGAATGACATGCAAAAGTTGCTTTCATCCGAAAAAAGTACTTTGGACCACTGAGCAACAGTCCAGTGCTGCTTCTCTGTAGCCCAGGTCAGGCGCTTCTGCCGCTGTTTCTGGTTCAAAAGTGGCTTGACCTGGGGAATGCGGCACCTGTAGCCCATTTCCTGCACACGCCTGTACACGGTGGCTCTGGATGTTTCTACTCCAGACTCAGTCCACTGCTTCCGCAGGTCCCCCAAGGTCTGGAATCGGTTCTTCTCCACAATCTTCCTCAGGGTCCGGTCACCTCTTCTTGTTGTGTAGCGTTTTCTGCCACACTTTTTCCTTCCCACAGACTTCCCACTGAGGTGCCTTGATACAGCACTCTGGGAACAGCCTATTCGTTCAGAATTTTCTTTCTGTGTCTTACCCTCTTGCTTGAGGGTGTCAGTGATGGCCTTCTGGACAGCAGTCAGGTCGGCAGTCTTACCCATGATTGCGGTTTTGAGTAATGAACCAGGCTGGGAGTTTTTAAAAGCCTCAGGAATCTTTTGCAGGTGTTTAGAGTTAATTCGTTGATTCAGATGGTTAGGTTAATAGCTTGTTTAGAGAACCTTTTCATGATATGCTAATTTTTTGAGATAGGAATTTTGGGTTTTCATGAGTTATGTATGCCAAAATCATCAATATTAAAACAATGAAAGGCTTGAACTACTTCAGTTGTGTGTAATGAATCTAAAATATATGAAAGTCTAATGTTTATCAGTACATTACAGGAAATAATGAACTTTATCACAATATGCTAATTTTTTGAGAAGGACCTGTATATATATGAAAACTATATGCTCACGGTCACTTTATTAAGTACACCTGTTCTAATCAATCACTCATGGCAGCAACTCAATGCATTTAAAGCCTGAGAACGTGGTCAGGATGACCTGCTGAAGTTGAAGCTGAGCATCAGAGGAATGGGAAGACAGGCAATCACTCACTTGTTACAAGCAAGCTATGCAGAAGAGCATTTGTCAATGCACAACACATAGAACAATGAAGCAGAAGAGCTATAGCAGCAGAAGAGCACGCTCCTCTCTGTTAGCTAAAAACAGGAACATTGTGTAATGGTGTGGGGATATTTTCTTGGCATACTTTGGACCCCTTAGAAACAACTGAGCATCAATTAAATGCCACAGTATTCCCAAATATTGTTGTCCATCCCTTTATATCTTCACTTCTGATGACTTCTTCCAGCAGGTTGACACACCATGTCGCAAAGCTCAAATCATCTCAAACTGGCTGCTTGAACGCAACTATCAGGTCAGTATGAATCAAAATCTCTGAAGAATGCTTCAAGCATCTTGTTGAATCTATGTCATGAAGAACTGAGGCAGTTCTGAAGGTAAAAAGGGGGTCTGGCCCCTGTGTGTGACCAATGTTTATGCTACTCTTACATAAACAGTCAGTCTAGTGACTGTGAAATAGCACCATCATTTGGACATTACTAATAACTACACAGTTTGATTAATTATGCTATCAGGTCAATGAAGCAGACTGTACAGTAGCCCCAGTCTACTCCATCTCCATTATTAACTGTGCTACAGTGTGGTGAATGGATGTGGGCGTGCACAGGAAGAGGAAGCACAAAGAGAAGAAAAGCAGTCATGTAAATTCATGTTTTAATCAACATTTGAAAACAAACTGGACAAATGAAAGACTGCTTCTGCTTTTATAAACTATATGTGGCTTTTAGGTTTTAAATCATTTAAGAAATCACATTTTTTTCCAGAGAAAATGAAACTAAAAGACACTTAAAAAAAAAAGAAAAAAAAAAAGCAGATTTTCAGAAAGTAAGGAGTAACATCTCTAAAGTGTTATCACTGACAGTCTCTCTTTCAGCGCTGTAAAGCAAACCAAAGGATCAAATGAAAGCACAGTCTCAAGCCCATACAGTTTGAACATGTGGTCCTCAGAGGATACAGGGCAGAAGGTGAGGGAGATGAGCGATAAGCAGATTGTGTCTACGTACACAGGGACTGTTTTCTATCAACCCAACAGCTGACCTCAGATTTAGTGAAATTATCAAATAGTTCAACAGCAGAAAAATGACTAACGGTGAACACTAAAATTTAAAAATCAGGTTACCTTGTTTTCCCTAAATAATCTCCTCAAAGCCCCCCAAATTTCTGAAGGAGATTGTAGTGTTAGTTTTACTTTTAATTCTGATTTTGTTTATTTTTTTGAAAGACGAATCCGGCATTTTGTGATTTTAGTTTCACTCTGCAGTACAACATGAGTCGTGGGTATTAGTCTCGTGTTTATTTGGTCTTGTCAGAGGTGAGACGCTGCACAAACAAACATATGGGTCCAACACATCTTACATCCCAAATCTGCTGGGAAACAAGGAAAAATGTGAGCTGAAGGACAAGACAGTGACACACATGAATATATAGACATCATTGGTAGAGGGGTAAGCCATATTTCTTTCAATAGCAAATTGACATGTAATAACATTAAGGCTCGTTGGTAAGGAAGAAATATATATCCCCCCATGAAATCCCCTCCCAATCTGTCTTTATTGTCTCTTAAACTAAATCAGGGCTGAACTGCTGAGACAAAACAATCTCACCTTTAAAATGCTGTTCACAAAAGATGGACGTGACAAAAGTTGCAAAAATTAGAACAAAAACAAGAAAGCGCATAATTAAAAAAAAATAATAATTATCTTTTTTTTTGCCGTTTGTGTTATTCTAAGGGACTGAATGCAGGGTGATATTACAGCTGAAATCAGTGAAGCTACACACAGTATCAGAACAATTACAGTTGACATTCAGATAGAGTCCAATCAGACAACAGATTTTCTAGAGATCATCCTGAAGGGCGGGGGGTGGGGGGCAGCAGTCTGATGAAAAAGAAGGAACATAAGGAACTTAAGGAAAGGACAGAGTCCAGACAGGGGGTGGAGGGAAAAAATAATAATAAGAGTGTTCTTTTGCCTTTCTAATGATGACAGAAAAGCTGAAGTGGATGTTACAGCTACTGTGTATCTACACTGGATGGTCAAATGAAAATGCCCTCCCATCTTTCTCTCCATCTCCCCAAAACCTCCCTGTCACAATTTTTTTTTTTTTTTACCCCCTCCCCAAACCAGAATCTTCCAGTAAGTTCCCTACTGCGGCTCCTTCCTAATGTACTTAAAACAGGCTAACTCCATTTAAATACAAACCTTAAAGTGTGGCACCCCCCCTCCCACCCAGAAATGACATCCCTGTCTCACAAAGTATAAAAAAAATGTTGCCCAACCCCTGGACCTATTATTACACACTTTTTGTTTTTTTTTCTCAAAAATCTTTAACTTGCCCACCCACCCAGCTACACCACTAGCAACCAAACCTAGCCCCCTTTTATTATGTACTGAAAACAAACCCCACAAATTCTCCTCCTCCTCTATTTCCAATTCTGTCTTAACTGCTGAATATTTCGTGAAGATCTCCAATGATAATCTGGATATCACCACTGCCAAACAAATAATACTCCCAGATCGGCCTGCAACGTTGCGCTACCAAAAAAAAAAAAAAAATCACTTTGGGGGCTGATTTGGAAACTGGCAGTGCACACCCTCCCCATTCCCCTCTTCTCGTCATGCGTCCTCTACCAGAAATCCCGGCGGTGATAGGCGTCTGGATCGCAGTATTTGGTCACCACCACCCTGTTGGCAAACTTCCTGCCTGTCAGCCCCTGCATGGCCTTCTGGGAGTCAAAAACTGACGTGAACTCCACAAAGATCTGAAATTTTTTAAAAAGATAAAAAAGCAGTGAGGGCTTGTAACATCTCACAGCATTGTTTACCACAAGTCAAATGTAAACGGCTCCTACCTTGCCGGTTCCAGGCACTTCCAGGCCATCGACAGGTCGAGGTATCTCAATGCTTTTAACTTGGCCGTACTTGCTGCACTCATCCCTGACGTCCTCCACAATCTCCTCGTACTCTTCATCATCCAACAGCTCTTCAGGGGCCACCATGTTCATCAGACACAACACCTCCGTGGGCAGACCGCCCATCTGAGTCACGGAGCTGTTCAGACCTGGCACCTGCAGCGTCACTGGAGTCTGGTTTATACTCGACTGGAAGGAGACACACAAAGGTTAGATGAGGCATTTTATAGCACAGCTTTCTCTACATTTTACAGTAAACTGTATAAAGCCAACAATTTAATATTCTTTACATCTATTTTCACAGCTAAAAAAACTACTGGCCACTGCCACCCACCAGGCAACCCTGTTACCAAACAATCACAGTCCAGCTTAAACTCAGTTTGGTCTCCAATCACCGTTTTCGTAAGTGTGGTTGCAGCTTTAACCTTAAGTAGTGTCGGCTGCTGGTTCATGAAATATTGAAAAAAATGTGTTTTTGGGTGAACACTTTTTAACTGATTTCATGCAGAGCTTCAGTCAGCAGTATTTCATTGCCCATAGCCGGTTAGTAATAAATACGATCTGTTTCATATTTTATTATTATTGTACAGTATCCAATTGAATCCGAATGGATGTACTACACAACTTAGTTCAGGCAGTGATAAGGAAAGTGCTGCTACATGCGTTTTGTCTGCTTTTATTATAAAATAATAATAAAAGCAGGGGGAGACAACTAAAAATGTACTACATTTAGATGTGCACTTGTAAATGGTTAAATTTAAGAGTAACTTAATGAATTGCTGGAGAAGTGTGGCTAAACAATCTTTATGCATTTTACACTCTCTAAAAGAGCATCGATCCTCCCACCACCCGCTGTCATCTGTCCAGCTTCTGGACACTTACCAGAGTTGCGTTCTTCGATCCCACACTGGCTCTTTGCACCAGAAGTTTCTTGTCTCCCAGCTGCATGCCGTTCAGTCCAGCAATAGCCTATAATGACATAACAACGTTGAAAACCATGCTTTCAAAAACTTATACTACAGAGATAGCATTGTATATTCTGTTGGACTAGTTACCTGGTCATTAAGGTTGACATCAACATATTCACAAAAGGCATATCCTTTGGATAGGCCTGTGGCGCTGTCCTTCACCAGGTTAAAAGCCTTCAGAGGGCCAAATGACGTCAACAGCTCTTTCACCTAGCACACATGATGCATAAAGGTCACTGCAAGGCATTTCCAACAGTTTCCAACAGGTCTCACAAACACCAGACATTCCCAACATAAACACCACTGTTCAACGTGTGTTACTGGGTAACATGACAGCAAACATAAAAAGAATAACACAATGCTCCTTCTCTTTCACTTCTTCCAACAGTATGTATAGTGTCTCTATGTTTTAATGTTTCAATACTGGTGGAAATTACATGCAGATGTATGCACATTTATTTTATTTTATTTTTTTTAGAAAAGCACGAGAAAGAACAGAGTACACTCTGGGGTTCTTTAATCTTTGAGTCCTGTATTTCTCACATGACTAAAGTATAACAGAATGCAATGTATAGTGTTGTTTGGGCCGTTTTGCAAGGTGAGTGTGTAAGTGTATTGTGCAGAACAATTGATACTGAACAAGCTGTACTGCACTTCTAAGAAATGATGAGCTGTTTAAGGCACAAACACTGACCTGGTCATCATTCAGGTAGTTAGGCAAGCCACCAATGAAGAGCTTGTGAGCAGAGTCTGGGACTACTGTGGACACCACACCTGCAGGAGGAGCAACAGGCAGAAACATTAATGGAGAAATTGAGTTCACACAGATTACAATTTGCTGAGAATTGTGCCAGAAGTAATTAGAGTTAAAAACCATTAATTGTCTGTATACCAGGCACATAGACACTGGGGTTCTCGCTCATGCCGGGCAGGGGCTGGTAATCGTGGGGACGGCGAATCTTAAGACTCTGGCCTTGAAAGATGATGCCATCAAAGGCCATTGCCTGTGTTGTTTCATCCACAGAACGGAACTACACAAGACAAAAGATGGCTGACTTCAAAACTGCATATTTTAACAAGGTTTTAGGATTATACCAAGAGGGAACAATCAATGTTCATGGGAAAATTGACTTACCTCAAGGAAGGCAAAGTTCTTATCCTGATTGATCTGTACTGCAAGAACAGGATTGCCGGGGGCCTGAGTAAGACCACCCAAACGCATCTGGGCATTAAAGAAGTCCATCATTGACTCCTAAACAGAAGGGAGGGGAAAAAATAATAGATTGTGTTAATTTGCACAATAATGACCAAACACAAGTATAAATTACTGCAGGATGTTTATAGGGCAGGAGCCAAAGTCAAATGCTGTCCTGTTACTCACCTCTGTGATACCAAAGGGGATGTTGCCCACATAGAGCCGACGAGCCTGTCGGGTCATCTGGCTACCCACTACAGGTACTGGGGTTGGAGTAACAGCCAGGCCATCTGGAGTCATGGTCGGCAGGAGGGCTGTAGCTGGGATCTGGCCTGCAGCTGGAGCGTGAAGACAGGAAATATTTAACAACCTCATTCTGTTGTTTCAATAAAGCCATGCAGCAGATTAATACGCACAGAAAAGTGGAACTATTATGCTCATTTCTATTCTTCATATTTTGCATTTTTGGACTCCATTAATCATTTTTCATCTTAAGCTGGGCCTTGGTATAGCCCCTTAGTTCTACTATGTTTCTGTTAAGGCTGAAAACGAGTAATTTTACACACACTGACCATGTTTAATATATGATGGGAAAATAAGGAAAAGCATAATAGATCCACTTTACAGGTGTCTTTCAATCAAGTAAGGCAGCACCAAATATTGTAGAAAAAATATAAATAGATGAGACAAGAAGGAAAATGGATGGTTACCTTGCATGGCTTTGTACTGCATGGGAGTGATGTGTTCAAAACCAGGTGGAGGGACATCCCAGTACTTCTTCACCTTCTTCTTCTTCTCACGGTGGGGAGAACGGCTGTTTGAGGAACACACAATCATCATGTAACATATCTCTCATTAGCTCACACTGGACTACTACAGGAAACGATGGTTTGATTTCAGAAATGAACAAGACAGACTACATTTCAATCACAACACTGTAAAAGTCATGTTAAAGATGATAAAAGGGATAGAAAACCCTCATCCAGGCAGTTATTTACATACTAAATGGTAGACAGAATCTAAGAAGATAATTAAAATCCAGTTGCTGCAGTAATGCACAAACCAGCTTTGTGTTAGTTTGCTGTATTACCTTCCAGCATTGTCCTGGGGGAAGCTGGATGGTGAGCTGAAATGACATCGGAAGGGTTTCACATTTCTCTCAAATAATAAACACATTAACCAACATTTCCACTTGACAAAATTAGAGCTTCCATTTTGAATACAAGTCAGTCAGTCACTAAGTGAGCCTCACAGCTGGCACGAATTCAAACGATTAATGAGGCAATGAAAGCATAAATTACATCGTTAAAAATTGAGCCAGATATTACATCTTTTTAACTACTCACACCGCATATCTGCAAGTAACGTGTTTTATACTGGTACCGAGAAACAAAAGAGTCAAGCAGCAGTCAAGCAAAGAGGTCACATTCACAGCCAATAAGAAGCAGGAAACTGGAAAACTTTGCAGAAGTCCGCAAGAGAGTGAACATAATGAAGCAGTCACTAAGGAGATGTGTGACTTCAAATGAAAACTTATTGTATATAAATGCAATCCAAAGGTGAAAGAAAAGGAAAGACTGGCTAATCGTGAGCATAAACACATACAAGGGTTATGTGTTCCCCGTCAACAGGCAAGCTTTTGTCTCTTTGGTATCAAAGATGATGTTCTTGGAAGAACGGACAATTTTCCCACTGCGAGAAGCTTACGGAGATTTGATCAAAGACTGCAGATCAGGCTTGTCACAAGAAAAAGTGGGAGCACATTTCAGAGACACCTGATATTATGCAACTTCAGAGTGAATATGCAAATAATCTACGTTTCAGAAAAGATTCTTTCTGGAGTTTTATTAATAGCACTTTTTGTGTGTTTTAATCTAGGACGGACCTGAAATTCTTTTTAAAAACCAGTTTTGACTCTTGATATTCTGCATGATGAGTTCCACAGTCGACAGGAAGTGGCAGAAGCTCATTGCCTAAGCTAGTTTTTAGTTCTGATTAATGTGTTTAAGTGCATTTGTTGTCCTGAACAGCAACACAATATGCTATTAAGACACAGAAAAAACAAACAAACAAACAAAAGAAAAAGAACAGATGACAGCAAAAGCCAGGAAGGAGAGGGCTGCATTTTGCAAACATAACAAATTTTTATAGTGTCAGTTTTTTGTGCGCATGTGCATGAGTTTGGAATTTGCAGCCACCTACTGTGCAGCACGAAACTGGCTGGATGTCAGCGCAAAGTCGAGGGTGTTCAGACAAGCTGGTGTTTCAACACATTAGTATTGCATATATATAGGGCAATTTAAAACTTCAAAAATTTAGTGTTTACATGTTTGTGAGATCCAAGTTTACTTGGACTCACAAGCTGAGCTTCTTACATGTAAAGTAACTTTCATCATTGTACTAGGAAGGTGTCCAGAGGTTAATATAATCTGATCTATTCTTTGCAGATGCTTTATTTTCGGCCAGTGTGATGACTATACGATGTACACTACATTCCAGTATAGTGGGGCGATTCTTGACGCAACACAGTAGCTTTGACTGCTTGTTGGCCCAGATGTGGTTGCATACTGGTACTAACCTGCGTCTGTGTCTCCGCTCCTTACTGTCTCCACGGCGGTCTCTGCTGCGTCTGTCCCTGTCTCTGCTCCTCCTCTTCCTCTCTCTGCTGCGGCTGCGGGACGAGGACCGACGGTGGTGGCGGTTCTCTTTGTCCCTTTCAGCTGTAGGAATTAAATATTAAGTGTTTAATAACTTGCATGACTGCACATAAATGGGATACATAGCTAGCTGGGGATATACACCAATTAGCCACAGCATTAAAACCAGTGAGAGGTGACACTTTTAACACTGATCATCTTGTGGATGTTTAATTGAAATGTACAATCCACAACCAACTACACCTCGTTCCCACTGCCTTGCACTCCTAGATAGCATTTTTCACCACACTGCAAAAAGGAGAAAAAAAAAACAAAAAAAAAAACTGCAAGGGCCATGAGGAATGGCTCAAAGCATTAACACACCCTCAAAACTGCATGATAACAATTTGAAAAAGTATTTGTAGAATCCATTCAGACAAGCTGGATACAGAATATCCACTCACAACCTACAGGACCCAAAAAGATCCACTGCTCCCTGTCTATGACTGAACAAAAAGCCCATGTCCATAGGCCACAGGTATTTTTGAAGCCCCATGGAGACCACACAATATTAGTCCTGTGTACCGCATGGGTGTACACACAGCTTAACTTACAGATTGGTAAATAAACCAAATAAACTTTACATAGACATAAGACCAACGCCTTGTAGTGCTATACAGTAGGATATTTGAAATTATAAGGCAATGCTAAAGTGGTTACGTTAGCATTTTATAAATAAATACTGGTTATTGGAGCATTTTAAAAACAAGACCACAGCTTTTATAGATGAATAACTTGAATAACAGCTCGTAGAATTTAATAAACCCCATCCACTACATGGATGCAGCTCATAGTGTGTGTGTGTGTGTGTGTATACAAATCTACCTTGAAAACAGTCTGTGTCGGATAAGTTTTTTTTTTAACTGGTACAGTTACTGGTTGTGTGTCGAAAAGTTAGAGGCAATGACATCCAGTAATCTGGATTAGAAACGTTCAGTGCACGCAACAGCTGCAAAGAATGAATGCTAGCTGCACCAATTATTCAGTCAGCTGGTCTTGGCTTATGATATAAACTTACAATGCTTTAAAGAAACAGTAACCTTTATTTAGTTTTTATTTGGCTACCGGTAAACTTACAGAAAAGTGGGAAAAATGCTCATCCAACAGAATAAAATGACTAGCAATATTCCCGTAAAACTGTGGGCTAGTAATTTGCTTAATACTGTTCCAGTAAATAGACATGGCCACAGTAGGTAGGATAAACTGATGGCGGCCTGTACAAACAAAGGCACCATTGGCGTTTCTAATGCTGATGCAAAAAGAAAAGTGATTTACCTTGTTTGTTTTCAGATAACTGTCTCTCGAATTCGTCGAAGTCCGACATCTCTCTGCTGAAGCCTGCTACGCTTTCGGAGACTGCGTTGCTCAGTTGGCGGTGGCTAGCTTAAGCTAGCAACAAAGTGAACAACACTTTTAAAAACAAGTGTCTTGCAGATGCAGCTCCGGAAAGTTAGCCTCGACTAGTAGCTTACCTAACGACAGATTTATCGAAAAATGTTTAACTAGAACATATATTAGCGGCAAAGTATTTGTTTACAACGTAACAGCAGAATCATTGATAAAGAAAACGTGTTCGCATGGGTTAGCGTGCTAACGTTAGCTAACTAGCTTGTAGCAAAGTCCAGAAGAATAGTGGGCCCGTGGCTCCTAGCTAGCTACCAACGCCGAATGAATGAGCTTCTTTTCGGAGCCCAAAGCGGATCCGGGGAGTTAATGATCCACGGGAGCCAGTTGTTCGGCTTTACAAGACAAATATATGCGCTTTCAAATATTTCGAAGCTAGAGAAAACAATTAAGACTTCGGTATGCCCGCTTTTTTTGCTCCGTCTCCCTGGAGCTCCGTGACACAGGAAGTTGATGAATGCCTTGTTTCCGGTGAGTGAGAAAGAAGAGACGCTCCGGTGTCCGTTTTCGCTTGTTTTTTATTCTTTTCTCATCAAAGTTGATTTATCTGCTAAGGACATGCTAAGTCCTAAAGTATCAAAGTTTTATTTTGTAGTTCAAGTGAAGATGAAACCTTTAACTTCAGACTCTTAAACTGCTTGGTTTTTTGTTTTTGTTTTTTACTTCTTCCTTAGGGGTCGCCACAGGCCTCCATATCACTCTCTCTTCTTACCTTCAGCATCAGCCCAACACTTGAAATAATCCCACCCACACCCTGAACCCATCTGTCACTCCTACTGCAAACCTGACTGCTGTCTTGCACTAGCTTTCTGGCTCAGGACCTGGACAACTTGCTGTAATTACTGGAATCATGAATTCTACCAAAAAATCCTGAAGCAAAAAATTCTGGCCATAAGTTTGTGCCCTGAGGCTTACTTGGGTTATGGAGCAGGGCAATGATCTGAAACACACCAGTAAGCCCACCTCTAAAAAAAGCAATTAAAGTTTTGGAGTGGCCTATTTAAAGTCTGGATTTAAATATGATTGGGATGCTTTGGCATGACCTTAAACAAGTCATTTCTGCTGCAAAACTTTCCAAGGTGGCTGAATTAAAACAATTTGGCAAACAACAGTGGGCCAAAATTCCTCCACAGCGATGTGAATGAGTCAATGCCAGTTATTGCAAACACTTGATTGCAGTTCTTGCTGCCACAGGTGGCACAACTAGTTATTGGCTTTAGAGGGCAATTACTTTCTTTTTCCCACAAGGCAAGGTAGGTTTGGATAGCTTTTTTCCCTTAATAAATGAAATATTGTATTTACTTGGGTTGTCTTTGTCTAGTATTAAAACGTTTTTAATGATCTAAAACACGCAAGTCTGACAAATGTGCAAAAAAACTAAGAACTGAAGAAGAGGGAAACACTTTTTCACAGCACTGTCAGCTTTGGCAATCACACTCACCAGTTTTCACCCATTTAAACATCAATTTGGAATTTTTTGGACTGACATGTTGGACAGTATTCTCCATCAAAGCAGTAAAAATGAGGAAATATCTTTGGAAAAATTATCCTCCATCCCTTCAGTCAAATCTCAGAGACATAGAAGCTGGTCTGGTATCTTGTGGTGCCACAATAACTTACTAAGAGACTTTATCACCTATTTATTGTAACCTGACGTCTCCTCACATCTCACCCAGCACCAGCAATGCAACAAGTCCATTAAAGTAGAAATAAAATTAGAAGTTCGCACTACTTGTCAGAAATGAAATCTTTTAATTAGTATTATGTTTTAACAGTAGAGTTCATGAATCATAAACAGTGGAGCTGTGCAATTTTACAGACAAATAAATCTACATTTTCGTATGAAATCTATGCTGAGTCTTACTATACATTTGGTGAATAATACGTTACATTATTTAAACACTGCACACTGGTATGACTTTTAAAAGGCTCTTCAGCAGATTCACTGCCTGCTCTTTAGCTCCACAACCAAACATTAAAATGGCTTGAGTTCCACAAATTGGAGTACTTATCACTGTTAGGAAAACAGGTTATTGAGATGTGAAAATTTAAGCCAAAGGTCACAGTATTCCACTGTAACTTAGTCTGTTTTATTCTAACAGAACTTACTGTCTCACTTCACTGGAACACACACTATACATTACTGTACATTATAGTCAATGTGTGTGCCGCTTTGAAATGTAAAAGACCCCTATAAACTACAGCTCACTGAAGATCTCTTTACACATGCACTTGCAGCGGCATCGAGAAAGCATTGGGAAGGAATAAAACATCTTTTGTCAGCATGAGTAAGCTGCTTTTGCTAAAGTTGTAAGTGACACTGTAAAAATGTTTCACAATTTTTCACAAGGAACCAAAAGTTACACAATGTTACAGAAAACCAGTATAGTAATAATCATTTTAAAGGCTCCAAAACCGTATTTTACAAAAATGTGTTAGTGTCACAATGCATTACAGAAGCCTCGGTATCGGAAGCATAAGAAGTGACATCTACTGTAATTTAGTGCAGGTCATGTACAAAAAAGGATTGGTGCACTCCTCAGTGAAACAACAGAGTAATGCAGACATAAGACCAGCTGGAAGTCATATTACTATTATTACTAACCCTTAAGCGACCAAGATATTTTAATGACTAACATGACAGAGTGGTCATTTATTGATGTTTACCATACCTAAGCGGTTTCACTGATCTATGACAGATATTCTAATTTGTTCCAAGGTCAGTTCCACCAAAGCTTTATGCCATAGTTGGCTGGTTTAGAAGGAATGCATTGCCTGAAACTCCACCTGCCTCTGAAATCTACCAGGTGTTCATTCATGCTGCGAAATGATCTTGACAGTAAAACACTGAACTCGTAACCTCTAGCTGATTCAGATTTTGTGAACAGAAAAGGAAACAACAGTGCAGCTCTGCACAATAAAGGCTGAGACCTAAATGAGGTAAGCTAAAGACGCTCATTTAAGTACTGGAAAAAGCAGTCTCTTCTATAATCCTGGTAAAGACACATTGTTTTTCACCAAATCTGGATCACACAGACATACCCTCCTGGCCTCAACAACAGAATCATGTTTTTTTTTCTTTCTGTCTGCAGCAGGCACCCCCACATCCTCAATACCCACTGCAGTGAAGATTTGTCGAAGGACAAACAACAAATGTGTAGGATGTTTGTAAAAGTAACATGTGAAGGGTTTGTCCCAGGTTACATGGCCACAACCAGATTGCTGAGATAGCAAAATAATAATAAATAATAACAATAAAATGATCTTAATATTGTTTCTTGGGGGTGAGCTAGCCTGCTGCAGCAGAACCTAACTGCCTTTCTTTTTACTACTCAAACCACATTTGTTGTTTAGAGAGATCTCCCATTATTCTCTGTTTCTTTCCTTAGTGTCTGAACCTGTAGGAGATGGGCAGAAGCAGGTTATTTTTCTTCAGGGCTTGGACTCTGTTAAGTGTCTCTTCATCCAGGGCAGTGTAGCAGCGCCGGGCATAATCCAGCAGCTTCTCCTTGGATGGATCGAACTCCCCGACCTCTGCCACCTTCTCTGGGGCGACTAGCAGCAGCTCAGCAATGGGTGTGGTAGACGCCACTGTGTTGCGGTCAACGCCATGAATTTGGAAGGCTTTGGACATATTTTTTAGTCGCTGGTATGTAAGTAGGATCTTCTTGTAACGGAAAAGCACTCCAGCAGCATCTTTCACTGAAGAAGAACAACACACAGGTGAGTCAGCTACAATCTCATGAGCATTGTGGTAACTCATGACCATAGTATGTAAAAGACGGATTAAACAGCCATGATGTGACACAGCGGTTTGTGAAATGCTATTTTTAACCATTAACTTGACATTTTTGTGGTCAGATGTCACAAATCTGACTGAGAAAGAGAGGGCACTGCACACTCACAGCACAGGCAGCGACTTGTACGTCAAAAGGCATCCACACACTAAATAATAACTACATTTTATCATCTGTTGTATTTTAAATGGGACCACATTTTACAGAATTAACCTAATGCTGTATTAAACAAGATTAGAAACTAACGATTGAAACTATCAACTCATCAGGAATCAAGTATATTCTTTTCTTCTTGTTGAGATTTTCCCTTCCTCACCTCTTTGTCGCTCTCTTGGAGGTCTGAAGACCCGCCTTCTTTTTAACTGTCTGTTGCTGTTAATGGCGTCTGACATCACATCTTCCCCTGATATCATTTCCTCCTCCTCCTCAATGTAGCCATCCTGCTCAAGATACTCATCTGATTCTCCCAATAGTGAAAGGGAATCTGACGAGACAAAAATGTTCTATTTAACTAAACCCAATAGTTAAAAGACAACATGTATAAAGCACTGATTGCATTCAGTTAATTATGGTGATTCAAAGCTTTATGCCGTGTCATGTGTATTACCTGGACCTACGTTGCTATGCCCACTCATTTCATTCATGGATGATCTTGCAGCACTGCTACTGTTGCCACTGCTGCCACTGGCTGTACTGGAAGTACTATGGCTATGGCCTTGCAAAATGGCTTGGGATTGTGTGGAGTTGAAGAGAGCATTCATAGATGCAAGCTGATTGGTCAATGGACTGGACACGTGGTTTTTTGAAGTCACCATAGTTGGAGGACCAGGCCTTCGCTGCATAAAGTGACGTGAGGGGAAATGCTGAGAGTCGGTCTTCTGTTGTTCTATAAAGAGAAGGAAACCTGAGAATCTGCAAGCTAAGCTCAAATATATTAAATAAAGTATAACATTAACAGGGTGTTTGGGTATGTCTAATTATGACTTTTCAAATTTTTACCAGCAGGACGATCTTCCTCTCTTCTTGCCCTCCAGTTAAATCGTCTTGATTCATATCCTTAAGAGAAACAAATAGCAAGAGATAAAAAATTATTTTCGATTCTAATAGACTTGCTAAAAAATCTGTTTCTCATTAACCAAGTAACATTAATGAGCCCATCTTCTCCCCCGGTGACAGATAGGATAGTTGCCAGTCCCCTACATGGATTAACCACTGGTAAAACTGTTGGACATGTTATTAACTCACACCTGCCCCCTGTCCTCACCATTACTGTATTGGCTCTGACTCTGCTCCTGTCCTTGGCTCTTTGTGGAAAAGATGAAGCGGTCCAGCTGGCAGCGGAGGAAGTCCCTCTCCTCTTCCAAGTCCTCAATTCTTTTCTGCAGCCAAGAGTTTTTCTCCAGAGAGATCTGCAGCTGGGTCCGCAGGTTGGTGATCACCATGTAGGAATTGTTGACTGGAGATGGTCCAGCAGATGACGGTGACTCTGAAGAGTACCAATGGTATAGTTAGTCTGGCCAATAACTAATAATGCACATCAAGAGATTGTGTGTATGGAATTAAGTTATTGTAGAGTAGATTTAAAGTATTGATGCTGATGTTCACCATCAAAATTTTGATCACTCTGGTTAAAAAATCCCTGCTGCTCAAAGTTGCCCTCCTCATAGGGGATGGAAATTTCATAGGCGTCCTCATTTTTTGGCGCTGAGAAGAGACAACAGCAATTAATTATCATGCTTGACCCAAAGACAGGACGATCGTATGTGCTGGGACCACTTCGAAATCTTACTCTGCAGGTGGAGTGAGCCTGCGTGGCTCTTGGATGTGGACGCAGCATCATTCCTGTTTCCGTCCTCCATCTCACACCACAGACAAACCTTTGATTAGTGCACAGTTTAAAATGTGTCTTCAGTGACTTTGTTACATTTAGTGATGATGTGCTCACATTTATCTAAACAGCTACAGCTCACCGGAAACCTTTCACAACGTGGGGGTGTTGTGCTTTATGCATACGCAGTGAGCCTACAAAGCATAGCTAATTTTATCACACAGCTCTCTCCCATGCAATTAGAAATTAAAACAGTGAAACTGATTGTATTACTCAAACATAAGTTTGTAGCGCCCTGCTACGGCGCTCAGAAGAGAGCCCTATGTTAGCGTCCTGTAATATTAGCACAAAAAAATTAGCTACAATATAAAATTACAATCCCTTTCTTTCTGCACCCTCAAGTTTAATGATTTCACTCTCACATTGTTAAAATCCCCGAGTTACGAATATCATCTGCAGAAACTGTTACATACCACTTTATGTTTGTAATAACTTAGTCTTGCACATGTAATAAGACGTTATAACTCCGTCATATCTCCATTTCACCAGTTCGTCGGCTAGCTAACAAGCTAACAATAACAATTATCGGGGGTTTTTTTCTACCGAGACTCTTACGTCACTTCCGAATGACCGCCCGCTGCAGATACTTTTATTTTAGAAAAGGTTTCGGGGGTTTTTGAACAACGGTACTTAATGCGTGTGTGTAGTTAAATATATAAGTAAATATAAACGTTTAGGTATATTTATATAAAATATATATTATTTGCAGATATTTGGGAAACTTTTTACTTTTAAACTCATGTTTCTTGACAAAATGTTACTTGTACAAAACAAAAATAAAATACCGTAACTTTTCCACTCACTTGTTTCGAAACATTTCATTGTTTTTTCTCTGGTGTAGGAAAACTACAGGACAGGTTGAACAGGTGACGAGGTGTCAGGTTTCAGCTTTGTCGACTGGTCGCTTCTGACAAACTGTATGCGGAAGGACAACAAAAGAGCAGTTTCCAATAGAAATATTTGAATTTTAAGTACTCAACAACGTAGAAGGGGGTAAGTGTTCTGTTTTGTTTTTTTATTTAGTATTTTTTTTTTTTTTTTAGCTCATGTAAACAGTAAAATCTGTTTGTAAAAGGCGTTAAACGCGCATCCACAGGTGTTATAAGTGTGGCATGGCCGGTGTAAACAGTGCTATCAGCATTACTCCCATTTTTTCAAATTATTTTTATATATATACATTTTTTTTATATTGTTAGCTTCTTTTAAAATTCTTTTTAGGTAGAGATGTGTGAAAATCCGGGATATGTTGTAAATATGACTTTGTTTAAATATTTTATGTATATATTTTTAACAATGGAGTCAAAAGATATAAAAGCTGATTTGTTAATGGAACAAGCTTCCCTCCCTCTCTCTTTCAGTGCAGTAATGGCACCGAAGTATGATGGCTTGTCCCACTGTAAGCTGGCTCTGGTGTTTGCTGTGCTGATGGACCTGCTGGGTGTGATATCCCTGCTGCTGGGGGTCTTTGTCCCACTGGAGATCAAAGGCCAAGACTTTGGGGATCTGCTGGTGTACTCGGGAGCTCTGCTGGTGCTGTTTTCCCTAGCAGGCTGGGTCATGTGGTACAGTGGAAACATTGAGGGTCTAACCTCCAAAATAGAGCTTGGTGGAGCTGTGGGTGGAGCTGTGGACAGACTTGCCCGCAACCTGAGTCGCAGGATACGGCTGCCCAGGACCCAAAGCAGTCCATCATAGGTAGAGAAGCCTCACTGGACCAAAGACTAACTGACTTGGGCTGTCCTTTTTTAGGCAGCAGGCCAGACTGCCTGAGGCAAAGGAGTGTCATTACTGTTTGACGTTCTCTTTACAAACACTTCCTTTGCTGACACCACCTCATTTACTTAAAAAAAAAGAAGATCTGTTGTGCTGTTTTCTATAAGGAAAACTATGATCATTTGTTTTAATCTTGACCTAATATATAAAAGGAATAATTTATAGAGATTAAAGAGATGAATCTGCAACATTGTCTCCCAGTGCTAATTGAAAATTATTCATTCATTTACTTGTGTCATACTGCTGGACCAGATTATGGCGGCAGAATCACTCAAAGCTAAGGATTGTACATTAACAGCTGAAGGCATTTTAACAGCAATAATCATATTTGCACAAGGTTGAGTCAAAACATAATTTCAAATCTTTTCAAGAAGGATACAGAGCTGCTACGACATCAACATGTGTGCACAAACTGCATATAAATACTGCAAAGGACACTTGAAAGATTTTATCTCCCTTATTTTACAAGGAAAACAAGAACAGAAATCCAAACATAACTGAAATTAAAAGAATTGCACAACATCCAAAGGAAGACGTCAAGCAAACAGCCAATTGAGAAAATAAAAAAAATTTTAACAACAGCTTCTGAAGTTGTTCCTTTAAGCGAGGGGATATCGGACATATTTTCAATACGGACACCTCAAGCACTGTGGACAGGGGTAGAAATTGAGTTAGCACTCATGGCAGGAATACCAAAAAAATATACATCACAAAAGATGGAGCTTTACAAGACAATAAAATGTCTGATTGTGTTTATCTGTCTCCAGTTCACAATTAACAACAAAGTATGTACACAGCAGCTACGAGAGAAGCCACATCACCAGCTTAAATGTTTTTGATGCATGCACGACTGCTCTCTACATTTTTTTCCCACCAAGCCAGAGAAAAATGTATAATTCAGCTGACAGTCAGCAATACTGCATTTATTTTTAGGGCAAAGGTATTGATCTATTAACCACCAGGGAGCTGAATTACTGACCAGTTATACAGCAGTGATATAAAATGAGATGAAGGCACACGGGAAGGTTTCACCATCCGTTAGGATAATTAGATATCAAAAGATATGTACAATATATATATATATATATATATATATATATATATATATATATATATATATATGAGGTAAACAAGTATGATTCCTATCTTTAAATGGTATTTTATTGCTACCACACTAAGATGTTGGTTCATTCAGTTCCACGAAAGACCCGTTTCAATGCTTTGTTGAGTCTGCTCCATCTTCATCATAGGTGAGAAGCATGGAACAGTTACCTCCTTTCCATCAATGCAGTGCTGGTGCTGAGGGAACAAGAGAGCTGCCAGAATTCCGGCAGGTTTAAACCTGGGATAAGTTGGGATAAACTGAGTCAGAAGAATTTCTTGCATTAGTCCCTCTCACACTCTCACACAGCTGCTGACATCAGTGGTTCAAACTTCAGGTACAGCAATATATTTAGTTGGTGTTGCTTCTAGATTGGGCACCAGCACTGCGCTGAAGGAAAAGGACGTGTGAGATGAAAAAGCTCAGAGTGCAGGGTTAGGCACAGGTGGTGTGGGAGTCTGCCAGATGATCATGTGACTACGTTCAGATCGCTGTGGCGTGGCTTGGGACACCTCTTCCGAGTCATCGCTTGCATCATCTCCTGGAAACAAAGAGGACTTTGTCAGCCTTTAAATAGACCAAGTAGTGCACAAATGATGCAATGGATGAGACAGACTTAAGTACAGTTTTATTATTCTTCAGCTTACCAATTCGAAAGTTGATGTAGCCCTCTCCTCCACTGAGGATAAGCTGAGCAGTAGTGACATGGCTGCTGCCAGGATTGGTGATCAAACAACCTGACAGGCACGAACATTTTTTGTGGTCACTCAAACACAAAAATAACATGCATGTGCAATCTGAAGCGTCTCACTTAATTGTTAAGAAGTTACATGTAATGGCTATCTAACTCTTACCGGGTGCAGCAATGATGAATCTGACAACTTGTCTATGTCCATGGTAACACAGCTGGGCAGATGCAGTCGAGCAATAAGGGATGGAAACATCCTCTGAAGCTGCAGAGAGTTAGTAATATGGTTAATAGTACACAGAGACCATTTATGGCCAAATAACTTTAAGTTCCAGGCATTCTTAAGCTAAACATACTTATGGACAAAGGGATGGAGAAAATGGCACCACCTCCTGTGCCCACCCACAAACGGCCACAGATAACAGTGAGAGAGGAGATCTGGAGAGGTGAGAGTGTCAGGAAGGGCTGGCCTGTGGAGAGAGAGAGAAAACTGGTTTGCAAAGCTGTGAGATTGAAGTTAAAGTGGTCGGTCACAAAACAAAATGTATGTAAAACAAAAATAATGAATAAAATATACACACAGTACTCTGCATCCCTTATTTCTTTATATTTTCTTCGGAAAATGGGAAAAAGGGGCAGCAATCTATTGAAACGTACATACATGGAAATATTGTACATAAGGCAAAAAAGTGTACAAGCTTCAAAGTCAATATTTGGTATGACCACCTTATATGGCGACAAATTACAAGAAAGCTTCTAAGAGAGTTCATCACTACATAGGACCTGTTGCCACTGATTTTCAGTTCAGTTTTTGTGTAATTTGGCACATTTAGCCTTTCAAATAGCCAATGTCCAAAGAGAAATATCTTCAGAAAGCCTTCAGAAAAACTATTGCTCAAGACTGATTAAAAAAGTACAACAAAGTCTGGCTCTTTGGAAGCAAAATTTAAAGAGATGTATTACTTTTTTTTCAGTTACCAAATAAGAAATGATAGTAATAAATGTTCCCATTACTGTAGTCCATCAACTGATTTTTTTGCTCTAGTAGCTGCTCAGTAACAACACTTAAGTCATACATACAGGTATATGTATTGTAAGAAAAAAAAAAAAAAAAAAAAAAAAAAAAAAAAAAAACACACAAAGAAAGAAAAAAAAACAAAAACAAAAAATTGTTCGACTACCTAATGTTTTAGTGACCAAAGCTGCAAAGTCAACTTCCTGTAGTGGGCGTCCTGTGGACCAGTCAAACAGCCTGAGGATTGGGTCCAGTCGGCAGGAAGTCCAAACCCCACTTCCACCAGCGCACAGAAAGCGAACCTGCTGCTCACTGCGCTCAGAGACTGAGAATGTTTGCTGTAAAGTAGGATAAGGAATAAAGAGAGTGAGTTAAAGATATGGTAAGAATGAGACACAATAAACAATAATAGTTATCATTTTCTCTGTTTCTTACCTCCACCTTCTTGCTTTCAGTGTCTACCACGTAGATTTTGTTCCAGTATCCCACCCACAAGCGGCCGCCTTTTGCAAGGCAACAACGAATGGGCTGCACAGGATTTGATCCAAGAGGCATCAAAGAGTGTGACTGCAGATTCCAGCCATCTATTAATCACACGACTCATTGCATCATTATTCATTTCACTTACTTATGCAAATCAAACAAAATGAAGAAATTAATTAGCCGAGACAGTTGGATGTATGTTTGAAACAAATCCAATACCTGTACTGTGTGAGAAAAAAGCCAAAGTCCCATCACCTAAACCAGCAATGACCTGACCCTGTGAATACCTGTGAGAGCGAGTCAACACAAAGTAGATCATTTTCAACTCTGCTTAGAGACTTCAAGGTAACGCATCTCGTGTTACAACTAATATCCAAATGCAAATGGACAGAACTCACATGAGAGAATGAACACTCTCAGAGAGGGATACAGACCGCAGACAGAGCCTTCTGCCAGCAGAGGCCAAATGCACCAGTATACTGTGAGAGAAGGACAATGGGAGAAAGGAGCCAAGGGAAGAAGAGGCAGTCTGTGATAAACTAACAGACAAAAAAGTCTTTGAATTGTTTAGATGATATTTACTGACGTAAACTGCTTATTCAGCTGGCACTACCTTCCTTCCTGAGTTCCAATCCAAACAGTTCCTGCAGTGTTACCTTAAATAACAAGACAGACAGGCCCTGTCAGAGCTGAGTAAGCAATGTTGATTTCCAAGAGTTTCCAGTAAAACAGCACGGTATCAGGGGATAATAGAAGTACAGAATACACTAGACAAGTCATCTGTGGGCAGCTGCTGCAGCCCATTGTACCAGCACTGACCTATGGGAGGCACAGCACAGATGCAGAGGGCAGGAGCTGTTGGAGGGAGGCTGAACTGATCCAGAACTGTGTTGGAGCGTGCTGGATCAATCACTGTAATATCACTGCAGGAGGCAGGGCCAGAAACTACCCACACAGAACACTGGCAGAAAAGGGGTGGATATGAAGTTTGAAAAGATGAATGGCATGAACCAATTTGTGCCTCGACAAGTGTTAGTCATGGTTGGGTGATCATAATTAGAGGATGACTGTAGCTGCTTCTTAACTAGGATTATGACAAACTTACTGTGGCTTCGCCAGAGATCTCAGATGGGACTGCGACTGCACACTTAAGCTGAAGGGAACAGAATAAATGAGGAGCCATGTCAAACTGCACCGCAGATCTGGTTCACTTAAAGTGACCTATATCATTCTCCTTGGATTATATTGTAGTAGCTTTGAATTCATGGTTAAAAACAAAAAACATTTATCTTGTAGATTATACAGTGCTGTGCAAAAGTTTTGAGCCACCCTTAATTTCTTTACATTTTGCAAGGAAACTGGGTAGTAGTCTTCAGGAATAGTTCTCCAGGCATATTGAAGGACCGTCAAGGCTCTTCTTTAGATGACAGCTGCCTTTTCTTCTGTTGTCTGTCAAGATGATCCCATACACCCCTTCAATAATGTTGAGGCCCGGGCTCTGGTGAGGCCATTGTGTATGTTTGGGACCACGGTCATGTTGAAAAATGAAGGTATTGCCAATCAGACACTTTCCAGATTGTATGACATGGTGGATCAAAATCTCATGGTACTTTTCTGGGTTCATATTTCCATCCATTTTAAAAAAAGGTCCCCGAAACCACTGAGTGACATCCAGTGGGGTGGTTCAAGACTTTTGCACAGAAAATAAGCCTCCTTTGAGTGACATTTACCTTGGCAGTCGATTCTTTGTGATCCAGCAGTCTGAGCTTCACTAGAACAGGCACGTCTTTAGGCTCTGGTACTGGTTCACTGGAGTCCTACAGTAATTAACAATATTTTTTACCAGGGTATTGCTTGTATAGTGATCTGCACAGTAAATATCCATATTGTGCAAAAAAGTCTTGAATGAAAGCCAGACTTTTTTTTATTGGTATAGTAAAACAATTAAAATAGTAACTATTTTAACTATATAGACTCAATAACAGCAACAGGAAGCTTTTTATTCCACTGTTTCCTATTTATTCTCTATAGCACGTCACTATTTATTTGTATATAGAAATGTGGTTCTACTACCTGTGTGTTTGCTAGTGGCAGGCTCCAGCCATGTAACTGCCGCTTTCCTAGAGTTCCCCAAATCTGGGAGCGAATTTCTCTGTAGATTTCCCTCTTCCTGACACGTGGTGAAAGAGCAGCAGGATAAGCAGACCTAGACAAAATGATTCTGGTATTTATCAGCTTCACATTAAATACGTTTTTATTTTTTTTTAAGTGAAATAAATAGAGCCACGGTAGGACACAGAGCCTTCACTGTTAGTATCTTACATTTTATTTACTTAATAATTTGGAAAGTGGAAAGAAGTATCCGAGGCCGGTGCAAGAGTTTGGACACTCCTGTTTCAGTACTTAGTGACCTCTCCTGTGGCCGAGGCAAACACTTGTTGTATATAAATAGAAAGTGTCTATTTATGATTTTTATCCAATGTTTCCAGCTTATTGCTTTAAATTCTGAGATATTCTTAGGCTGTCTTGTGAAGCATGCTTATGAATTTCCCACAGATATAAAGGGAACGGATAATTTTTCATGTCTGATTCTTATTTCACTTGCATTAGCAAGTAGCTGAACCCCAACCGTGAATGAAAAATATTTATTGACAATGAGGTAATCAGCTAGGCCAGACTCTGTAGTTCAGAGAAGACCTCACTCAGATCCAATCTCCATTTTTCTCACTTGCATTTTGTCTAAATCTTTGCACACAACTGCTGAAAATCACATAAGCAGGAGTAACTTATTAAGAGACAGATGCTTACTCAGCCTGAGTTCGACTGATGGTTGTTGGTTGTGGAGAGCCCAGAGCAGTGCGAGTGAGTGATGGGGAAGGTCGCAGAGCTGATATGGAAGCAGGAGGTGAAACTAATGGTTCCTTGGACCGGCCAAAGAAGCGGTTGAATCTTTAATTGAAGAAAAAATGAACAACTCTAAGTATTTTAACCATGAACAAATATACACTTCTTAATTTCAGCCCACCAAATGCCAGGTGCATTTAGTAACACCACAATACCAAAAGATTTGTCCCTCTCCTGCATTTTAGCTGACGCCTTTTCACTTTTATGTAATGGTTCTCATCTCCTGTTGTTTTCTGCACTTCTTGGGTACTGCTAGCTGAATGCTCAGCCAATGTGACTGGACAGTTGCCATGATGATCCTGGACTAACACTGTTATGAAGATATCAGCTCAGATATCAGATCATGCGGCTTGCACCACCCACCTCTGTTTGGGTTATAAGAGTTTCAACATCATCTTAAGGTACAGGAGGATGGGTGTGTAACAAGTCGTAAATTGTTTTTTTAAAGAGAGATTTACTTACTTTCTCCAAACACTTAACCTTCTTTCTTCTGAAAATCTCTCCTCCTTTGTTGCTCTAAAGAAAAAGTAATAGATGAGGTTGGAGGCAAAGATTTGAGCCACTGATGTTACACGAGTTGTTGTAATCACACTGCAGATTCTCAAATGTAACATTTTTTAAATCTTCAAGAAAGGCACAAAAGTTACCTGAGTGTCTGACTGTGTCTAACCGCCTCCTGCAGTTCAAACAGACGCTGCTTATACTGGTTCTTCTCCATGACCACGCGAGCCATTTCAGAACGGGAAAAGTTACGCATGGATGCTGGCTGAGACACCTGAAGGGGAAAATAAATTCAGCCATCAAACCATCTATGAGCAGCTAGAAAGGCAGTGAAGACTACACCTACAGATAGTACATCACAGCTTACATCAGAATCCTCGGACTGACAAGTTTCCAGTTCTTTCCGAAGTCTGTAAAATAAAGGGCGAGATTATTGTCAGAGCGTGTATGTAATAACAACAATGAACAGGTTATTTATTGAACAGCTGAATGATCCTCTTCACCTCTTAGTTTCCTCCTCCTTCTCCTTCACCCGCCCCTCCAATCGGCAGAGTGTTTCCCGAAGAGTTTCCACCTCCAGTTTAAGAGCTGAACGCTCATCTGTCAGCTCCACTACCCGAGATATCAAAGCCTTACGAGCAGTTTCAACCAATTCACTGAGAAAAAGGAAGTATAGCATCAAATATATAGCTCAGAATTATGGTGGAAAAGAAAAACAGTGGTTAATCATATTAGATAATACAAAGCTTTCTGTTGGTATTTAGTGAAGTAAGAAATCCAAGTGTTTGGAAACTCCCCATGTCCTCAAGAAATCACAATAGACTAGTCATAGAAAATAAACTGAGGACTCACTGGGTGACTTTCAGTTCCTCATACTGAGAAAGAATCTCCTCAGACTGGTCTACGCTGCCTAAACACACACACAAAAAAATTAAACTGCGCAAATGCACATGCAAACAGACAAGTACTGAAATTAATACATTTCTAACCTGTATTAAGGACTATTTAACCTGCATTCATGTTCAAGAAGAAATTAGGACATGAGATTTTGTATAATAGGAAAAGGGGAAGTAAAACTTTGTGAAACACATACTTGAACTTAACATGAGTATAAATAGTCTCCCAACAGAGCCTGATTATTTTTGGATACCAACTTTCTGTCACTTCTTTTGTCTCTGATCACTTTGTGTTTCAAAGAAGCAGCAAAGATTCTATGTTTGTGACATTTATTTCTTTAAAACTCAAAAAAGCAACTCAGGAATGCAGATCTTAACAAAAAACAAAAAACAAACAAACAAACTTGCATTTACCTCTGACACTGGCCCCTCGGTCTACACTCTCCACATAATCGCGGCTCAGCTCAGACAGTTCAGAGAATACAGAGTCAGTGTTGCGGAGCTCCCACTCTATACTATCCTCGTCCTCTAGCTCCTCTCCCTCATCCTTTTTGTCCGCCTCTTCTCCTTTTCCTTCTTCTACTTTGCTCTGCCCCAACTCATTCATCTCCTCCTTGAAGCTGGTCTCCAGCTCACCTTTTAAAGGTTCTTCAGTGTCAGGTTTAACAGGGGTGCTGAAAAATATGGAGGTGGTTGATACAATATGTGTGTGAGCAGATGAATTCAAGTAAATGTTGGCTTAGTCAATAAATATCAAGCTGAAATAAATTAGTTTATGCTTTCAGGTTAGTACCTTGCATTTACACAGCCATTAAAATGTGCCAACTCAGGAGTGGAGTTTATGATGTCAATGACAAACTGATTTGTGGAAGGCTTTGCAGCACTATCGACCTGTTTTTCTTTCTTGCCCATGAGATCTTCCAAACAGGGGGGACCAGAGTTTGAATGTGGTCTTTTAATCATCTGTAAAAGAAAAGGAAAAAAAAAAAAAAAACAGAACACGTAAGCTACATCTTTGGCAAAATCTCAAATTAGAAATTTGGAAGATGGTCATTTTAGGTGCAAAGCCATTTACCTTTTCGGTAACACTGGGTTCTGGCAAGACCTGATGTGATGGAAAGTCAGCATTCCTGGAACGCACATGATTCCTAAACGCAACAACTCAGTTTATGCTTTTTTTAAATCCTCTTATTTATCACCATGTTCTTGCAACAGTATTTCTAAAATATATCCAGTGACTTTAAAAAACAGTTTCCTAGTTAATAATCTTTCACTAATCACTTTCCACAAATATTGTATTTAACAACAATAAAGGTAGAGAATTTGCTAGTATCTTGCCAAATGCAACTGAAAAGCTGAAGTTAATGTTACAAAGTAGTTTCAGGTTTTCATTTTCAGTCACATGTGGCATATACTGTACTTGGTATCCCTTTCATAGTTAAACAAAGAAATACTACCAACCTGCTGTCAGAAATGCCAGAAGCATTCAACATTTGGTTTAATATTACAACAGGCTGAGAGTTTTTCATTTTGCGCATGGCTACAACCTACAGGTGATTCACAATAAGGCTGCTGCTACTTAAAGTCTTCCTGTGTGATACTTTATGCAGAATAGCAAATGTGTTTTAGCATAATGTTGAAAAGAACCTTAAAGGAGAATCTCTTTCAGTCTCCTTCCTCTTTTCCAAAAGTTCCCGATATGTCAGGGCCAACTAAAAAAAAGAAAAGAAAAGAACATCAGCTACATGTAAGAAACCTGACGACTTAAGAATAAGACAGTGGTTACTGAGCATACGCATGGAGGCTAACCAAAAATATCTGACCTTGTTGTGGGTATTTCTCAGTGCGCTCAGTTCTCTACTGAGATTTGCCTTCTGTTCCTCCAAGGCCACCACTGCAAGAAAACAGAATGCATGTAAGAACAGAGTACAGTCTAGACACCTAAAACTTTAAAGACTTGAGTTGCTCTTTGGCATTTATTCCTGATGCACACCAGTAAGCCACAACTTTTAAACCACTGACATTTGAAGTGAAAATTGTGTTCTGTGGGAAAACTTTGCGCCTTCACATTTATTTTTGTGTAATGTGATTTATTTCAGGGCAATGTCCTCTACTAAAGAAATTGTCTCGAAATGGCTAGAGAAACACAGAAAGAAGGGACTGATGTGGCCTTTAAACCTCCCAGATCCTGAATACCTGGCGGATGTTGGAACAAGCCTATTCCATTGTGCAAACCATATTCAAATGTCCATTAATCCACCTTCTTCCATTTATCCAATTCAGAGTCATAAGGGGGAGGGGGTGCAGCCTATTCCTTCTGTCATGGGGTGAGAGGCAAGATAAACCCTGGATAAGTCACCAGTCTGTCACAGAGGTCACATATAGAGACAAACAACTATTCAAACACCTACGGGCAATTTCAAATCAGCATTTAAGCTAACATGCGTATCTTTGGACTGTGGGAGGAAACCAGAACACCCGGAGAGAATCCACAGAGTCACAGGAAGAACTTGCAGACTGCACCACCATGTCACCCCTGGATGGCAAACCCACACAATCTGCTGCTAACCTCATTGTGCGTGACTCTTTGTACACAGCAAAGACAGGATAAACTCAAAAGAAAAAACAGAAATGAAACCAAACATCTAAACGTCCTGGAGAAAACTGTGCATGAGAGCCCCACAAACCTGATTAACATGTTAAAATTATAACCCCCGAGTAGTCATTACTGCATTGTTACTGCATGAATCTAAGACTTTATTTTGATCTCAATACGCCTGTACAGTTGTGCTGCTGTCATGTTGACAGTATCTGTCCACAGACATATGAACACCAGCTAAAAATCCTCAAATTGCCTTTGCAGTAGCTTCTACTGAAGTAGAGGTTTCCAGAAACATATTTTATCAACAGAGACCGACGTACAGGGTCAAAACAATACCAGTGACATTACTGTTGCTGGTAAATATTCAAATACGCACGCTGATCAGCTTGTTGTCTTGCTTTCTTCTCTAGATCTCTCTCTCGCCGTTCTCGCTCCTTTTCCCTGCCCCTCATGGCTCTCCTCTCCTGTTCAATTTGGTCATCCAACTCAAGATACCGCTTAAGAAAAGAAAAAGAATTGAACAGTGAAATGCCTGCTTTTACAATAAAACCTGCAATAGCACACCTTCACTGTATCATGACTCACCTCTTGACTTTCTTTCCTCAGTGTTTTCTCTGCATGATATCGCTCGAGCAGCTCTTCTCGTTCAGCTTTCTCTCTCTCAGCCTCTTCCTCCCTGTCCCTCAGCTGTGTTTTGCAGCTGGCCAGGCCCTCCAGTACCCACACAAATATGGGTACCAGAGACTCCACCACGCTTTCACCATGGACCTCAATAACAGTCTGTGATAGAGTAAAGCAGCAAAGAGAGAAAACAGGTATCTGTGACATATAAATAATATTTCCACCCAGATCAACATAACATATTGTTCTCATTCTTACCTGTAATTCTGAATACAGCTTTCCTGCCTCTTCACTCACAATGTTTGGGTCTGGCTCAGCCTCCGCGGTCCCACAAAGCACTCTCTCACTGTACTCCATCAGCCAAAGATTTTTTTTCTTTTTTTTTCCACTACCTCTGCTGCAACACAGTTGCCAAAAGCTCAAAACCAAAAGCAAACAGATCTGTGAGTCGATGGTGTGTTACAGTTTCTCACTAACAACTCGTTTGTCCAGGTTCTTAACCTTTCTCCCAACACTAGCACCTCCCATTCTCCACATGCTCATTCATACAGCAGCATCCTCGAAGACTTCACTTTCTATAGAGGTTTATCTGATGTCTGGAGGTGTTTTAGAGTCGATCCTGCAGAAAAAAGGGAGGAAAATGTCATGTCACTTTCTTCAGAGATGATTTAACTGGAAGTGCACTGTCAGCTGTTTTGTCCATTTTCCCTTTCCAGCATTACTATAACCTTGGAAGTGACACAACACAATCATTAGGTTTTCGAGTATTCCGGTATGATTCTTTGAAATTTTTTGAGACCATGAAGCAAGCTATTAGGTTTTGATCAATTAAATATTAAAAGAAATAAGAAAAGGAAGCTATTCCCTGGTTTTGGTGTATTTTCTATTTTTTCAAACGTTTTGTTTTGCACTTTTACTCAGCTAAAACGTCTGCTTTCACACCAAATAAATTGATCTTAATCTAAAATAGTTTCCCCAGTAGTTCAACCTTGGCTTCTATAATTAAAAAAAAACTTACAAATCACAACTAAACTACAGATACCTAATGTGATGTTGTCCGTTTCTTTGGTTTTCCAGGCTACAACACAAGACACAACTATGTTCTGTGAACTAGCAAATAGAGCGAAGAATCACATACTTCATATTTGACTTTAAAGTCGAGTTGTGTGCTTCAAACAACTGCTGACATTTCACCTCAGTACGGTGAGGCTTTCTGTTAATTATTTATATGGATCTAATGAGGATAATACCATAGCATGCAGGGACAGACCAAGTGACCTCCTGTGTGTGTTTTTTAAAGCTCCACAAATAGCACCAACTAAGCAAACATGACAGACTATGACAGCGATAGGTTTTATTCGTCGACCCTTACTCTAATTATTAATACTCTCGGTAAGCATTACTAGACTTAACAGACTTGAATCGGCGTACTGTATAAATAAGTAAGAAGCCTGACAGTGGACACCTTGAGAGTTCGTTAGCAGTAGGTTCACAAAGTTGAAATCTAGCCAAAAACAAAGCCGTGTTTCTTCAGTTGTTCGGCTGCCGTTTTACAAACTTACCTTAGCGCCTGACTTCCTCACAACTTTCATTTTGCTGACCCAAAATAAGGAAACTCCAGCCGTCTTTTTCTTCGGGACGATATCAATTACACATAAACGAGTTTAAAGAAGGGGGTGTTGCTCGAATTTGACGTGCGCAGACATGTCCTCAGATTGACCAATCCGAGCGCTGTAACTGTTTGCTCTAACCAATAGACGGTTAAATGGGCGGGGCATGGTTAGTTTTGTTTTCGAGAGGAGGAAAAAAACGGTTTCCTGAAACTTGCGCGACGACACGTGACCAAGGAGCTTGCAGCGGACTGTCAGGTGATCTGAGGAAAGCGCGTCCGAATCCGATACCTGTCGAAATACCTTACATGCCTGAGAACAACTCAGTCTCTTTTCCCATGTTGCAACAAGTGGATGGAACAGTTTACCGCGATGTTTGTGAGCGAATCATTAAAATAAAAACATTACAAATGTGAAGTCAAATTAAAAAGGCGAAAGAGATGAAGTGTCTTTAAGGGATATTTGTGCAGGGATCTCTTTCCTAGTGAGATGGGGAAAAACAATCATGCAAACGTGTTAGATTTTACACCGACAAAAGTAAAGTAAAACTACTGAAAACCTTCAAAAGCTAGGATTGACAGGATAAAGTACAGTTTTCCTTCCAGTAGATGGCGATATCCGACTCTCTCTCAAAAAAAGAATAATAATTCAAATACTCAATGTTTAAGGAAAATGTGCTTAAACTGAATGTGTATCAGGTACAGTTAATTGGACTCGATTTTATTAAATTTAACTTTTAACATTGTTCCTATGTAACAAAACTAAAGGGAAAATGAACATGTAAGTAAATCAGTTAAGTCAGTATTTTGGGCAGTGTTGGTCCCTCAGTACGTGGTTAGAGCTTTGTTTTGTTTGTTTGTTTTGTTTTTGTTTTCTCACAACTTTTTACATTTGCTTATACAAGCATAAAAGAACTTTACACTTCTTCAGTGTCAATGAAAATAAGCTACGGAAACAAAAACAAAGTTTTTCGGAGTTTTGTCCTTCCTTTTTTTTTTGTAAAGTATTATACTATACCTGGATGATCATGAATAATATCTGCAGGATGTCCATCATGCAGCTACCTGCACTTTAAAATGCCTGCTCCATGAACCTTAACAGGTAAATGATATTTTACAAGGTAAATTCAGCAAAGAATTAACAATACATTTAAACTCTAATGTTAGACAGTCACAAAAACCTAATATCCAAAGTCCTGTCCCTCTTTTTGTCAGAAGATAGAGTGTTACTATACAAACATTTTTAATTGTGCTAGCCTCCTAGCTAGCTCTACAGGATTAAAATAATTTGTTGAATAATTCATCAAATAGCAAATTCTAGAGTTGACAAAAACAAAATGACTTTGTGACTTTGTGTTCCATGAAATTGCCACGATATGGTCATTTTCTTTGACTAAATAAAATATTGATAAAAACTACCTGAATTGCATTGTTGGATATCAAGTATTTCATTGCTTTTGTTTATTTTTTAATGTTATTTGTGATATTAAATTAATTTTCTAAACTTTGTTTTGCACTTTATTAATTTAGCTTAACTGTCTAGCTAACATATTCTTGCTAACATACTGTTGCTATGTGTTATACTTTTCTGTAGGTTGGTAGGTAGGTGACCAGTGTGTTATTTATTAGTTAAATTATTTACTGTGGTGGGTTTTCTGTGGGTCTTACTGGTGATATAGTTTCTCTTTCACTTTTTTTTTCTTTTCAGGTCAGTGAGCAGCAAAGACATATGGGCACATCACATGAGAAGCACAGGTCTAAAATATAACATTTATTTTGTAATTTATTTATTCTCGTTACAGTAGCCAAAACATTAAACATAACCTATAACAAAACATCATAAATCAAGCAGGAAAGCTCAATAAAATCAAATATGATATGACCGAAAATACAAAATAAAGGACCCCAGTGAATACAAATCTAAGAAAAATAATATACAATTTAAAATTATATTTAGTATTCTATTGTCACACACACTCCTGAGACTCCCAAAAAAGAATTAACAACTTTTTTTCTGTGTATTAGTAACTCCAGTGCTTTTTATAGGCTACCTTACTTCTGTTGGTCTACACTTTTATGAATCATGCTCATTGTGATTTGTAAATTTGTCTGGTTTCTAGTAACTTTAACTAAACCCTCAAATGACATTTGTGGTGCTTAAAGTTAAAAAAAAAAATCATAAAAGGCAAAATACTCAGGATAATGTAGCTAAGGATAATCCCTATATCTGATCCTAAAAGATACATAGACAGGGAGGTCTCTGTTATCCCAGAAACATTGTGAAAGGCTTTGGGTTATCCTCACTAACCAGTGTTTCTATAAAGATGTCGTCCTGCTAAGTTTTTAATATCACCTTTGGGTGCAAATACAAAACCTAAAAGGTATCTGCATGCATGGGACCCACTAGGTTAAAATGAGCAATATTCTGTATTCTGTTGTAATAAAACCCTGTCTCTCTCTTCCTTTTTTGAATCTCTCACATTTTACCCAGTCCAATTATTGCATTCTCTTTATGCTCTGTGCACACATTACAAGCTGCAGGAGTGAAAAAAAAATAATGGCATTATAAGGAAAATAATTAGTGGGATTAAACATTTATATTCATAATTTTAATTAAGTGTAAGTAGCACAATGTGCATAATGTAGTCGAATAGTGTTACATTATTGGCTTATTATTATTAATGTGGCATGAACCACTGCTCAAGACAAAACTGCTTTTTTTTAGATTTACAAAGCAACAAGTCATAAGCAGCAATAACATATGTTGATCATTAAAAAGAACTTTGCCAGCCTACACGGCTCAATTAGAATGCAAAACTACAATATTAGTGTGTAAAATGTTAATGACTGTAAGTTTAAATAAAATGCCTCAAAACTGAATAACTGCATTTCTACATTATTTAGATTAAAGATACCTAATAAGTAGTGGTACAGAGTTGGGTTGGAATGGAGATAATTTATTTATAAAAGATCAGAGATCTATTTTCCTTAATGTCTGTCATTAAACACTGTTTATACTGTCACTTTTTTTATTACCCTACCACTCTCTACAAGAACTTCTTTCCCATCCTGTCTCACTTCTTTTGTCATCTGTCTTTTTCTCTTGGTTAGGAGGTGAAATGTTGCCACACCCACCACCACCACAAAACTGAGGGCCAGTATCACAAGCCCCAGTCCCAGCAAATGAGAGGTTCCCCCTTTATAGAAGTTCAGCTGGTCCCACAGCCCCACAGCCAGGCAGCTGAAGCTGATGAGAGTTCCCCAAAATCCAAAAGCCAGCATGCAGGATCCACAAGACAGTTCAACGCCTCCAGTAAACACAGTGATGCCCGCCACTGACACAACTCCTCCTGGTAAGGTCACGGTTTCCGATTTAGACCCGTATCTCACAGTAGAGGTGACATCTGATAAAGTTGAAGGATCAAGGGTTTCCATTTTGGACACCATGGTCTGTTTTTATTGCTTGGTAGATGTCCAAGAGGGCTTTTTACATGCAGCTTCTTCTCTCTTCTTTCTGTGATATCACACATAGTCTTGATTAGAAAAACTCCCCACTTTGCTTTCATGTCTGGTATCAGTTATGCAGCTTCAAGTTTAAAATAAATCATCCCAAGCTGTCAGTATAAGCTTTGTATAATTATATACTGTGTCAAATTCCCATCAGTGTGTTTGAGCTTTCCTTGAAATAACTGAACCTGTTTAGGCAGGCAACCAGAAGAAAAGGTCCAAAGCTGAGAATCTGTATTTTTTTAATGATAGCCATACATATTATATACATTTCCCGAAAAAGCCTGATGACCTATGTGTATTTTGTGGCTGTAAAGTATAATATGCATCGATCAATTCACTGCAGGCTCAGTGAATTAAATGTAAACTAGCTCAGTACACACTTTTTTTTAAAGATTGGACATTGTTTTAATCTGATAATCGAAGCAACCTTTCACACACGCGTTTGTCACGTCAGGTTTTCTACCAGTATTTGTAACTGTAACTCTTTACGTTTTTAATTGAATGGACCTGAATATTAGGGTATAAAAGCTTTTTATTCTAGAAATCCAAATGAATCGTTAATATTTGTAATTTTAGACAGCCAAAAAAGTCCTTTTTTTTTTTTACATTTTAAGTGTAACATTTCTTACCTCAGTCTTGATCCAGGAGCTTAGACGTCAGAGGAAACTTTGTAAAAGTGAAGGTCCTTAAATAAAGTCTTAAAGTAAAATTATCTTTTAAATATGAAACTCTCTATGATTAAACACTAAAGGCGCTCCTGACTTCTCTCTGGACAGTGGGTGTAGAAATGGGCGCCAGCGGCAAAGTGCTTTTCTGAAATAGATCACCTACTCGAGGCTTTGCAAAATTGTGGACGCAATCATCAAGACTGCCGCCACAGCATGTTTGTTCCCCTCTTTCCTTGTGTTTAGTAGGAAGCTGTCGTCTGTCATTACGCGTCATTATGAGCCATTACCAGATATTTATCTGGAAACAACTCCCTTCCTCCTTTCCTCTTGCTTTCAGTCTTAAGATTTGAGTTGCGTCCCACCAAGGCACTGTTTGGACTGAGATTGTTTTTTTTTCTTTAAACATTTTCCTGTTTGGCATTCCTATTTCTCGAATTATTTTCTCAGTGCTCTTACATCTCAAACTTTATACTCGTACTCAACTTTGAAATGTTATTGGGGAATTTCAATCCTGAGCCTGTCTATATTAAAACAGAACTATAGGTCAACACAAATTCAAGTTATAAAAGATTAATTTCAAGACAACCTTGTTTCAGAGATCTGTTACCAAATGTAGACAGTAATTAATAAGGCTGATCCTTCATTGACACATTAAGTGTTGCAGATTTATAGAATACGTCAGTACTGACGTTTCACAGGTCAGTGCTGTAACACATGCGACGCTTGATACAGCCCATTAATACCATATAATGCTGCCAAGTAGGAGGTTGTCACTGACCTAATTGTGGATATTTATAGTCATGTTATTTTCTGATACAAATAAACCTTTCAGTTTTCATTGTTTATGTTACTGTATGTGCATGTGTTCCTGCCTGTGAAAGAAATACAGATTTAATGTCGCAAAGCAATGTTAAAACTTCTTTCATAAAGTTCTGACACTGTCAGAATCATAATTAATCTAAGATGCCAAACACCCATGTTACCGATATTTTTACACACTCTCTCTCCCGAGTGGAAAAACATCTCAAGAGTAGCCAAATCCTTGCTCGTTTTGGCTCTAGCAATTAGCCCAAACAAGAGTAGAGATCACATGTCAGGGATTGTTCTGTAGAGAAGGGGTAAGTCAGTTGACCGTCACCCTTATAGGATGAAGACGGGGGTAATTGGCTATTCTCTGGCTTGTGTAGGAGAGGGCGGGGCTTGACTAATCCAGTTAGCAAATTATAGTTTAAACATAAAAAATGAATTATTGATTATCATACAGGGAAATACATGTCCTAAATACGATAAGTACATGCTGCTTTCATCTCTGGTGTTTATGTGTGTTTCTTATACGTGTGCATAATTCATGAAGTCTCCCTTACACATGCTATGTTGGTCTGAAACAACACCTAAGACAATCAAGATAATACTTTCGCTCTAATCAATGTAGACACAAAGTAAACAGACTAATGACGTAAATGTGGCAGCCAAAGTGTCATGAAGTGAGTTTGTTGTACTGCTAATTACCAGATAGCCTCCAATGAGAACATAGCTGTTGGCAATGAATATGGAAACGTGAAGAAAAAGTAAATCGGAGCTGAGTTACAAGAGACTAGACAGAAAAGAATTCAAGTTCAGTAAGCCTTTAAAACATGAAAGTACCTCATGGCGGAGAAAAGAGAATGTAAGTCATGTCCGCGACTATTAATGTTGCGATTAAAGAAATTCATACAGTCAAAAAAAACATCTTAAAAAAAATCAATGTTTACTAGGTAATATAAACCTAAACTAGTGATTCAAAGGAAAGCAGTACTGTAGGACAGGAAGGAGGACGTGCACAGACGGGGTCGGCAGTGACAGGGATATTAAGGGCGCAGGTGGGATTGGACGTAGACGTGGGTTGCTGAGGGAGTTAAAATTGCTTGGACAGATGGTGGAGTGGCTTTCAGTGCTCAATCAAACCTATTGAAGGTCATAACTAAAACACCAGACATTATTTTATGAAACCCACCTGAAGCTTTGTTCACAGTTTGCTAGAAAGCACCTACTCACTTTTTGGTGAGTTTACCGAAGTAACGTTTGGCTCCCAGAGTGAATTGTAACTTACAGTTAGATGCACTAAAGTTCTGTTTATCGGTTCATATTCAGCAATTTAGTACTAGTAAATTAGTGAGTACAACACTAACAGGGATAAATTGATTTCCAGAGTTCATAAGTAATTTAGCAGGTGTATAAACGTACACTAGAGCTTTCCGGACTTTTCAAACAGACAATAGATAAAATTAGGATCTGGGGTTGCAATTTGGTCAAATGCTCATCCACCTTAAATCCCGCATTAACAGACTTAACCTAGTCAACTCCTGTAGGATGTGCTTTCCCCGCCCGCCTATATCTTTCACTGTCTTACTGTCGAGAGAGGCACTTGGTTCCTCAGCCATCATCTGCTCACACAACACACAGGTAAGGTTTCTGCACATTTTGCACATATTAACAAGTAAGTTGTTATTAATTTAAAGTTCAAGTGAATTATATCACAATTCTAAATTGTATTTCAGATTTCTGCTTGGTTTTTGACATCGAGAGAAGACATCAAGCCAGTAAGCAATAATAGTTTGGAAAAAGAAGAGTCATTTGACACAAGAGAAGAAAGCCTATCAAGTGGCATATCCCAGCCAAGCAGTTTAACACATTGCGAAGATATTAAAAAGAAACTACAATGGGAAATGCAACCAGTAGCGCGATATCAAAGGAGATCCTGGAGGACCTGAAGCTCACCACAAAATTTACTGAACAAGAAATCTCCCAGTGGTACGAGAACTTTCAGAAGCAGTGTCCATCAGGACGCATCTCACCAGAGGAGTTTGAGGAAATCTATGCGCGCTTCTTCCCTGACAGTGATCCTAAGAGCTACGCAAGGCATGTGTTTCGCTCCTTTGACACCAACGATGACGGCACTTTAGACTTCAAGGAGTACATCATTGCACTACACATGACCTCCACTGGGAGGACAACCCGAAAACTGGAGTGGGCCTTCTCACTGTTTGATGTAGACAAGAACGGATACATCACCAAGGCAGAAGTGAAAGAAATATGCCAGGTGAGGGTGGTTCAGTTTATAAAAGCAACACTGATGAATGGATGAGTGGCTTTAATGGTTCTAGTGTGACAGCAAGCAGTTAATGTTAACTCATATCCCGTCAGAAAGAGATTCATTTTAAACATTGATCTTTTTTTCTTATTCTGGTTTTTATTAATCCCCAAGCCCCCAAAAACCTAAAGTGTTATTTTTCTTTCACTATAACAACTTTGTAAATCAGAAGTTTAAACTATTCTCTCAGTCGTGGTTTCAGTGAGGAGGGAACAGAGATGTCAGATAAAATTTATAGAATTAACTGACATAAGGCAACATAACGAAAAACCTTACATTAATGCCTGTTGTCGAATCTAATGTTTTTGCTTTTTTTCTACGTTTAATTGGTTTAACTCTGTGACATTAGCTACTGAGGTCAACTAGCATTATTAATGGATTATTTTGTTTGGTTATCTCCTTATTTTGTCCACGTTCTGCAAAATCCATTAAAGCTGTGTTGCTGTTAACTAAGAATTTACTATTCTTCTCATGGTATGTAGGTCTCAGTCTTAATTGGCAGCCCTATTAGCCAGTCTATTTGAGCCTAAAACTCCTGATAATCTTGGCGATTACAGGTTTAGCCTGCAGACAATATAGGGAGCCCTACTCCTGAGCAGAGCTACTCTTAAGTTCCACTCCTAAACAAGAGTATACTCATCATCTCGATTCTAATCCACGGCTGTTTTACTTGTGAGATTGCCACTGTGGACTGAAGACTGTACTATAATAAATGTTATGAAACTTATGGAGTCTTATGGAGGTTTTACACTTTTCTATATTCTCTCTTCAGACAAATGATATGGAATTGTAAGAGGTTTAGACAGATCAGCCAAGAATCCAGCTGGCATTGTAATGGGATTGAATTCCTGGCCAACTGGCTTGAGTCCATAAGCACCATGTTTACAGCACACTGCGTAAAATAGCTGCATTTTAAAGTCCCGATAGCAGTTCAAAAACTTACTATAAGATGACATTCTTTCCGGTCTGTAAAACACTGAGGTAGAGGTCGACAAATACAAATTTACTGTGTGGTAAAAGGATACACCGCCTCCATTTTCCAGAAAGTATTCTTATGTAATGTATAAATAATATGTTAAATTAGAAAAAATAAGTGAAAAAGGTGGAAATGCCTCAAAACCAGCCCGCAAGTACACTGTTCTGACAGGGTAGACAAATCCTTAAAGACTGCAAGTGTGATTTATTTTAAGGAAACCAACTGCTTAATTTTATTTTTATGACTTCACAACCTTGATGTCTGTCAGCATAGATCACAGTCTGAAGTCTAAACTCTACTGACCATAACATCAGAGGAGGGGCGAGATTGAGGGATAGTCCAGGGTAAAGAGATGACATCTTGGTGTTTGGCCTGTGGCCTGAGTCTTGGCACTAATCCATGTTAATCTAGGTGTCTTAAATGTGGGAGATGAGTGCTCCCTCTCTAAGTGGGACACAAACTTAAAGGCCTGAACCTAAAGTGCACACTCAGGAGGTTTACACTCAGTTAGTCATTTAGTCCACTGCAGATCAACTGTCTGAGAGATGACAGGAGAGTTGCCCTATGAAATGCTGTAGCTTGTTTGAATATTTATGTATTCGTAATAAAAGGATTTTGCAATTTGATAAATAGTCTATGTTTAAAAACTATAAAAAAAATACTGACCTCCATATTTTCACTACAATACCAGTAACTCCAAATATGCACAAGACATTAATAAATTAACTGAAGAAGGCTGTTGGCATCCTCAGTTTTACTAGTGCTTACATATTCTTTGGTCAGTATCCATCTGCTTTATGTACTGTGCTGGTGATGAGAGAAATGATGCAGCATTACTATCCATCTTATACCCAACCCCCTCTCAGGCCTTGTTTAAGCTGATCCCCAAAGAGGACCACAGCAAACTACCAGAGGATGAGAACACACCCGAGAAGAGAGCCAACAAGCTGTGGGGTTGCTTTGAAAAGAAAGACAATGGTAGGACGTGTAGTGGTAGTGCTTCTGCTCAGAGGGAGATAATATCAATGGAAGCCTCTGCTACCTTTCTTTAGCTGATGTTCCAGCATCCTGTGGGGGAGATTACATTTTACAATCAGCTGTTTGGCTTAACAGTAATACAAGTATTAATCCACCTGGGGGCAAGTCTCCACTTACAGGATCACTTGTGTCACGCAAGCTTTATTACAAATCATTGGCCCAAAAACATCTTAAGTTACACATCACATGCTACTGTGTACCAAGCAAACGAGATAAGAACATGTTGTTTAGATAACAATAATCCATCCTTGTGTTATCTCACTCTCCTGGCTTGTTTTGTACTTATACGTTTCTCGTCTTAACTCCTTATTTTTTCCTCCCTTCACAGATCGACTGGCTGAAGGAGAGTTCATTACAGGAGTGATCGAAAATGAGAATGCAATGCGTCTGATCCATTACGAACCAATAAAACATTAAATCCCTTCTCATTCCTACGTTTCTCCTCTTTGAACCCTTTTCTGATTTTATTACACTATTTATCTTTTTTTTTAAACCCACTTTTCCCTCTTCTTTCTCTCTCCATATCAGATGTTTTCTCCATCCTCTTCCTTAAATAACTCGGCCCCTCTGTAAATAAGCATTCCTACAGTTTCTGTACATTTGTGTGTTACACATACTTATACACATTAAGTATCATACTTAATTATTAGCTTGTTATGCTTTTCTTGTTTTTTAGAAATTTGAAATGTCCTCCAGTATTGTAATTTACTCACTTGTACAAAAAAATTAAAGATTTTATCATTCATCTGGGCTTTGGAAATCTATTTATCTTATCTCTCCTGGAAAACAATTAAATCTCCTTTGACCTAGAAACATACTGCATATTATAATGCTGGTAGTTGATAAAATTTTCACTTTAGGTTTTACGTTTTCAGTTGTATTAATCCCTGACAGTAAATCCAGGATTATCTCAAATGTATAACCTACAAAAATTAAAGGTAAATTTAACTACTTGTTTTTGACTTTTGTAAAAAACAAACAAACAAACAAACAAACAAAAAACTCGGTACTTATACAATTTTATCTCAAACATAGTATATGACAGGAACTAAATGCAGTTTTTTAGAGCGTTGTTTTCCTGAAACTGGTGTTTCGGTGTTGCAGATATTAGTGTGTGCAGGCATTTCTTTCCAACTTTCATCCTGACCCCCCCACATGCTGCTCCTCTCTTGCTTCACTCTCCTCCCTCTATTCCTCCTCCCTTCCATCCAACTCGGGATTACTGGTTTACACATAATCTTCTGTTCAACATCAGAGAGCAGACTTTTCAAAATCTCTGTAATCTTTCCATCTCTATGGGTTTGTCTGTGCATCTCCAGAGAGGCTGTGCTTGTAGTAGCTTCTGGTATACATGAATTGCATTAAAAAAATTTTGTCTCTCAAAAGTTTCTGACCAAAGAAGTTTAAAAAAGGAAACATGTTTATGAGCAGCATGTTTCTCTATAGAACGTGCTGTTCTTTCAGGAATACACGCATCATCCTCTGAAACGAACTGATCGCTAAGATGATGGTTTTCAAGTTAATATATAAACAATAGAATAGTATGAGGGGCCGTACAAGCCAAAATTCATTCTTTCACTCTCACTCACATACATTCTTCTTTCACACACATATACTTTCACTCTCACATTCATATATTCTTCTGTCAGACACACGTATTGTCACTCTCACATACATATATTTTTCTTTCACATACATATACTTTCACTCTCATATAGTTTTATTTAAATTTTTATATTTAGATATTTTTATTCTCATGTTTACACATATTTAACACACACATTGCAATATTGTGCTCTCTTATACATGTATTTTAATGTACATATTTACAAATTTTCACTCTAACATACATGCATTTTCATTTATGCATTCCTACATTTTGCTCTCATTTATATGCATTCAGTATGCATTTAATCTCACAAATAATATATGTATGTAAGAAGAGAATGCATACATGTCAGAAGAAAATATATGTATGCAAGAGAATAATGTATGTGAATGAAAGAGTATAGTGGAAACGGAAGGAGTTTAATGGAAACGGAAGGCTGGGTGTCTGTACCGCTGTGATTGGCTGAGAAGCACGCGCGGGTCACTTTCAAGTGTCTGACAGCATGGAGGGGGGAGAAGAAACTCGAGTTCTTCAGCAAGCTATCAGGGTGTTAAGAAATATTTTATCATCTCCTGAAACGGTCACATTGTTGTCCTCGTCACTTGATCGAGATGCGACGGGTTCAACTTTTTTTTACGTGCGCTCAGAATAGTGGCACAAAAATAACGCCATAGGTCACAAAATAAACTTTTAAGATATTTTCATGCGAGAATGGTGCTGTGTAAACTTCAAATATCTGCTTGATTCATCAAGACATCACATATTTCCATAAGCGCTCTAATGTTTTCGGAGATGCCTGTTACCCACCAGCTGTCCGCATAGCTGGACTGGCCATGGGCATACCGGGCATTTGCCTGGTGGGCCGATGGTGATTTTTCATTTTTATGTTTGTTGTTTTTGTAACGGTATAAACAATGAAAGGTGGTGGATTAGCCAATTGGTCATGATCAACTCTGGGCTGGACCAATTACAATACATCCGTATTGAGAGGAAAAGGAACGCGATTAGTCCCGTACTTAGCTAGAATAAAAAAAAAGACAAAACTGGAGTTATTCTGTTTTTACGTTGCACAGCTGCCTCTTCTCCCCTCATTCTCTCTCCCTCCCTCTCCTGTTGCTACTTCAATCATGAAACTGATCAATGATCAGCTGATCGTCTTTCTTGTTTGTTTATCTCCCACTTTGCGCCAGAAACAGGAAACCAGCGGATGTCGCGCTAAACAACAGCAGCACGTTCAAGCTTGATCAGCTGTTGTTAGAATTTATTTAAAATTCGTTTCTAGTATCAGCTGATGTTTGCTGGAGCCACAGCTGTAAAAGCTGCTGCTCTCGATCAAGTGGCGAGGACAACAATGTGACCGTTTCAGGAGATGATAAAATATTTCTTAACACCCCGATAGCTTGCTGAAGAACTCGAGTTTCTTCTCCCCCCCTCCATGCTGTCAGACACTTGAAAGTGACCCGCGCGTGCTTCTCAGCCAATCACAGCGGTACAGACACCCAGCCTTCCGTTTCCATTAAACTCCTTCCGTTTCCACTATACTCTTTCATGCACATACATTATTCTCTTGCATACATATATTATTTGTGAGATTAAATGCATACTGAATGCATATAAATGAGAGCAAAATGTAGGAATGCATAAATGAAAATGCATGTATGTTAGAGTGAAAATTTGTAAATATGTACATTAAAATACATGTATAAGAGAGCACAATATTGCAATGTGTGTGTTAAATATGTGTAAGCATGAGAATAAAAATATCTAAATATAAAAATTTAAATAAAACTATATGAGAGTGAAAGTATATGTATGTGAAAGAAAAATATATGTATGTGAGAGTGACAATACATGTGTCTGACAGAAGAATATATGTATGTGAGAGTGAAAGTATATGTGTGTGAAAGAAGAATGTATGTGAGTGAGAGTGAAAGAATGAATTTTGGCTTGTACGGCCCCTCATAGAATAGAGGAAGCATTTCTTTCCATTTGCAAACAAAGTCATACATTTCTTTCCTACTATGAGGCACAGAGAAATACCCAGAAAAATGCAGGCTTGCATGTGAACGAGATACATACACAGATACATACGTTGTAGGCTTAGCGTTTTGATATTTGTGGATTTCTTTGGACCTTGAGCCCAATCAGTACATCCCATGTTCACAGAGAGTCAAAGTGGACGACGAGAAAGAAACGATGTGTTTGCTTACATTGACCTTCTCCACCTTAGTTAAAGTGTCTTTCCTTTTCGGATTTTCAGCCCTTTCAGTTGATACGTGTTACTGATTCCCTAACAAGGTGAATCAACTCGGTCCATGGCTTCCCCCATCTCATCCATCTCTCTCTCACAGTCCTCACACCCCTCAGGGCCACAGCCTCCTACTAAAACCAAAGTTGGTACATCCCCATTTCCCACTCCGACTACGTTGCCATTTGGAGCCCACGCCACATCAATCATCCCATCTGGACATTGCAATAGGCCACTGACAGAGTAGAGCCCTCCCCCTGGGACCACCTCGTCATAGGATGGAGCATGAGTGGTGGCTCTGGCTTCCTCTAAACGTAGTCTCTGTCTGCGGCGAAGCTCGATGATGGTCTTTGTGTATGAGTTGAGCGTGACGACAGCAGCTCCCATGCAGCAACTGAAGGACACCCAGGCGAGACTAGGAGCAGGGAATTTAACATAGTTAGGAGCTGAGAAATATTAAGCTTGTAGTGAAACATTAAGTCCTGACGAAACCTTAAATCATATCTGGCACCTACGCAAATGACCAGCCGTAGTCCCAGGATTGAGGCCTCCAGTCCTTGGGGCCCACAATTACTGTCATCTGAAACACTGTGGTGTACATCATATGTGCCACCATCCCAAGAAGACCTACACAGGAGGTGAAACAGACAAAATTAATCCAACATAAACCGGGAAGATCAGAGGACCATGCAAAAAAATAGATATATTATATCTGAATATGCAGATGCGGGTTACAAAATAATGTAAAAGTGAGCATTAGACTGAGTCTGACCTGATAGCACAGTGCAGATAGCTGCATAAGCATTGATTTTTAGTGAGTGCATCTCTTTATGGGAACACAAGACTTCCAGCCACATGAGTAAGAACCCCATTCCCAGCAGACCGATGTATGTAAACTCAGAAATAACTGACAGCCAGAGCACACCTGCAACATGTCAACAACAGTGTGAGCACACTGTCACAAGCTAACTTTTAATCAAATGGCAACATGGCGATATTAAGGCAGGAGACTATTAAGCTCACCTTGAGTTTCTCCTGGAGTTAAGTCTATAAAGCTGCGACACTTCTCCCCTGCCAACAAAATGTCATGATTTAAGGATAAATTTTTGTAGTTGAAAGTGAAAAACATCAGCTTTGATTAACAATCCAAGTTGAAACCAAACGGCAACCAAAAAAATGAACTGCACAGGTGTGCCTCTTACCATCACTGTGTTTTTCACAGCTTTCCCAGAAGCCCGTGTGGAAGTATCTAAAAGCAAACTTGTCTTCGCCCGTCTCCCATATGTAGTGGACAGCGTTGGCCAGCTGCCTTTGTCTGATCTTAGCCAGCTCCTCTCTCCTGGCTGGAGATAGCGTGCGGTTGTATGGGTTCTGAGTGGGACTCTCTGAGAGGGTGACAGTGGAAAAAAAGCTAATTTAAGGTTCGGTTCTGCACCTGCTCATTCTTAATGTGGTCAGAGTATAATCCAGCCTTCACTAGGGGTACGTTCTGTCTCCGTGTAGTTTCTCACCATATGATGCAAATATTTAACAAATTCAGGAAATGTTGTTGGTGAGGTGTGAGTATTAACAGCGGATCCACTGATTGTCAAACACATAATGCAAGAAAAGGCAGTGAGAACATATAAATGACAAGGGAGTTAGACAGCAGTATAGCGGTTATCAAATTGAGGGGTAGGCATGTAAAAGTATGTGTCGTTAAAAAGAGAATGGTTAGGGGTAAACACAAAAGTCCTGCAAGTCTGCTAATTATACCGGTGCCTCAAAATCAGCAAGCCTCTGTGTACATGCAGTCTTGTCAGTGTTCACTATGATGTGCCAAACACATCCTCAGGTTTAGAAGCATAAGGGAGAGTTAAATCGACGCACTGTACATAGTAAAAATGAAATATTTCTGTGTGAGTTCACAAAGCACGTGTAGTGTCAAAGATGATTGTTTTATGCAATAAGAGCTGTTAATCTGTGTGTGGATTAAGCATATCTGTTGAGAAAATATAGACCATGGGGCAATGAGAGTCAACCTCGACTAAACCTTTATAAGCAACCTCGCACCCCACAGATTAATACTAAGCCATAACTGAGTACACTGTGGAACAAAGGTATTGGGGGGGGGGGGGGGGGGGGGGGGGGGGGATTAAAAATAAGGACAATTGCTTTCTAACAGTTCAGTGTCAGAAAGCCTCATCCACTTTATTGTGTAAGCCGATCCAGCACCGCAAACAATCTCAGTGTGCCTGAGGAGCAGATTTGAATTCTCTAGATACCGTTTTAACTTAGGATAGAAATATAGCCTCAAAAAGCATCTAGGCATGAAGGTTCAATCTTAAACTTTAAAAACGTGGTTTCACATAACAGTGTTACCTAAGAGTCCACCTGCTGAGCTTTTTTTTTTTTCAGCAGAGCTGTCTTTTCAGCAAACTTCCCCCAGATGGAATTTACTTCAGATGAAGCAGATGGAGTTTGCTTCAAACAAAGCCGCCTCCATCTGCTTTACATGAAGCGTTCCACTGAACACTGAGAACCGGAGAGAAGCTCCAGAAAAAGTTAAAATTATTTTGACAAATCTGTCTAATCAAATCAAATCTTATCTATTGTCTATAAATGATAGAAATCCCTAATTAAATCCTATTTCATTGTATTGCGTTGGCGATTATACAACCTACTGCAATAAAACGCAATGAAAGACAGCATGTTTGCTTTTGAAGGTGTATCATAAGGCTGTGGCTATGATTGGCAGTACCTTGCTACTTACAGTTAAGACTTTCAAATCATCCCAGACTCTTCAAGTGGCTAAATGCTAAGATAATATCACAACTGTTTACACAAAAATGAATCCAAGAATTTTTGCTGTTACAAGCAAATTGTGACATGTCTGTGAACATGATGCAGCAGACTCTGGATTAGTCACCAGTATATTTTCCCAACTTCTGTGCAGCACAGAAGTCAACTCAGATTTGATTGTTTGCTTTTTCTTTTAGTCCAAGTCAAAACTTGATGTTCTGAAATACTCCTGAACACTACTATGAAGCATAAGCATTTCCACATAGTTCCACATTTCATGGAATGTCTAAAGGTCAAAGGACGATGCACTTTGACACTGAATTTCTGCTTAGGCCCTAAAGTTTTAGTGATGCTATTTCAAAACTATACTATAAAGTATGATGACTCACAGATCATAAAAGCATAAGTCTTAATAAACAGGTACACGATAAAAGGTTAAAGGTTATCAAAAAGCAATCCAAACATACAATGCGATGAAAAAAATATTTGTCCCCTACTGATTTCTTTTTTTTTTTTTTGCATTTTGGTCACACTTACATGTTTCATTAAACAAATAATAACATTAGACTAAGATAACCTGAGCAAATAAAAATAAATAAATACAGTTTTTAATTGATGATTGAATTTATTAAAGGGAAAAAGTTATCCAAACCTACCTGCCCTCATGTGGAAAAAGTAATTGTGCTCTAAATCTAATAACTAGTTGTGTAACCCTTGGCAACGAAAACTGCAATCATCGTTTGCCACAATTGAATTTCGAACTTTGACTAGGCCACTTCAAAACTTTTATTTTGTTTTGGGTTTTTTTGAGCCATTACTGATATGTTTTTATTGTCCTGCTACATAAGCAAAAATTCAAACTGATGGCCGGACATTCTCCTTTAGGACTTTCTAATAGAGAGCAGAATTTATTGTCCCATCAATTACACCAAACCGTCCAGGTCCTGAAGCAGCAAAGCAATCCCAGACCATCACACTACCACCACCACGTCTGACTGTTGGTGTGATGTTCTATTTATGAAATGCTGTGTTAGTTTTACTCCACATGTAACGGGATTCAAACCTTCAAAAAAGTCCCAGGATTGTCTTATTAGTTCACATAATATTATCCCTAAGGTCTTGGGGATCATCTAAAGTTTTTCTTTGCCGAATGAGAGATGAGCCCTTGTGTTTTTTTGGTCAGCAGGAGGTTTTCTCCATGGAACTTGGAACTAACACTGACCTTAACTGAGAGAAGTGAGGCCTGCAGTTCTTTAGATGTCGTTCTAGGTTCTTTTGTGACCTCTACAATTAGTCGCTGATGTGCTCTTGGAGTAATTTTAGTAGGTTGACCACTCCTGGGAAGCTTCACCACTGTTCCAAGTGTTCTCCATTTGTGGATAATGATCTCACTGTGGTTCACTGGCACTCCAAAGCCTTAGAAATTGCTTTGTAACCCTTTCCAGACTGATAGATGTCAATGTGTTGAATTTGAGATCTTTTAGCCTACTTCACTTTATTGACAGGATCTATTTAAATGATCTCTTGATTCAGGCTTGGATAGCTTTTAACAAGTGAAATTAGCATCTGAAAACTGCATTTTGTGTTTACTCTGGTTATCTTTGTATAATATTAAAGTTTGTCTGATCTGAGATATTTAACTTTAACAAATATCCAAACAACTAAGAAATCAGGAAGGGAGTAAATTCTTTTTGATGATGACACTGTAAGTGTATGTACAATACATTAACAGTAAATAAATATAGAACTCCTTTGGATATGTTGAGTTTCCTACCTGTGGTGTAAGGCTCACTGTTGTTCTGACCACAGTTCTTCATTTTGACAGGCGACAGGCAGAGGGGCTTGACCACCTTGTGAGTGCCCTCACACCAGTAGGAGGTGCAGAGAGCCAGGATAGAGAGGGCCAGAGCCAAAGAGGTCAAGGTGAGGGAGAGCAGGGAGCGAGAGCGACGGGACATGCGTTCCAGCATGGCCACGCGGGAGAAGACGGAGGTACGGGTGGGGTCAGATAGAGAGAGAGGAAGGTCAAAGTAAGACAAACAGGGGACAGAACGGGACAAGGCACACGCGAATAGCAGGACAGAAGGTATGAAAACAGCCACAGATGGAGCTGAGAGGGTGGGACAGATGCTTTGTGGGGGTTTTAAGAGGTTATGGGTGGCCAGGTTTAAAAAGAAAACAAATAAAAACGTGATGTAACAGTAAAGAAAGAAGATAAGAAAAGAGATGAGGAACGATACTGTAAAGTCAGTGGGATTAACAGAAAGGAAGATAAAGAAAGAGAGAGAGCAGGGAGCACGACAAGATGCTCTGATGTTGATACACGTGGGAAAGAGGGACAGAAGGAACAAAAAAATGAACAAGAGGAGATTTAGGTGGATGATTTGGGCACAGTGGGGGAGAACTGAGGGATTCCAGGATTTTACTCTTTGTTGCCCTGACTTCTTCAGTATGAGGAGCTATTGATTCCTGTGGGAACAGATACAGACATGCGTCCTCTGAAATCAACACTCGAAGCCCTTTTTTCTGTATTAGATCAATTTAACTGTATCAAAAAAGCATTTACAAATACTAGAATTTATTAATAAAACTTGTATATCTAAAGAGGACATCAAATAGATTCCTGAACTTATTATTTTGCAAAAAAAAAGTTAAATGAAATTGTGAGCAAGTGAGCATAAAAAAGAAAACAGAGGGTAAAAGGAAATTGCCCATATAATGAAATCTAGCTTTACACTGTCAATCACTGCCTGAAGTCACATAAGTCCTCCAGCTGTTTAAAGGGGGGTTGTGGAAGGCTGAGTAATGTGTACTTTCCTGTGACCCCGGCTAACTCTCTGTGCTTCCTGATTAACGCACTCAGGCCCGAGCCTGCCGCTCATTATAAACTGTGGGCCTTAAGTGGAAGGCACGATGCAGGGGAGCAAAACACTAGATTACTTTTTTGATGAAATTATAGATAAGCCAGAGATCTAAATGAAATTTTACACGTAATCCCTGGAAATCTGCTTTAATCTGTTTTTGTTAGGTGTGTTTTAGTGTGAAGTACACTTTGACCATGTCTGCTGCCAATCTTTCTCTCATGCAATGTCCCCCTGTCAGCTCACAGCCCCTGAAACACAACACAGATTAAATCAGGTGAATTTAGCACATCACTCATCCCTTAGCATGGTTTCTGTCATCTGTACTGCTGAAAATAAAACTCCATCAGTATGATAATACGCTTAATGACCATTGGAGTGTTACTGAGGCAGTTAAAGCCAATGCTCAGCAGAGATAAGGCTTTCCTAAATACTTGCATTGCATTTATTCTCAGATGTACATTATGTCCTTTCAGAACTGCACATCTTTTAAGCACTGTTTGTTTAGATTACCGCTCAGTGCGTCACACCATCACAGAGATGTCAGTTTAATTAATTCAGCACTGAAACAATTACCCCACAAAGCACCTTGATAATCTGTGTGAAAGTCTACCTCTGCATATTACTGATGGTTTAACAGCAGCCATAAGATTATGTTTGAAATGGTTACTCTTAGCATGAACCTTACCATGTCGACTGTTGCTAAGACAATAAATATTTTCAATCTTTACACGTTAGTAACTAGCTGATGCATCATTTTCCAGTTTGCTCAATTTTTGCAGACATCGATCCAAAATAAGTCGTTCAGTTTTCGTTCACAAATGACAGATTTAATTGAACACTCAGTGTAATAACAAGGTTTTTCTGCTATGTGTAAATATTATAGAAATTATGTTTTTGCAATTGCTGATAAAGAATCCACAAATGACGTCAGAACAAATTATTTTTAAATAATTAAAATACCTACCAGACTTTGTTCTCGCCCTCTGTAGTCTTTCATGTCCATCATAAAACATATTTCACTGCCTTGCAGTGAACTTACATTGTGGTTTTTCTCTGCCTTCTTCATAAGCCCTTAATCAAAAAGCTCGTTCATAACTTTAGTTCAGCTGCTCCATCTTGAATACCCTCTCTGTTGCTACTCTCTTCATCTTTTCTCTGTGCGTCAGTTTTCCTCCTCCAGTGTGAGCATCAGTGGCCCTTACCTCTCCAGCTGCAAGCCCCGTGTAATCCTCCTCCGATGGAGATGCGAACCGATGGAGTGACTGCATGTCTGTCTCCAAGCCACTCTACTCCCTTTACTGTCTTTCTTGGGAATTTATGACACAAACCCATCCTGAATCATGTAATCCCTCTAAGTCCATCTGTTACTATAGTGCCCCCTCTCTTCCCGTGTCTGTCCCTTTTCAGCGGTGGCCTTCACTAACCCTCCCTAAACTTTAATCAGCAGTTTAAGTTCCACTGCATTACAGCTCTATTTTTTTTTTTTTTATTAACATTATAGTACCTCATATACATTTCCCCAGATTAGCAACAGCACAAAAAACAAGAACAGTGTCAAGACTTTTATGATATACACAATAATTTATTTACAGTGTATTTACAAAAAAACCTGTAAGATAGCAAACAGCAAAGGGGAAAAACAACACTATGTTGTCGTGTTTGTGAAGTTAAGGATGGGGATAGGAGGGAAAATGTAGTTGTAGAAAGCAGTTAACCCCAGGCTTGAGATTTACAATAATGTAGAACCAGCTTGCCATCACTTCCAAAACACTGAAAGACAAAGAGCAAGACAAAAAGACGGGAATACAAACGTTGAAGTTAAATTGTCAAACACAGGAGTGAGCTGTCAACAAAGTCTAAAATCAGTGTTAACTGCCGTTATGACATCAGAAAGGACCTTTTAACTAGATATTGATCTGTCAGTGAGAGCAGAGAGGTGATCAGCTAACCACTGATCTAGACTTTGACGTTTTTACTGTTACTTGTTAAGGCATTTACCAGTGGTCAAGGATTTAAGATTATGTCACAGAAGGCTTGTCTCTTATTGCACCCTCTGCTGGTAGAAGCTCTGCATGACCTGTCCAGTCACACAGGCTGAACTTGCAGATACAGTTAGGTCTATAAGTTTCATACGTTTTTGGACATTGACTGTTTTCTTCCCTCTGTTAATTTTGCATCTATACTCCACCACAGTGGATTTTAAATCAAGAAAAAAAAGATGTGATTGAAGTGCAGATGTCCAGCATTAGTTTAAGGGGTTCAACTGAAGTTTTCATTAACTGCCTAGGAATGACTATGATTTTTATACAAAGACTTCCAGAGTAGTCACCAGGTGAAGCAGGTTCCCTTGTTATTTAAAGACAAATTAAGTAGATAAAAGATTTGGAGTTATTTCCAAGTGTTGAACATGCATTTGGCAGCTTTTCACTGGAACTCTCAATAGGATGTCCAAACAGTAGTTCATGCAAGCAAAGGAAACTATCATTAGGCTGGAAAAACAAAGTAATGCCATCAGAGAGACAGCAAAACATTTAGGAGTGGTTAAGTTAACAATCTGGCTCATTCTTAAAAAAGGAGGAATCAACTGGTCAGGCAACACCAAATGGCCTGAAAAAACACAGACAACAACTGAAGTGGATAAAGCCGTAGCATTGTCCAGGTCCACAAGCAAGAGACAGTTTCATGAATAGAAATGTAGAGGCTTTACAATAACATGTAAACCACTCAAGAACAAGAAGGTCTGATTAGATTCATTTGTATCAGAACAATGGGAAGAGAAAAGTATGGAGAAGGAAAGAACAGCACACGAAGCATATGACATTATCTGGTGGAGGAAATGCCAGTGGAAGCTGGTCACTGGTGTTTACTGATGATGTCACTGCTGGTAGAAGGAGCAGGACAAATTGTGAAGTGTGCAGGGTTATACTCTCTGCTCAGAGTCAGCTAAATGCTTCAAAACTGTGCAGACAGCACTTCACAGTCCAAATGGATAATGACCCAAAACGTACTGCAAAAGCGACTCAAGAGTTTCTCACGGCCAAGAAATTAGATATACTTCAGTCGCCTCATGTCAACCTGATAGAGCAGATTTTCAGTTATTAGTTGTGGAGAGAATCACAATGAAGCAGCAACTGGCTGCAGTAAAGGTCAAAACGCTTAAGAGAGGAAACAGCATTTAGTGAGGTCTCTGGGTTCTAGAGCTCAGGCAGTCTCTGACTACAAAGGATTTTCATTCAATTAATAAAAACAATACTTATATTTAAAATGATGTTCATTTGTCCAATTAATTTTGCGCCTCTGAAAATGGATTCTGTATTAAAAAAAAACAACAACAAAAACAAAAAAACTCTTGAGTTAAAGCTGAAAGTCTGCACTTTAGTCACATTTTGATTGTTTGAGTTAAAAATTAATTAAGCTGATGTACAGAGGCAAAAAAGTGTCCAAAGAAGTTTGGACCCAGTTAAATACTTGCCTAACACTAGTGCTACTGATGTAATGTTTCAGTGAAGACCAACTCCAGTATAGCAAAGGTGATTTTGTTGTAGCCATCTAATAAATTAATCTCAGCAAAATGTGTGACACCGAGAAAAAACTGCCAAGGTCACTGACACAGAAATAAATGCCCTCCTTTTTGCATACAGATTTTTGGCCATATCTCGATCTATAACTCCAGACTGTGCTCTGTTAAATTAATGAAACAACATAATGTTGTTGATAAACTGTATGTCTGTGTGTGCTGCCACATTTAAAACTGTGCATATACTCACATCAAAGAGGACCCCTACTTCTTGATCCGGTGAGGGGGCAAAAGACTGGTTAACATAGATGAACTGAGAAAAAAAAAAGATTTAGTTTTCATAATGGCTTTTTAAATCATGTCCATTATAAGACTTCAGAAATTAACAAAAAAATTTCATGCTTACTAGTTGTTCATTGGCATCAAGCTTGAGGAAGCGAGATATGAATTGTGAAAGAGACTGTACTGTTCTCCCCCTGTCCACTGCCCACTTCTTTGTTTTCATTATAGGAGTGTCTCCCACTGCCTTCAACAGCACATCGACTATAAAAATGAAGAAAACAAAACTGAAAGTTATTCGGCAGTGTTGCAACACTGACTGGCACAGGCAAATCTCAACTTGAATTTACAGTGGAATTTCTGGAAAGGTGCAGTCACTGATGCATAGCCACTACATTATACCATGGTGGAAAAACAAAAATACTGTAAAGGCAAGCCCTCATCCCAAGTAAACATCCACCTATGCAACTAAGCCAGTGCTGCACAGAGTTCAAAAACGTTACTGCATTATTTCCCCCCCAATAGTGTTTTGGTGAAATATCAAACACTCCCCTGTGGAAATTTTAATTTCATATTGCTCTAGGTGTTGTTGCTTTTTGTGATGTCTTTAATGTGGAATGTGCATAATAACCGCCTTTAACGTCTTGTCTTCGTGTGCTTTGACTTCAGCTTTTCTGAAGGGCAGAAAAAGAAAAAAAACCCCAGTGCCTAAGCTTAAACATAACCTCTAATAATAATGTAAACAACATTCAACACCCAGATCTAATTCAGTTACTAAAATCTAGTTATAAGTTACTATGACCTCATTTATTTGTTTCATTAAATTTTAGGCAGGGTATTGCAAAATTGAAATTAGATGTCTGGCTACATACAGGCTAAGCTGTCTCTTTACCTCATTTTAATTTAAATTTCTGTTGTGGTATTTGTGCAAATTAGTCCTGCAAAACTACGCAGGTTAAGTGAGTTATTATCTTTACTTTTCCTATTTTCTTTATTCTTGAATGTTTTCAGTGCAGTAGGTCTCAAAAATGAAAAATATGCATATATTTAACGTTTAACATATTTCTGGTAAATCCAGCAGGGAAGTTGAAGGAAAGTAGCATTTTCTTCATTTTTGTGACTAAGAGGTTCATGTTAAAAAGTATTATAGTCATTTTATTTTGCATTAGCTATATATCATTCAAAAATAGTTGCTGTTTGTCTCTTATTACCTATTATTATTACTTTCATTAGTATGTTCTCAGTATGGAACTTTGAACTGCTTGAATTGTTTTTTGTAGAACAAGGAAATATTCAGACCTTTTTAGATCAGTCCCAAATTACAGATCTTGACTCACTTTTATGGCAAGAGAGGCCAGTGAAAACATCTGGCTTATCTTTTATAGTTTTTCCATGTTCAAACATCGCCTATGATTTCACAGTGAGTATCCTGGGAGTGGATTGACGGACAATTTATTAAAACAAATATATCTTTAAAAGTATTTGATTTATGAAGCTAATATTTTAACAGCAATGGTTTGTATATATATGAAAACTTTGGAGATTAACATTTTTAGGCAAAATGGAGACAGTTGAGCAGCAAATGTAAAAAAAATTATGAATTGAGATGGAATGTTCTATTTTTATATGTTCAAAGTAATCACACATCGGGAGCTAACAGAAAAAGTTATGTTTTTAGAGGTCATATTATAAAGTGATATCAATCTTTCAAAGCCTTTTAATTTCCCCTTTCTGTAGATCAGAAGATCAGTAGTAGCTGTTGCTATTCCTTTTGCAGTCCAGGATTTGACTCTATAAACTATTTTATTAGGTTTAAACTCACAGCCGTAGGTACACCATGCAAGTTTTATATATTCTAGTTTATGTTCTCTTCTTAACATATCCCAGATTTTCAGCTGAGCCTTGATCCATGGATTTTGTGACATTTTAAGAGTTTTGAGCCAAGTGTAGCTCCTTAAGATCCTTGTTGCATTTGCACGCAGAATATGTTGCTATTGAGACGACTGGTTAGTATATTTGATCAAATATGGCAAAACAGAGACTTTCTGTGAACTATGTAACATATAAGAATACAAAATATATGTAATGTTTATTAGCATTAGCTTCAGCTGTTCCCCAAACCGGCAGTACCACTTGCTAGAAAATGACGTGCTTATTGGCTGAAGAGAGAACATGCTTCCACCCTAGTGGCCGACTTTCACTGTCAATCATATTGTACGTCACACATCCGGATGTGTTTTCTTTAGCATTAGCAACAGTCATCAGAAACACAATTGTTTTCCCGTAACTGAGAAGTTATTTTCCGCTCTCTTACTTTTCTTCTTCTCGTCATTTGTCGTCGAGTCGTCTGACGGTGGCTGTGTTTCTTCTTTCTGCGTCTCTGTTGGAGACTCTGCAGTGTCAGACATCTTCGGTTCACCACTCCGGGTTACTTTATGGTTTCCGACCACCTCAACATTTGCTTCGCAGCGGCGGCTATTGGCGGAAAAGAAGCGTCAATCTCTACAGCTCGCAATACTATTGGTCAATAATCGCTCCCAGGAAGGCAGCGCCTGTCAAAGAAAGGCTGAAGCCGAAGTTGAACTCCGTGGTCTTAGCTTCGTGCTAGGTTAGTTTTTATTTTTTACATCCGACTAAAGATGCTAATATATTAACTCGTTAATAACAAATGTACTTGTTTATTTATTATTAGTTAATATGATTACATATACGCCATTTTGTCTGCAATATTAAATTCGGTCGTTCTTTTTTCTATTACAAGTAAAACATGTAAATATTTTGTTTGGTTTACACAGGCGACGTCACATGGGAAATAATACTTTAACCTGACAGTTAAAGTTTCTGCAGTCCCCTTCAGCCTGTTACCCACTACTCTATCTCACCTTTGGAGTATTAAAGCAACGCAAGTAAGTCACATTTCTCATGCTTTAATTCGCTAAAATGAGCCATGATCTTAGCAAATTCCTTTGAGTTGTCACTGGTTCCTTTGTTATCAAAACAGTGCAATATCAAAGAAGGAAATAATGTCCTACAAGGAAGAAAATGCACCATTTTAGACTCATGCTGACAGGTTAGCTAGAGTCTATGATTGTCCAAATAATGGTTAAATACGGCAACAAGCAGCTGTGGTACAGTTGTAAGCTATAAAACTTATAAAGTTTCACCTTTATAAATTTTACTTCAAATTTCTCTGATGATAGTACAAGATGACATTAAATCTACCTGAATGCCTTTGTTGTTTTCTGTGACCTTGCTCTTGTAGTGGCAAACATTGGCAGGCTCTCCAGCAAGGATGCAGTGCTTTTCCTGTGCGATATGCAGGAGAAGTTCAGACCCAACATCTTCCAGTTCACCAACATTGTCAGCAATGCAGCCAGACTGCTCCAGGTTGGTTCTCCTCATCAGCACAGTTGTCGAGGATGAATAATTTGGACAGTCTGAATCAGATTTGCCAGGTTTCTCCTCTTCTCTGACAGGCCAGTCGTATCCTGGGCATCCCACCCATTTTGACAGAGCAATATCCTAAAGGTCTTGGGCCCACAGTACCAGAGCTGGGAGCTGAGGACCTAAAGGCCCATGCTAAAACTTCATTCACCATGATGATAGAGGAGGTGCAGAAGGAGCTGGAGGCCCTGGGGAACCCCAAACAAGCCATACTGTGTGGAATAGAGGCTCACGCCTGTATCGCTGTAAGACACAAATGTGATTCAGCATCTGCGCCGTTAAAACGAGACAAAATCTTTCCATTGACTTGGGTCTTTTGAATAGAGTGACATTCACTATCTGTGATTCTGAGCATACAATTATTCAATGAGGCACCAACTCTTTCATATTTTTCAAATGTATATTTTATATGCGAAGCATAGTTGTCGTTATCAGGAGACAATTATATGGAGACGTTAGTCTTCAACTGGATTCTCTAACATGCACAAACAATGCATGTGACATCAGTATGTGTCTTATCAGTTGTTCCACAAAAGAAGCAACAAGCAGTTTATCTGTGACCTGCAGAAATGACATAAATATAATAATTTAAGGTGCACTTGGATGCATGCATTTACTGTATATTGTAGCTTCATAATGTGGGCTAAGTGTTGAATTTTAATCACAAAAACAGAGTGGTGGAGGTAATGATGTTAGGTGATTATTAATTTATTACACTGTCATTAAGTAACATAAATATGTAATTTTGTAACTGTGTTCGACTGACTTTGTTGACAAATAGAAAACTTTCCTTCTTGTCTTTTGCTCAGTGTACAGCTTTTGATCTGCTCGAGAAGGGGATAGAGGTTCATATTGTAGCTGACGCCGTGTCATCCAGAAGGTATCGGTGTATTTGAACAGTATTTTTTCATTGCAGTAAGAGATGTCACACACACGGAATGAGTGTGCCTTGGGGAAGTTACATGTGCACTTTACTATAATGTTTTCACTTCCCTCCTCAGCCAAACGGATCGTTTGTTTGCTCTGTCACGACTGAAACAGAGCGGAGCATACCTCACCACCACAGAGGCTGTTCTGCTGCAGCTGGTTCAAGATGCCAAACACCCCAACTTCAAGGAGGTACCTGCTACAGATGCTTCCTGTTGCCCTCCTGACTCAGTATTGTTTAGTTTAGTTTATTCAGTCAACACATATTTGACCACCAACTGTTTATGGTGTCTATGTACAAAATAGACACTGAACAGGCTTAACCCCCTAAAAAAACACAAAAAATGAGCAAAATACACATTTCTATGTTTATATCATCATTATTAAAGTAATTACACAATAACTACAATATTAACACAAATTCCTTTAATGTTTTTTTTAATCCTTTTCTTTGGTGAGAAAAAAAAAGAAATACACCTCAATCTGTTGCCAGTAAACCTAATTAGTTGCAAAATGTTCCTCCAGCTGTTTTAATTCCAACCCTTTTGTTTTCCCCCATCCCAACTTTTTGGAGACGGTTTGCTGTCATCAAATTCAAAATGACTTTATTCTTTTCCTTGCAATGATACAGCATGTCAGTTTAAATGTTTGATGATTTCTATGCTCAGACATGCATAAGATAATGTTTTGACATTCAGGGACTGAATACAAAAAGGGAAAATTCAAACAGAGCTAAACATTAAAGTCACACAAAACAGACAAAAACACAAACAAAAACCAGGTGCAACAGAAACAGCCCATGCACGCTCTCCCTCTCTCACACACACACACACACACACATAATAAGCTGTTGTGAGTGGTAATAATTTGCGACTTATCCCTACTGACCCTTTGTTGTAAAGGGTGCAGCAATCAGACACCTGTTTTTGCGTGTGTGAACATGCCAAAATTTATATGATTACATGACTAACCCACGTTGTAAACTGTGTTGACAGATTCAGAAGCTTCTGGCGCATCCGTCTCCTGACACCGGCCTCCTCGCTTTCTTCAGCGCTCTGTAAAGAGACCCATGTCCTGCCATTGTGTCCCACTGTAAAGAGCTGTACCAATAAAGCGATGCTGCTACTTTAAATCTGCTCTGTGTGTGTTTGTGTATATGTATCGGACCCTTGTACCTTGCATAACAGCTTGGACTTGTCTTAGTGGAAAATTCAGGTGCAGTATCTGTAACCAGAACCTGACAGGCAGAGAAAAGGCTGGTGAAAGAGTAAAGAGGTGGAACCAGCTCCCAGAGGCGGTGCATAGAGTGATATCACGCAGGAGGAGGAGTGAGTGACGTCATTCTGGTAAACCAGAAAGGGAGGGGAAGCAGAGAGAGGGAGGGAGAGAGAAAAAGGAAGCTGTCCGATAAGTTTTTTTTGTGTATATTTCTCCAAAGTTACACAAACTTTCACTAGCCGAAGGTATGACTGCAGCCCTGCGGGGACCGTCATGCTGAGGAGAGAGACCTGACGGAGAGGACGTACAGCAGTTTGTTAGCAGCTGTGCACAGCTGATGACAACATAAGCCATTAACACTTCTGAAGGCCTTGGGCCTCGAGTGACCATAGAGAGGTAAGTAAGTCACTCTTCCTTCTCAGAAAATAACACAAGTAGTTGGAATTGGCACACATATATGCACCTATAGTCATGCTATGGCTTTGCTGGTGAGTGGAAACTTTCCCGAGCAGCACAAAGTGTCTTCTGTCTGAACTTGCTGGTGTGTAATAGACGCTAGTTGGGAAGTACAGGAACAGGACGGCTGACACAGTTACAGGCAGAGGGAAATCCTCTGTGGGAGTGCTCAGTGTTTTGACTGCCTACTATATTCAGAGTAAACAAAAAGTAAAAAGACGTGTTGATCCAATACTTTCTCTTCTGATCCTTCAGACCCTGGACTGAGAAAAAAAAACAAACTAAAACTGAAAAATGTCCTCTGACTTGGACTCCAGTCTTACCAGTATTGACTGGTTGCCCCAGCTGGGAATCAGCAGCCTGCGCTCTGGGAAAGAGAGAGGAGGAGGAGGGGAGAAGGACAAGAAAAAAGACAGAGGGAGGGAGAAAGGAGACTTTCTACCCTCAGTGCCGGACCCCTCCCCTTCTAACTGTAAAGGGAAACCCCCTCACAGCTATGCTACCCTAATCGCCATGGCAATAGCCGCTGCACCTGAGAGGAAACTGAGTTTAAATGACATTTACACCTGGATCAGTGACACTTTCCCCTACTACAGCCGGGCGGGCCGCGGATGGAAAGTAAGCTACAACATATTATCAGTGTGGGCGAGCAGTAATAATATGTCACTAAAGTGTAGTCAGTGTAACATCTGCTTTACTGGACATTCCTGACACATGTCATTCCCAACAGAATTCCATTCGACACAATCTGTCCCTTAATAAATGCTTCAGGAAAGTTCCTCGACCGCACAACGACCCTGGCAAGGTGAGTTACTTCTACCTACTGTTGGAGTTTTCATCATTTGAGATTGATGACTGTTTAGAAGAGCATGAGTTCACAAACCTGTGGTGTCTTTCCAGGGTTCCTATTGGACAATGGATGGACCTTCAGACGGACATCAAGTGAGGGCACCTAAACGTTCCTATCCTGAAGAGGACGAGGAGAGAGAGGATGTATGTTTTGGTTTTTGGGGGGGTTTTTTGTGACAAACCTTTATTCTCCACCTGTCAAATACATAGAGGTTTAATGAGACCACATAAAGTGCAAACACAGATGTAAATTATAGCCCATTAACGCTTAAAACTCTTAACCAAACCTCAAGCATGTGGCAGATTATTAAAACCGCCACATTTTTCTAATTATGCCATTATTTGCAATGTGTGAGAACATTAAGATGGACTAAGATATCAGTTTTGGTATGGCTACGTCCTATGAAAATAAGTGTACCAATGAAATTAGCCCAACAAGGCAGGCTCACCTGTGCTTCCCCGGGTCTTTAAAAGTAAAATGGGAGGCAGAGCCTTCAGCTGCCGGACCCCTCCCCGGTGGAACCAACTCCCAGTTTGGATTTAGGAGACAAACAGCATCTCTAGCTTTAAGATTAGACTCAGCAAACTTTCCTTTTTGATAAAAGCTGAGAGCTAAAAGGGAGTTGGGTTTTTTTCTTTTTTGAAAGAGAGGGAATTTCTGGCTGTAGTGGAGGTGCTCAGTCTTATTTAACATTTACTGTATATATTAGCCTGCAGGATATTGACAACTTTTTTTTTTGTTGCTGTTGAAAGTATTTATGCTGTGCTGTTACAGGTTCCTCAACTGCAGGAACTAAAAGCAGAGACAGGGCTCTCTCCTCATCAGCATCAATCAGCTTCCCACACAGACCAACAGCTCTTTAACTCAGAGTCACTCGGAGCCATCCAGCAGCAGTCACCCCAGTCTGCCTCCCTCTCTCCTCCCCCATGCAAAGTACAGTCACTTTCTCACTCCTTTTATAAGGTTTACTTTAATTAAACAACACCTTGCTCTTCATAACACCTTATTCTTATCTTTACAGCAACCATCTCCCTACATGCCCACCTCTGTCTCCAGTCTCCCTGTCCCTCATCCATCCGTCTCACTATCAGCTGTGCTCCCACCTGCAGCCCCTATGTCATCCATCACTTCTTTCCCACCTTCTCACCCACCTGGCCCCACTTTCTCCATCCCCCCTGCCTCTGCTACACCTCTGGCTCCTGCCAACATGTCTACAGCGTCTCCAGCTGCTCCCTCCTTCTCTGACGCTGCGCTGTCTTTTCCTGTGACTTCAGACCCTGTGTCTGTTCCCGCTTTCTCCTGCGCGCCTGATCCGACAGCTGTTCCCATTTGCATCGTCTCGGGACCCAATCACTCATCCGAACTGACTGTCCCATCATCAGCCGTCGCCCCTCCCGTCGTTTCAGTAAACCCCCCTACTGATCCCTTGCTGCGTTTCACCTTTGACGAGCTCAACTTACCTGATCTGTATGCGTCTTTCAAGTCTCTGTTCAGGACAGTGCGCGAGAGGGGAGGCTCGCAGTGTAAGTGGCATGTGTGTATCTGTGTTTTGACTCTGAATCTCTGTTTAGATTCTGCATAGATGGATTGAAGGAACTGCCTCTTTTCTTTCCAGCGGATATAGTTCCTCTGGCGATCCCAAATAATGACACTACCCCACTTCACACTCCAACTCTGCTACCCATGTCCCCCCATCCTGCAACCGCACAAATTGCACCACCTGCATCGGCTGCACCAGCTGCACATCCTGCCGAGACTGAGCGCATTTCACAATTAAGTAAGTCTCATGTGACTTTCTCAAACCAGAAATGCATAAACTGTTTAAAAGTTCAATGCTTCTAAAGTTGCCTTCTTGCCTTCCACTTGTAGCGGTGCCGGCTGACTGGTTCAGTAACCCCGATTCTCTGAAGGAGAGCGTCCGCATTGCCAGCAACTTAGACTGGGCAAACATAGACCTCACTGGTCACCCAGGTCTGTTTTGTTCTTGTTTAAATGGGCACATTAAACAATCATCAGGGTTCATAGGTCTGTGGAGTTTAAAGTCATGAGGACATGGGTAAAAATGTTCAATCAGCCAGTTAATAAAGTGATTGGAATTCATTTTGATCATTAATTCATCATTTAATTTAATTATTATTATGATTTATTTTGTCTTTTCTGGTTTCACCTTTATCTTTGTCACATGTAACACTGAAGTGTTTAGTTTTGTATTTTGGAGTGATGGCTACATAAAGCGAGCAGTTAGAAGATTTCATCGCAGGCCTGTAAAAAGGAGATTAGTCAATTTTTCACAAATGATCAGCTGATTAGTAAAAGTAATTAATGTCCTAAATTACAGTCCTCTTTCACTGCGACCATTTGACATGAAATAGTGGTTAAACACAGACATGTTTCTGTGCTACGTACATTGGTGGGAAAACAAAAGACTGCAAAGAGTCCTCTGAAAAACCATGCACACATTTACAACTTCCATAGGATAAATATCATCCCTACACTTTTAATCAAATACACTTGATTAACTGATCCTAATCAAGCACTTTGGAATTTTGTTTGTCTGAATCATTCAGACAATCTCACAAACTTCCAAGAAGTGGACGTCCCAGCAAATTCCCCCCCAGGTGCAAGACTCAAGAACTCTGAGAACTACATCTCAGGCTCTACTGGCCTCAGGATGTTAAATGTTAAAGTTCACGGCTGTAAAATCTGAAAAACACTGAACAAGTATGGCTTGTTTAGAAGAGCTGCCAGGAGAAAGAGTCTTCCCTCTAAAAAGAACATTACAATGCAGCTTATGAATGAAGAACCAAGGTTCAGTCAGACCTCAACCTGACTGAAAGGCTGTTTCATGTTAAATGGCTGCTGTGAAAAATGGCTGTCTGCAGACTGTGTGCAAGTTATTATTAAGCCAAAAAAACAAGAGTTGTAATAGCTATATTCCTCCAGTGTTTGTATTGTCATTTGGGCGGCCTGACTCTTTAGAAGTTAGATGAGCACATCATGCACACTAAACAATCAATCCAGTCCAGTGAAAGCTTTGCTGTATTTTGTAAAGAAAGGCCTGTGATGTTTCATATTATTCTTAAAAAGCCACAGACTGGACCTTCATGCTCTGATCTGCTGCTTCATTTTATATTTGCAGACCTTGTTCAGAGCATGAGACAGGCAGAGCTCTGCGACTGGGCTCTGGACCCAGCGGTCTTCACTTCCCTCTGCGACTCTCTGAACCGCTTCTTCACTCAGAAAGGCATGATCACCCCTGGGAATAACTCCCCTGTAGCCCCTGGTGCCCCTCAACCCTTACCAGCCTTTAACTTCAACCCACCCCCTACCCTCTCCAGCCTCACTCAGCCCTCACCCCTTCCCTACTCTTCAATAGCTCCCCCTGCCAATGGTGCACAACCACCGCGGCGGGCTCTGCCCATGCAGGGACCAGGTCTTCAGAGACCACAGCTAACACAGCCTGCAAGCACAACCGGTGAGACCTGGACTTAAAAACTTATTTTCTTCTTTACTTTTATGAAATAAGACAGGATGGGTTCATATTTTCCCCAAGCCTGTTTTAGAATAATCTTCCAGATCAGTGACATGTTTGTGCTATGAGAGCTATTTATGGAAACACTGAATTAAAAACAGTTTTTCTCCTAAGATTGAACAGAAATTGTTATAAATCTGGACAGCAGGTTTTGTCTGTTTAAAAGAATTTTAGATAGAAAAATATGATTTGACATTCTCTCACTTCCTTCTTGTTATATACTCAGTCCATGTGTCCTCTTTTTTTCCTTCTCAGCTGGGATTCATCCTCAGCCGATGACGCCCCGACAGCGTCCCCCACTAAAGAATCTGCACAGCAACAGTGAGGAGATCCAGGACGACTTTGACTGGGACTCTCTGATTGTTTGACCCTCTGGCTCTGTGTGGAAACCCCAAAATGTTTTAGAGAAAATACTCTCTTTGCAGAAGCTGTCTCACTCTGTTGTACATGTTTAAAGCTTCTCTGACAGCAAGTATGGGATCGAGTTTGTCACATATGACTGAATGCCCCCCCCCCCCCCAGGTTCAAATAGTTATTTTTTCAATATTACTCAAATTCATATGCTGTAATACTGTTTGTTTAGCATATCCTATGTAGGTAGTTGGGAGGCTGGTGTCTATTGGATTGTAAAATACAGAACTGTGTAAAAGTCTTGAGCCTCACCTCATCTCTTTATATTTTTCTTCCAAGGAGCCAGGCTTTTGTAAAAGTGCTCCTGAGCCGTAGTTCTCCGAGATTTCAGAAGGTCTTTCAGAGTTTTTCTTTGGACATTGGCTGCTTTTTTTTTTGATAACTCATTTTCAGCCAAGTCCTTGTACCCGACCATTTTCAGAGGAATGGTTTTTTTTGTTTTTGGTTTAGCTACTTAAACACTGACCTTTAAATCATTAAAAAGACACCAAACTCAAGGGATGAACCAGTGTTGTCAACACATAACTTATAAAGAACTCAATTTAAGTTGCATCTTTAGGCTCTTTGTTACTTGCTGCCTGTCACAGAGCTATTTTACTACTTGGCATCTCTGCATGGTGTGTTCTTAAAGAAATCTGAGGAAACTGGACAAAAGAAGGAAGTAGCAAGCCTAAAAAAAAATCTTCCAGCAGATGGATGGTATCTGAAAGTCATATCCTTAAAAAACAGGCAAAAATCCAGCAAAGACCTGACACAGAGATACATTGGACTTCAGTTGATCCATCCAAGAAGCCTGGACACCTGTTCAATAAAAGCCTCAGCTGAAATGGCCTCAGTGGAGGGGAGGCTGCCAAGAAGCCATTCTTATTGAAGGGAAATGGAGAGAAACGGCAAGAAGTGGACTAAAAATCAGTGGCAACAGGTCTTATGGAGTGATGAATGTTTGATTTCAATTATATATAAAGAGGCACATACAGCTATAAACAGAGGTCGTTAGGAGAGTGGTACAACGAGTGTCTACAGCTATCTTTAAAACACAGTAGAGGTGCCATCATTGTTTGGGGCAGAATCGCAGCCTTGGTATTGAGAGCTTGTCAAAATGTTAGATTCACCATGCAGTATCACCTGGAAAGCACCCAATCGGGAGCATCTTAGTATTTCAACATAACACTGATCCCAAACAATGCATATGCTTTAAAAGCATACTTGGATGGAAAAACAGACAATGGAACGCTGTCAGTGATGGATTGGCCTGCCCAGAGCCCGGACCTCAATATAGTACACTACTGAAGCAGTGTACTATATGTACATCTTGGCAGAGAATGGAACAAAAGGCAACAAACATCCAAAGAAGTGCTTTGGATGTCCTTCAAGAAGCCTGGAGAACTTTTCCTGAAGACTACTTAAAGAAATGAGAAGAATGCTGCGTAACAGAGTTCAGACTGTGTCGAAGAATAAAGGTGGTCATAGCAAATATTCACTTTCAAGCTTTTTAGAATTGTACAAACTCTGTTTTTGCCTTATATTCTGCATTTCCATGTATGTTCACGTTTCAATAAGTTAATGCACTCATTTCCCATTTTCCTACTCAAATAATGAAACAAGATTTTAGTCACATTATTGGAAGAACGAAAAAGCACAAGACATTTCGTGTTTTTGTTTTATTTCATAAATTTCTTCTGATTTTTTTCCATTTTACTTTTCAAATGTGAATGTTCACAGTCAACACCACACAAAATTCCACCTTACCCGATAAAAGAGATATTCTTCTTGTTGATATAAAATAACAATAAATTCATCAAACTAAATTAAAAGAACAGCATGAAAAGCATATTGTCGAGTCCCAGTTTTATCTCCTTCCATTTGCTGAAATAATTGTCTTTTTTTGTTTATTTCTTATTTTTAAAGAAGCATCAGTTGCCGTCCCTCTCCAAAGGAAAGGGGGATGAAACACAAGGACAGTGCTGCTCTGGGACACCTGCATGCCAGGAATCCCATATGAAATGTGTGATTAAGAAAAACTGCTTTTAATTACTGAAAAGAAGAGTGTGAAATATGATTGGCAGGGAAAAAACAAAACAAAAAGACAAAGGTGACCCTTATAACACCTCATTTGAAATCCCCACATTACATCTTATTATTACAACTTCCAAAAGCAAAAATAATCAATGTGGATTCTTCCTTTCTGAGTCACTGAAATGAGATCGGACACGGGGAAAAAAAATGGAGACAGACACATACAAAGACATGAACATTTGCACAATCGCGTACTTGCACACTCACAAATGAGCATTTGTGTTCTCATTCGCACTTTGCCACACACACACTCACTCTCTCTCTCTCTCTCAACGAACATCACTCCCTCCCTCCCCTCATTGGATCACAGATGTCAGAGCTCTTTTTAGGTTTTCTACAGTATCCAGGAAGAAGCAGAATAGAAAAAAAAGGGGGGAAGAAAAGGCATTTGATCTAGATGGCATTATCACATGATCTTCCTTGTTTATTTGTTCCCAAAAAGTTGGAAAAAATAAATTACATTTACCATTAAATTAAAAGTGAAACAATTTGACCACATTGTGCCTGAAATGTTAATGCAGGTTGTTCAGCCCGTATCTCAGTCTACAGTTCATTAAAAATAGCTCTTCATGCACTCGTTTCATTTCAGTGATTCAGTGTTTGTCTTCATCCTAGAGGGAGAGAAGAGGAAGAGGCAGGTACAACAGTTTCTCTGTCCAGTTTGTTAGTGGCTATGTCTCCTCATCCTCCCTCTCTCCCAGTGCAGTAATGTTAGAATAGAGAGACACTACTGAAAAAGCCTCGAGGTATCACAGACTTACCTTCATTTCAAGACAGGACTGAAAGGACCAAAAATGAAAAACAAAAACAAATACATGAAGTACGATACAGAACAGAACAGAATTAAAACAAAATAAATAGATCTCTATTTCCCACCCGTAAAACAACCCGTGAAATGAAAGGACTAAATAAACGAAATAATTATTCTGAAATGAAATAATGCTTTCAAAAAGGAAAAGATGAAACATTTTTTTGATTTCGTTTTTTTTTGTTTGTTTGTTTTCTTTAAATATAGAGATGTAGACATTTTTCTTTTTGGACACAAATTGCATTGGTGAGAGGGGGGGGGTGACTGAAGGGGGCAGCAGGTATGACAGAGGAGGCTGAAAGGTGAGCCAAGTAGTGGTGACACTTCCTCAAAGAAGAAATGGGTTGGTGCTTGTGCCCGTCGTTCCTCCACCTCCCACTGATCCTCCAGCACCCATCACCCCTCCTGGTCCTGTGGGCCCACCCAAAATCAGCTGAGGAGGTGGTGCGACTCCGGGTCCCATCAGACCTGAGCCTGGGGGTGCCATTGGGGAGAGCCCGCTGTACGGCATGCCCATGGGGCTGGGCTGCATCATGCCCAGGCCCATTCCCGGAGCCCCCATTCCCATACTCATTGGCGCCATGCCCATTCCTGGTTGCACCATGCCCAGCATGGGATTGGGAGGCACAGGACTGGTGCGGAGGCCGCTAAGGCCGAGTGAGGAGGGCTGAGGTGAGATGGAGGTCATAGGAGGAGCCACCCCAAAAGGGTTAGACGATGCAGGTGTTGGAGAAACCCCCCTACTGGAAATGGTACTGCCCGGAGTCACTGCCATGCCAGTAGCAGGAGATGAACCTGGGACAGAAGAAACATGTACACGGGATAAATCACAAAGTTCACTCGTCTAACACATTTTTAATTAAATGTTATTATTAACATTGGCACAGTTTAACGTGGAGCTGGAGGCTGTGGAGTTGTATTAAAACATGCAGACGGTCTGTTAACGTAGTCTGATACCAGAATGGTTAAATTACAAATACAGCTTTCTAAAGGCTGACGGCAGCTGTCATATTTTACATGGAAGGAACAACTTGCAGCAGACAGGGGTGAGTCTAAAGGGGGGCATGGGGTGTACTAGACCATATTCATTACAAGGCTTTCATAACATTTTTCAGATTGAAAGTGAAATGATATAAAAAAATTTATTATTTAAATTGCATTAATATATAAAAATATAAAAAAATAAAAGCTTTTTTCATGAGCCATTAAACTGACCCAAGGGTTGTTAGGTTGGTCAGTGAATTATTGTTAATATTAATTAACGTCTATACCAGGGGTCGGCAACCCTGGGCACGCTTGCCAGCTGGGTTAACTGATGGCACGGCCATAGCTGGACTGGCCATCGGGATACCGGGCATTTGCTTGATGGGTCAATGGTGATTTTTCGTTTTTATGAGCCGATTTTTTTTTTTTTTTGTAACGGGATAAACAATGAATGGTGGTGGATTGGCCAGATGCTGGCCGATGTGTAAAAATAACTCAGTTGTTTGGTGGTTGCTGTGGCAGAGCATCCACAGAGGCCAGCAGGTGGATGAGCGAAAGGGGAGGCAGGAGGAGGAGAGACCCGAGGCAGCCGCCGGTCCGAGTGTCAGGTGAACTGAACTTCACGTAAGAAGTTATGACCTGCAGTCTATCTGGGTCAGATATAAACCAAGTTTAGGTGTAGTTTACTTTTATTGTGCTGACTTTTTACCGTCAGTTACAATAACTCATACTGTGTACTAGCTAGTATGACTGAGTTTCTATACAGCTGGGTGGGTGCTATGATGTTACTGATAGTGAACTTTATTTTATTCATAAGGTTAGTTAGTAGAGAAAAACGGAATCGTCTCGTATTCAGAGAAAATATTACGCGTTTCATATTGAGCTGAAAAGAAACAAAGTTTGTCCCGTAAAGACACAAAGCTGCTATTCTGGGTCTTTACGCTGCAGCTGCCTCTTCTTCTCTCATTCTCACCCCCTTCCTCTCCTGTTGCTACTTCAATAATGAAACTGATCAATAAGCAGCTGATCGGCTTTTCTCTCTTGTTTGTTTATCGCCCACTTTGCGCCAGAAAGAGGAAACCGCCGGATGTCGCGCTAAACAACAGCAGCACGTTTAAGCTTGATCAGCTGTTGTTAGAATTTATTTAATATTAATTTCTAGTATCAGCTGATGTTTGCTGGAGCCACAGCTGTAAAGCTGCTGGTCATGATATCGGTTTGGATATCTGGTGAGAGGGAAACATGAAGATGAATCCAGGAGATGTCCTTACTGAATCATCAGAGCTGAACAGGTGATGGAGAAACAGGTTTACCTTTTAGGTGACATGAATGAGTTGAAGGGAAGTTATGAACTGTTTCTGACAGACAAATAACACCAGGATCCTTTTCTACATAGCTGACAGCTGGTAACTGTGCAGCGGTGGGTCTAGCAAAGTTTTGCCAGGGGGCCAGGTAGGGCATTAACAGGGAAAGGGGGGCACAAAGAAATACTTCTCTTTCTTATTCTTATTTAAAATGTCTAGCTTTTAATAAATAATTATCTGAAGCTTACAACCAAAGTTTTTATCTGACGTAAAATGTATAGAAATCATACATATACCAACAAGACAGCGTACATCACTGTTACAACAGCGTTAGTTTTCATTCAAAGGCTTTATAGCTTTAATACCTGGTGGGCCGGTCTCTGGTCAAAATGCCCGGGCTGATTTTTTGTCCCAGTCCAGCCCTGGGCACGACACACAGTGAATTAATCTGAGAAGGTGCATTAAAAAATAAATGGCCGGGCCAGCGGTGCACATCGCAAATTGGCTCACATAGACACATTAGTTGTGCCGCTTCTTAATGATGGTATCTTAGCTAACAACCCCAACTACCAGATTCAACTTGTAATTGGCTAAAAATAACTTAGCCTACCGGTGAGAGGGACGTTGCTAGCTTTCCACATTCTGACACTTCAAATGCTTCAGGAGCTGTCCGCTCAGCACAGCACCAGCACCGCGGAAATACACGGATACCTCCGTAGACTCAAGACAGAATTCACAATAGGTTTTCGGGACTTTCAGGTGTATGGACCAATGTTTTCTTTTCTGATCAAACCAGAAAGCTTTAATGAGCAGCTGGATTTGTCTCGCATTAACTGGCTGAGTTAATGCCAGTTAATTGGCATTGAAATGCAGCTGATTGACTGGAAAGCTTGACTGTGTGGGTCAAAGTTTGCAGAACTATGAACGCAGCTGGAATCCACAGCTGTGCGTGTTCATGGAGCTTGTGGAATTAACCTGCTGGACATCACTACCTGACAAGTTTAACTGTCTTCAGAACATTGCAGAGGCATTATTGACAGTATTTGGTTCTACATATCTGTGTGAGCAGATTTTCTCTCACATGAATAATGTCCTCAGGTAGCCGTCTGAATGCTGGACACTCGGAGACCTGTGTCTCTGAGTGGGAGACCAGAGATCACATTAACATGTGTATCTCTGTATTAACAAACATGCCATATTGGCCCAGTTTATTTTTCTTATCATTGTTGTGAGGAGACCATAAATAGCATTTGCATTTTCTGTTGTACGTTTCATTTGCTGTTATGGAGTTCTTGTTATGGATAAAAAGTGTCTTTTTTTTTGTTTCAAAATAGCTGATAACTATTCGCTGATAGCTGGCAACATCTGCAAACAAATATAATTTTATAAAGTGGTTCTATATAGTGTGAAACTGTTAATATAGAGCATTATTAAATTTATTGCTAATGCAATCATATGGCACATCGACTTCTGAGGAAATTTTAGATGGCACACATCATCAGAAAGGTTGCCTACCCCTGGTCTATACCGTCATAACATTATCATTATTAACATCAGAAAGCCTTTAAGACATAGTAAAGATACATTTTACTGGCTTAGTTCACATTGCATATATATCTTAATTTATTTGGCTATGATCTTTGACAGTATTTGAGATTATTATATATTTTTTGCATTTAAGAAAATGTTTTCTTTAAAAAACAAAAAAAACCCCCAAAAACTAAATGTGAATATGGCACGCACATACAATTAAAAGGGTTGCGTTTTGTCTTTGCTTTGTTGACAGACGTTTTATGGAATTAATTTTTAATACATTGCACTTTCTAAAAGAGCAGTTCATTCTGAAACTCCTGTGTTTTTTGCCATTATTTTCTGTGTTTAGTCGGTAACGATGTGTGGATTGTGATTAAGAAGTGGTTTCTCGTTATCGAATCAGAAAATGCCACAAACGTTATTTGTAAACCACAATAATGAATAAAAGAATGGAGACAGTTTGACATCTCCGAGTTAAAATCTCGTAGAGAAGATTAAATCAATTTTCGCCATGTTAACCTAGAAGTTGTAAAATTTTAGGAAACATAAAAAAGCAAAACAATATTTTGGACTTCAGCCTGGTTTCTGCATGTTGATCAGATATTATGATATTGTGACATGTGCATGCAAGTGAGGCAAATGCAAAAAAAAAAAATGAAGAGACTGGAGCTGAATCAGTAAACTGATCGACCAAATTAATCAGAAACCACTGTGATAATCATTTTACATCTTCATTTTGTTTTTATTTCCCTGACAATCATGTTTTAAATTCATTTTTATCTTTCAAATAAAATACTCGTATTTTGTTTCAGTCCCACAAAATAAAGGTTAAAGGATACGCAAACATTTGCTCTTACATTTTACTTTTACAGTTACTCAAATTTTAATTTTACATTTAAACAGATAAGTTATATATTTTCTACTGATTTATTAACTCAATGATTTTTTTCCTTTTTCAATTTCTGTAAATGTTTCCATAGCCCAATAAAAGGTACGCCCCTAAAGTTTTCAAAGCACCATTACACAGCAGTTTCATGTTAACGTCAGTCATTTTCCTATAAATGCTTACAGAAATTCATGAATATTCCAGGCTCTCCCTAAATACGAGTCACAGGAATTCAGCGAGACTGAATTTGTCTTTCTGGACACAAAACGTCGAGCTCATGAAGTTCAGCTGTAACTAACCTGTGTTCTGAAGGAAGGGGTTGTGTGCTGATGAGGACGAGATGGAGGGAGGCGGTGGCTGTTTGGGTTTGGGTTTAGACGGCACCAGAGAATCGAGATCCACCAGTGCTGCGTTGGGGCCCAGGAAGGACTCGGGAGTCTTCCGAACAGGAAGTGAAGAACCAAGAGAGGACAGGTCAAAGGGTACCGGTGAGCCTGTGCTGTCAGCGCCTGCTCCTGAAGATCCTAATTGCTCTGGATCTCCTAAGCGAGGTAATGAGGAGCAGAAAGAGTAAATCAGACTCTTAAAAACGCACTCATAACAGCAAAAAACAATATCCGAGTAGATACTCACACAAAGGAGGATGAAATGTTAGACAGGACAGCTGCTGAGTGCATGCATTTGGAAATTTGTGTGCAAAATATGTAAATTCTGTTTACAATTTTGCGCCAGAACCCGAGCATGTGAGAGTTCATGTAGTTTTAAGTGTCAATGTACCTGTGCCGTTAGTGTGTTTGGCGGAGCCACTCCAGATGTCGGAGGTGATAGGGTCAGAGGCAGGGACAGGCCCGTCCTTTGCCCAGGGATCTACTGGCCCCCCGGAGGAGGAAGTGCTGGGAGGCAATGGAGGACCCCAGGGGTCAGCACTGGGGGGGGTCACAGCTACAGGGGAGGGAAGGACACGCAAGGGAGGGGAGGGTTAACACAACACCTTACAGGTACAACTCACAATAAGGCGGGGACAGGAAGCTGGGCTGGGCAACAACAGTGGTGTTTCTCTCTCCTCAACCTCTCCATTGTTAACTTTCCAGGAGGACTGATGCAACTGACAGCTACATTACATACTCCTAAAGATAATCTGAAATTTATCGGAGGTAAAGGAGAGATAAGAAGCAACCTTATACATTTAAAAAAAATAGATAAATAACTGAAAAAGGCATACAGAGGGCAAGAGAAGAGAAAGCTCTGGTTGAGACACAGCCACAGTCAGTCCTGAGTAAAAACAAGAGGATAAAAATCCCTGGTTTAGACACAGAGGGAGAATGGCATGCTTGCTTTCTTCATTACAAACAGAAAGCATGTATAGACGGATGAAAAGATCAGCTATGACAGCATGGTGACATGTATGAGGGGAAATGCAACCGTGGAGTGAAGGGGAGAAAAAGTCTCCACATCCTCTTTCACCCACAGACAGAGACAAGGTTCTGTTTTAATCACCAGCAACAAGTACAGTCCCACCCACCTGACTGCCGACAGAGGTCAAACATGACCACGGGTCGAAGATCCTTACCTGAGCTTCCCCAGGGGTCGACGTTGTTTACTTTGTTGGATGATTCACCCCATGGATCTGGAGGAGGAGCTATAACGGGCGGAGCTCCCCCACCCCAAGGATCAGAGCTTGTAGGGGATGTGGGTGATGCTACCCCCCATGGATCTGTGGTGGCTGTGCCCCACGGGCCCGAGGCGGCAGAGGCAGAAACTGTGGGTAGAGGTGAGGGCCCGGCGGAGCTCACGACAGGAGCAGCAGGGGTCCCCCAGGGGTCCACAGCACTCAGCTCCATCAGAGCGCTCTGTACAAGAGAACATTTAATGAATTAATGCTTGCACAGCTGATGGACATCATTAATAATGGATTGCATTTATATAGCGCTTTTCTAGGCACCCAAGGCGCTTTACAATTCCACTATTCATTCACTCTCACATTCACACACTGGTGCAGGCAAACCCCAGTTGTAGCCACAGCTGCCCTGGGGCAGACTGACAGAAGCGAGGCTGCCATATTGCGCCATCAGCCCCTCTGGCCAACACCAGTAGGCGGTAGGGTCTGTCTTGCCCAAGGACACAACGACCAGGACAGAGAGAGCTGGGGGATCGAACCGGCAACGGATGAGCTTCCCAACCCCCTGAACTACGGTCGCCCCATAGGACCATGGGTAATGGGTCGCCCCATTACACACGCTTCACTATGCCAGCACATTTATCATTTTCTATCAGTCTTATTAGCCTGTTCGCTTTCTTGGGCATTCATCAATAGTGCTGATGAGATGTAAAACCACAGAAGGAGAATTGTTGGCATCTCTCCTCTATCAGCACCAACTTTTCCTTCGCTGCTTTTTGGACATTTTTAAAATTATTTATTACTTGAGTTGGGACTTAAATGAAAGTCCTGATTTCAATCTTTGTTTCAAAAGTTTCGTTTTCCAAATAGTTTAGGGAAGTAAGCCTTAACCAAACTGCTCACTGTGTGGGCGGTTCAAGGCCTTCTTCCTCTCCATTGTTTTTGCAGAGGCTTCCATTTTTCTTATGCGTGTTTGGTCTTTTTAAGCAACTATTTTACATGAATAAAATTGGGATAATCTCAAATGTTGGCTTGTATGAACCAAGGATCAGGGGACTATAACCTCAGGTGACATTCTGAGGTTAGATAATAATGTTCTGATAAAGGGGAAAATTGAAAATTAGTAATATTAATTAATTAATTTAATATTGTTAAAAATAATAATAGCTGTTAGTTATGCTTTGAAGGCCATCTGCAGTCTCAACAAAGATGCCTTTTTGGTGGAAAATTCAGGCAACGGCTGAACTGATTTTTATTACTGTAGAGGAGGAAAAAACTGAATGAAAGTGCAAAGGTATCTCACATTTCAGAGAATGATTAATGTGTCTGAAGCTCTGAAACTTGAAAGACCTGAAGGGTTGTGTAACACTGAGGAGTAGCTCTGGACCCAAAGCGTTCTTACAAACGAGCGGATTATTGCATCAGTTATGATAAAATCTACGCACTGTGCATTTTATGGAGCACAATGTGTCTCCCCAGTACAATGAAAACATTGTGTTTCCAAGCTTCATGCAAATTTGAATCCTTAGCAACACTGCTTACACATGAAGTCAAATAAGACACCTGATAATGCTTTCACGTACCATCTGCTTTTTTGCTTTTTTTTTGCTGAACAGTCCATCTGTATTTTACCAACACTTTTAGTATCTGAAAGATTTCACTTCAAGTCAAGTCACACTTTGTTAATCAGACACACAGCTAACAAAGCTGAATTTACTCATGGAGACACACAGACCCAAGTAAAGCAGATGATCCAATACAGCTTATCTATATTCATTAAAAGAAAACAAAAACACCCACCTCCTCTGGTTTTGGTTTCTCCCTCTTGCTCTCCTCAATAGCCATCTGCAGTCTCAGGTCATCACCTCTGCGCAGCCGCTCCTCCTGCCAATCACAAACACACAATTATATCCATCAGCAAACTCCAAAAACGCACCACAGGCACAGATTCATTAAATCCACACTGAAGGTCAGTATGAGCGAAGGAGGAAACCCTAACCTTTAATCATGATTCAAAGGCAAAAGATAAGGCTGTTCACACGATGTGTGTGAAGAGCTTGTAATTTTAACACAGCTTAACACATTTTAGATTACAAGCGCTGTCACGTGGCGTCCTAAAACTGAAGACGGTGGCAGGAAGATGTCTTAGACATGGGTAGGCAAAACGGCTCCTGAGAGGGAGGGTACAGATGCAAAAGCAGCTGTGGTCCGTTTGTTTGCTATCAAATGCTGCCATGGTGAATATTCCAACTGCTGTGTGGGTTTTAACTGCCTGCACCAACAATGGTATCAGTTCGGTAGCTGCGCACAGCAGAGCTTCTTTATCACCTGAAGGACAAAACTTTTAGAGTAGAAATAGAAAGCCTTTTATATGAAATCAATAACAATTAATTAATTTCAGCTCAGATGGAGATCTTGAACATCAACTTAAGATCCTGCCTATTGCCACCTTTATTCTAACACATTTCACTGAGGACTGACAGCATAACACAGACTTATCTGCAAGACAACAGACTGTCTTTAATACCAGTAAGCAACATTAACATTAAGTCTGAAAGGCTAAACTAGTCTAGTTTTAAAGTAAGTGCAGGACTGCAAACACTTGATGCAGACAAACAGGGTTAGCACTCAGTAAACACAGAAACAGGAAGTTACAACAGCAGGAGGAGGGTGTTAGAGGTTAGGAAAAAAATGTTTCAAATCAAGACTAGGGTTAAGTACATGCTATCAGAGACGGCAATGAGAAAGAAAGAATAATCAATACTTGCAAGCCACTCATTGTTAAATTTAATAAATTATGGCAAATATTTGCCAGTGACATGCAAATTCTGGATGGCAGATGATCAATTTGTTAGGTTCATGTTTTTCTTGCAGTTTTAACACATCTTGATGAGGTTCTGAAAAGCGCCTCTTAGGATGCGACTTTTTAAACTGAATTACTGCAACAGGATTACTGCAAATACGAGCATTAATTCATTTTTTCTTGATCGATCAATACTTGACATTTGCTTGAGAAATTCCATTTGACAGAAAGACAGATAGTTGATGACTGGCTCTCCAGCCAGCTGGACACACTCTCTGCCCCTGACCTGTTGGTGAATCTCTTTGCTGAGTGTGAGTGCATAGCGGAGCTCTGCATCCTCCAGAGGGTCCGTGCTATTCTGGGGGAGTTCAGGGGTTAAATGGTGAGAGCAAAGCTAGGTGTGCTGCATGTACAATATTTGTAAAGCCTTTGTGTACATAAGTGACGTGTACATTAGACTGACTGCAAACTTATCTGAAGTAAAGGACCAGTAAGCTTAGCTCAACAGGTCTACTTGGTGTTACCTGCTCTGCCTCTTCTTTACTCATAGCCAAAGCCAGCTGGAGCTGCAGATCTTCTTCTCCAGAGCTCTGTGGCCAAGCCTGCTCACTATCAGCACCCCCAGAGTGTGAGCCCAGCGACAGGCTGCCCCCCAGGCTGGGTGCTGAGGGGGCTGAGGAGGCTAAAGTGGAGATAAATATGCACAGAAGGGACCAAACCCTCTTATAAATACTGTAATACTGCAACTGTGACCACTGGATCAGTCTGTTAACTATTTAGAGTAGGTGTCTCACCACTGGTGGTCTGTGCCATCTTCTCTTTGGTTTTCAGGGCGTGGATCCTCTCCTCTCTTAGTCTCTCTTCATCTTTTAACAGCGTCACCAACTGTTTGGCTTTCTCTCGAACATTCACACCCTGGAAAAACAAAGCGAACCACTGTTAATTTAATACATAACATAAAACAGACACAGTTAATTACAAAATCAAGTATAAAAGCAGTTACTTACACAGCATACTGTATTGTTTTAAAAAATGTTTTAACTCAAGCTCATTTATCAACAACCAATAAAAATTTATGGCTGGCTTTGTGTAGTTGCACAACAGGTCAGAGACACCTAATCAAACATGCTGCTTGTAGTTTAGTCAAGGACGTTTTACAGAGTGTGCCTGCATTCCACAAACGTGGACTTTAATCACCACTGACTTCACCTTTCCATTCAGCTTTGAATGCATGGGTGTGTCTGTGTACCTGGTCTTTGCCATCTCTGTCTATGTACTGGAAATCCTTGAGGGTCTGGACTGCGTAAATGTTCTCTCGGCACTGCTGGGCAACACGTTCTGAACCAGTTTTGATCAGGTACTCCATAAGAGTCATAGCCTAGAGAAAATGGAGAGAACTGTAAATTTTCAAATACAAAAATTCCAAAAGTAAAATAAACCTCTTACACACAAAAAAAGAAAAAAGAAAAATTTGAGCTTTCCGTTTTTAATCCCACACGTAATTACTGACCATCTCTGTACTACAGACATAACTACTCCATGGATTCCCATCCAAGCCCCAAACCTTTTTAGGTGGCAATTATTCCCTGCTGCAGACACTGAGACACTGCGGATAAGTAGTTATTCCTGGAAAACTTTCTTTAAAGGGCGCATAGGTAGTGCACTCTTTGGTAATGTCCTGTAAACAAACCTGGGCGGTCATAAAAAAAGAAGAAAAAAAAAAGAAAAATAAAAGGCATACGTGTAGACGTCTGCACACAGCTTCAAGCTAAATGTCTGATGGGAGACTTTTTGTTGCTTGGACCCAAGCAGCACACTTGCAGACACTGAAACTACAAAACACCTAAGGGTGATGTGTCTACCAAGCTGATTTTTTAAAGACTATGGCTGTGCAATTAGGTGAATCTTAATTTCGGTTTCCACGACTTTTTAACACAAGCTGATTCCGATAGAAAGATTATTATGCTGCACTCTGTTTTGGACATTCCTTTCCTTTACTGTAACCTCTATATAAAAGTCCACATTTACTTCCAGCCAGGCAGCAGATTTAGTTTGGTTCACATTTATTTCTTTATTTAGTTTTTCAGTTGAATTAAAGTTCATGGAAATACACTTGTATAAAAGACATCATTCTTCTTTTACATTTAGTCAGTCTATTTTTCCAAAATCAAAAATTAATTGTAATCTTACTATTTAATACAATAATTGTGATTATGAATTCTGCTATAATTGAGGCACTTTCCTTCCAAAGGTCTGTAAGAGTTGTGCCATATCTTTACACATTTCAAAAAGGATGCGTTCGCCACTGTCAGCTTTTACCAAGGCACCCAATGAAGGAGGGGTGGCATAAATACTATGTCAAGCAATAGTCACAGTGGTGCTCTGTGTGTGTAAATACCACGAGATTAGTATGAAAATAATACTTGCAGGAACATTTTGGGTCTCTCAGTTAAGCAAAAAGACACAAATATGCAGAAAAAAATAAAAGGTTGCACACTGCAAGGTCCCAGATTCGCCCTTTTTATTAAACCAGATATCTGATGAACTGTTCCAAACAACTTACTTTTAAATATTCACAATTTAAGTAGCATGCTTTATTTCCTTTGGATGAAATAATGAGATAATGATATGCTGTGTTTTGGAGTTTTCCCATTGTGTTTACGGTCTTGTGTTTAATCTGTATTGTTATTCCCCAACTTCACTTCTGGACTCACAAACCTTGTACACATGTCTCCAATTCTTGCCGTGGTCATTGAGGCGCTTCCACACCATGCTCATGATTTCCGAGAAGGCCACGACATTGTAGGTAAGATCAGCGATCTCTGACATAAGGGAGCTGCTGGGGCCCCATGGGTCATTCGACGTCGCCTCCCTTACCTGGACACAAGAACACACAAGAGGGATAAACCATTAATTATTCCACTCAAACCGACTGAGATGGGAATTACTTCAGACATTACTTTGTGACATCTTGGTGCACAGTGTTCTGAGTAACAAAATAAATTCAATCACATCACAAGCTGCAGAGAATAATGAATGGGTACGATATGATTAGATTAGCTCATTCTCTACATAACAAGGGGAAGAGTGAGGAGGTTCTCCAAAGAAATATTAGATTATCAGAAGCCGCATAATCTCATCATCTGTGTGGCAGAGATGCATTTGCTACACTTAAGTCTTAGATACAAAATGGGAATGTGTGCAGAAAATGAAACAAAAGAAGAAAAGCCAGCTAAGAAGCCAAGAGACAACCTTGATTTCAGCCTCTGAATAGTTGTGGACGATGTTCTTTACTTGTCGCCGTAGCGATGAGGTCGACATGGCAACGGTCTGGCCACCGAGCTCTGTTGAAATCTGAACAGCAGATGGGCAAGAAGAAATGTAAAGTATAGTTAGTACAATACAAATAGCATGTTTATTTCCAGCGCACACAAATCAACAAGATTTACAACCAATAAAACAACCAGCAAGAAAGACGATGAAGACTTGAAATACTCGTGAGGAAGTGTGCGTATTCAAGAGTCTGAAAGAAAGAGCAGTAGACTTTAAGAAGAACAATCAGTGAGTGGAAGATGGCATTGGTAACCCAAATCAGCATCAAACGAGGAATAAAGACAATATCATGCACACCTGTTACACAAGACTGATGCAGGAAAAGGGTCTCTCCTCTTGGTATATTGCCGTTCCTCTATCTTGGCTGCCACTCATTCATGGAGTGCTTTGTCTCGGTTTGTCTGTTTCTTCCCGTGGCAACATTGGGTCCCAAAACCACGGACTAAGGGGGATGAAAACTAGGGAGCAGGATTGAGATTAATGTAAATGTAAATGCATTGTGACTTGGATACTTGTGCTACAGCACAACGAGCAGCCTGAAACTTAATCTGTGACTAAATCTAAAGTAACCATTTATAAAAATTTTAAAAAACAAAAGGACAAAGGAGATATTCAGCAACAAATATCACATGATCTGTTGCTGATCCACACATGCTTCACAGAGACAACTTACCAGTTATGAGCTTTATCTCTTATTAGAGCGAACAGCTTAAAAATAGGAATGCAGTCACTTTAAATATGACCATCTGACTGAAAGCTAATACAGTTGTTGTCTTTTTATTTACTTGTCAAGTGAAGAGAAACATTACAATCTACACTATAAATAATTATTCAGTGAGTTTTAAAGTCTGTTTTCTCTTCTTTACATCTTCTTTGAAGATTTACCCCAGGCCAAACTGATAAATACTGTTTACTGACAAGGTTAAATTACATATTTTAGGCTGTTATAATCAGTGCATCTCTGCTTGAAATTAAAAATAGAAGCAAAACATAAAAGCGCATAAAAAAAGAGCAAGAAAGCGTGAATGAAAACTAAGTAAATTTATGACAGAGACCTAAACTGTAGCAGTGAATTTAACTGGATGAGATATTACAGAAAAAGATGGCGTTCACACTTTCAGGCAAATCATTTTGGTTCCTCAACCTTGATTCCTTAACAAAGTCTATAATTTAGTTTTCACATCTAAACATCTAGGCAACTTCCAGCTTCACACCAGGGCAAAACTATACAAGAGTAGCACTAAGATAAATATTTTAGAAGGGATCCGTTTACTTAACTCCAGGTACTCTAATCATTTCACTGCCACAAACTTTAATCTTGAACCCATATTTGCAGGCCTCAAGAGCAGAATCACGGATTATTAAAAACAACATATCATCAACCAGTGCCGACAATAATCAGAGACAGAGTCACGTATGGATGTCAAGAAAATGGCACGCATGGTTAAAACAAACTATAAACTTGAGACGGATTTTAAATGAGTATTTTAATTAGAAGAGATTGATACCCAACAAGTGTGGGAAACCTTGTGCAATAACGTATAGTTTCTGTTTTGCAACACCACTGACAGTTCCTGAATTTGGTCTAAAACAAACCATGGACTTATTCTGTTTGCTGATGGAGAAAGAAAAAAGGCACGCAGAATGATTTTTGTGGATCAACAGCACATCCCTCACTACCTGCTGAGCTTTTTTTAGTATCTGATTGCTCACGCATCAGGTTGAAACACTGTTGCTGACCAGATGCAAGCTCTCACTGCCACAATCTGCATTTTCTTGCGTAACAGATGCTACCTCAGCTTGTGCCACAAAAATATAGTCAGGTCCATAAGTATTTGGACACCGACAGAACCACTGAAGGGGCTAGCTACACTTTTCTGATGTGAACAGAGGCAAAATTACAAAAACTATCACTTTCAAAACACTTATGGATCTAACTGAATAAAGGCAATAAAACAGATCAAAATAAAGGAAGCACATTGTCTTTCCTTTATAATATAATAAATATCAAATTTTCCCCACCCACTGTATGTGGACCTACCCCCAGGTGGCAAACCAGCACTGGCAAGAAACATTGCCGCTCTTTCCGTTTCTCCAGATTCAAGCAGATCCTTCTTCATACTGAACCAATAAAGTAAACAAACTGACTTCTACAAACAGCATGCTGGTTACAAACTTGAGATTAGTTAAAGAACGAAAGAAAAAAAAGATTTTAGCTCTGACTGCTTGTTACTTTTTAAAATAAGTTGTAACTTGCAGTAATAAATTAACCTGTTGGCAATGTTTTAACCAGTGGTTCCCAAATAGTGTGGCTGGATAAAAAACAATGATTACTGTAACTGCACAAGAAGTAACCAATGAAATTCAAATGTACTACATCATTTGAAATGAAATGACCTGATTGAGAGTGAGGAGGATCAAATTTGCACAGTGGTAAAACTGATCACTTTTTTGTATAGAGAAAACCACATACAACCACTTCAAGATCAAGAACTGTTAGGAGGAAAAAAACCACAAAAAATATACTTTTTTATGGCTTCAGCCGGACTGGGATGTTAGTAGGCCTTTATTTTCTGTAAGGTATTAACAAATGCGAACGCTGTGCCACACAAGCAAGACACACCTGAAAACCAGATCCTGAGAGAAACTCCGACTACCGTAAAGAACTAAATGTGAATCATAGCCAGTTTGTAGGACTTTGTAAAAGTGTCTGATAAGGGGATGCAGGCAAGTTGCATGTTTGTGGAGCTTACTGGAGACCAAAAAAAAAAAAAAAAAAAATTGTAGGTGTCACACTTAAAAGTGCTTTCATCTGACACAACAGCTAAAACAGTCATTCACGCCATTTTAGCTGACATAAAGGCTAGTTTCTGCAGATATAAACACTGGTTTAAAGTTTGAAAACTGCTGGGTCATTCCATCGCAAAACAAAGTGGGCCTTCTGCTTGAACATCTCAGATATCCCTAAAAACTCGATGGTCCAAAGTTTGGATTTATATTAATATATGAAATACTTCCCTAGCTTACACTTTGAAATTTGAGGCAACGTTTGAATGAGCATACCTCAACAAATATTAAAGATAAATACCTGAAATTTACTATACCAAATGATGAATCGGGATCTGTAATTTCAGACAAATACAGAGTATTTTCTAACTAAAATATGGAGGGGAAAAATGAAAGCCATCTTGTAAATTCCCATGTTTATTCACACACTGATAAAAAAAAAAATCATAATGCAAAAGCCAACTATTAATAATTTCTGAGTGATATATAATTTCAGTTCACAATACCACAAAATGAAATGTGTAGAATATTGTTTTGACATGAAATTCTTAGTTAATTCTTAATCCAAATATAGTAAATTTATAGAGTTTCCAGAGTTTCAACTGAGAAAATTTTGTTAAATACATGCACGTTCTTAATTTTCAAGACCTACTGCCCTGTATGACTCAGGTTAGGTTTAAAATAGACTAAGAATATTAAAAATGCAGTGAAAATGTACAAAAAAAGACAGGCACATCGGACAAGGTTGAGCAGAAAATGTTCTTAAAAATTGGATGATTTAGGATGGTTTGGCCCCAGTGTCACGTTCAAAAATGCCTTCATCTGACAACACATCTAAAACAGTCGTTCACACCATTTCAGCTGTGTGAAAACCATTGGATTACACATTTTAAACGGCACAAAATTAAAGCCTTTAGTTTGGATACTATACGAAAAACATAACTGTTCCAAACATCATTAAGTGTTTTAAATGAGCCTGACAGCTATAAGGGGTTCAGATTTGTAGGTCAGATAAACATGAGAGCATGTTGCATAACTGAACAGAAAGCAACCATTGCAAAAGTCAGTTCAGAGACTCCTGAAGCCCAGTGCCAAAGTTCAGACACGCCAGCTAATCCGTGATAACCATGATAAGTGACATAACATACCTTTTATATAGCTCCTCTTCTCGGATGTCGTCAGTCTGAAGCCACACTGACGGGAAAAAAAATCCCCCACAAAGTTTCATTAAGTATCTCAGAAGCACTACAGTACACACTTTATCAGCCTCAAGCGCCAAAAATACACAGATCTCTCACTTAGATCACATACAGAACAAGCGATAAACGATCTGCTGTAGCGTTTATTTACTCATAAGTCACGTCACAGGAAGCTGCTCTATATGAAGGATGGATTGTATGGTTGAAGCCAACTAAAAAAGGCGAAAAGCTGGCATAAGTGTTAACTGATTTATTCCTCCTATCACTCATATCCAGCTAACACTGCACAGCCTCCCGAAGACGTGACCCCCACCCAGATAACGTTAACGACCCTGCCAGACAGATGCTGAGCTCCTTGTCACACCTATTAAGATAGCAGGCTAACTAACTGATATGTTAGCAACCAAACTGTCATCTAACGTTTTTCTAGCGGCAAGCAAACGCTAATGCCCGCTGTAAAATGGCACACACGGGTATTAAGCGAACATTTTTATGTCGCAAAGGCTTAATTTATCAACTAAAGCTGAGCACCAAACTCTCTTATTCTCAGCTAAGCTAATCGAAACTGTTTGCGATCACTTTGCTATCACAAAGTCTGGGTGTAGTACTAACAGGTGCACGGAGGGGTTTAGTTAGGCACAAAAAAAGCGGGGTAACTAAACAGAACGAGTCGCTCCTGTCCCAGCGCTGAATTACCCCAAACCCGATAAAAAGGTGAAGGTTACCTGCCACTTTGACTGATAAAAGAAATCACTTTGCTGCTGTTGCTGTTCGGACACATTAGCCAGCTAGCCTGGTAGCAGTTAGCTGTTGCTAGTTCGCTACATGACTGACGGACCGTACGAGCTCCAGCTTCACGTCCTGCTTTGGGACACTACTGAATACACGCATTCAAGAGTCGAAACAGGCTGACAACCCGGCACAATAAATATCTAAAATAAATGTCTACTGACCCTGCTGTAGCTTGAATGTACGAGGAGATGGCCGAATTTCCGCTTCCGTTCTCGCCTACAGGAAAGACCGCACCCCCTGTAGCTTTGTTTTCCTGTGATGGTAGTAGGAGACTCATGAATTATTAATTGAAACGAAATGAAAGTCTCAAATAAAGAGACATCGAAATTATTGTTTATTACCGTTTAAATTCATTCACTGAGAGACCGGGGGTACGTTTTTAAAAGTTCTGAGATAAATTTCCTCTTTAATATTTATTTTGTGTCAAAGGGAAGAACTCACATCCTCTTTTTTGTCATTAATTTTGTTTTGGGAGACGTTTGTTCTATGTTCGCCAGACTTCTCAGAGATTTAAAAAAAAAAAATAAGACTTTGTGTGACTAATAGAAAAGAAAACTGTTTATTGTTGTTTACTGATTATTGCCAGCCTGTTGATTCGAGAAATCACTTAAATCGTTCCTGTCTGACCAAGTGAAATAGGCTAAAAGATCCCAAAAAGGAAAGCTTCATACCACAACCTAAAGAAATAGCTGAGAAACACAGTCATCAACATCGATCAGTCTGGAAAGAGTTACAAAGCCATTTCTAAGACTTTGGGACTCCAGTGAACCATGGTGAGAGCCATTATCTACAAATGGAAAAAAAAAGTGGAATAGTGGTGAAGCTTTCCAGGACTGGTTGGCCAACCAAAATTACTCCAAGAGCACATTAACGACTCATTCAAGATTTCACAAAAGAAGTAAAACTAACAAAGCATTTCATAAAAGAACATCATACCAGCATTCAAACATGGTCGTTTTAATGTGATGGTCTGGGGCTGCTTTTCTGGTTCAGGGCCTGGGCGACTTGCCATAATAGATGTAACCATGAATTCTGCTCTCTACCAGAAAATCCTGAAGGATAACATCCAGCCATTAATTTATACCCTGAAACTCAAAGTGGATTTGGGTTATGCATCAGGACAAAGCTCTGAAACACACCAGCAAGCCTATCTCTGACTCAAGAAAATGAAGGTTTTAGAGTGGCCTGGACAAAGTCCAGATTTAAATCACATCGAGATGCTTTGACCTGACCATAAACAGTTCATTCATGCTTGAAACCCCTCCACTGTGGCTGAATTAAAACAATTCTGAGACGATAAATGGTCCAAAATTCTTCTACAGTGATGTGAAAGATTCATTGCCAGTTATTGAAAATGACTGATTGCAGTTCTTGCTGCCAAGGGTGGCCCAACCCTTAGCTTTAGGGGGCAATTATTTTTTTCACATAGGGGCAGATAGGTTTGGATAGCTTATTTTGCCCTTAATAAACCAAACCATCATTTTAAAAATGCATTTTATATTTGCTCGGGATATTGTTAACTAATGTTAAAATTTGTTTGACGATTTTGAAACATGTAAGTAAACTGTAAAACCTAATATTGTGCTTAATTAAAAATATTAAGTAGGCTGAACTCAGTTTTTACCAGCTTGTTAGAACTCAGTTTAAGTTACCAATAGCTTTTGTTTAAAAAGCTGATTAATAACTCTAACTTTATTTGAGTTGGCTTAAATTAGGAAAATTTAAGCTGGAAATTTTGCTTTTCAGTGGTGCAATGTAACTAAGTTAATTTACTCTGTACTGTACTTAAGTAGGTTACAACTCACAGGCAGCCTACTTTACTTGAGCTTCTGGCCTTTTATGCCTCTCTCTATTGCTGCCTGTCTATGGATATTTTATATTTTACTTCATTATCTGACAGTTTATATTACTGTTGGAATTTTGTATGTAAAACATACAAATAAGTCACCCTGCTGTCACCCAACTAAAATCATTAATTATTAATTAGGTAATATATTTTTGATCGGTTTTTCTTGTTGACTTTTTTTTTTGTAGTTTGCTGTGTTTTTGTTTCTAGATAAAAACAAAGAAGTAGATTGAGAGAGTGCATCTCAGGTCTTACAAATGCCCTCATAATTTAAAATAAAACCATATGAAATGGTCATTTTATTTTTGTTTTAATGGTCATTTTATTTTGCATGATTGGTGGTGCCTGTTTTGTGGTGGTAATCCCAGAAGGGAGCCATCAAGCTGAAGGAGGAGTCCTATTGGGCTTGGTCAGCCATCAAGTGGTGGTCTCCAGCTGGCAATGGAGCAGTTCACAGCTGAGTGTGAAGCGGTGGGAATGAGAATGCCTGAACTGAAAAACAAACTATCCTTAGAAATATTACAATATACCAAGCTTCTGTGTTTAAATGCAAAACAAATATGTTATTTGAGCTAGAGACTGCACTTATGGCTGAACAATAAATACATTTTATATTTATGTTACTTGCAGTACAAAGTTATGGGAAGCCTAAGTTTAGTTTCAGAATAATTAAATCTGAGACCTTGTTTTATTGTAAGGTTATTCAAGTTTTAAATTGTGTAAAAATAAATATAAAAATTCAATTTGATAATATTTAAATAATTCAAGCTACAGTGGTGGCAGTATACTTGTTTGTTGTTCAGCAGAACGGTGTCCAGCATGTTGGCTGATATACTTTTTTTGCATTTAAAAATAAAAGTTGGGCTGATTTTAATTGCATTACAAGAAGTGTTTTTAATTATACTTACATACAACAACACTTAATATAAACACTGTATCAGAAATCTCTTAAGTTCCAGGATGATAAAACATAATTTGTTTAGTTTAGTTTAGTTGCACTCAATTTTTATGAAAGCAAAATGAAAAATAGTAAGTTCTCACAAATTGTGATTTAATTTAGTTGATTTTTGTCAGTGGATAAATATTTAGTATTGCTCACACAGAAAACTCAAGTTATTTTTAGTACTGTGTTCCAAGTTGGCCTAACTTAGTTATCTTAAGTTTGCTTTACTACTTTTTTTCTTTCTAAGTTCTGGAAACGAATTTGATTTTATGGTGTATTAAAAAATAAGCAGAAAAAAAATCAGGAAAGGAACTAATTATTTATTTATTTATTTATTTAACAGTGCATAATTTAAGTAAAATTCCAAAGACTCTATTTTGATGTTGTGTTTAACTGAAGCTTCTTGTCAGAGTGAGCAGACCCATAAGCACACTGATGATGTGAAAAATATTGAGAAATATTTGAGCAGGAAGTATTTCTCTTCTTAATGAATGAAAACATGAAAAGTGACACCATAAATTGGTAAATCTGTGGTAAATCTTAAGATTTAACATGCAGCAACAATTTCTGCCCCAAAATGCAATGACTCTCACCGTCCACAGAGAGGCATCCTTGAACTATCTGGTGTGACACCAGACCAGCTTTGCCTTCCCTGGGACCATGAAAAATACCCGCAAGCCTCTTGGATCAGAACAACAGCTGGCATGCATGTGTGTTACAAGTTCCCCTTTAATCCTTTATCTCTTTATCCCTTTATCTTTCCCTTCTCTCCAGGGAGGAGGGGATTGAAGAAAACATTGCAGCGTGACTCAAGCAAACTATATGACTGTAATGCAATGTTACTCTGCTTTGGAAACACTAATCTTATGAGGACAAGCAAAATGCCGGCGATTATAACAAGTATAAATTATTCTGACAGGTGTCGTTCCACTATTATGTCACACTGAAACTTTATTTAGTATTTCCTCTGTGCCCGCTCCCCCAAGCCGTGTCAGGAGAGGATTGCTACTTTGTTTTAAAAGAAAGACCTGGACTCAGCCTGAGGAGGGGCTTTTGAAGAGGAGGAATCAAACAAACTAACACCGAAGCTCTCACGAGATGCTCTTTTGAAAGTCTGTGCTGTCACTTTCTGGATGTAAATAATATTCATCACTGTGGTTTCTTGCCTGGCAAATGAACTCTCAGATCTGTTTCTGTTCATTTTATGTCTAGTTATTTATTTATTACTAAAAAAACACATTTTTTCTGAGTAGGTATTTGTTTGTAGGCTCAACCCTGCAACATTGTGTACGTATCAGGTCCTTTTGTCACAATCACTTGAATTAATAATTTATCATCATGCTGAAATTGCCTTTTGCATTAGTCTGTATAAGTTTGATTTGTTGGCCTCTTTTGAGCTCCCGGCTATTCAGTAAATGCAGTTGCTTCCATTTATTTATTCATTCCTGTTTTGCTGATGAGTGAGGAGATGGCAAACCAGTTTCTTTGAAAACTGAACCTATAATACATTGCTTGGAATGCCTTTTTCTTCTATGTTTGGACTGTATCAGAGTCGCTTTGCATGGTTTTGCATGGTTCTACTCAAACTTGGTGAAACACCTCATTTTCATCCGCTGCCTGAAACAAGCAGCTTTAGCTTGTCGTTAAACTAACCTTATTTTGTCTGGCTGCCACAACAGTCCCATGCCCATATTAAGACATCCATGTGACATCACAGAGATTCAGCAATAGAAAAAAAAATGTCATAACCCAAGCCTTTAGTGCAACCTTTGGCTCATGTAGATCACTTTAACACACACTGACCTGTTTATTTAAACATTTAGCCATGTTTAATATGAACTTTTATCAGTGAAACAGAAAATAAGGACAAAATGTCCTACCCATAGATGAAAAAATTAAATAATAAGGAAACACAAACATACCAAGTTGTAACAGGATTCTTTTATTTCAAAATGCATAAGAAAGTCAGGCTGTTTTGTGAGGTGACTGTGCACTATTTCTGTTTCTGAAGCCTGACATAAATGATTTGGTTAGGATGATGTGATTACCATCATTATCATACTTATCAAACCCCAGTGGATAAGGGCAGCGACATCCTGAAAGAGACTGCTTTCATTAGCATGGAAATGTGTCATCACAGGATGAAGGTGACGCTGGACTATTTGTACTAATTTGCACTGACCCATTCCTCTGGGAGACAAGAAGACTAACCCGTGCCAGAAAAGATCCCAACCAGAGCATAACTCCAGCACTGCAGGGGTCAAGGGTTCAGGATTTTTCTTTAATGTGCCCCCCCTCTGTATAATAAGCACAGACCATTCCCTCAAAGAACATGGAACCTGGACAAATGGGGTCCACATTGTGTATATATATCTATCTACTGTATATTATGTAATGTGCCAGTAAAGCAAAGGTGAAAGTTTGTGTGAAACATCATCAGCAACCAAGTGGGCAATCTGTTTGCATTTTGTACATGCATACCTTACACACAGTATTTGTGAATGAAACTGAATGCCTCTTGGCATCAAAATGAGAGCGGTAAGAGTTTTGTTGGTGGAGTGGGGAAGTTAGTTGTCACAGCAGAGGCCAAAGAGCCTTGTGGTACAGGCATAAACATGCAGCCCGTCGGTGATGACCAGCTGAACACAAGCAGTGGTGTTGGTAACCTGAGAAGGGACTGGCCCGTTGTGATAGCAGCCAGTGTTTGTGTTACATAATGCACAGCCAACAATCCAGTGGCAAGAATATGTCTATAGTATGTAGTACCAGGGGAAATCTATCTGAGCAGACAGAAAGAGGAGGAGGGTGTTGAAGCTATGGGAGCTGGAGGAAAGGCCTGACCTACGTCTGGTGTTAAGTAGGAAATAAAGCTGGCATTTAGATCAAGTGCAGAATTAAGTTTTATGTTTTTCTTTTAAAGCAAGGTCTCAGATCTTCTTAATATGAGTCTGATGATTAATATGTGCTTGAAAAGAGAGTAAGTCAGATAGCGTTATGTAACAAGAAGAGGAACTATGATCACCAGCGAAAACCTTCATTTATGGATGCGATGATTATATTTTAGTCAATTTTAATTTTGATCGATTTTAAATGCCTCCGTCAGAAAGTGGCAGATATCAAGGATAAGGAAGAGAGAACATCAATATTTAACATTAAAATGCTCTGTAACTATATGCTGTAATCCCAGTAAGATTCAGGGATCATGGATACAGCTTGTTGGCCTATTCCAATCATTCCAGCATACCTGTTGATTAAAAGAGGAATCCTATACTGTGTGTGGAATTCACTGACTCAGACGGGCTGAGAGGGTGAGAAAGAGACATGGAAGGAAAACGAGGGAGTACAAGGTGAATGACAGCTGAGGAGAGGGGAGGCAGGAGAGCGATGGGTTAATGTGGTCAGGCTGACTGACAGATTGGAAGAGGTGGGATATTAGCAGTGCTGTGCAGTAGAGAGGGGCACACGGGGAGTAGGAGGTTTGAAATGCCTTGTAGCTGGTTCGTGCGTATTTGCCAGCATAACAGGCCAGAGGCGGAGAGAGCGGGAGTCTTGGCACAAGAGTAGGAAAAGAGAGGGAGGGAGTTAAGCATGTGTCTCATGGGGAGAAACACACAGCCAATATCCTGGTCTCCAGTAAACATCTATAAGCCTCCTTTATAAAGTCAGCTGTGCTACTGCATGGAACAAGGAAGCAAAGACAAAAATATCCACTTTGATTATCAGTCTAGCTGCGAACATTCAGTAGATCTCCAGCCCTGAACAACAGCTCCCTAACAGGAGCCTGTCAAGTTTTTAAAGAGTCTTTGATTAGATGCTGAAAAGAGCAGAGAAAACTGAGTAGAGATCATCCAACTGAGCAGAAAATGACAGTAAGTATTGCACATTATTCCTGTCCATCCAAACCTTTACATCTAGTTTTCAGAGACATATTTGTGACTTTAATCAAACTCATAATGTCAACATGTGAGTGCAGGAAAAACTACTGTCAAGAAAACAGTAATATCGTGCATGTGCAGACAGTTTGCAGGTTTTCTGTAATGCCTTAATGATTTGCCTCTAGCTGATGGGATGGCATGCAGACGTTGCATGAATACACTGATGACTTTTTACTACAGCATTTCTCTTTGGCTTCAGACTGTATCATTAACTGGTGTTTCAACTCCCGATGCTTGACACTTCTAATGGACTTCAAATTAGTTAGTGATGAGCTACATTAAAACATTATGACACTTACTGCTTTGTGCCAAAAGCCATTAACTATTAGAGTTTTTAATTAATAATCACCTTAGTGTCTTAGGACATGGCAAGTATCAGCATACAACCAGTGTCTTAGATGCTTCTGTGTGATTAATGTGTAGGAGTCACTAAATCACTCAGCTAAACTGTGACCTAGATAAAATAAATGATAGTCATTTTCACTTAAGCATGCGTGGAATGAGGAGCACCAAAAGAATCTGACAATGCGATAACTTTAACTCGTGTTAACAGCTCCGGGAATGAAATCCCACTGAGGCTTAAACTAGTGGAAATGTGCTTAAAAACATTTCAAAATTTTGCTTTCATGCATGTGGAAGCTGTCTAAAATGTCATGTTTGATCCTCCTTGTGATATAAAATGTTTTAGTTGCTGCAGAGCAGAGTCTGCTGTTGCACCTGCAGCATTAATCTGTGCAGTATCAGTCCTCAAACGGGCCATCATTAGTCTGTTTAAAGTCTGTTTACAGCTCATCTGCACAATGTAGTGCTCGCAGGCTGGTCAAAACCTTCTGTTTTTTTCAGTATTGGCTGCACATCAAGTCTATCAGTTTCCTTAAAAATGACTCAAAGCTGAAATTAATCAGTTTTCCAACCATTTGGAATGGTTGTAAGTTTGTAAGTGATTGGAAATGTTTTTTTTCTGTAACAGTAATCAGGCTTATTATATTAATTCAAACCAGAAATATTGATTGGTACCAGCACAGCAAATACTACTAGGTGTTTGCAGGGACATCACAGTTACGCAACATGTGGAAGGTCAAGAATAAAAATATGTTATCCTTCTGGAGTCTCTTTATCTTTTGTGTTAAGCTCTTGTCTTAGTTGTTCACACCCGTCCTGGTGTTATGGGCTATGTGATGGGGGATCTACTTCAAAGTAAATCATCATGGGTGAGACTTCATGAAGCAACGAATAACAATAGGGATGAACACTAAATCACGCTGCCAAATGTTCTGATCATCCTGATAAGACATCCTGATGTCTCGAGTGTCTATATACCCCAACATGTTCCAGTATTTTCTGCCAAATGTTTGCTGGGATGGCACAAACATCTTAAACTTAAATACTAAGCCAATAAACTTGCATAGAATGAAAAAAAATGAGTTTTACTATTGCAGCTAATGTTAAGTGTGAGGTTTGAAGTCCTGAGGTCTTGTCATGCCCGAGGTTCAGGTAACACATCTGAACGTGCACCCTCAGATTCAGACTTCATTCTCTGAAGTTATCTATCAATAACATCAACACATGCTGCTCAAGCTGCGGCTCTTATTTCATCAATTTGGATTTATGTGTGTGTGCTTTCATATGTTCCCAGGCAGCAGCAGCTCAGGAACTCGACGAGCTATGTTTCCTGTCGGCGCAATCCATGCCCAATCTGAAAGTTTCTGAACACTTTCGGATGGTGAAGCTCCTGGGAGAAGGATCCTATGGGAAAGTCATGCTGGCAGTGCACAGAAAGAGAGGTTAGTGCAAGACTCAGTTCAGTGGGAGCTTCTTTAACTAAACATTTTTCCACGTTTAAACTCGCTGCCTATCTGAAGTATTTGCAAAAGTGTCCCTGAGCACCTCAGACTCAGTTTTCCCTCTAGTAAAGAAACTACATGTTTTTTGTGGGGTAAGCTCTGCAGTAACGTGAGAACTGATGCTTCTTTTGACAGTATTCTGTTGCTCTAATGAAGAGCTTTCTTACATTCTCTCGGATAAAGTTGCTGCAACTGGGGTGTAGACGTGAAATATGGTCTCCCCAAAGGGGAAGTTATATTTGTTCACAGTGTCGGTGATGGACAACACTCACATGCCACAGGTGGCGAGATTGTTTATAAGGGAATTTTAAAGCTAATTAGATCTCATCTTGGTTTACTCTCATCAGGAACTCCTATGGCTCTGAAGTTCTTCCCTCGTCAGTCTACCTCGCTCACCTCTTTCCTGCGTGAATACAATCTCTCCCTATCTTACTGCACCCATCCGTCTCTGACACGAGCCCTGGGCATCTTCTTCTCCACGCCATCCTACTATGTGTTTGCCCAGCAAGCCGGTCTATACGGTGACCTCTACAGTGTTATAGTGTCCGAGGTCAGTTTGGCTGACGTGTGGCATGAAAGAAATTATATGTACGCCTTACTAACACAACAGAAAACATATACAGCAGCAAAACTTAATACAAGTGTTATACAAGCTGATATGTTTTTGCTTCATAAACCCCAGAATCCCAATATTCCAGTCATTTTATCCAAAGAACAAAAAAAAACACTGCTTGCTAAAAAATCATCCAGATAATAAAACTTTATACTGGCGTTCCCATGAGAGATAAATCTGAATCATCAGCAGTCTGCAAAGCTTATCGTGCCTGGATGCATGCTCAACTTACAGAGACTTTTACTTATTAACCATAACCTGGCAGTACTGGCAGCTATATTTGCAAGGATTTACCTTTACAGTGCAGCTATTGCAGCCTACGCAGTTTATTACTTTGAACAGAATTACAGTATTGTTATTTACGTGTTCCTGCTGTAGTCTCCATATATTATTGTATAATATAACTGCATGTCCTCACTCACATCACCTACCCTGAATTCAGTTTCTTCTCCTTCTTAGACTGTGACATATCAGCTAAAAAACACTGCAGTATTCAATACTTTAACAAAAACCCTGAAGGTGAACAGTGACCAGGTGTGATGAATCACTGCAGGAGTCTATAGCTAAACCTTAACATTCATCTCAGCCACTCAAACTGCATCACATCACAAGATGTGCAGCAGCATGCACAGTGTTTAACTGTATTCATGAAGATTGGCATATTATTCCACAAATTTTCCTTTACTCTTTTGGGAGTTTGTACTTGTTGAGCGCTCATTTCTAAAAGTTTAAACATAAGACATGCTTGATAACAGCTTCCAGCTCACCTACATCCCTGCTTGTGTCTCTGCCAATAACACAATGAAGCACTGATAAGAATAAGGACAGACCGCTCTCACTCAATGAAGAGAGAGTACATGAAGTTAAACAGGGATTTCCAAATGCGTCACCAACCAGTTAAGTGACGCAGATTTTGTTGTCTTAGTGCCAGTAACACAGTCCTCCTATCAGACTCCACTTGGCTTAATTGTCTTATAAATTATTATATAAAAAATAATAATAACTGTCTGATATTGGGCCACCACTCAATCATACTGTCTGTCTGTTTCAGGCTGGGGTGAATGAGGACTGCATGCAGAGGGTGATGTCCCAACTGAGCGGTGCAGTTACACACCTCCACTCTCTGGGCTTTGTCCACCGTGACATCAAACCTGAGAACATCTTCCTCTGTGACAGCTCCTGTCGCTGGGTCAAACTCGGGGACTTCGGCCTCGCCCGAGCCATCGGCACCACCGTTCGAGCTGTCTGGTACGAGTCGCCCTTCTGCACGCCTGAGGTGGAACCTGCCAAGGAGGCCGAGAAGGAGATGGAGAGAAGGCGGACTGAAGGAACCGAAGAAGAGGTAGAAGACATCTGGATATCAGTAGAGCCCTGCATTGACAGCTGGGCTCTCGGTGTGCTCGTCTACTGCCTGCTAACTGGCTGCTTCCCCTGGGAGGAGAGCACTCACGATGACCGTGGCTACCGAAAATATACGGAGTGGTTTGACCATGAGGCCAAACGTGGCGAGAAAATGCGAGATGGCGAGTGGAGGGGTGAGGAGGACGCTGATGATTACATTATTATGGAGAGAAAACAAAGAGACAATCCTCCTCCTTCACAGTTTGAGGGCCTCAGCCCATTAGTGATGACTCTGTTGAAGGAGCTACTCCACCCTGAGCCCAAGCACAGAGGGACTCCAGAGGAGATCCTGAGCTATCTGGGAGGGCCATGGCTGATGGAGACGGAGAGAGAGGAGAAGAGGAAAGCAGAGGAGGCGGAGAAGGAAGCCAGAAAAATGAGGGAGAGAGGGGGCGTAGAAGAAGAGCTGCTCAGGGAAGGAAGGGGGGAGAGATAAACTTTGTCTTTATGAAACCGTTTCAGCGTTTTCATATTTTTATAAGTACCCTTAATACTCAAAGTGCAACTTCATTGTACATATTTCTGTTTGTGAACGTTTGTAAATATGTGTGTTTGCGTGAAAATAATACAAGAAAAGTGTGATGTCTGAACAAAATGCTGTATTATAATGCTATTAAAGACTTGTGTTGGAATGTTGGTTTACGCAAAATAAATCAGTGGTGTTGCATGTGTTATATAAGTAGCAAAGCAGAGCAGTCAGGCTGATAATAAAGAGGATTTGGAGATGATGATGGTTCAGATACTGCAAAAAGCTAAATTTGAAGACACTACAAAGCACCCTAGACTTTATTCTGTTTAGACAGCATTGCATACAGCACGTAGACAAGCACACCTATGGAAATTATGACATCTTGGATGTGGTGTTGAAGCAACAGGTGCACATCTAAAATTGGACTAACAATACAGTCTGACAGTGATACCAGCATGATCTTCTTTCGTGCTGGAGTGATGAAAATCACAGGCATGGCACCTATACTAGGAGAGAAAAGGATTTTAGGACTAAAATAACCCCGTCGTGCTGTTCTCAGTGATGCCCACTGTAGGTGATGTACTGACAATGAAACACACCTCATGGGAAATCTGCAAGTGGCTAGTTGGCCTCAGTATGGATTCAGGAGACTGTCCTGTATCTGTCAGAGAGAATAATTACTTGTTGAAAGATCACCTGCAAGCCTGCATACAGAACCCTCCAAAATGGATTTCACGGGATTGCTGATGGCGCCTTTGTTCACATTTGCCGTCACTCAGTCATGCTGTGATGTTAACTGTCCAGTAGTATGCAAGAAAAACACGACACAGTCCTCATCCTGCTAGATATTAGATGGTGCAAGGACTATTTAATGTGCAGCAAATGCAGCAGAGAAATTTAAATTTACTTTTTAAACTTTTCACAATATGACAGTTTCAATTTGGACTGGATCCCTGCTGGTAGCGAGCTGCTAATGCGCTGTGCGTGAGTGTGTGCATGCTGGTGGGGCCTGCGCTAACCCCTGCTAAGGACCACTCCAGATGGATTTATAAATAAACTTCTGGGCCATCTATTTACAAACCATGCAAATCATCACCTCCCTCTGACTATCTGCACTTCACAGCCTTCCAAACGCAAAAGTCAGGCTGCCTTGGCGCCCACAGGCCTGTAGCAGCACAATCTGATGGAACACTTTGACCCATCTTGCCCATTTACCCTCATCTCGTTTTATCTCTGGCCCTTGTGCAGATTACTTTTCCCTTTCTTCTGCCGTGCCACTTGGACCTGGTCTTTCCCTTTCATCTTTGCTATTACAGTCAGATCTGTTTTCTTCACACACGACGGCTGTCATTCCCTCACTCTCCGTACTTCTTTTTTTAATCTCGGATCACAGCCGCGTATCAGCTGTGTCACACAATACCGAATGTTTACTTGAAAACATTTGTTATCTCCTTTAGCAATGGTGGTTTGGGATGTACTGGTTTCTGGGAACCAAAGCTCATGTAACACTCAGATTGGGCGTCAAAGGAGGACCACAGCCTGACAAATGGAAACACATGGTGCGGACTGCTGAGACAATCGAGTGCCAACACAAAGATGCTGATCGAGGTGCAAATCTGTTGGAGGTCTAGAAGGACAGATAGCAGGGATGATGAAAACAGGAGAAACAAGGACAGCTACACATGTGGACTACTGCTAAACTGCTGAACCAAGCTGGAGATGCTGCTCCGTTTATTTTAACTCACGTATGTACTTCCAAGTCATGTGTCATGACAGACCTTTGAACATTTGTCAAGTTGAAAGACACACTCCCTCGTCCAGAAACCAAAGAAGCTAGTATTTAGATGTCAGCGCGATTGAGATTGCGTGTTACCAATATTGCATGAAGCACACTTTAGCTGGAAAGTTTAAACTCTGTGAAGGTCTACATCATCACATTCGCTGCCTTCAAACCACCTTCTTATTTTTCATCTTTTACATTATACAGCGTTTGCCTTCTTTCTGACTCTGAGAGGACATGCTTTAGTGTTTTTAAAAGTGCATTTTTACAAAGGTGAGACAGAGGGTACAGAGAAAACCAGCCTGAAAACTACACACTATGTAGCAGATATTTAGACAGATATTTGATAAAGGTTTTCACCTGTCACCAGAATGAGGTCTGCAAAAATGGACGCCGATATAAGAGCCAGATTAATTGACCAAATAAAATGTTCATATAGCCAAATGAACAAAATGTACCCCAACTTGGAAGCCAAACCCTCTGCCCATCATGGCCTAATATTTCCACTGCAACTTTTTCCCCCACCTGGCAGCATCTTACAGCTCAGCAGGTTTAATTACTTAAACAGAACTGGCAAAGGTGATTCTGGCTGACTGGGAGAACCTGAGATTATCAGTTTTGAACAGCGAGAAGCATCAGTGAGCCACACTGGATCTAGTTTAGAAAACGAAGTGCTTAAGTGTGTTGCGCTGCTGGTTTTCGTGCACAGGAAGCACAGCAGTACTAGAAAAAAAACAAAAATCTATCAGCTGGTTGAAATCCAGAGACTGTAAGCGAGACGAAGAGTGAAGGCGAAGCATGTTGGGGTGAAAGAGAAGAGCGAGAGGGTATGCATTGCATTGCCGGCATGCCTCATGCAATGCCATACAACTAATAAACAACTAGAGTTTTTATCATGTGTTTACAGTCAGGCATGTTTTGCCTTAACCATTGCTGGTCCTTCTTGCTCAGCACCTGACCCCTTTAATCCTCTTTTCTGTCTTCATTTTAGCTTTACTTTGTAGCTCTTGCTACAGAAGTGTGGACCGAGGGGCGGCTGGATACGTTTGCTGGACTGATCGTGCTTGTTGGCTCCTCTCCTCGTATCTTTTGCTTACACTCTCTCTATCTGTCAAGCTGTCATGAGCCTCACCCTGTCGACCTTGTTAGGGCCATCCCGCAGGCTCACCCTGGAGTCTGTGTAGCCCCAATATGTCAAGGGAGATGATGAGTGTGTCCCTATTGAGCTGACTTGGCCCACCACAGGGTGAGAGCCAGTGAGACTTTGTAGCTTCAGGAGTATGCGTAGCAATATTTATATTGGTCAACTTCGTAGAAGCCAAAGAAGAGTCAAGTTTCACCAAAGCTGCTATAAAGGTCACAATGAAAGAAAGCTTTCAACACAATGAGACAAAAGGCCAGGAACAGTGGCCTTCATCTTACACGGATAACACAACTCTGAATGATAGCTTAGGTATGTAATGAACTGTAGTCCACAGATGACAAGTTTATATACAGTAATAAAAAAAATGCCCACTCCCTGTCTAACTTGTGGTCTTCCAAACAATTGTGATGCATCTCTTTGTTTCAAAAGAGAACAAACAGCGAGCTGTGTGAGCTGATGACAGAGTTTAAGTACTTTGGGCTTATCGGGGATGAGAAACCATCTTTGGAGCTACATGTTGTTATTTTCTTGAGAGCATTCATGATTAATTCTTACCTGTGTAATCTGTAAATACAGACAAGGTCGATTGCCTTTAACTTCAGGCAATAAATTAAATAAAGGTCATAACATGATCCATTTCTCATATAACTTTAAGTTAATTGTTTTCTACATCTTGCTAGTATTGGGTTGGAACTCCTTTTGCAAGCAGAACTGCCTCAATGAAGACAGTTTGAAATGATCTGAGCTTTGTGACATTCTGTGATGTGGTCATAAAGGCATGGAGATGATCAACAACAACACTCAGTTAGGCTGTGTTTGCGCTTGGTACTAAGGAACCCACAGTGTACCAAGAGAATATTTCCAACACTATTAATATCATTGATATAAGACAGGATGGATCCATGCCTTCATGTTGTTTATCCCAAATCTGACCCTACCATCTGAATTTCTCTCTTTTTAAGACCATTCTCTGTAAACCTTAGAGAAGTCTCTGTAGGAAAATCCCAGCAGATCAGCAATTTTTTGCTAGGACCAGCCTGTCTGACACCAACAACCATGCCGCAGTCAAAATTGCTTAAATCGTCATCTTAATCATGTCTAAATCCAGTGAATCGCTGTCATGTGATTGTCTAATTCGATATTTGTGTTACAAGCAGTAGAACAGGTGAACCTAACAAAGTGAGTGTACACACAACGTGTATCGCAGCTACTTCATCAAAAGCTAATTTTGGTATTTTATAAAGCAATTAATAAATAATTCGAATGATACTAGTAATAAAACACTAAGTCAACTCTCCCTTTAAATACATTAAACACAGCAAAAGTGTGTTTGAGTGTGTGTGTGTGGCGGGGGGGGGGGGGGGTTCATGATCATTATTATGCAAGCTGTCACGATGATTGATCATTCACCATTGATCAATAGCCATGAGATCATCCTTACCTGGATGATTGAGCATGCGTCAAGACTGTCTGTTAATGGGAGGCACCACTTTCTTGTGTGCATTGCTCCATCTGCTGGCTGTACCAAGTATTGCAAAAGTCAAATTTGGAGCTCACTCTTGACTGTTAATTTGTGAAATAACTACAAACATATGCCAGGAAATAAATGGCTCATGTTTACAGCCTTCTCATTTGTCGCAGGAATACAAGAGGAAATATTAAATTAAAGCTTTTTCTATCTCTTTTATCTTTGTGTATGCTTTTTCAAGCAAATACAAAGAAAATGACTTATTGAGCCGTCTGTAACTCCTGTGCTCAAACTACCTTTATTCAGAGAAGAATAATTGCTAATGTATGGTGATGAAACAGTGAAACACAGGGAAGTAAAAATATATAAAGATGCACTACTGTGCAAAGGTTCAGGTAGCTTTAGTTCTTATCCATCACATGGAGGCCCCCTGAACTTACTCTGCATCCTAACAGTCATAAAGACCCACCTGTAGTTTTGAGAATAATGCAGTCCAGCAGACTGTTTACCTTTACAAAGCACAGGGAATATAGCGTGTTATCACAGCAATATAATTGGATACTAACCATCAGATATGACGACAAAGGCAGAAGATTTTATCAAATTGAAACATGAAAATAGCGAAAAGCATGAAAAGTGCCAGGGGAAGGAGGACAGGGGGAAGAGGAGGGGGAGGAGGAAGAAGAGGAGGAGAAGGAGGGTGCAGGAGAGGGAAGGAGGGGAAAAGAAGAGAAGACAAAAGATTCATAAAACTAAAGCAGTTGTGGACGACAGCAAAAGTTGTGAGTACAAGTTATGTTTCTTTTTCCACCTGATTTTTACACATTCTGTAGGAATTACACTGAAGAACATCTGCAGACTCAGGATAACTCACAGGCAAAGACATTAACTGGGTGATACATCCTTCTGATTAGATGTAAACACAAGTTCGGAGGAGAATGCCTGACTAGTTAACTAACTAAGGCTTTGTAGACGAGTGAAGGGTTGATTGCATGCGAAGTTCAGCAGACATAAAGAGTGAAAAAACTCTCACAAACAAGCCAACAGAGACATACAAGCAGCTAAAGCAGAAAAATGCAGTGTTTTCAACTGAGTGATTGCAAATGTGTGACTCTGGGATGTATCGCTGCTGAAAGGACAAGATGTGAAAAAAAAAAAAAACCCCACCATCGAGTTCAGATTGGCTGGCGATGATTGTACAGTTGGAAAGCAGCGATATGTTCTCTGAAAATAAAGCTGGGAAAGAATGTGAGAGCGTAACAGAGGAGGGGTGGAGGGGTCCTCAAATAGGGCACAAAAAAAACCACATTCTTTTGCGAGAACTCACATCTTGGACTCCAAAGTTACTGTGACACATCAGGAGAGGAATGGTGCAGGGTGGGAGATGAGAGAGGGAAGGGGGGGGGGGGGGGAGGAGGAGGAGGAAGGAAATCAGGCATCACTTATCTGTTTACAAGGAGTCCAATAAATACTAGAATAAATAAATGTAGGAAAAATGACATCAGGGGCTCTTGTGCGGCGCTGTGCTACACAGCTGTGTTTTCAGCTGAAGCAAAACTCTAAGGAAAACATTACCCTGAGCTGAAATGTTGGGAGCATTTATGCAACGGGATTAAAGGAAACATAAACAGTTAAGGAATTTAAAAAAAAATCCTAGTGAGGATATTGAGCAGTTCCACTCTGTGAAATCATCCCGACTCTTTTCCTCTTCGGTTTCCTGCAGCTCATAAAGTTCACCCCTTACAAGCTGAAGGAATGGGCAGCCTCCCAGTGGTCCTGCTCCTCTGCAGTTTCCAGGGTAACGTTACCAAACAGGACACACAAATCATCTTGTTTAATTATGGTTGAGTCGCTGTGTGTTTGCTTTTATGCTGCAAACCTCTCCCCTCATGCGGTTTCTGTTCCACAGCACTCACGGTTATAGCCCAAACTCAGCCAACTGGTAAAGCCCTTTTACTTTTGATAATGATGACAGACGTCTGCTACTCTGTGAGTTTTTCTCATTTATTCTTTTTCTTTTCTTTCCTCACTTCTAGAAGCACCTGGGAACGCCATACCACCCGGTGGGTATCTCCACTTTTAGGACTTTTGTGATTTACACAATATCAACATGACATGTGTCTCCGCTGTTATCTTTCTGCAGAATGTAGGGAGGAGACGTATCCTTGCACCAGGATGTACTCAGTTCACAAGCCCATCAAGAGATGTATTGGTAGTCTTTGTCTCTACAGGTGATCTGCAATCCTCTACAACAACACACTTTTAATTTGTCTTTTTTCCAGAAAAAGGACTTACTTATTTTTAAAAACTGAGCAGTAAAGGTCTTACTTTTTCTTCAGTGTTTTAACGACAAGTGGTGAAAGAAAACAAGGAAATGGTCTTGAGCAACAGTTCTCCAGGCTTTTCTTTGGACATTTTGGCTGTTTTTTCACACATTTTCAGTCCAGTCCTTGCACCTGATCATTTTCAGAGGAATTTTATTTTTGGTTGTTAAGCCACTTAACGCCAACCCATGAGTCATTCAATCATAAAAAGGCACCTGACTCAAGGGATGAACCACTATTGTGTCTACACATAACAGACAGCTCAGCAAAGAAGCAGCTTTAAATTGCATCTTTAGTCACTTTGTTACCAGCAGCCTGTCACGAAAACACATAATTTGTTGCCATTTCTGTAATTGAATCTATGCCAAAGATAACATCGTTTGACGGGCATAAAATAGTATTTTTGCACCGACAGGGTGATTCCCAAAGAGGTATTCCCTGAAGATGACAGCTTCATCTTTGCATCAGTACAAGTAGTAAAGCGAAGAGCTTTGAATGTCCTTCAGGAAGCCTGGAAAACTACTAATGAAGACTACATAAATGATATGTTAACGGACACAGCTAAAAGTATAAAGTACTACAAATAGCATCCTTAATTATTAGTACAATATTTGTGTGACAGTATTGAGCTCACAAGACTTTCATTACTGAACACAGTTACCCTGTCAGCCTGTATCAGTATATCCATCCTCATAATGTTCATGTTTTATCCCGGTGCTCTCGCAGCCTCCCTCGTGTTTATGTGATCAACAAAGAGATCTGTGTGAGGACAGTGTGCCGTGAGGATGAGTATCTGAAAGGTGAATTAGTCTTAATGTATACACAGGTGACAAATTAAAGGAAAAGACAACACTGGAGCAGCTTCACTGCTCCTTGGCAGTGATTCTCTAAAACAAATAACCAAAGAAATATAATTTGTTCCCTCAGTTGATGATGCCAAAGAGTGCAGTTTAACAAGTTGGTACATTCGTCAGCTTGATTTTGAGGGTAAAAACCAAATAAATTGCCAATAACATAATAATATATTTGCTGATGCTGTAACGCTCACCTTTATTTTATTAAAATTAAACTTGGATCTTTTGTTTAATAGATGAAGAATGATAAAAATTACAGCAGGTAGGGCATGAACCACACCACAGCAGGTCAGAGCCACAGGATCCTTCCACTGCAGGACTCAGGTTTCTCCTTTCATTTGTCACCTGTCCGTATAAAGGCACAGTGATCTTACAGTCCATGAAAATATGCATACAAATAAATAACCCTTTTTTTCCCTTTCTTTACATTACAGCTGAATTATGCAGAGAGTTGTCTGGGTGGCCCAGACGTATCCAGAGGTCATCCAATAGCAAACGTTGTCGCAATCGTCGTGGCAACCCCCAAACCTGGGCAAACAAAGCCTGATCTTGCCTAGAATGGGCCCGTGACCACCGGGTGACGATGGTGCGACCCATGGGCGTCGTCATCGAAAACAGCCAATAAAAACACCATAAATCCGCTGCGCCACACCTGAGGGTCTCTTTCCTTCTCTTTCACGCGAGCACACGCACACACACACGTGTGCTGAGTCATATCTACATATGTTTATGTACTCGTCCTTTTACTGTGTGAGTATTGAGGGTGCGCTCATTTCGTCCGTGTGTATTGGACACAGGTCATGTCTTCCATGGTTTACGATCCATTTGAGGTACTGCGGTAATGGGCCTATAGGAGCACTGAGTCACTTAATCGTATAAGAAACAAAGTAAAACAAAGACCCACTCTGTTGTGGATTGTAAGGTACACACTGACAGTTCAGTATTATGTGCACTATTGTAACCAATAAAATATAATGGAAGTTGTTCATGAGATTATTTTTTTTTTTTTACTACTTAATTTAAAGAAGAAAAAAACAACAACCACAAAAGAAAGTTATGGCCATTAAGTGTTTTCTTTATAGTTTTCTTTGCATATTCATTTGCACACACACTTACGGTTTGAATAACAGGTAACATCTGGGAGAAATAATTTAGACAATAAACAAACACTGACAAGCATCCTTGGGGCTTTACACTCACACACACTCTGTTCTCTGATCAACATCCATTATCACACCACTTTCCACTGCACATCTGTTACAACACATGTGCGTGTGATATCATTTTTTACATAATCCATCTCTGGGTACACAACAATATCACAACAAAACACTGCATCAAACACGGACTATCTTATTTCCACGTTGCATTTGTCTGCATCACAATACCGCTGATAGCTTAACACCTTGATATGGAACTGGAGTTCACATTTAATTCATCTGTACAGCACAATACGCTGTGCTTGAGCACGACCCGATCGCCCTTCTCATAAAGACTTACGGAGACAGAAACACAGTGCGATTCACTGACGAGGAGAGAGGCCGTGACCTAAATGACTCACCAGTCACAACTTTAACAGCTGTGCTGCGTGAAGATGACATAACACGGACTAAATCATCTCTGCTTCCCCCCTGAGGCAAAGATAAAAGCACTTGATGCCTCTCCTTCTTTTGCTTACACCCTCTCCCATCCAGCATTCCTGCTTCCAAGTGTCCTGATTTATGGTTAAAACAATGCGCGCGGCTCCCGCGGCCTGTCCCCGGTGGAATATGTGTTCGACAGCTGCAGAACCGCAAGAGCCGAGCAGAGAGTGCTAAAGAGCACGGCCACTCTGTAAATCAGCTGCAACTTAACAGGAGTCTTTCAAGTAAAATCCTTATGCGGTAAACGTTGCAATAATCTGAAGCTAGCATGAGCCAATCATGGCATTCACTGCGGATTTCATGAATTACTAACTACACAGACAGATGCGACCGTCAGTCAGTGCATATAATCAGTCCCGCTGCTGGAGACTTGGAGAAACAGGACGTAGACCAACAACAATAATTACAAACCACTTACAATATATGTATATACACATTTAAAATAAATATTCTCTGTACATTTAAGTCATTCATGAACATTTCATTAGATTTCAGTAGATCATTAGATGTTGATGACAAGATTATGCCTCCCTTGATATTCCTATTGTGTATCATTAGCAAATAAAACACTGTAAGAACGGGAAACTTGGCGGAATAAACTGTTACAGGGCGAATCTAGACAAATACAGAGAGTCCAAGCAGATGTAGTGAATGATGGGGATGCAGAGCCTGCTGAATATGTCAAGTTGGCCCGCAGCTGTAGCTGTAAGCGTAATTAAGACGGTGCTGTGAGGTCAGAACAAAGTAGGAGGAATTCAAGAGAAATAAAACAAACTACTACAGGGGCTTACCCTGCTTGGCAGGGAGAGATACGGGACCCCGTAATCGGGAAAAGAAAGTTGCAAAAAGTGCTGCATAAATTTACAGAGAAAAGGGAGAAAAAAACAGGGGGACTCTCTCCTCACTTCGGGGATGCAGAATCAAAGTCTCCCCACAGGTCAGAGCTGCCTGTCGAGGTGGGGTTGGGTGGAGCCACAGAGTTGGAGTTACTGGAGTCCAGGTCTAGCAAACACCCTGGCAGTTTGAAATCAAAGAAAAAGAGAGACGCACATCTGAAACTTTAATACACGTTATATGTTATAAGCTGCAAACAAATTGTCTTTTTGAGGGATTAATAAAGTTATCTGAATGTCAATACAAGGATTTCTCAAAAAATACATCAGCTCTAAGCAATCGATAAAAATATAATTTCACCAGATAACAAAAAAATATTGTCTTACAACTTTTACTTACAGTGGTATTCGCACTATTTTCCAGTTTACCCTGGTGGTATCAGTGATGCACACGGTTTCAGTTTTATGCACTGAGCTTTCTAGATGTCGACCTCTGAAACTTCTGCCGCCACCCAAACACAATGGTGGTAAAGTATTGAAAATTTCCAATTGAAACTCAAAACTAGTGAGTCTTTTCCCACATTTACTCTGGACAAACCACACACACCGCGCCACTGACAGGACAATGATTTCAGATAGACAAGCTTTTGTAATGTTTTTCAGTGCTTTAAACACACATTCACCTCTGTTCTATACAGATGGCGGAGGAAATCTTACACAGGCATCTACAAATCTTAATACACGAAACCGAAACCGCGTGCATGATTAGATACCACTAGAAGAGTGTAGAAAACCATGACACAGTTTAGCTCTGTAAACATCTATGCTACAGAAGCTACAGGAAACAGTATTTTCTAAAGGAAAGATATTTTAAAATATATGTGTCATAGTTTTGGATAATAGACCTACGCAACACCGTACTCACTACATCAACTATGAAGACTGACTTGTGCTTCAATGGAAACAGACAGGCTCAAGGAACTAATCTTCAACAATAAAAAATAAGCCCTTCCTCTGATTCATTTCTGGCAGCGTTTTTTTTTTTTTTTTTTTCAGTTTGACTTCTGCTTTAAGCAGGTCAGATTTCATGCCCCATTGTAAATGAAAAAGCAGCGCCCAAACTCGAAGCATTAATGGGGTAACAAGGTTCACCTTCATTTGCACTATAAATCAAAAAACTGCTTCTGACATTAATTAAAAACTGGGCTCAACCAGCAAATCGCACAGATTCACAACTTTCACATTAACCCCTGAAATACACCTGCCGCTTGTCTGTGAGACTGTGTCTCGAGTGCGGTTTTCTGTTGCCTTTAGCACGGCTTCAAATCACAACAGGAGAGTTTCAGAAAACTGTGCATGCGGTCTATTATTTTGAAAAGTGGCCAGATTTCTATACCTGACTTCCTGCCCTCCTTATTGGCTCTGTGCAGCTTGACAGTCGTTCTATAAAAAAACTGACCCGATGCTATTTTAAGTATCACAGACCAGAGCTGCTGCGCTGCACCTGGTGGAATTGCAAGCATCATTTTGAGCGTAGTAGTGACACAGCATTAAGTCAAATGTAAGCGCTGAAGAAGCCTATGCGGTGTTTAAAAAAAATCACAACAACTTGAAACTCTTTAGGACTGTGCACAGTTTTGTCATGTTATAAAACTGAAACTGAAGAACATTTCATTTCAACCGGGATGTTCTATCTTGGCTAGAACTTTTAACCAGCTCCTTAAAGCCCTACTTTTCTACAGAGTAACCGCATCAGTAATTTCCATCCACATATGCTCCTCCTGTCATATGGAGTATAGCCAGCGAGTGCTCCAGCCATGCTCAGGTGACTCATTTGTTTTACTTTTGGGCTGCACATCACCAGCTGCTAGCATCTCCACCTTCGCAGCCTTCTTGAACTCAACGATCTGTTTTTGCCTCGAGTGGTGAAACAAGTTTGTTGCTTCCATTGTGCTGTGTTTGGAGTTTAGTGAAGTAGCTCCCTCTTTTACTAAATCATCATCGGAACCTGACATGCGACTCTCGCAGTCAGAAATGTCTGGGCTTGTTTTCTTATTTTGCATGCTAGGGAATGTAAACATATGGCGCCGCTCTATCGCTGATATCACGATACGACACTTTTAGATCACGTAAAAATTTATTCCGGTATCATACTGGACGATATGATATACCGCAGCCCTAGTTCTGAATCCTCCTTTATAACTTTTCTTGAACTCATAACATTGTAAATTGAGGTGAAGATTAAACATGGGATTGTTGTTGGACTGTTACCTACCAGAGTCACTTCCTCCTGCTGATGGTTGTGTGTTATGATTTGTTGATCTGGAAGAAGGGGGTGGAGCCAGTTTGCCCCCAGGGGGAGGCGGAAGGAGCCCAAGGCCACCTGAACTCTGTGGACGAGACCTGTCCTTCTTTTTCGATTGCTAGATAAGATATAGATGGAAGGAAACAAAATCTGTGCATGAATGAGGGTATATCCAGTAAGATTGATGCTTGTTTAAACATAGCAATAAATATAGGCGATACAATGCATTCGAGCTTGACAGAGACATATTTGTACAGCTTTGAAAAAGGCCTAAACACCACACTAGTATTATGAAACTCTATGAAAATAAATAATACCCCAATATTCAGAGTAATGGTCTGTCCTTCTTTGAAGCCCAGGTCCAGCTTTGGAGTGGAGTCTGGAGCCTGAGCCTGCTTGCTAAATTCAGTTTCCTGTTTCACCCACCTGAAGAAAGCGAGGGAGGAAAGCAGTGATACAAAAATGTATCTTAGGAAACACTAAAGAAAAAAAAGACACTGACAACGTAATTAGTCATGATTAGAGCTGTGTTCACAGAGCAGCTTCATACTTAAAGTGGTCCTGAAGTGCGACGTTGAAGTCGAAGGCATCGCTTCGGTCTCCAAACCCAATGCCTATGAATGCAGTGCGGCCTTTGAGAAAAAAAAAATAAAGACAACAATCAAATTACAGCAGTAATAACAAACAAAATAAACCCGGAGGTTTCTCAGAATGACCTGAACACTGTAGCACAAACTGGGTGAGAATGTGCTGTACAGAAACTGAACTTCTGTAATGATCACTGTCCCTGCATTACTTTAAAAATGAAGACCTTTAAAATAAAAATCAGGACTGAACGAAATTTAAATTATGTAATAAAGTTTTGTCTTTGCTAAACAAATTATGGATACAGCTACTCAACAGTTCAGTAATCTCTAAAACAGACAGTATGTCATTCTATAAAGAATTATTTTAAAGGCTTTAAAAAAAAAAACATACCATACATTCTTTAATTTAAATTTATTAGACTTTTAAAAAAAACCCACATCAATCCGGATAATGTCCTTGTATCCTGTTCAAACTTGTCCTCTACAGAATGAACACATTTTTTTCAATATTTTATGGCTTAGCAATAATTGTTTTACCCACCGTTGTCGTCCATGATGCGCAGCACAAAGTAACGGCTTGAGTCGCTAACTGTTTCCACTGCAACTCCAGGATACTCGTCCACTGGTGCTTGGGCAAAAAGCTCCCCTGAAAAGATATGTGTTCATTATCAGCTTGGCAAAACAGCCTGAAGGTTTGATGGAAAATGCCATCAGGTAAAGGACAGATGTGAAGGAGAATAATTAAATAAGTGTGGAGCTGGTGAGAATCTGACTCCACTCACAAAAGTCTCTTGAACAATGTGACGATGACATCATTGATGTGGGTCTACTGTGTTGAAACTACAGGGCCCTGAAGATGGACTACAAAAAGCTTATTTTAGATACTCACCTATAGCTTTGTATGTTGCAATATGTTTCAGGTGGTTTTAAATAAACAAGAATATATAGCCTATAAAGTCAGTAAAAATCCCAGTCATACTCAGATTAGTTGGTCATCATGTCCTCACTTACTTTAATAAAGCCCACCTTTATTTAAGGTTTATGTGATTCAGGTCAGATGAATTCATGATAATCTTAAAGGCAGCAATACAACAACGGATATACAGTACTATGCAAACATCCTGAGTATCCCCTCATCATTTCTTTATATTATCAAAATCTGATGGTACTTCTTTGTTTTCATAATTCAATCGACTTGGACAAGTTCACCAACATCATTGGCTGAAATGCAGCCCCAAACCATGGCAGAGTCTTCTACATGTTTTAGAGATGGCTGTTGTACCTCCTCCGTACATACTGATGACTTGAACTACAAATTTCAGGTCTTTGCTGTAGTTTTTCCTCTTAAGGACAAGGCTTTCTGTTCATCTGCTTTAGACAGTGTTTTACACCTCCCACTTTTTCTTTTTTCCTCTACTCATCCAGTTTACTCATTTTTTAAGGATACACTACACACCATGCTGACATAGGCCAAATTTTTGGGAATCACCTTGCTGGTACAAAAATACTATGTTGTGCTCTCCGACGGTGTTATTTTTGGCATTTTCCGTAGATTTAACTAAAGACATGGGAACAAATTATGTGTTTTTGTGACAAAGTGCCTAAAGGTACAAATTAAAATTGGTTCTTTCCTAAGTGTTATGTGTAGACACAACACTGGTTTGTCACTTGAGTCAGGTGCCTTTTTTTATGCTTGAATGAGTCACAGGTCAATGTTAAGCAGCTTAACAAACAAACAGAAAAAAAACCATTTCTCTGAAAATGGTCAGGTACAGGGACTGGACCGAAAATGAACCAAAAAGCAGTCAATGTCCATAAAAAACAAAAAAACCCAACAACTTTTGTATGGTACTATAACTGATTCAAGCTCAGTTACTGTAAACCTTAAACTCACTTTGGTCATTTTAATACAGCTATGAATCTCTGGCTCTCTTTCACATTGTGTTTTTGTCCTGTCTTCTCCCCATCACCCCCAGTTGGTCGCAGCAGATGGCTGCTCCTACCTGGGCCTGGTTTCTTCCAGCTAAAAGGGAGTTTTTCCTTCCCACTGTCACCAAATCTTTGCTCAAAAGGGGTTAGTTGATTGGTGGGATTTACACTGCATTATTGTAGGTACTTTACCTTATAATATAAAGAACCTTGAGGTGTTTGTTCCTGTGATTTAGAACTAGAAAAAATAAAATTGAATTGAATAATCTTGATTTTCTAAATGATTTACTTCATGATGAAGATTTTATCACAGCAGTTCTGTGTCCACATTTTACCTGTGGGCTCAAAGGCTGCTATTCCAGGTTCAAAACATATCAGCAGGTTATGTTAATTCAAATTTACACCATCTGCATCACCTGTTTGTTATTCTGATTGTTCTGTAGGACATTATTTGTATCCTATGCTGAAGTAGGTAGTAAATAAACCACCTTTCTTTAGGATTTAAAGACCAGAATCAGACCAGAACTTATTATTGTTGCCATGTTACGTGAATGGAAAACAAAAGGTGTGTTTTACAGAAAACAAGGACATTAAGTTTCTAAAAAATGCACTGATGCAGCCTCCAGACTGCTCGCTCGGCTGCAGGCTGGGTCACCTTGGAATCGATGAGTAACAGAGGGGCAGGGTGACAAACAGGAGACTATACAGTGAAGTGAATTACAGCAGCGACAGCACCGGTAAACAATGGCGCTGCCCTGTCTGCTCGTCTCTCACCAGAGACTTTGTCTTCCAATTTCACGTAGGCTACTTTGCCCCTGGCCGTCACACGCATGCGTCCCGTCCAGTCAGGAGCATCCAGCTTCCAATCAGCAGCCCTAAGACACGCACACACACACAGAGGTAGATGTTGTGATGTAGGTGAATTGTTGACAGTTTACTCAGACTGATGTTGACAGAGGAGGTGAATAAGCAAGACACAGGAAAGTTACTGTTATGATTTGTCATACTCAGACACACTCATTTTCTACGTGTGCAAAACGTGACTAAGACATTTCACTGAGACATGGGGATGAAATATTACATCATCACCCTTACTCACAATACATATGGTCAGCGGTTAACCAATCCTGTGTCTCATGGGACCTGAGGCACATGCTACTGTTTGGTTGGTGTAATGTCCAGTCAGAAGCAGCTGCGGCAGGTCACGCTGAAGGACCAGCCAATGAAAAATGGGGTAAACAAACCAATATCGACCTCTTTATAACATATGCATTACCTGCACAGTAAAGACATAACAATGGATTGAGGTGACCACATTGGCTATGAGCCGGGGCATCCCATGTTTAACCCCTTGTCATGGAGCAACATCAAACACTGCTCAAGCGTCCTAGAGGAGGACTCTAGCCTCTTTGCAGCCTCAGGGATGCTCTTCTGTTTGTACTTAAACGACAAACTAGCGAAATTAGGACGTGTAGCACGCTGTTCTCATTAAATGGCTGATTTCTAAGTGCCAGGTCTCTCCTGATGTGCCACAGGATGAAAGCACGAACACAGACAAACCGAGAGGGATGTAGCCGATCCGATACAGTCCTTGTTAAGTGGGCTAACAGGGCCCAGTACAACCCTATGACCTTGTAAATACACAGCCAAAAACAATCTGCTCACAAACTACCGCCGCCGCTACGTGAGGCTTCGTGACTAGCGGATGAGCGGGGTAGGTTGGTAGGCAGGTCGCTGAGGCAACGGCTCCTAACGGCAGCAGCACGCGAGCGCTGGGTCAGAAACCTCCCCCATCCCTCACCTGATAGCCCGGTTAGATGTTCTCGGTGGGATTCGGTAAACGTTGACTTCAGGTTTGACACAGAGGATCGACTCATATTCGAACTGACCATCAGTCGCCATCTTGACTTTTACTCAGTCGGAGTACGCCGGTGGCGGTGATGGTGACGGTGTGGTGTGTCCGCGCCGCGTTAACGGCTATTTGACCGTAATAGACGGTGTATTTGCGCAGAAGCGGGTCCCTCTGCGCCATTGCTACCGACACGTTGCTACAGTAAAGGGGTGTTACGCACACATTTTCTACGCTAGATCAAAAGGAACAAACCAAAGGATTAATAGCTCTTGGTTGTATTATGGGATTTTTTTCGGTTTAACTTTAACATTTTAATATTAACCCTTTGCTGCTTTGATTACGACCTTTGTTTTTCGACTTTATTGCCAGAGTACAGTTTAAATGTGAAAAACTGGAGTCAGTTTTTAACCATAATCCAGTTATGGGTTATGGTAGCTACCACCCTACCCTACCGGTAGTTAGCTTATCGGACCAGAAAAATTGGTACTATAAAACTATAACATTAAGAATGATAACCGTTAGCAATCAATAACACAATCCAGTATCTGATTGTAAAGTATTTTATTTGACTTCGCTACAGATACAGCAAGCAGCAGCTACCCAATGTTACAAGCCTTGCCACAACTTGAAAGCATTTTTTCTCAGTTTTTCTAATTCTCAGTTCAGCTTTTGTAGTGATGGTCCAACACCAACATATCTTTTTCTCATCTGACTTAATAATAGACTTAATGCTAACTTCAGAGGCAGCCACAGGTTTGTTTTACAGTCCAAGAAGCTTGAAGGCATCTCTTAAATCTTCTGTGTCACAGGGCTGAAAGAGAAAAGGCAGAACAGGACATTATTATCATTCTGAACACATCATTATTTCGATTGGCCTCATCCTGCTTGCCTGAGGGAAAATATGTTGTGTGTTACATGTTATACCTGGAGGATGCGGTTGAGTTTTCTGGCCAGGCGTACTGTGTTTTGATGCAGACCTTCCCAGGCCTTAAATTTGCTTTGCTTAGCCACAAAAGTCTCCCAGCAGTAGAAGAAGTCTGAAAACAATCAGCAAAATAAATAATTGTTACTGACATCCAGGAAAGGATTATTTTAGGGAATAGTGCACAACTCTAAAATCAAATATGTCTCTACTTTTTCTGTTTATCGCCCACATAGGCATAATGTGGGCGATAAACATTCATCCACCTTTGTAACTCATGACTGTGATGTGCACGCCGACTTTTTTAAGCAGCCTGAGACCCTCTCTTTCACGACTGTCCTCCATGTCACAGAAGTAAAGACGAGAGACAAAGATCCTGAGGCGAAGGTTGGGTGTCTGTTTGAGGAACTGGGCCAGTCTGGAAGAGCAGTTTGCACAGGGAGACCAGGAGCAGAACCAGGTGATGGAGTAGCTGACCCTCCTCTCCCCATGAAATCCATACCCAGATAGACCAGGGCATAATGTACTAAGGTGGCGCAGGAACAGCAGCTGCAGAGAAAAATAAGAATAAAATAATCATTATACAGCCTTCATTCAATTGCTGTTTTTTCTCTTGCTACTGAGCAGACCCTTTTCATATCTTCTCCCACTTTACCTACCTCTACGTGGCAGCCATTGCGATTGCGGAGGTGTCCAAAGTCAAAGGACAAGGAGTCAGGCCCTACTCGTCTTTTTACTACAAAACAGAGGTATGTTTCGTGCCGGCCCCTCGCCCAGCGCACATTCTTGTAATGATAGAGGAACTTTTTTCTGGGCAAAAGCATACTGAAATAAAGGGAGAACACATTAAAGAGCACACTGCAGTAGACACAGCACAGATTAAAAAAAAACAAGACACATTTTAAAAGCACGCTGTGTTGAATTTATCAGTCAACATTTCAGTGCAAAAGGTGTGGCAGCTTTGTGGTGTCAGAAAGTTTCCCTAGTAATTCGCACAATTAATAATTTTACACCACTAAGGTCTGAGACTAATTCTTATTACTACTTAGATGACTCGCTCATTAATACAAGTTTTATCTCTTAAGTTAGCACAAGTAATGCATGCAAAACCTGTGGTTAACCAAACACAAGTGATGGACAGTCAGAAAGCAGCTTACGTTCACTCACAAACCTTTTCTCACTCTCAGTTTCACGACTTTTAGTGAAAGCAGGACAGTTATTCATCACTTGTTAATACTGAAACCCTGATATAACTCACGAGTAAAGGGTCATAATTATTGAAACAGATTTCCAATGACAAAGCTTATAATGGCATCAAAAGTATCGTAGCGTGGTAAAAGAACTATAAAAAACCCCGTTCTTTTTTTTCTTAATTAAATAGTTTGCACGCACAATTTGGTCAAATAGTTGTTGTTTGGAACGATAAATGCAACATATAAATAGAATATATCCATTTTGCTCACCTGTCTAGCTTTGCAATCATTTCAAAAGACGCGCTTTGCCACTCGTCGGGCTTGGGTAGCATAAAGGAAGGTAAATGAGAAAGAGTGAAAGTGTGTGTGTGTGTGTGTGTGTGTGTGTGTGTGTGTGTGTGTGTGTGTGTGTGTGTGTTGGGGGGTTAAAGGGAGGGAACTGAGAAGATATACCTCTAAACATAAACATCCTGCATACAACACAAGGCAGCATCTGGTTGGACAGAATGATTTTTCAAAGATAATTTGGGGAGGCGTGATACAGAAGAGACGGCTGGATTACACCGTGCTGCTGCTAAGCAATTAAAGCTGTAATTGGATTACTCACTGGCCAAATGTTTTCTTTTTGAATGCTTCATGGTTCTTATGTTTATTTAAAGAATTTGACATCTGTTTAAACAATGATTAAAGTGAAACCATTCTTTTGGTGAAAGGCAATAAAGGAATTTTATTGGAGGGGGAGATTACACAACGCAGATTTTAAAAAATAATCTGAGTGACCACACATGAGAGGAGCGTTTGACGTGATTTGTAACCTTTGGAGTTTTTAAAGACGTCAGTAAATGGAGCCAACTGGATGGAACTTTCCAGACACTTAAGACTCATGCAGTCACAGGCTCTCAACTGTTTGTTTTTGCTATATCATCAAGTAAAAGCTTCCAGATACCGTCTCACCTTGATTTACAGTGTTATTCAGCCTTTTCCACCTAGCTGGTCCCCCCTCCCCACTTCCTCAGGGGCCCCAAGATTTGGTGGAGTTACAGGCGTTCCCAGACGTAACACGTACTTTGTATTCTCATCTGGGTTTTCCCAAACTGTGTCAGGATGGGAGCAGACCTGTAATCGACCCACCTCGTCCTACGTGCCTGCCGGACTGGCTGGCCAGCTGACCGACCACAGCGTGTGGATAAGTCGCACTCACAAGCCTTTGAACCTTCGGATGCTGTCATCGGTTCGGTGCCAAATCAGGATGTGTATTATTTTGCTCCTGTCTTTTTCTTTTTTGCTCAGTCTGTTTTAGCTCGGGCCCAGTCTGCTCACTCAGTGGCACTGCATGCAGGCATCCTGCTTTCCCATGACTCCCCTCACCCTCTCATGCACTCTGTGGTTTGGGGAATTCACCGTTTCCCAGGGTGGCTGTTTTTGGCGCTCATCTGTGTGTGTATGTGTGCAAGCATGTGTGTGTTGGCCATCTGTATGAGCATGTCATTAACACAGTCTATATGTTATACATCATCTGGAACAAATTTATCTAATTTATCCTGTGATTGTGTGGTGCCCCCAAATTTAGAGTGATTCATGAGTGTGTGTGTGTGTGTCTACATGCACTGAACAACCTCACATCATATTGCATTACTCTGACAGTGCACTAAGCCTAATGTCTCTGCACATTTGATCTTGAGCGCATGTGTCTTTTCTGGACTTCAAGAGGGTGATCAAATGCCAAACTATATGTAACCACTTCCCAACCACCTCTCTGGGTTTGACCACAGTTGACCAAGGTCATCTCACAGTCACTCATGAACGCTCATGTGTGCACTACCACCCCTCCTGTGCACTGTATGCATGTGTGTGTGTGTGTGTGTGCTGGAGTAGTACCGTATGGCCAGACATGCATTTAAACCGTAGTCGAGGATGGGGGGGGACCGGGTGTAAGAAATGCCAAGTCATACTTTCCGAAACCCACCCGCCCACACCCTGCTCATGCGCGCACAGGCACACACACACATACACACTCACACAGCCATACCGTGCAGACGCATATGACCACAGTCACAAACAGACTTTCTTTCCAGTGTGTGAACTCACATCTGTTTCCTGACAACAATAATAGCTACAGATCAGGCGGGTAGAGGCCCAGCTTACAGGTGTCTACTGTTTGGCAGTCACGTGGAAACAACCTGATGATGACCGAGAAGTGTCACAAGTAAAGACTACAGCTTTTACAAGGTGAAAATGCCCTGACCACACACTTACTCGTGCATGCTACAACACTGCTGTGTTACTAGGTGTTTCAGCTTTGTCATTTAAGTTAATTAAAGGACGGTGATTTTCCACTATGGCTTGGCTTGCATGATTTAGCAGCAAAGTATAGGCCTATATTTGCCTTCACATCAGGTGTGATATGCCTCCTTCCCACACACATTAACACTGCACAAACATCCTGTGGTGTTTATGTGTGGCAGATTGATGCTATACTGACATCGTCTGAGGTTAGCAGTGGGGTAGACTCGCAATGCAAGCGTGAGGGCTGCTAACCATATTAAGGTTAGCCTCAAGCAGGGGGGTTGTGTGCATTTCCCCACTTAGTCATATAAACTGCCATTCACCTGCAAACCACACACATGCTTAAATCATAATATCTATGTATAAATTTTACGTACCGTGCTACAATCTCCATACAAATGAAAGCATAACTGATTTTGATTAAATCTTTGTAATAACTCAGTATTTTGGGGATGCAGCTAATAGCAACTTTCTGCAAAATGAATCTACATTTAGTATTTTAACTATAAAGTAAATTTAAATGAAAAAAAAGCACAAAATCCTTTCATTTATGATGCTGTGACCCACAATAGCTTCCAATTTAAAAAAAAAGATAATACAGTTTATAGTGTATAAATTAAAATGAATGAAAGTGGAAAATAATGATTTATTTCCTCTTCATTAAGGAAATATAATGTATAATTAAACAAGAACACATTGTTAAAGCACTATATATTTTATTAATTAACACTAGCATGCACTCTCTTTGCGATTGATAACTTTACCATCGCCTAAAATATAACAAAGAAAACTAAAAGTGGAAGAAAACGTTATTGAGGTTGTGCTGTTTTTGCAGCCTCATCGACCCACAAGCTATTACGAAGGTGAGCAGCGGCAGTCAGGGAGTGCAGAGATAAAAGTAGATAAATTCTGCATATTCACGAAACCGCACATACTTCCTATACAGTAACTGTACAGCCTCCTACACATCTATTTGGTTTCACACAAAGAAATGCGTGCAGTCTCACACAAACACACGCGCGCGCACACACACCTTTTACAGTGTTGATTTTTTTAAGAAAAGGAACTGCACAAACACAGCTAAGGAAACAGATATGAAATTTAATTATTATTTTATTACAAATGCTCAGAGAACAGCACAGCTGAGGCATGATCATGCAATCTTTGAATGATTAAATAAAGAATCAGTTTTTCATCTAAATGAAAATGACGAGATGATAAAAAATAAACTCAAAACAAATGAATCCTCGGGATAGCAGCACACTCAATAAATAATCTAATAAATAACACAAAGATTACATAAATGAAATACTTGAACATGCTGCCGCAGAAATCAGACGCACTTCTTTACCTTTTAAACTGCACGTGTCCATTAAAAGTCAATCACAAGTCTTTGTAAAACACTTTAGTGAGGGGGTAGCCCAGGAAGCCTCTCTCAGGAGTCTCTTGTTTCAGTTCCTTATCATCTTCATCACTAGTTTCCACCCCAAGCTGGCAATAACCCAGTTTCCTGAAGAAGGCTTCCCCCAACTTTGAGGGGTAGGGAACGTGTGCATACACTCTGTGTGCCCCTGTCTCCCTCTCTCTCTGCTCCAGGCTTTGGACAAGCAGCCGACCGAGGCCCTCCCTGCGGTACCAACAGCCTGTCACCAGCCTGCAGATCCTGCTGATGCCCGCTCGTGTCTCGCCCTCCCGGAAGATGCAGCCCAGGATATCTCCCTCACATTCTGCCAGCCAGACCTGCCCTGCTGCCTGCTCCCTCTCTGGAGTGATCTTTTCTGTTGTCGCCTCTTTGTCCTTGTCTTTGGATCCAGCTCGGCGCTTTGGCTGAACAGAAGTAATATTTAGCGACTAGTCTTAAATAAAAACTGCTCAAAAAAAGTGAATTTTCAGCAAGTCAACAGACTAACCTTTTTTGTAAATGGTGTCTTGCCACTGATCCGGCAGTAGGGATTCTGCAGGGTGTCATCCTGTGCCTCTCTGTAGCTGCTACCCACATAGTCCCAGTAGGGCCGGCTGCTGCCCAGGACCCCGGTTGACCGCGGCATGGTGATTTTGAGAAAGACAATTAACAGGAAGACAGGAATAGCAAGGGCCAGGATGAAAGAGTGGACAAGGCAACGCAGAATTGAGGAAAACACAGCCAGGATGAAAAGGCAGAGTGGGCGAGTGAGGATGTGGAGGATGAGACGATTTTCTGTGCCCTCGCAGCCCTCCTGCAAAGAAATTCATGCACTTTTTTTTAAAGAAAGGGCACAAACCTCAAAAGGATGTGACTTAATACCCAACACGATGAAGCCCAAAGCATGTCTAAATACAAACCTTGATAAGGGCTTTCACAATTTCGATGTCCTCCTCCTTCATCCTCCTCATCACCACCTGGTCAAGCTCCAGCCTCACCATATTTAGGTTTTTTGCTCAAACAGCTGGCCTGCTCCAATGCTGTTTTATGTTGCAAACTTCAGCATCCACACCGCCTGCACATGGAGCCTTGAAGAGGAGTGAATGGATAGGAGGATGTAATTCTGGGGGCTAGCATTAGTGAAAAGCTCGTGGATGATTTTGTTGGACAATGAAATACTGGTTAGTGTTTTTTTAAACACATAGTATGACAAACGTGACGTAGTTAAAATAGGTCAATACATTTCAAAACTATGAAATACTACGAAATGCACTAGACTTCGCTTCCACTGAGCCAGTAGTTGCATTGTAACAGCACACTCACGCTGGCTCCAAGCAACAAAGGCAGATGGAGATTATGGGGGATTTGCAGCCTGCAGCACCGTTTTTCAGTACTGTATAATTCACATACATCAAGCTTTCGTCTTTACATTTAACAGAGATCATCAAAGGTACACTCGAAAGCGAAAAGACCTGGTTCAAATCCTTATATGGTTATTACGAAGTGCTGCGGTCTCCTGACACATTTAACCCCCCGCTCCGCTTACCTTCTGCACAGAGTACCTCAGATCAAGCTGAAAGGTGGGAAACGCGCTCTGGGCGTTTCTGTTGGTTTTTAGCCCGTGTACGTTTGGCACGTTTCACTGAATGACCATCATATGTTTTCTTGCAGAAAGAAGGGAATTATGAATACAAGCTTACTCTATTTTATGCCCGTTATACGCTTTCAATGTGGCTGCCTACGCCATTTGCGTACGTAAAACTTACACTGCGCAACTGTTACGTGAATAGCGAACGCAACGTGACAGCGCTGCGTACGTCTGGTGGCCGGGCAGTGACGTCAACCAAGTTCCAGTCTGGATGGAGTTACAATGGCAAAGTCGCTGCTGTATGCCACTTTATTAGGTACACCTGTTTAACTGCTTCTTAATGCAAGTATTAAACCAGTCAATCCCATGGCACCAATTCAATGCATTTAGGTCTGTAGGCATGGCCAAAACTACAGCCAGGCTGGTTTAAGCATTTGGGAAAACTGCTGATCTACTGAGATTTTCTCTCACACGCACTTAGGGTTTACAGAGAATGGTTTGAAAAAGAGAAAGTATCCAGTGAGCGGCACTTGAATGAAAATGCCTTGTTGATGCCAGATATCAGAGAAGAATAATCAGACCTCTTGAAGCTGACAGGAAGGCAAAAGTCAAATAAACCACTCGTCATGACTAAGGCATGCAGCATGTCTGAATGAACAAGTCAAACCTCAAAGCAGATGGTATACAGCAGCAGAAGACCACACCAGGTGCCACTCCTGTCAGCGAAGAACAGGAAACCAAGGCTACAGTTCACACAGACTCACCAAAACCGGACAATAGATGATTGGAAAAAAGTTGTGTGGTCCGATGAGTCTTGATTTCTGCTAGAACATTCAGATGGTATGATCAGAGGTTGGCGTAAATAATATGATCTTGTGGAACCCTCCTGCCTTGTATGTACAGTTCAGTCTAGAGGTGGTGGTGTAATGGTGTGGGGTATATTTCATTGGTATACTTAGTTCTTTAGTAACAAATAAATGGTAAATGATCTGGTTCTTATTAACTCCGAGCACTCAAAGCATTTTACAGCTTTGAGTGCTCCATTTGTACCCATTCACACAGCGTGTTAGTATCTACCTGATTATTATTGTTGACCATGTCCATCTACTAAAGACCGATCTTTGTTGTGCGGGAAAATACAACAAAGCTCAAATTGTGTCAAACTGTTTTATTCATCAGTGTTATGGATGAGCCTCAGGGATCCAGTCCAATCCCAGTAAAGTCACTTTGCCCCCTCAGCTGAATTCTCCTGATACACTCCAACTATAAGTTACATTGATTCATACTGTTTTGTGATGAAAGACCAAACGTTATTACAGTGCAACCTCAGTTTAATTATTCAGTTCAAAGTAGTTTAGTGTAGCCTGGTGTGGATGAGCAGATGATTTAATGCAAGTCACACTTTGGGAAGTACCTCTCATGTCCCACTAACACCATAAGCAGGTCATTCATCACCTTGTGCTAGTTTTAAAGCATGACACTACTTGAAAATATGGATATTGTTTGTTCACAATCAACTGCCCATTTCTGCAGCTGGAGCATAGCATTTTTAAAAGCAAAAATTTGAAATAGCAAAGTGACTTGAGCCAAATGACCCTCATCAAAGTTGATTCCCCATCCAGTTTATGTGGTCTGCTGCTGACCCTGACAGTGAGTTCAGTGTACTCAAATGGCCTCCACAGTCACAAGATCTCAATCCAACAGAGCACCTTTGTGGTGGAACAGGAGGTTTACATCATGCATCTGACAAATCTGCAGATGCTATCTGTGATGCATTTTTGTGATGCAAATTCCCTGGAGAATGTTTCCAGCACCTTGTTGAATCTGTGCCACAAAGATTTAAGGCTGTGCTGAAGTCAAAAGAGGGTCTAACTCATTACGCGCAAGGTATAGCTAAGAAATGGTCGGGTGAGTGTATAATCAAAGGCTATTTGTGGTGCTGTGATGTGGGCTTTTAATATTACTTAAAAAAGTGTTGCTCTTATTAAATATATGCCTTTAGTGGTGGCATGCAGTCCATGAACTGAAATGAATTTGAAACCTGACCAGTCATCCCGCCTTGTGGCTTGTATGTACCTCAGAAATGCACGTGCTTAACTCTGGATGTATCCCTGAACTGAAACTAAAGAGCAGGTGAAATACGACTAAACAATATTAACACACTCTTTGTTCCACATTTTGTTTGTTGGGATGTGGACACCCTACCTACAAGTAGTAAAAAGAATTAAAAATCCAAATGATAAAAGGTATTAACAGATTTATTAATTATTAGTTACTATTAACATTGTGAAGAAAGTAGGCAATATACAACATTTATTCACAAAAAACATATTTACTTAATAAAACTGCCAACGACAGTATCATTTAAACTAATCTTTAGGAATATTCTGAGGTCCATGTACAGCCTATTTAAATGTATAACATTTGGCATGGCATTACAACACAGTACTCATCTAACTGCATGTCCTCGCTCACTTGCATGAGAACTCAACTGACTATAAAGTGCTAACAAACAGCCCACAAAAAGTGAGGCATTTACTCATACATACGCTTTATTTGTCTCTAACATGCACACCGTTCTCAGTTAGAGAACTGCACCTCTTTAGGTTTAGAGCTAGGTCCATTCAGTGCGTCCTCCTCTGAGCTGACTGCAGAGTTCACTTCCTTTGTAGACTTTTCCTTGGCCTCTGCTGTTACACCTTCATATTTCACCTCGCTACTTTGTGGGATCTCCCCGTCCCCTTCTCTCTCCATTCCCCCTTCTCTTAAGCTACTGGTGCTGACTTCAATTATTACAATTTCATCTCCACTTTCCAGCTGAAAGATACTTTCCATTCCTCCTCCACCCTCAGTAACTGTGCCACTTCCAGTACTGCAACCTCGGCCCTCCTCTCCAATCATTCCTCCTTCACCTTCTATCAGGGCTATCATCTGCATGCCTTCCTCAGTTTCCTGTTCCAGCTTGGTCTCACCCCCCAGCTCAAACACCACCTCCTGCCCATCAAGGGGTACTAAGCCTTGGGTAGATGTACACGAAAGCTGCAGGCTGTTGTCCTGCCCTTGGCTGAAGGTAGCACTGGTTGAACCACTATCCTGTGTGTCAGTGTGGAAATGAAGGACATACGACTCCCCCTGGCTGCCATCCCCTCCTGATTGTCTCCCATCCTGCTTTTCTCCACTCCATTCTTGCAGGAGTGACATCATCCCTCCCTTATCTACCCCTTTTTCCTCTTCACCTGGCACATCTGTCTTGAACTGCAGCACGAGTGACTTTCTCTCTCCACCCATTCCTTCATCGATTGCCTCCCCAGATGCATTCCCTTCAAACTGCAGCACGTATGACTCCCCGGCCTCCCCGATATTCATCCCCTCCTTTGCCTGTTCTTCATTATCAAAACACAACACAAACTCTTTCCCTGACAAAGTTTCCCCTGTCCTCATTTGCTCCACAGTGGAATGAGGTTTCCTTTCTGCAGGGACAGGAGCAGAATCTGATGCTGCAGCTACTGTGGTGGCTGGTGTAACCATGGTAACAGTCGGCGAGGGTCCTGAGGTATCCGCTATGGGGGCTACAGTGGCAGGGGATGACAGAGTCGGGGTAATGGTGTGAGATGTTGTGGGTAGAGAAGATGAGTTTGTGGTAGTGTTAGCAGCAGTAATAGTCTGGGTGCCACTGGTCACATTAGAGTTTGTTACTGCAGCAGCTCCGCCTGCAGTGTGACTGACTGGGGTTGGGGCCGATTTCAGAAGTGTAGCTTTTGGTTTGCGCCCCCGTCTGCCTCGTGCAGTCCGTGTGCTCTTCCCCAGTATCGGCTTCGTAAGTAGGGAGCTGGCTGAGAGGTTGTGCGTTGGTGTGGCAACTGGAGTGTGTGCATTGTTACTGTTGTTAGTAATTATGATTTGTTGTTGCTGTGATACAGATGGAAACTGGGGTATCTGAGTCTGGTTTTGGTTAAGCACAGGCTGGAATGCTTGGATAGTCTGAAGCACGGGGAGGGACTGAGGCTCTGGAGCTGGTGGAGGGTTGTTTGCTGTGGGGAGGAGAATCAGGCTGGACTGGCCGCCGTTGTTGGAGGGGCACTGCAAGAGGAGGAAGTTTTGAGGCTGGGACGGTTGCGGTGGTGGCGGAGGAGGTGGTGGCTGGACTGGCGTAGGCGATGACAGAGGAATGAGCTGCAGGCCGCTTGCTGTCTGTATCATGAAGTAGTTCTGGGAGGTGTTGGGGGGAATATTAAGTGCTGGTTGGGACACAATCAGACTGCCATTGTTTCCTGAGGCTTCCAGGGTGATGGGGTTCAGCAGGGTTGTGGTGGTGGTTACTCCTCCAACACTGGCTTTCACAGCCACGCCGTCTTTACCTCCACCACCTGGGCATGGCAGGGAAACGCCAGTGCCGTGGGTGCGGATATGCCTCTGCAAGTAGGAGTGCATGACAAACTCCTTCGAGCAGTACGGGCATTTGTAGTCCTTGCGTGAGGAGTGTGTGCGAAGGTGGAGTTGAAGGTTGGAGGAATGAGTAAAACTCTTACTGCAGTGGGTGCACTGAAAAGGTCTCTCGCCTGAATGCGTGCGTTCATGCTGCTCTCAGAGTAATGGTAACCAAAAAAAAAAGAAAAGAAAAAAAGAGAAGTTATGAAATCAGTTGATAAAACTGAACATTTTATAACATGACACTGCAGCTGCACTGACCTGTTTCAGATTTGACGTCTGGGAGAAGGATTTGGAGCAGATGGAGCACGTATGAGGCCGCAGACCAGAGTGCATCTGACTGTGTCTGCGCAGGCAGCTGGTATTTTTGAAGGACTTGCCGCACTCTTTACACACATATGGCCTCTCACCTGTGTGCTGCCGCAAGTGGTACTGGTAGTGGGAGCTCCACTTGAAGGTGAGTGGGCAGTGAGGGCACTGAAACGCCCGTACACCTGTATGCACCTAGGTAAGATATATGTTAAAAAAAAGGGGTGGGGGTGTTAATTTTTAGTGTCCTACCAAAAGAAGAATCTAGAACTGAGCTTGACGAAGAGTGGAAGTCATCACAGGGAACATCAAAATATGAGAACTGAAGCACTGAGTGACAGTGACTTTAGTCATGAGAGACCAATAACTTACACCATATTTAAAGTTTTTTTTTTCCTTTTGCTGTTTGCATTTGTCTGATGTAGACTGCATTTATCTCCAGAGGTAATTACATGAGAGCTAAAATACCTAATCAAGTGGAATGTAGAGTTTCACACAGACCACAATCAAGAAACCTCACATCAAGAAAATTATTTTGGTAATTAAAACCTTATTTGATTTATTTGAGTGGAACAGAAGAGTGAGCCTTACCCGCTGATGGATAGAGAGCAGTGATGATCTCTTGAAGCTCTTTCCACACTCCGTGCAGCGGTAGGGCCTTTCCCCAGTGTGATCCCTCATGTGGTATTTCAACCCTGATGAACCTTTGAAGGCTTTTCCACACTCTGAACAGCGGTATGGCCTTTCTGTGTGAACATGTGAGACACGAGTTTAAAAACAACAACAACAAAAAGTACAGCAGAATAAGGAGTTCTTTAAGAAAAAAAAAAGACTGAATATCAGCCCAGTTTTATGCCTCATCTACTTTCTTTCTAAATATCTTTACCTCCAGCAGGAGTGCTCTTGCTAGATCCCGTCTTTTTGTGGGCTTTGGTTGGTTTTGCTGGCTGCTCCTCTTGTTCCTCTCCAACGGCTATGATGTCGACATGAATCTCCCTCTGGTCCTCCTGCTGCTTGTCAGCCTGGCTCGGAGAAGAGGGAAGGGGGAGAGACAAGGAAAGCGACGGAGGGCACACGATTTCGGCCTCTGCCTCAGCCAGGAGACGCTGCTCGGGAGTGTGGGAGTGTTGGTGCGTGAGGAGCGAGGAGAGAAGAGGGAAAGAGCGGTCGCAGGCAGAGCAGCTGAACTGGGAACGGGACTGTGATGAAAGAGAGTGCATCTGGAGGGAAAAAAAAAAGAAGAAAAAAAAGAAAATGAAAACAGGAGGTAGTTCATTTGATAGTTTTTTTTTATTATTAGAAAGCACTGATCTAAATAAATATTAGTACATTATAGAAAATGCAGAACCCAGAGAGTAATGCACACAGTTCACTCAGAAACTGCCTTGAACACAAGCTATGAAGACTTTCATAATGTTGTGATGCCACAACTCTTTAGTCACCACTCTCAGCCTTACACCCCCCTTCCCCCAGCATATCCCACCTACACCAACAGTCCAACTTTTTTCCTTTTTGGCACTGCCAGCTCTGACTCTAAAACATCTCAGCCACAAGAAAAGCAATAAATTACACTAAATTTCCTGTTGCTTACTGCAAGACCGTGTAAGAGTCTTCGTGCACTCCTGGCAGCTGAAGTACGGAAGACCCAATGCGCTACTTTTATTTTTGGTGGCAATGTTCCCTCAGCAGGAAAAGAAAACATTCTTGGAGGAAATCGGAACTTATGGAAACTCGAAGACCAGTTTCAGACCAATAAACAAGGACTGGGAGTGGGGTGCATTTTTTTTCCTATATCACCTACAGTGCCACTTAAAATTAGTTGGATTATTTCTTAGCATTCCCAAACACAAATGAGTGAAAAATTAGCTAAAAATTAATGTACTATTGGAAATGGTAACACAACTGCAGGAAAACATTGTGTTTTATGTAACATAGTGACTTCAGCTGCATCACTGTACTGAGTTGGATTGTGGTTTTAAATGTGTGCGATTTGGACTTTTATGTTACCGACAGTTCATAGAGAGCTGGAGGGCTCTTTTGGAAAGGCCTGTTAGATTTCATGTAGAGCTACAGACACAACATGGGCATGATAAAACAATCCATAAAAGTCCCATTCTTGATACATGACACACTTATACTAACTTGTTAACAAAAGGACCTTTAAGATGGATAAATGTTAGTCTTGCTGTAGGTTTTGTAATCTGTACAAAAGTGTTAGTAGTAGAACAGTTGCAACAGTCATTCTCACCAGTGATACATGTCTATTGAGGCCTCCGCTGGTCTTAAAGGTCTTATTGCAGTAGCCACATGACAGCCCTGCCCATGTGGTTCTGGCCTCTGGCTGAACGGTCTCAGAGCTCTGAGTCACCTCAGTGAAGCTCTGTAACAGGTCAAACTGGGCCTGGGTGGTGCCGACATTCTGAGGACAAACCAAAGGAAGTAGTAATACATATCAAAAATATATGTCCTCAAACTGAACTCATTGGCTTTATAGAGACTTTTATTTGCTCCAATTCAAAGTATATTTTAATTAAGAGTACTTATACTTCTGCCCCACATTACATAAAAAACAGAAGCTACACTATCTAACAGGAAAAACCTTTTGAATTCACGCCAGTTTATTTTGCATACCACTGGCTTCATGTTAACAATGCTTGCTTGGGTGTTGATCATTTGTGGCTTTCACACACCAACATCACGTTCAGACGACACATAAGCTGCAGCAGCAGTTGACAGGATGAGCCAATCGCAAAGTTTGTCGCAAGTTATCAAAAACCTGTGTCAGTCTATGAGTTGACTGACAGCTGTTTCAAGTGCACAACCAACAATTCGTGGTTATCACAGTTTTTCCTGCCTAACGCCCTATTTCAAATCGGTTCTACCACTATTATAAATGTGTTTCTACTATTTGTAGGATCTAAATTGGGCTTAATTGTCCAACTACAACTACTTATTTTAAAGCATTTAAGGAAATGTGTGATGTTGGCGGTTTTTGAGATAAATATTTTTATGCAATGTGCATTTATCCGTTTGAACCCATCACTTACTGCATTGCTGCCATCTGCTCCCTCTGACAATCCAAGGAGCACCTCTGTCGTGTGTCCACTTTCAGCCACTGTGGTAGTTTCCACCACCTCCTCAAAGTCAGCAAGCAGGTGTCCAGCTCCCACCAGCCCATCCCCAACTTCCATCCCAGATCCGACCCCTGCCCCTCCACCAACCCCATCTTCCTCTGGAGCCATGTGAATGGCCTGGTGCTCCTCTAGGTCTGTCCGTGTGCCAAAAGTGTGGCTGCAGCTGCCACAGCTGTACAAGAGCACACTGGCTCCGGTGTCTGTACTCAGGTGAACCTCTGTCCCAATGGCTCTAGATGTGCACACGTTCTCCCCAGAAGAAGTGAGGGTGAGCTGGGGGAGAAGGCCTGGATTCTGGCCAGAGGAGGTGGTTGACAGGAACACTTCTTCCATCCCCACCCCGACTCCATCAGTTCCTTCCTGGCTCACAAATCCCACCATGTCTGTCAACATTGATGATGTCACTTCCTCTCCCCCCACCACCACCTCCACTACCTCATTTCTCTTCCTTGCATCCTCGCCCCTCTTTCCCTCTTTCCCACCTGCGTTTAGGTTGGAGTGCGAGTTCTTGTGCAGGGCCAGGTTTGACGAATGAGTAAAGCTTCGTCCACACTCACCGCAGATGTAGGGCCTCTCGCCTGTATGTATCCTCATGTGCTGCCTCAGGTTGGTGGACTGCGTGAAGGATTTGTTACACACTGTGCAGGTGTAAGGTTTGAGACCGAGATGGACATTCTTGTGTCTCCGCAGACTGCTTGAGTTCTTGAAGGCCTTCGGACAAGTGTCACACGGGTATGGGCATTCTCCTGTGTGTTGGCGCAGGTGATACTGGTAGTGAGAACTCCATTTAAAAGTAAGGGGGCAGTAGGGACACAAGAAGGTACGCACTCCAGTGTGGACACTCTGGTGGACCTGGGGAGAAACCGATATGGTCAAATATCTCATTTGTAAACATTAAAAAAACAACAACAACAACAAAAAAAAAACCTTTTTGGCGTCTCACCTGGAGAAGAGAAGAGCGTTTGAAAGCTTTGCCGCAGTCCTGACATTTATAAGGCTTCTCCCCTGAGTGTGACCTGCAAAATAAAGGTAACTATTCAGGAGGAAAACATGGTTAATCATATAACATCATTATTTGTGCATAACACAATCAAACCCATATCTAAGTAATTTCTTTTGCTATGCATCGTATAGTATAACATCTTGTTTTATGTCAGAAATTAGCTCTTTATTTTACATTGAAATTTGCCTTTTTGATACTTTCCATCAACCTGACTGTGGCCCGACTAAAGATGTGAAAAAGGCAGGCTGGGAGGTGCTGGTTAGATTGTATTTCTTCCTGCTGATATTCAGTCCTCTTCTCATTCATTCCCTAATCACTCATTGTTTCTGATTGATCTCCTGGTCAGTTCTAGTAAACTGGGTTTATTAAATATTGTTTTACATGACATACTATTCCTGTATTCCTGATCACAGGAATTACAATATTAATGGATCTGCATTTCAGCTGTAGAAGCCAATTGACTGCAGAAGGTCTTCTGTATTTAGAATGTACATCATCAAGTTAGATATGAGATGGCGAACATGAAAACACCATCAGGATTGAAACAAAGACGTAGCAGACAATTCTTGAAGCCCCTGTTGTCGAGTTAGTCCATTAGGGATTTTTGGACAGCGACATAATTTTGTAGTTTTGCCTCTGTACACCTCCACAGTGGATTTTAACTCGTTATAAATTAAACAGATAAAATATCTGGAGTTGATTACAAATGCTGAATTTGCACTTGGTAGCTTTTCACTGGATATCCTAATAGAATAGGTTCAAAGAGATGGCGATGGAAGTGAAGGAGGCCATCATTAGGCTGAAACGAATAAAATAAATCAGATGGATGAAATAAACTTTGGGAGTGGCCAAATCAACAATTTTGTTCATTCTTCAAAAGAAGGAATGCATTGGCCAACTCAGTAACGCCAAAAGGCCTGAAAGAAATCAAAAGCCAGCTAAAGTTCATGATGACAGAATTTCCATGGTTACAAAAACAACTTCACAACATCCAACCAAGGAGGTGTGTCATTGTCAAAGTCCACAATCATGGGATGCCTTTATGAACAGTGCGTTCACAACAGGGTGCAAACCCCTCATTACACTCAGGAGGTCACATTAGATTGAGGAAAAAAAAATCTAAATGAGCCTTCACCATTCTGGGGAAAAAAAAAACCCTAGATGAAACTGAGAAGAAGAGAAAAAGCTGTGATCTGAGGTTTACCACATTATTTCTAAAACTCCACCTTCGGCAAACATATTTAATGAGGACACATTGAGATGTGCAGGTGAGGGAGGTTAAATGACTAAATTTGTTAGTGCGGAACCGTATTAGCCTTAAAAGACAAAACTGTAACAGTATCATAACTTAATGATATAACGGCCAAATACAGATATAGGCTGATATTAGCCTTGTTGACTCATACCAACATATATGCATTTACATTTGCCTTTTGTGGTTTTTTTGGTGTGACTAAAGCAAGGAGATGCTTATCTTTTTATGAAACACAGTTCGTTTTTTTTGTTTGTTTGTTTTTTTTTTACCCCTCCTGGTACAAAGACTGGAATTATTAACAGAAGAAAACAAACTGGAAAACATCACTGGTATCTGCTAAAAGCTAAAATGTTCAATTCAATTTTATTTATGTAGCGCCAAATCACAACAACAGATGCTTTAAGGTGCTTTATATTGTAAGGTAAAGGCTCTACAAAAATATAGAGAAAACCCCAACAATCAGATGACTTCCTATGAGATAGCACTTGGTGACAGTGGGAAGGAAAAACTCCCCTTTAAGAGGAAGAAAGCTACAGCAAAACGTTATTTTAGACATCAGAACTGGTCAAGAACTTCCTAATCTGTGAATCCTCAATATTAACATAATTTTAGTGTGTGTACCGTTGGTGATAGAGCAGAGCAGAGGAGCCCTTGAAGGCCTTGGGACAGAGGTTGCAGCGGTAGGGCCTTTCATTGTTGTGGCTCCGCAGGTGGTGGGTCAGCCTGGATGACCACCTGAAGCTCTTGCCACAGTCCAGACACTGGAAGGGATGATCCGTCTGCTCTGGCTGCGGGACTGACCCGGACACTGACGATGACACCATGTCCAGAACCACTTCCTCTCCACCTTCTACTCCCCCTTTTTCTCCCTCCACCAGCTCCCCTCTCTCCCTGTCATCCTCGCCATCCTCTCCCGAACCAAGAAGAGACGGGAAAGGTGAGAGGGACGCGGTGGACTGAGCTGGTAAAAGCTCTGCTTGGACGACAAGGGCCACTGAGTTGGCCATTACCAGATCAACCTGGTGGCAGATGAGGGTTTTCCTTAGAGGCAGAGGGGTAAGTAGGATCAGTTTGTGTGCGGCATCATGGTTTTTCTTTCATCTTTTCTTCTGTGCCTTCATAAATTCCTTCCCTGCTGGCCACTGTAGCACCAGCTGTCATCCCAAGCAGCGAAATGAGGGCACGTCTGAGATAAAAGGAGATGGAAATAAATACAGTATTACAACATTGTAACTGTTGGTAGCAAAGCTCCCTTTAAATTTCCCTCCCTCCCTCCCATCTCTGGAGCTGGTCCTCCCTCCCCGCTGTCTTTCCTCCGGCCGTCAGTCCGTGTGCGCTGTATCTCTACACTGGCGCACGGTTTCTGTCCTTCCCCGCAGTGCGGTGCTTGTTAGCACCACAAACCAGCGGCTACAGCAAAGTTACACACCGAAGTACTCTATAACTGTCCCAATGTCTTCCGACGAGCTCTTGCAATCCAGCAGTTAAAGCAGACACACACATACAGATTCTTTGGCGAATTAACAAAAACAGTTAGTGGCCTGCTTTTAAAGCTAACCAAGCCTTCGGCTCAGTGCGGAACAGCTTCTTTTAACTGCTCGCCATGAATGTGCATGAATGCGGGCTGAGGCCGTACTCACCGCGGGTACTTAACTCATCTTAAAGCTATATTGTTGATCATATGAAAAGAAACTGGGCACTGCAGTGCTAATCCACACAACCTTAACAATAAACACAGCACAAACTAACAGCAGTTCTCCACCCAATGCCGCCTTTCAAGAACAGCGGCGGCGATTGGCTGATACGTACAATAGATGAGCTACTCCCATTGGCTGGGGGCTTGAACAGACAGGTTGACGTTCGCCCAGAAAACATTTAGAAAACCAAAATTTGGCGTAAGCTAATTATTAGTAAAGGATCCATACTCCAAGATGCTCCAAATTAATTTAAAAAGCTTTTTTTCACATTCGAGCTCAACACTTATCAGTTTTTGCCTCGACTCTTCTGCACAGACTGTTGGGTAATGTAGTTTCTGAGTGTGCATCCCCTCAAAAAACGTCCATCTGTCACAGTTCATATTACAGGTGTGGTAGTAGGCCACGCATATTTAAAGACACACAAAAACCAGTGTGCACATTCTGAAGTTTTTATTTCACCAAGGCACATATTTCACATTGAGGCCAATTAGTGTGTGTAAGAGGCATTTTGATGTTACAACAATAATTTAAACGTGATGGTATAATAATAGCGAATAAGAATAAAAACTGTATAAAAGTACAAAAGGACAGGAGACTTGCTCCACTGCAGCACAAAATAAATAGTTCCACCAAGTTACTTAAATAAATAGTCAATACTGTAACAAATACTAGAATAGGAATGAATAAAAATTATAGTGATAAAATTGGTCATCTACAGTATGTTGTAGAAAACGACATAATACACAAAAGCACTGTATACAACATTTACATTCTTGTACATTTATGTACACCTGTACAGAACATAGTGTCACAATACATAGTATTTTAAGGCTTTGGGTGTTTAACTAAAAACAAAAAAACAAAAACAAAAGAACCCCAAACTTTTCTACACCAAAGCACAGGTTCAAAATCAGCCATCCCACTCTTAGGAAGGGCCAATCCCGACAAGTTTGTGCAAAGAATCTAATCAGGATCATCAGTGCTTAGCAACAGGGCACATTCATATGACTTTACCACAATGTTAACTACGCCTCCTCGTGCAGAACACAAGGGAAGCAGGCACTGAAAACACAAATGTGACTGTGGTACGAAAGAAAGGATTCGCTTTTCTTCAAATACCATCCTAACATGGAAGAAATAAAGTAAAATGAATTTTATAAGGAATTGATAAATTAATGTGACATGTGGAATGTTTTACCATGGCTGGAGATGACATTATGAGCTTTTGAAACGTATACTTTAAGGGCCCTATAAATAAGCAATAGTGAAAGCCTAGGCTGCCCAAAATGCATGCTACATCTACTGGAAGAATTATCATCTGAAGAAAAATAAAAATGTAAAAGTAAATTAAGCTGATTTATACAAATGTCATTATCAGAGCTATCAGTTCAGGAAGTGCTACAGTGTTTGTTTTTTGTTTTTTGTTTTTTGTTTTTGTTTTTGTTTTTGTTTTTAGGATCAGTGAGACACAAGAGAAAGGGAAAGATTACAGAAATGTGGGCAAATGAGTTCACGTTAGTACAGAAATAAGATAAATAAATAAAAATTAAATAAATAACTAACATTCAATAAATAAATAAATACATAAATAACACGGTCATGAAAAAGGGCTTAAGGAGAAAGTTTGGAGTTTCTTGACATGATCATTGGAGTTAAACTGGAACTTGAGCTGGAATCGATGGTTGTAACTGGCTGCATTGTGGTGCATCCTCAATGGCTCTGATGGAAAGACACATTCCTCAACACACATGCTGACACACAGGTTGATATTTGGGCCTCTTTAGGGATGCTGTCAACTACAGTGCACACTGACATGGTCTTGTTTCCCTTTTGATGGGGATGGAAGTCCATGTATTCTCACTGGCTCTGCAGCCCCCTTTTACTTTCTGGATCATCATTGGACTGCGGTGACCTTGGGCTTAAGGCTGAGGAAGGCTCTGTACGCCCAGTCACAGAAGAGCTTGAAGTGTTGAAGAAGCTCATTGGTGGACTGCAGGACATCAAACTGATAGGGGAGGTGAGGGGGGAGGGAGGGGGTCGCCGGACTGAGCCTTGGTGCTTCAACTCTCAGCATCTGTGGAGGAGAAGACGGGCAAACATACGATTAGAAAGCTCGATCGCAGCGGTGGTGGCACGCGCTGAGAATCGAACAGACAAACTCAGCTCCTCACCTGACGGTGCAGCAGAGTGATGAGAGATTTCATCTCTCTGATCATCTCCACCAGCTTGGGCACTGCAGGGTGGTGGTGCTTCTTCGACACTCTGTTGAGCCACTCAAAGTGGTGCTCGTACAGCTTCAGGTCGGAATGAAGCTGTGAGAGCGTGGGCTTCAGCTGGAAACAACGCAAAAATACTTCAGAGACTTAGCATGGGAGTGTCGAAACAGGCCAGCTCCCCGCCCCCCCTCTCTCTCTTTCTTGCCACATGCACACACACAAATACATTATCAGAGCATTACCTCAAGATTGTTGAGGTCATGGGCTGATCTGTTGCTCATTTCTGGCAGAGACTTGAACCTGTGGGGCTCCACTTCTGAGTCAAATGCATGCTCCTTCTGAAAGAGAAAACAAGACACAGAGCAGCCCCTTAGCAATTTACATCAGTGCAATTTTACTCATCCTGAAACAAGTCACGGCAGCATGAGGAAAGTATTAGTCTAGCATCTTGATTGGGTGCCTGTTTTCTGCACTTAGAGACAGTAGCTCTCACTGAGGGGAGTGTGGTCGATCGGGTCAGTGTGAGTTCACCCACATTCAGCCTCCCCAAATGTCAACAATAAGAGCAAATGAGCTGAACCCACAGGATGTTTTCTGCTGGGAGTGTGGATAACAACATACGCAGTGACTAAGAAAGCTCCAAGTGGGACAGACAACACAGGCCTGTGGGGAAACTCCAGGGTCACAGCTATAAAAAGAAAGAATGACGCAGTGCTGCTGCCCAGCTCAAGTTGTGTTGTAAACTACGTCCAGACAGCAGGTGTAGTGCCCACTTTGACCAGCAGAGGGGGATAAACAACCTAATGCCAGGTTTATGGGATTCTACTTTGGAAGGGCAGCTGAGCTCATCAGTAGTGCAATTTAGTATTAAAGATGTAGGCCTATTTTAGTAATGAATAGGGACAAATAGAGATGAGTGAAGTGGTATGCGTCATTTCCAATCGGCAGAGGAACATAACAACATTAGAATAATGATTGCTGAGAAATGTTTTGTATAAACAAGTTGAGTGCGCTTATTGCTTCCTTAACCTGTTGTTCTGTGCTTCCCTTGCATTACTTGTTGTTTGCTTCCACTTGTTTGCGTTGATGTTTTTGGAGATAAATGTCCTGTATTGTCTCTCCATCAGCCCTTCATAAGAGCTCACTTATGTCTGTGGTCCAATGTTTTGTCTCCGCTGCCGTTTTCTCCCCTGCTGTCCCTTACTTGCCCCCTCCCTCGCCTCTCCCTGTGTCTCATACCAGGTGCACAGGCACATGCAACATGACGTGCACATGTGCATGCATGCACATACACACACACACCACCGGCTTGTCATCTAGTTGTTTCTCTGATCTCTTCATCTCTTGTGGTTTTTGCCCCATCTTTCTCAGCCTTTAATTCTGCCTCTTATCCCAGTTTCTCTCGCTCTCTTCATCCCAGACCATGACCTCACCCGACAGAACCTAGCATCCAACCTTTTTCTTCCTGAATGCAAATACTGGAATGTGATAAATCTTTTTGATTTTTATCAAGTCACTTTGCTGTGGCGACCGAAAGCAAAACACTAAACACCGCACCTACACTACCACGGCTATTTACAGAGCCCTCAATGCACACACACACGGCCACAAAAATGCATACAGACAAACGCATGCACACACGTATACACATTTGTATGTATGCAAGCGTGCACAGACTCATATACAGGCACACTGGAAAACCTGGGCCCATATAGAACTATGTTTATACACATACGCACATTTCTCCCTCTTTAAAGCATCAGTTTCATTGCTCTTTTGCAGGGACTTTCCATGGATTCCCATTCTATTTATCTTTCCTAACTTTGTCCTCTTTTTAGTGGAATTCCACACAAAAAGGGGGTGGGGGGAATTAAAAATAAATCCCCAGTGTTAGTGAACACTGTCTAACACTGTTTCGGATGCCCTTTGATAATCCTGGTGTGCTCACATCTGGATTTCAGATTGTGATGCTACTACACAATGGCTATAACATTATTTCAAAGCACAAACACAAACACACACTTTCTCAACACTGCTGGACAAGACTAGAGAGAGTATGTGGCTATTTCTAATTTTATCTCCTGAACAAAAGAGTTTAAAGATTTGCATAATGCAAAAATAGAATCAATATCAGTCATGTGTAACCAAAGATCCAGAGATATGATGCCGTTTTCTTTTCACCTGTTAAAACACAGTGTTGATACACAATCACCTGTCGGATCCAAATCTTGTCTAAGTTCTCAAATCTGATTTCCCTACTCACTCGACTGTCATCGCAATAGGATTTCGGGCCAGACTTGTCGCATTTAATTGGGGAGAGAAACTCAACACTTCACCAACCGCCGACCATAAACATGTTTCTGTGTAAACAGGCATGCGATACACGCTGCTGTCATTTCACAGACGGCGTGCTTGGCTGTTTTTGTAGCTGGATGGAGGTAGATTTAATTTCACTGCACCTCCACTGGCACCTTCTTTGCCACCAAGTCTTAATGCAACCGCCACCAGGGGAGGTGACCAGGCACACCGGCATGCTGCTGAGTCAGACCGCCTCTCTCGTGTGGATTAAAAGTGAGATCACTGAGTCAAATCCCCCCTCCCCGCCCCCGAGACGTTTGTTACCCCGATGTAAGCATGCAGATGGACTCGTGAAAGCAGCTTAAGGTGGACTAAAGCCCCGAGCAAACCTGGTATGCGTTTCCACAATAGTGCGTGATGCAAAGTCGGTGCAGTTTAATGTGTGAGGTTACCTAAACCGAAAGCTAACATTAGCACCCAAATCCAATTAGTAAAAGATCAGTCTGTGGTGTAATGACCAGCATCGTCTTCCAATTCAATTAGCACGGGGTGGTCAGGGCCTCGCAGCCTCTACTCCCCCTGTCAGAGGCTGATTGGTAAACTTAATGGTCTTGACGACAGCTTCATCACTTACCAGCAGTTCTGTGGTGAGTTTCATTAGATTTTTGGTCTGATTGGACAGTTTATCCAAGTCACTGGGCCGCCGCTGTGGCACCGGAGAGGCAGACGTGAACACGGGCAGCTGAGCCAATAGCAGCGAGAAGAGGAGAGATGAGGAGGAGTCGAGCAGCACTGCAGGGGTAGAACAAAACGGAAGCAATTAGTGGAGAGGCGCTGTCATCTCGCCATAATGATAATGGCCTCGGGGCACGGCTGTCAGCTTTAGGGGAAGATATTGCACCATGATATAAACAATAGCTCCAGACTTGGCAAGAAGAATCCTGAAGAGCTTCAGAGTCATGTTTTCACAGGCTGAATGCAAATCATTAAAACATTAAAAGCCAGGCTTTGACACAGAATAGCTCCATTACATCTTTACCATAAGCAAAGCAATGAATGCCGCTGATTGTCACACCTGCAACTCGATAGGTACGTGAGCCGGTGGTATAAATTATATAGACCAAGTCAAGCCAAGTCAACTCTCCTAACAGTAAGCTCATTCATTCTTGTCCTTTCAAGTTCAAGTACAAGGTAGACTAAGTATTAAAAGGGAACCACAGTGGTGTTGAGATGATGAATGCTTGATAATTACAGGTGAACCACAAGAATCGCAGCCAAAATAACACTGCAGAAGCATCTGAGCTCTCCGTCCCAGAGCAACTTTAACAGAATTAAGTTGCCCAAATCTTCAGTCGAGCAATAAAGAAGCAGTTGCTTAGATTTTCTGATCTCTAAATAATTTAACCTGTGCACAGTGGGGGGAAAGCAACTTTTTAACAACAACAACAACAGCAACAAAAAACTAACAAAAAAAAAAAAAAATCAGAACAAAGCTGATTAAAAATGAGACACATTAAACATTTATAAGATTTCTTTTTTTTTTAAAACCCACAGTCATATAATCACTTACATTTCATATTGGTTCGGATCCAAGAGATAGGCAAACCAGCAGAAAAACGGAGGCAAATAAATAAATAAATAGAAAATTAATAAATAAATTGAACTCCGGAAATTGTCACGTGCTCCGGTTTCTTCTTTCTCACTCTTCTGTCAGAGTGAGGAGGAAAGTTGTCAGGACACACTGAATGAGAGAGCGCAGAGTGATGAGTGAGAGCACTCAGACGGCAAAGTCAGAAAGTTAAAGGTAAAAAAAAAATGCGAATATCGTCAAACTTTCTGTTTTCAGTAAAGTTTGAGAGGAGCCCCTGGAGTCTTTATAGAGTGCTGAAGGCAGAGAAGCACTTTGGCAGTTTGGAGAGAGACAGAGAGAGAGGCTACAGAAATGCAGAGAGAGGGATGCGAGTGTGGTAAGTCCAATTTTTGCGCGCAGTGAAGTGTTTAGGCTTGTTTAAAACTTCCTTTATAAAGACGTCGGGCCTATGACACATCGGCAGTGACTCACTTCATTCATAAAAACACACACACGCAGACACACGCTCTCTCTCCCTCTCCCTCCTCTCGCTCTCTCTCTCGCCGTCTCTCTCCCTCTCCCTTTCCTCCTCCCCTCCCTTCTGCCCTGTCTCCCTTTGCGAAACTTTAAAAAAATGTTCCGTTGTTTTTTTTTTCTTTCCTCTATCACTTTCTCTCTATCCTATCCTATCCTGTCCTGTCCCTATCTCCGGCACTTCCTCCGTCGCATCTCGCTACCTGCCCCAATCAGTCGCATCTACCTCTTTCTATCTTTCCATCGCCAAATCTCTTCCCCCCTAACTCTCTATCACTGCAGATGTTTTAAAAAGCCCATTGTTTTCATGTGTATCAGTACATCTTATGTAACCATGTATCTTTTCGAACCTCTACACTCTAGTTTTACCTGTCCTATCTTTTTCTTGCGTGCTGGTGTGTTTTTGTGTTTTTTTTTCCTGTTATACTTCAGGGTGAAATGTCACAGAAATTGTGCTCCTGCTTGTGGTTTAGGCTACACATGTCACATTCCCAGTATTATGGCTAATACCTTTTAGCAAACACCTTTTTCTCCTGTATTTCTTTTCCTCCTTTTTTTTTTTTTTTTTACCCCTTGCTCCTTTTTTTCAGAGCCCCTCTTGAGACAGCAGCCTGTTATTTCCACTGCCCCCCCCCACCCCCCTCTCTTTTTTTCACTTCTTCTCTCCCTCTCCAGGGTGAAGGAAAGAGTGAGAGACTACGGATAGGAGCAGGAGAAGTGCTGTCCAGACCAGAAGGGGCCTCTCAAAGTGTTGCATAGAAACGGTGAGCGGACACACGCCACAGGAGTGTCGAGGCGGTGGTGGGTTATTTGTGTTTGTGTTTGGGTCAACAACGTATAGAGACACATGCACGTGGATGTGTCACAGAAAGGAGGATTCAGCTCTAATAAACCAAAACAGTCTTTTTCTGGCACCAAAACGCACATGCTGATGCATGCAGAAACATCACAGACTCACTACTCCAACTTGTTTGTGTCTCTCTTTCGTACAAACACACACACACACACACACATACAGAGCGGGGCAGCCTGGAAACACTCAGTCAGGTGCAGTAAAGCGTGGCCCACTGTTGCAAAAGGGCAAAAATGAGTTTCCAGTCATCACATTTGGGACAGCTAATGCATCATACTGTACACACACTGTAAAGTAAATCACAAGGGAATCTCACTCAGACATACACAAAGGGAGGAAAAAAGGGAGAGCGGGAGAGAAGGAAGGAGAGACGGGAGAGAGAGCGGGGAAAAGGAAGAAAGCGTTTTTGAGTCTGGGTGTGAGATTAGGAGACCCTCATTCACAGACATACACTCATGGTGTGGTTAGAAAATAATTAGTGGTGGGCTTTGTATGCGCACACTTGCACACTCATGCACATATACACACAGAGTTGCCAGTCCGGCGGTGGGCCTACACAGACAAACAAACACCCTCCAAATGATGAGGGCCCGGTGGCAACGAGTGGGTGGCAGAGTTGTTGTGGTGAAAAAGGGTCATGCTCTGTTTTCTCGGGTCAACAGTAGAAAAAAAAAGCAGGGAAAGGAGGAGAGCAGGGGGAAGGAGGAGAGGAAATAGATGAGTGCGGTTGGACGTAGGGAGATATTGACACACTCGCTCTTTTTAATTTCCCACATCAAAGGGACGTTTGAAGACACAGCTGGGGAGAGAAGAAAAGAAAGAGTGAAGTTAGTCACTCTCCCTCATTCCCTCTCCGGGCTGCCTCTTATGATGGGGGTCTCCTGGGTGGTTCTGAAGCACTGTTAGGCCATCCGCCAGCACTGATCACTCACACACTATGACACAGGGAGGGTGCCCTTTGAGTGCGTCTGTGTGCGTTTGTGCACGTGGGAGTGTGCACACGTGCATCGATGTCAGTGTGCAAAGTTTAAAAAAAAAAGAAGAAAAAGCTCTGTATCTTTGTTTAGACGTTTGCTTTTTGTGTGTGAGAGCGAGCACAGAGCGGCGCATGTTGGAAAAGGGGGAATCCAGGGTTTGTGTAAATGGGTGTGCATACAGTATATGTGTGTAATTATGGGTATGCGGTGGTACAAGTGCGGTGTCTGTATAACGTGCATGAGCGTTTGCGTGCGCGTCTGTGCGTGAGAGTGTGTTTGTGTGTGGCCTTCATATGCTACCCATTACATCACCAATCTGTGTAAACCACCACAGGAGGAGAAACAGAGTGAGACACTCAGACTACGACCTCAAAGACATCAGAGAGGAAGGGGAACCTGTGACAGAGCCTGCCAGCCTGCCTCGCTGCCAGACAAACTTTACTCACACAAGCTTCTCTCACTTCGCCCGTACTTTACACTGGGTTTGCTGTGCGCCATGGCATGTACTCGCACTTCTATGCTTTCTTCGAATCACTCGAATGCCTCACTCACGTCTCTCACATTTTGCTTCGTTGTTAATCCGCACAGCTGCTCAAATCATTAGTCATTTAAAAAGAAAAAAAAAACCCCTATCAAATTCAGGAGTGTGTGTATTTTTGTAACATCCTGCAATAAACTGACAGGGAAGCGCTTGAAGAATAGATCTTGTAATGTGGGATTTTTTGTTCAATGTTTACTTTAGTGTGCTTTGTGGTTGTACTTTGATTATGAGAACAAATACCAAATCAGCCCATTCTGTTAATGTTGGTTTTCCCATAAATGTTTATTGCCGTGGGTCAATATCCAGGTCCAGGTGGATGAAAAAGTAGTCTTTGTGGATTTTAGGGTTACGTCTCATGTTCTGCTTGCCTCAGTGTCATAAGTAAACAGTGAAGACGCTGGCCGTGACGCAACTCTGCTTCGATGGTAAAAGGGATTATGGGAGAAGAAGTAGTAATAAATTCACCATTTTTATGTTGCGCCCTCATTTCCTCTTGGGAATTCCAACGGGGCCTGAAAAAACAAACCCGGAGATTACGTTCAAAGGGGAAACCAAATGTCCGACCCATTACTGTTAATATTTACCCTCCTATAACAGTACGCTTTCAAGTTTCCCTGTGACCTCCTCAACCTCCTGTCTTCTTCCTCTTTCCTCCGTCATTCTGTCCTTCATTCATTTTCTTCAGCTCGCTCCCAATTGGGGGACTCCAGCGGGGTATCCTATCCTACCCACCACTATCACTGATCCAGCCCCTTTCTTTCCTCCGCTTACCCCTCTTACTGTACCTCAACCTATGTCAGAGAGCGAGTGAGTGTGCTAATAGTTCTGGGGGGGGGGGGGGGGGGGGGGGGAGAGAGAGAGAAGGAGAAATAGTGACACACAGAAAGGGGGCTGCAGTCATTGGGCTATAAAGTGACGTCTCTGACTTTCTTTGTCCATGTCAAAGATCAGCTTTAATGTGCTCTTGCGCTTTTTTAAAAAACAGCTATCAGACAGAAGGGGCTTCTTTCAAGTCCCCACATCACTGTGCCACTGGCAAGCTCTTATTTGAGAAAACTCCCTGCAGACGCGATTTACAAATTACGCGTGTCAATTGCTCTCTTCCTTTTCCATTCGAGCAGCCCACTCAAGACAGATATGGCTGTTGTGCATCTGCTGCTTTGCCTTTTTTATTCGCCCATTAAAGGAGCATATTAACCAGCATCATTATGGCAGGTTTCCTCCTCTGGCTTAGTTCACAGAGCCGTGCAAAAGGGCAGGATGCAGTGATGAAAGGGAGAGCATGAAGCAGACGTCTCTCCCTGGCAGAAAGTTGGGGAGCCAGAACGTTTAAATCAACTCTCTATTAAGCACACTTTTACAAGGGTCATTTTGTTTGGAAACCAAACTCTATGGTATGTGACAAAACACAGTGTATGTGTGTGTGTGCATGTATGTGTAACAGGCAGACTCAACCGAAACCCTCTCCCTCGCTGACTCTGTGTTGCTCACCTGCTCACGTTCACCACCTCCCCAGCTCACTCTCACTGCTTCCAAGCATTTATGCGTCTGCCAGTGAGGAAATCGCGGGCTGAAGGAACAGGTCACAGAAGGAGTATGAGAAGGAGAAGACGAGGGGCGGGAGGGGTGGTGGGGTGTACAGCAGGAAGTAAGCAACCCACGCACAAGGAACTTTTTACTGTGCAAACACTCTTTCCATCTACCCTGCTTGCTTCCTTCATCTCAGACTGGTGTTAATACACTGGAGAGCCCAGGCCTGTCTCAGAGCTCCCGCTTTCTCCTCCGGTTCTCCCTCCCGCTCCTCTCACTCTCATTCTCAGTCGCCTTAAACATTCTTTCCTCTCCTGTCATGATGTGTCCTGTCTGCGTCCCTCTCTCTCCTCATCTCTTCCTCCCCTCAAAGTGCTTCCCTCAACTCCCCCTCGCTTTCTCTTTCACTCACTCGCCACCTTCCCCTTCACCTCTGATCTCCCTGTTTTCTATGATAGTGCAGAGAAACATCCGTGAAACAGTGCTCGAGCAAATTTTTATTCACCAGGCCGACATATCACTCCACCACTGACTCCATGCAGAGGTTTGTTTGGTTTTTTTTTTCAAGTAAAGGAATAAAAAGAGGGGAGTGAAAGTGAAGCTCCTATTTTTGGTGCATTCCTTGGTGCTTGCAGAGCAGTTACCCCAGAGACCTTACTTGTGCATTCGCTGTCTCTTTGTCAGGCTTGCACCACTTCTGTGGTGAGTTACTACATCTATGTGAGATGTGTACTCAATCAAAGCTGACCACTACTTACCGGCGCGCCGTGCGTCTGCGTCAGTCACACATTCAGCCTGTCGTCGTGTTATTCTACGGAAGCTGAGAGCTGCTGACAAACACACAGGGGAAACTGGGAAGGGTGTAAGTGAATGTGTGGTGGGGGGGGGGGCAGCAGAGGTTGCTGAGACGATGGGGAAAGAGTGAGGGGCGCAAGCAGACAAAAGCAAGAAGACTTGCGTGACGTCACAGTTTACCCTAGAGAGCAACTTTGTCAACGTGACATGACCTTAGTCACATTGGGGGAGGCGGGAGGATGCCCTTTTGCAGACAGATGGACACCTACATACACATTGACACATATGCTTACGTCTGTTCACACCAGCATTTAAAACTATTTATAGGCCACTATCCCCTTTAACCTGACAAGGTCCGGCTGTTTCTCTGAATGCTGACGCATTTCAGGTCCCTTCATCACTTGCCATTCATTAAATTAACGCTCATTACACACTGACAATCGTAAATCAACCTCCCACAACAATGATAGCAGATAACACAACTTATAAGAGAGCACATGGGCAGCTCGTTCTCCTGAACACTTCCTGTGCGTCAGCCATAGAGAGTGTGTAAATTTCATCATAACTGAGAGCAAACACAGGAAGGGAAATTTCATATCCGCATGTTGTCACTGTTTATGTTTTGAAGCAGAGTACGTAAAGGGATTGGGAGCCGAGCACAACTGGTTTAGAGGCAGAGTATATTTGAAAATGTCTGGAAATCAAGAAAGACTTCTCTCCGCATTCAGTAGGCTGCGCTTTGACCGCACAGGGAGGGGAGGTGGACCTCAAGTTCACTGAAATGTCAACTTTGGTTTGAAGTGACTTTGACTAAAAGCAGTGCAAACATAGCACAGAAGATACACTGTTGTCCGTCTTAGATTCAAATTTCAGCGGTTGTTGTGTTGCTGTTTGTTTTTCTTCTCTTTTCTTTTTTTTTGTGTATTCTCCCGAGGAACAAAAACATTTACTGTAAATGTTTATTTAAAATGTGAACTGTCTATCCCTCATACTTCTTGGACATGCTATCTTATCTCTGGAATAGTGAGAGTAAGATATGGAAGTAATGTGTTTGCGTGCATTCTTCTTAACCACCGTTATCATTATCTCCAGCTGACAAGTTTGACGGCCATCTTTTCCTTGCACATCTGCACATCCCTGTCACAGCCCCCGGTGTCTCTCGAGTTTTATTTTCTTGACCTTTGTTCATCGTGGGAATGCAAAAAAAAGAAAAGAAAAAAAAAGCTCAGTTTAGGATGCAGTTTGAGAACCGCTTGTATCATTGAGGTCTATGACTAAGAGGAACGACATGAAAGTTATTCTAATCTCTCTATAATTGTTCAGAATGTTTATGTGCACTTTGACCCCCCTGCTGTTCCCAATTAGCCATAAACTGCTCTGTCGGGAGACATTTAAATGCCTTGCATGTCTCCTTTTTTTCAATAACATTTTCTGAGTCAAGGACTTAGAAATGAAAGCTATCCAGAATTTTCTATTTTTGGCACAGAGTTCACACACATTGACAGCAGCCCCCCTCCACCACCACTACCCGCCGCTTCATTCTTTTTATGTCACCTCCTCCTTTTTCTCCCCGGCTCCTCATCCTCTTTCTGTTCATCAATCACACTGTCCGTCCTCATCAAAAGCAAACCCCTGGATGTATGAATGATGTTAGCTTGCATCAGCGCCTGCCTTGCATTGCAGACACCCTTGTGGCTGGCTGGACCTCCAGCAGTGCCAGGAAGTATGCTAAGAATGCAAGGAATGGCCCAGTGAACGATAAGTAGGAAATTCCCTGCAGTAGACTGGACTAAATGCCCAAAAGCAACCGGGGCAAGGACATTCATCGGGGATAATAAATGACGATAAAGAGTGGGATTGGAGAAGACGGAAGAAGGAAATCTAGACTGACGTAGGTCTAGGCTATAACTCTAAAACAGTGAACAAAGGCAGTGGCTTTATTAGGAGGCCGACAGAGAGGATGAAGAAAAGGATGGGGCCATGACACACATAAAGAGACAAGAAAGGGACAGGAGGGGTTGGGATGACTGGATCAAGATAGGTGGGACACTAATAGGGAAAAGAGCAAATTAACAGAGGAAGAGGTGGATTTGAAAAAACAAAGTGATACCATGGAAAAGAATGACTGAATAAAGATAGCAACTACAAAGACATAAATCAATCTATCGTTCATCGAAAGGGTGCTGAACGAGATCGAGAGCTGGCTGTGGAGCAGGAAGAGGGCGTTCAGATAGAGGCATGTCACAGGAAAGATAAAGCTCTTTAATCAGCCCCTGATTGGGTGACTGTGACTGGGAAGAGGACACACACCTCACAGACAGATTTCTTGCTGGTGAACCCTTCGGTTTGACTGACACCGCCTCTGTATGACTCACTCACCTGACTTTTTCTTGCCATCTCCCACGCAGTGGCATGTGCAGAGGCTTTCAAACATGGTTTAAACAGCGAGCGCAACATTGCCAAACCCTGATCCAGATTAGCCTCCCGTCTGTAGTGACCTACTAAATGCGACTTTACATCAGCTTCTTCTAACAAGCCTACACCCCTTTTGTCTGGCTGCTGTTTTTCAGAACAGCCGGGTGGTAATTGTTTTGAGTTGCCAAATTGCGACAGGAGGGATTAGATTACCTACCACCGGGGTAGTACCCCCCTCCTTGTTTCCCCATTTTCCCCGGATTACATCAGAACAGAAGCACCTTCATTTGTGAGTAAGCACATACCTCACAGATGCACGGGAGGCCAAAAACATGTCAGATGTGTTAGAATACAAAGGAGATAATGGGATATATGAAACAGGGCAGGAAGTGTAAACAGTCCTTCCTGTGTATGGTTTTTTTATTCAACTCAATGGAAAGATAAGAGATGTAGAAGATGGTTGATGGGGATCTAGTTTCTGTTCATGCATGCTGGTGTGTGCCTGTATATGTGCTTCTGCATGTTTGCTTATTGTTCCTATCTGGCCTAAACCCAGTCTTTTCTGTATCCAGATCATAAATAACAACCTAGAAGGAAATGAAACATTAAAAAACTCCCAAGGGTGTCTTATCTTGTATGACATTGATTCATTCCTGTAATATCATGATCATAGCATAGACCTTGGCCAGATATAATAACAAAATTGAGACAGATAAACAATATTCTCAGCCACAATCTGGGCTTTCTCTTTCAAAAGCTATGTATTAATTCATCTTCAGTAAGAAGCATTCTTGCTTGACAAAGCAGGTCATTTAAATTGGCAGTCAGAAAATACTTTCCTAGACCAGGTCAACATTGTAAAGCTTAATGGAGACACAGTAAGTAAAGACCAAGATGAGATGAGATGAGAGCCAATACATGAGACTCCATTTGTACTTTATGGTGTGGTTGTGCAGGGTCAGGATTGGATCCAGTGAATGTGGACAGTTATGCTTTTCTCTCGTATGTTTAGTTCAAAACCTCATAAAATGACTCGGTGTGGTTCTCTGGCTTTTCGACCCATCTGAAACAGCTGACACAAGACTGATAAGTGGGTGTGTGAGTTTTGAGGTGAAGCAGTGAAAGGCTCAGGCAGACAAGGAGGAGTTTTTTTTTTTCTTTTCTCATTAACTCCATTAAAAAGAACCCCTGGGAAGTTTGGACGACTGACAGCTGAGGTGGAGCCTGCGGCAGCCAAGCAGGAGGGAGAGTGTTTTCATGTGTTTATGTGTGTGTTTTCCTTCACTCCTGGGACTTATATATACACATACATATATGTGGCTGCAGGTCTGTCTCTCAGGCCCTGAGCTGAGTGTGATGGGGGTTCACTCAGGGGTATAAGACCAGGCCTGGGGACGACCTGTGGAACACCCTCATTATCCTCCAGGCAGCGATGCTTTTGAGGTGTGGTCCCCCCGCCACCCTTCACCCCCAATGTGCCGAATCAGTGGAAGGCAGAAACCCAGAGAGTATCCCTGACACTAATATGGAAAAAAGCCTGTTTGGAGTGAATATAAGGGCAAATATTATTCTTCCTGAGCGTAACCACGGCGAGCACCTCTGACCTGGCAGTGAAAGTGCTGAAACAAAAAGCCCAAAGACTTTTTCTGCTCCATCAAAGCAGCGCTACATAAAATAAACATGGCCATCAGATTACCACGCTGAACACGGGGCCGCGTTAGCCCGCGCCGGCCGCCCTGCCGCCCAACCCCATGGCTCTATGGGAGTTAAGTGTGGGGTCCGCTCAGTCAACACCATGACGCAAAATGGAACAAGCCTCTGACAGAAGCCCCAGGCTGATGGAATAAGGCCCCTGCCCACAGGCCCCCTGGCCCGGGAGAAACATACTGAACAAGAACGAAAGCGAGAGAGAGAAGCAGGAAAACAGAAGGAAAGAAGAAAGGAAAAGGGAAGAGGTAGACGAGGCCATTTTGGTAAAGAGGAAAAGACCACCAGTTTCAAATTTGCACCTCTCTCCCAAATTGAACAGCACGTGCATGAAGGCAAAAAGCTGCTTGAGAGAACCAGCAGCAGCAGGCTAGGACAGACAGCCGCCAGTGGAGAGAAGGCCGCGGCAGAGCAGGACAGGGCAGGGTAAGATACAGTGGTTGGTGGTGGTGGTTGTAGCTGCCAGAGAGACTGTGAGGCTTACCTGGCTAGTCCTACTAACAGTGGACAGCCTCAGCTCGGTGGATCTGACCTCACAGGGGTTCCTTTATATCACGGCCTATGCCTGTGTGCATTTGTGTGTAGGTGCATGCATGTGTGCACCAAAAAAAAGAAAGAAGAAGAAGTTTATGTGTTTATGTGAGGAGTTCACGTTTGGGTGATGTAACTAGGAGAAAACAAATCTGTCCCTTGAGCTTTTCTCTTGGCCTTGTAATCACCCCACTGAGGCTCTGCTGTCTGGTTCATCATGAGTCTCCACCATCACCAACCTCAGCTTCAGCCTGTCGTCTGTCTGCGTCTCACAGATGTCCCTCCGAGCATCCCTGACCTTCTCCTCAGTTATCTCAAACCCCACACAGATTCTTACATCCCCAGTCTGTCTTTTTTGTTGTCTCTGACAGGGACATGCACATTATTCCACTTTCAGCTGACTTCACGCTACAACTACTTTTAGTTTGCACTTGAACCTCACAAGTCTCATTTCTTTGTCCTATATGAGTGATCCAATAGTCAGCATTTTCTGCCCTTTTTGCCTGACATATGACCTGAAAAACCTTCTTATACTGTAGGCTTTAGGATGACGCAAGGCTCAGGTAAAGTGCTACCAGATCGCAAATAGATACTGACGCTGTGCCAGGTTGTAGCTGTTAGCGTTAAGTGTGAGAGCCACAGGCTTTTTCACTCCTGTGTGTACAACAATGAGCACAATCACTGTGGTCCACTGGGCCTCACACCAGCAGCATTGCGTTACCACCCGTGCCTCCCTACTGTTCTCCTTTTCTTTTCATCCTTCCCTCCTTTTCTCCTCTGACTCAGCCGTTTTGTAGGAAACTCCGTCCCTTTGAAGAAGGGAAGAATCTTTCATTACTCGACAGCAGGGAGAGAGAAAGAGATGATAGGGACGGAATAACTGCCCCATTGTCTTCACCCCCTCCCTCCATCCACCAATGATAATTGTGTTGGGCTAATTACAGAGAGCTGCAACAACAGGTGTGGGGCTGTGCACCTGGGTAAAGAAGTGTACTTAGTCCTTGTGTGTGTGTCAGACAGAAAAAAAGAAAAAAAAAGAAAAGAGTTGTGTGTCTCTGTGTGACTACGCAATTCTGGGAGAAAGTGGGGCTGACATGTACAGTTTGTTAGTAATTGAGATCACAGAAAACCTTGTGTGTGTCACATCCTTACAAAACCTCACTTGTTAGTGATAGTACTCAGACACTGGTCACCGCATTGTATCACAGACTACTGTATTATCACACAATGAGCACGGACCTATACCAGTCTGTCTTCCATCTGTGTTTAATTATAAAGCTACAAACTACATCTGTATGGCATTACTGGAAAGTTTAAATTAGCACACAACGCAGTCTCACTCTCACTCATACGCCACATTGAATTTCAAATGAGAGTGATTACAATCACCTAATTGATGAATTTAACCACAGGGGGCCTCTCCTCATGATTCATAATCTATAACTGGTCTTCTCAGTGGCATGTTTTTCAGTGTCGGCACAGTAAGAAAGCGGGGGGACAGAACCAGAGGCAACAGTAATGATGTAAGCAGGGGTCTCTCACGGGACTGATGTGTTTTTGGAAATTTTTTGGCTTTTTACCGTAAAGGAACTCATCTGAGAAGCTGACCGGAAGAAAGGAAGCCATTTGGATGGACGCCAAAGGAGGAGCATGATAACTTTCTCTGAGACGTCACAGAGCTTCATTCTCAAAACAAAGAAAGTTGGGAACTGTTTTCTAAAGACGTTTGGCTGACCCCGCAGTTAAATTGACTGGATATTGCCAAACTGGAACAGACGCACTTTCAAGTTACTCACTCTCAATGATGATATCACCTGTCTGCTGTCTACTCACGAGAACTTCTTGCTGTTTTATGCTTAATGAGCTGGACTTTTTCTTCAGGGACCCAGGGGGATCACACCACATTAATGAAAAAGGAAACCCTACACACCAGTGTGTCACATTGACCAAAGGGGAATGAAAACTCACTCCTGCTTTTAAGTAACCAGCTTTCGCCTTTACAACAGCTTACCTTGGTAAAGGTAACCTTTGTGCGCGATGATCACAGTCTCATTTGCTCGCTGAGTCATGACCCCTGCGTAAAATGATGCCATTATTACAGGAAATGAGAATGTGCTTTGGATCAGTCGATAATGCAGTTGTACGGTCACCTCCTTAGTCAGGCAGTTCTACCTGCAGACTCATCGGTTAACCTACAAGTGGAGTGAGTCCTGCATCGCCACCTTGTGGAATTGTTTCTTTGGTGTAGAAGCAAAGGTGTGTGCCAAGCCCCAGGGGCCCCGCTGTGGGAAACAAGCTTGTCAAAGACCATGCGGAAACTGTAAGTCTTTTAGGCTAGAATTCAGCATTTTATTAAAAACAAGTAGTTTGAAAACATACACGGAAGCCAAGGAAAACAGCCATGTAAAGCACTATGTTACCTAACAGACATGGGGTTTTACTCCTTGTTTTCAAACAAATCCTATAAAGGCATGCCAGAGCTAGTACATTTATTTAGCTAAACAATATCTAAGTGAATAAATGAGATGATATGAAGGTGTGAGGAAAACCAACAACCAGCCAATAAAAATACAGAAAGCACGTCCGGTTTGCATTATTTTCTGGTGTCCAGTTTGATGTTTTTGGTGATATCCTTATTTTTACTTCTATGAGACATTAATACAGAGACATATATGGGCTTCCTCAGAGCCGAGTCCTCTGATTGGCTGGGAGCTCATCCTGGTCGAGTCCCCACAAGAAGGTGCGGAGACGTGTAACTTCTTTTTGTAGCTCAGGGCTTGGGATTGGCTGGGAGAGGTCAAGGCGTGGTGTCTCATTTGGCAGGATAAGAGGAGGATGGTCCAAAAAGCTCTCAAAGATGTCTGAAAAATGAGAAAAGGTTGAGAAACAGTTTACTTGACATATAATGCCACTATTCATTATAGTTATTAAATTTTCAATCATAACCCTTTTTGATTTATTACCTCCACTCAGTTCAGTGCCTGGCGGAGGGGCCCAGGATGCCGGTGGAGCTCTGCTGGGTCCCAGCTTGTAATGGGTGAGCAGGTGGTGCAGCTGAGAAGGACTTAACAAAGCATGTTCTTCCTGTAGACTGGCCCAGGATGACTTGGAGATAAGAAGTTAATGGAGGAGATGTTAGATGACATTCTAGGAGAGGGCTCAAAGGGCATGTTGCACATGCAGCTGTGTTACCTGGATGAGTCGAGTCTTGGGAATGCACAGGAAGTTGACTGTGACTGACAGTTTCTTCATAAACTCTGAGGCGATGTCTCCTAATCCTGCCCCCTGTAGCCAGTCCAGAACCAGGTCTAAGTTTGTTCGGATCTGTACTGCTCTGGACCATGAAAACAGTCCGTCTGAAAAGAGGGGGAGAGGATGTTGGAGAAAACAGAAAAAACATTTGAAAAAAGCTAATTTTGTTTGTTTTATCAGAAGGAGTAAAGCAGTGGGTCTTCCTTTTATCCAAAAGGTCACTTTTATCATCTCTAGCTTCAGTTTTTACAAAGTGATACCGTATTTATTGCTGAATTAACCACACAGGATTTCTTTGCCCCGTGCCTTCTCACCTCTCTCCAGCAAAGTATTGAGCAAGGAGGTATTGGTGAAGAAGAAGAGGTAGCCGAAGGTTTGCGAGGTGAGCGGTGGGGAAAGACATGCCTCCCGTGACAGCATCAGGGAACAGCGATACACTTCCACAAGTCCAGCAACCTTGGGCGGCAAGGTGGACACATCATCTACCTCTTCTTCTCCTCCTCTTTTCTCTTCTCCCTCTGTAGCCTGAGCTCCATCCTTCTCTTTCTCCTTCTCCTCGCTGGAAAATGGGTTGGTGTCCAGAAGGGCTGGAAGAAGGGAGTACAGCGTCTTTGTGGACAGAAAGAGAAAAAAAAGTAAGTTCATTTTTATATTAAAAATATTATAAAAATCCGGAAATGATGGATGTTGAATGGACAGTATAAACTGGAATGAATTAAGTGGAAGAAGAAGATGTTAAGATGATTTGTAGCAACACTTGAAGTGATGGCTATCACAATATTTTGTCCAGGTCCAAGTCTCTGACCTTGGTGACTTTTCCTTTAGCGCCATCATCAGGTTAAGCTTTTAATCTTGTGCTCATAAGCAAATGCACAATTATACAACACTAATGACACTTCTGTTAAACTCACTTTCACTTTGTGCTAAATCGTAGATTGGATCATGCTCGGACTCTTACTGAAGATGACTAACATGCTAAAAATTACACCATCAACATGCTTGCATTGGCTTTCTGGACATGTTATCCTCTAGTATTGCTATTTCCATGTCAGTATGTTCCAATTCAATACAGGTTTTCCACACAAAGCCAAAAAAGTATAAATTCACAAATGAGTACATCCTAAGTATGGTCTCAGAATGCAATGCACAAAGGAACTGGAGGAGCTGCATGCAGCTGGAGAAAATTAAAATCAATTGTGGGTGGTGGTGAGTTTGTTCCAGAAAGGAACAGTTTTTATGTCTTAAGAAAGTAATTTGTGCTGTCTCTCGGTGAGGTTAAATAGAAGTGGCTATCCGGAGTTACAGTTTAAAAGGGCATGCAACATTACACATAAAATGGTAACGTTGATTTGAAGCCAAAGCACATTGGAGTATGTGGACCACTGTATCTGGCTTTTTTTCCACTTTACCTTGGTAAGGTGATACACACACTGCTGGAAGGTGTGCATAATGACATCATCCAGCTGTGCCAGAGCTTCTGAGCAGGTGTCCATGTCAGCTGTCAAAACTGGATCCCCAGGGGCTTCAAAGAAACAATCATTATGATCAATTCCAGGCTCAGTGTCAGCTTTGATTTCTCTGTTTAGCTTTGCCAAATTCCTGTGCCAGCTTATACTTTTGATCTTCTAAAGGTTTTTTCCCCCCTTCTGTTGTTTTCCAGTTATTCTCACCTTCAAACTCCCACTCTTTCTCCATCACCTCTACTTTAACCTGGAAGAAGTTGAGGAGCTCCGTGGCATTTGACATCCAGAACATGAGAGGTCGAAGGTCAGATGACAGTTTCTGGACGTTTGGCGTGCTTATCTCTCCTTCTTGCTCTGTTGAACTGGACAACACATTTAAGTAATTCCAAAGTTATGTTTGCTATCAAGTATTGTGAACATTCCCCTGTCAGGTTTGTGTTTGTGCACTAAAAGCAAAACACTCCATACTGAAGCAAAAATAGACTGAGTTATTATTATCTAGCTATATTCGAGACAATGCTTCCATCATACCACAAAAATTTACCAAAGACATAACAGCACAGGCACAAATGTATCATGAATCACTCAGCTGGAGATCTCTAAACAGAGGAAACATTACGTAGAACATAAATATTCTTACTTTTGCGTGGGATGCTTATCCCCAAATTCCTTAATGTTATCCTGCAAAGATAGTTGGAAACAGAAGAGACGAGACTTAGTGTGGGGGTGGAGGAGGGGGAGTGGAGTCTAGCCCTGCAGCCTGGACAGTTACAGCAGATTTTCCAGCGGGAGGGAAGTGACATCAGCGCATCCTCACTCCTGCTCAGAAGCCAGTAGGCCACAATGAAGGGCATATGTCTATCTGCTGGTTTTTCTGTCTGACTTAATGTGGCATTCTCAATCTGCCTACCTGAGGTTTATCTGCCAGACTTGTTTAAGTGTGGTCACGAACATACTGTCATTAAATATAAAAAACTTAACAGGACATTTGTTCCATAGATGAGCCATTCTCTGACTTCCTCCAACATATTATTAATTCACACGTCACAGATATGATTATATATGTTGTATTTTTTTTTAATTACACAAGCAGCATGACTCTTTGGAAAGCAATGTCTCCCAGTTGGTCCATTAATTTTGTCCAAGTTATCTTAACAGCTGGTGAATTGATGGCCTTGAACTTTGGTCTAGAGACTCATGGTCCCCAGAGGATGAATCCTTCTGAATTTGCTGATCCTTTAAATGTTTTATTGACAGTAAGACGGAAAATGGAAAGACTGGAAAGATAAATTGAATTCAGGTGCGCAAAGTAGGTTTGAAATAGTAATAAGTAATTTATTTCAGTGGGCAACAAATATAAAAGAATACACCAACATGAATCAGCTCGCACCTTCTTTTCACTGGGAGGCTGAGATTGTTGTGTTTTAGTGACATATTTTGACACAATTCTCCTGACTTTTTATGTAGCACCATTTAAAGTTTTAATTTTGTCCAATACTTTGGTTTATGACCAGCAAATGCTAAATTGAGGATTGCAAAAACAAGATGTGAACAAGTAACAATACCAAACATGACATCAAGCTATTGTTTTTGTTTGTGTTACTTACCCACACAATTTCTTTTATTAGATTGGCTGACTTGAGTAATATCTGTGGTAGGAGAGCAGGGTCCAGGTGTTTGGAGGCATGATCTATCATGATTGACAGGAGATAAGCAGGAGCTAAAGGTCCGCCTCCAGAGTCTGGAGAGGAATTTCTGGAGATGATCTCCTATGAGAAAAGTAAAGGATCAACACATATATGTATAAATAAAAGCTATTTTATTTCGACTAGATAACTACAGTCAGACTATAAGAAGTCTGCTATTTTCCCTTCTTACCTGTAACAAGGAATCGGCGTGACGAGAATGGAATTTCAACACCGCCTCAGTGGAGCCCAGGTACTGCCTCAGAGCTTCCTGTCTGTCCACTAACCCTGAAGGGCAGCAGGTGGTGGAGGCATCAGTCTGCCATGGCAAGGTCAGTGCCAGCGGTGGAGGCGGAGTCACACGAGGGTCACGATACAAGAAAAGAAAGTGGTTCCCCAGACCAATCACATCGCCCGGCTTTAGGACCGTCTCCCTGTAAAGGGCCACTCCATTGTGTGTAACTGCACCTCCTCTGAAAGGTCGCATCAGGGCTGGGATAAAATTCATAAAATATTATTGAGTTTAATTCTATCCACCAGTTTATGGCAGTCATGTCAAGGTAAATTATTCCCTGTGAACTAGCATTTGACAAAAATGGAGAGGAAGAATCCTCTTTTAACAGGAATAACATTGAGAACAATGATTATTGTTTTTTTTGTACAAGAGAGTGCAGCAAGACTCTAACGATGATCTGTGCCGGTGTACCTTGTCCAGTGGGTGTCTCTGGAACAGCGGAGTCTCTCCGGACTAGTAAGTGTCTGGCCAAAAGGTCAGGAGCAGACAGGAACGTGTCCACCTTCAGCGGCCTCTTCCCTTTCCTCTCTCTCTCTCTATCCTTCTCTCTCTCCCTTATTGTGGGTTTCCTTCCAAACACATGCATATGTCCCGACATGATGTACAAAACAAAATCCTACACAAAACACACAGTGGATCAGTGAGTCAGGGAGGTCTGTTATCTTTTAAGTGTTATGGTTTATATCAATCTCCTATCAGATGTTAAGCCAAACAGAAGGCAGTCGATAAGGAATGAAGTGTGTCACAGTTTGTTACAATGGAGACCTGTGTGAGGTCATTGTGTGAGATGAAGTGATGTACACAGGGGGGTTTTGTGCATTGGATGGATACATTTTCTGGCATTGTGCTGCTCAGAGGCTGTTTTGTGCTGGGTGGTGAATGGGAGAAGCGTGTAGAGGGATGGAAACCCTGATGGTATGTGGCGATTACAGACATGCAGGTATGATGTAATGCACAGGGTGTGTGCACGCGTGTGCACAGCTCCACTACAGCCGTGCCTGCTCTTTTGCTAATGCGCACATGAGAGCGCATGTCAACGAGTACGTTGCTGTTTATGTGTGTTTATGTGTTTACATAATGTACGTGTGCGTGGGTGTTGTTTGTGAGAATTTGTATGGGCGATACCATCTGTCAGCATGTCTTGCCTTGCTCTGATCGTAACCCTGTAGCAACAGGAAGTAAGGCCGGTCTGTAGGTGGAAGGATCAGACTTTGTGACATCACTTCCAGGTCACAGCTGGAATAATCCTTCTCATCCTCTGCCGGCTGGTTTGTCCATCCAACCTTCCCTTCAGCTTTTGACGCCCTGATCTGCAGAAATGGTTTATGACGTTTAGAAGACCGAACGTGTGGTCAGTTCAGCTTCTACTTACTGCAGCCTTCTCTTTACCTCTCCTGGCTGTGGGTTGATCATGCTCACAATGTTCTTCCTGTCATGCACCCCTCCGCTGTTGTTAGGCCGGTTTCCAGAACCGCGGGGGTCGTTGCTGACGTGATTGCCTTGGCGACGTCGCAGACTGAGGTTCATGTCGCTGATGCTCCTCCTCAGCTCTGTGTTCCTTCCACGGTGACCCCGTTCGCCCTCCTCTGCTCCGCCACCTGATGACATCCTGCTCCGCCGCCAGCGCACACCTGTTGCCCAGACAACCCAAGTATCAATCAGCTTTGCCCTGTGCTGTGCATAAATGGCCAAATTTTTCTTTTCTTGCTACTGTACCTATCTGCTGCATCTCATACATACCTTGGTAGTTCTCTCCCTCCCTCTCACGCTCCTTCTCCCTCTCTAACTCTTCTCTCTCATAGTCTTCCTTCCTTTGGATTTCAAAGCGCCGCTCAAATCCATCCTTAGGCCGCCACATGTCCACTAACAACAAAGGACATTCCCACGGGGCAACGTTTCTCCGGCACTCTGTCTCCCATTTGATAGCTCCATCTGGCTGCTGGATGGGCTTTCCAATGACATCACACAATAGGAAGTCTTCAGGGCTGTGTTTCTGGAGAACTAGAAAGTAATGGAGGAAAGGGGGAATGAGGGGGAGGGTAATTATTTTTCCATAACACTGCTATTTATGTTTATATAAAGTCATTCCCAATTGGTAAAAAATTTTTAAGCAAACAATTCTCAGTCATGGATCGCAGCAGAGGTCCAAATGAGCCAAAATTTCCCTTTCATACCTGCGTCATCTGTCTCCTCCCGCTCTCTTTCAGTGTAGCGAGTGATGACCTGGGCAATGAGTTGCCTGGCTGTAGAGTGTATGTTGGCCAGCAGGGAGCGATAATTGGCTCCACTGGAGAGTGCATCTCCATAGATTTTGATCAGGCCTGGGGCAGAAGAAGAAGCAGGGGGCAAGTAGTGGTGGGAGGAGGGGGCTGCCGAATGAGCCCAAACTTCTCTCTCCTTCTCTCCCACTGCACGGTCCCGGTCACTGTTGGAACGCCCCCGTAAGAAGAGATGGGAAAGGCGCTTAGCACGGGACTGGGGTGCAGCAGGCCGCGGCCTGAGGAAGGCCGGGGAAGGAGATGGGGATGGGGTAGGGGAAGCCAGCGAGGGGGTGGAGTTAGAAAGGGAAGAGGAAGGAGCAGAGGGGGCCTCGTGGAGAGAGGCTGCGTCAGAGCTGGTAGTCGACCTGGAAACAACAGAGGAGGGAAGACAGATGGAGGAGAGAGGAAGCAGAAAGGAAGGGACAAGTCAGCTGTGAGTTATGACTGACAAACAACAAGGACTAAAATAAATGGAAGACATGAATACAAATGACAGTGGAAGTGAGATAAGATAAGATCAATACAAAACTAATTCTACATGCAGGACACAAGTTAGAACAAAACTAAAGATTAATTTAAAAGAAGCGAATTAAAGAAGTTTAGACTGACTTGACAGAGAGCGCGCTGGGCCAACGACCACCAAGCTTTGCAAAATGTTTCCTGGGGGAGTTGATCCACAAACCCACTGGGAAATGGAGTTTTCTGAATCGAGGACTGCCAGATCCCTCCATCTGACAGAGAAGAATTCAGATATTAAAGGGCAATTCTCTCTAAAATCAACTTAATAACCCATCGTTTTATAAGATATATAAACATTAGGTTTCCCTTAATAATATTTCTCTACACCATACCAAAGGCTGTGTGTCACCAGTGCCAGGATATAAACAGTATAACAATGGAATGATGTCAACCTTCAAAAATATCAACAGGATACCTACAGCAGGTTGTCAACATGGTAAAAACAAATGAAAAGACATTAGCCCTCCCTACAGCCCCTGAAAATCACAGTGTGTTTTTCCTATCCTCAAACAGGAAGTGTATTTTGTAGGACTCAGGTCCAGCTGTCGCAGTGACAGGGAAAAACCCACTCCAAAGGTCACTGCCTGTCCAATTCTCTGTAACACTTCTATTTAACCTACCATCACAATTTAGGATAACATGTTTTCTTTTACCTACGATTAGAATTTTGAGATAAAGGCTAGTACTGTGTTGAAAATGAGTTCCTTTTTAAAGTTGTTCCCTCAGACAGGCCATTTCTCAACATGCGTCCACACCTAAAATCTGTTATTGGTATTCTAGGCAAAAAGGCCTTCTCTCCTAGTAAACCGCGTTGGGATATTTTCACAGAATTCTAAATACTACAAGAAAGAAATTACTCAAATTATTTGGTTTTGAACAAACTTACCCACAGTTACTTCAAATCCTTTTTATAGTGTGTTTTGATTATCCTTTGCCACCAAAATGCCAATGCGCAGCTCAAAGTACCCTAAAAAATGTGCGCTCGTCCTTCTCCTCAGGATGAAAATCCATTTTCTAAAGGCCTCGGCTCCTTAAAAATGTACAAAGGCATCTTTAATTCTAATAATTCTTTTTTCTTCTGTTAAAGAAAATGCCCCTTTTCATTAGTTTTTTACTCTAAGTGGCTGCTACCACCCTCTCTCTGGCTCTCGGGCGCTCTGGGTCTATAGATAGAGAAACCAACCCATTGTTCTAAGTGACAGAATTTCCTTCCTTTGCTTTGGACAACACCTATATCCTGACTGAGTGAGAAAGAGAGGCAGAGATTGGTAGAAGTGAGAGAACGGTAAATTTACACACACAAACACAGACATGGGTGTTTGGCACCCTGTTGGGAATATAATATACTGTATTGTACTCTGCACAAAACAATCTCGATATCTATCTTTTTGCCCATCTGAGTTAAATGAAAATGTCACAGAATAAAGCTAAATTATATGAAAAAGCCTTAATGGCTTTTAAAGATTATTTTTGATTTAAACCAGGTACTGTGATGTGATTTATGATGCGAAAGACTATCACAGTGCTCAACAAAATGTAAGGAAGTTTGAAGTTTTGCTGAAAAGAGGATGAAGGAAATGCACACAGTGAGACAGGAAGCTAGAGCGAGACACCTGTGATCTTTGACCTGGTCTTCAACAGGAAGATGTTGATGGAAAGAGAAAGGACACTGTCACAGTCATCATAAAGGGCTAATAAAGTTTGTCCCATTACAAAGACTCCTCCACCATTTCCAAGTTCTTGCAATGACTAAAAGAGAAAATAATATATTACTTATGATTAAATGTTAAATTTCCTGTTATTGTCACTACCAATGAAGTGATATGAAAATTTTGTATTGTTTGTGAAACTGAATGTATCACCTATACTCACCGGTCACTTCATTAGGCACACCTGTCCAACTGCTTGTTAGTGCATGTGGTGCTGATGTTCAAACTGAGCATCAGAATGAAAAAGAAAAGGTGAAAAGGGGGTTCAGTGATTTTGAATATTTCAGAAGGTGTTGATTTGCTGGGATTTTCCCACACAACCATCTCTAGGGTTTACAGAAAATGGTCCAAAAAAAGAGAAAATATCCAGTGAGCAGTAGCTCTCTGGGTGAAAATCCTTTGCTGCCTTCTTGTCAGAGGTCGAAAGAAAATGGCCAGACTGCTTTGAGCTGATAGGAAGGCACTAGTAACTCAAATAACCCCCTGTCTCAACCAAGATATGCAGAAAAGCATCTCTGAAAGCACAACATGTCAACCTTGAAGCAGAAGAGCCACAGCAACAAAGCACCACAACACGTGCCACTCCTGTCAGATAAGAACAGGAAACTGAGGCTACAGTTTACAACAAAATTAGAACACAAAAGATTGGAAAAATGTTGTTTGGTCTGATAAGTCTCAATTTCTTCTCCGACATTCATGGTAAAATCAGAATTTGGTGTAAACAACATGAAAGAACGCCTTGTATCAATGATTCATGCTGCTGCTGTTGCAATATGGATGTTTTCTTGGCACACTTTTTAGTACCAACTGGTCATCATTTAAACGCCGTGACCACGTCTAACCTGTTAAGACATCAGTCTGCCCATCTTCTGATGGGTGCTTCAAGCAGGATAACACATCTTGGTCAAATCATCATAAAGGTCAAATCATCTCAAACTGGCTTCTTTAACATGGCAATGAGTTCAAGTGTACTCAGATGCCCTCCACAGTCACCAGATCTCAAATAGAGCACTTTTGTGATGTGGTGGAACAGGAGATTCACATCACCTACGTGCAGCCGACAAATCTGCAGGATCTGTGTGATGCTGTCATCACGATATGGACCAGACTCTCTGAGGACTTTTTTCCAGCACCTTGTTGAATCAAAGGGGGCCCAATCCTAGCAACATATAAGTAGTGAAGTATTTAGTGGGTATATATGCAAGATATCTAAGAGCAACCAAGACGTTAAGAGAAGAAGACGTCACCAAAAAAAATAAAAATAAAATAATAATACTGGGTTAAGCTACGCTTTGAAAAATTTGCTCTTAATAGGTTACATATTTTCTTCTGTTTATCATGTCACAGTGTCGGAAACTCTGGGAGGGGGCAGCAAAATATGGGTACAAATTAAGAGCAGAAACACAGGAATGTATCTGATTTTTTTAAGGATATCTGGGGTCTGGCATTGATTTAATCTGAGGTCTAAGTGACTTAGAACCAAACAGCCTTAAAGGCAAGAAGGTGAGGTCATCTTTTGATCCAAAATCTGGAAATATTATGTCGCAGAATGAAAACCACCGCTTTCCCTCAAGCGGCAACAAATCCGGAGGTCACACGGGGGGAAGCAAATAAATAAATATATAATAAACTTCTTCTTTGACCCTTGACACTTCTTATTTCGCTGTAGGTTAACTTTTTACCTCTGAAAAAAACCCCCAAATACATACATACAGTTATTATACAATATGTGACTGTTAAAGATTAAACGCTGTCGTAAATAAACAGGACGGATTTGATTACGGCGATATCCCAGCGTGCCTTGCGCGTCGGAGAGGAAGGACATTTTTTTCTAGAGAGGACACGTTGAAGAAGCGTCCCAAGGTTAGATATTCATAACTTCGTAGTATGCTGTTCTAATCCTAACTTTTTGAACCTTTAAAGGTGTCTTTCCAGCGTTTCTTTGTCGTTTAAAACGGTTTAAGTGCTGCGTGTTAATTACGGCCGTATAAAGACAGATTAACTCGTTAGCTTTGAGCTAACGGCTAGCGATAACCTATTGCCTGAGTTATTTTGTCTGGTTATGTTGACTGGGCTCATTTGTATACCGACCTGTGTGCTTATGACAATAGATTTATATCCTCAAAACATGTAATTTGTGTGTATCTGAATTAGTAGCAATAAGACTGTAAACGTCTAGTAGCTCGGTTAACTAGCGTTGTTCCCTCTGTGATAGCTAACACTAGTTAAATGTCTCGTTTGTCTTACACCTTTTTATTCCTGTTTCCCCTGCAGGCTAACCTAGGCCGTGCCCTGTTTCAACATCGTTTAAACCTCCCACTGACTGAAGGATAGAAAAATGGCCGAAGCCGTGTCAGATAAGATCAAGAACTACAAGACGGCTCCGTTTGACGCCCGATTCCCAAACACCAACCAGACCCGAAACTGCTTCCAAAACTACCTGGGTGAGGACTGCTGTGCTGTGATCACACATTAACCTGACCAGAACTCTGTCTTAACACAACAGGACATGCACTTCAGATGCGCGTACGGGGCTATTTTTAGTACTGTACCTTACTGTGCAAAAACACTTTTTATTTCTTTACTTTGTGCTATGGAAATGGAAAATGTGAGCAGTTCATTGGAACATGTAAACAAACACGGAAATACAGAATTTAAGGTAAAAAAAAAAAATGGTACACTTTTTTTTCCCGTGTGTCCCTTGTTGACAGTCGGTCCAGATGCATCTGTCAGGTCTTTGCTTGATGTTTCCTTTCTTAAGGACATGATACTGGTCATTTGCTGTATAAAATAGTAGAAAATTTAAAAGGTCTGGTTCTTATATGTAACTTAAAAAATGGGAATTAGTGACTGGTGCTAGTAACAAAGTGCCAAAAATGCAATCTGAAATTGGTTCTGAGTTGTTGTTATGTGTGGACGCAACACTGGTTCCTCCCTTGACCTTTTTAATGCTTTTATAGGTCAGTGTTAGTTGGCTAAACAAAGAAACAAAAAAACCCCAACAACATTCCTCTGGAAATGTTCACGTACAAGGACTGGACTAATAATGAGCGAAAAGCAGCCAATGTCAAAAGAAACTTTGAAAGGTCTTCAGAAAGCCTGCAGAACTGTTACTCAAGACAACTTAAAAATGACAAAGTCTGACTCCTTGGAAGCAAAATATAAATAAATGGAGGGGGAGAGACTGATGACTGGAATTGGTACTCTTAATTCATGCATAATTTTCAAACTTCCCTATATGAGCCTCACAAAGTATACATTATAAAGCCCAATGTTACACTAGTATCACTATGCCATCACTGTGTAACGCAATCCATCCAAGTATAATGATATGTTATACTTGGATTGCTATGTTTTTTTTCACTGATATGTAAAAACCAATTTCTTAATCCTGAAAGGATTTTTGACTTGATACTTGACTTGGTGACAAGACCGCCAACCATTCTTTAAAAGCCAAGGAAGAAGTAAAGTTCACTCGCTCTCAGATGGGGACTTTAAACCTTTTTGTAAATAAACCATAACAAAACTTTACTTAATATTAACACTCTAACCTGATTGTTTTCTATCTGTTATCTTTCTGTGTTTGTCCTCTTTTTTTCAGATAAATGTGTTGGGATGTAAGCTTTGATGTAGGCTAAATTAGATAAAAAAAATAGATAAAAATCAGTGCAATAACAGCAGCTGCTGCACTGGACAGACAATGGGTATTGTTATTCAGGAAGTTGAAACATATCAAACAAATCCTGAAGAGAAGCCATTGAGAAGGACAAAAAAGACGTATTCCCCTCCTCCAAGCATTCGGTGTTCATATTAAGTACTTTAGCAAATGTAAACACCAGTTCATTTTAAAATGATGTTTTATATAAACAGAAAAGCTTTAACCTGTTTTCACAATGAGCTCTTAGTTGTGCTTCATGCTGGTACTATTTGTCTTCAAGAAGACTTTTATCATTTAAGTAAACCTTGTACCCTTTTTGTTCTTGCAGACTTCCACAGGTGCAACAAAGCTCTGTCAGCCAAAGGCCAGGAAGTTTCTCCATGTGAGTGGTACCAGAAGGTTTACAAGAGCCTCTGCCCTATGAGCTGGGTAAGTTTAAGAAGAAACTGCAGATGTCTCTGACTGCCACAGTTTGTTTCCCTGTACTTCCAGTTTTTTTTCTTCTTCTGAATGACTGTTCTGGAGTAAACAGTAAGGAGTTTGGGGCTCTTTAAGCACATTAGGCTTTTGTGTTTCATCACATTTACCGTTGTGACACAAAGTTCTCGCTGCTGCATGTGTTGCAGTCAAAGCTGGAAACCTTGTTTGCAGTTGATGTTTTGAAACAGTTTCCACATCACATGTAACTTGTGTGAGACTGTTGTGTCTCATCACCATTTCCAAGGCTAAGAATGTACTGCTGCTGGTAGGCGTAAGTTACACTTAAGCCTCATGTTTTCTTTAATGTCTCCTGCAGGTTTCTAAATGGGATGAGCAGATAGAAAACGGAAGTTTCCCTGGAAAGATCTGAACTAACCCGTCATGACAGGTGGCTGCAGGACTATTACTTGCAACCTCTTTCATCTGCCTACAAATGTCTTTACAACTGTTACCCTTTCATTATTAGCACTGGTCTTACAAACTAAAAACACGCACAAGCACCGTTTTAAAGCTTAAACATGTGTTTCCTGCCTCTGTTATAAACTGGTCTTTAGTGTGGTTGATTTAATAAATACCAGTGCAGCTTTATTTCAGGAAGTTGTTCAGTATTCTGCTGTCTTGGATTGACTTGTGAGTCACCAGAGAGCAAATAAATCAATTTCATAAATCAATTGTGAGTTCTTTCTTTTTTTGCCATCTGTAATTCAAAATGATCATGTTATTATCTAAAAATTTCATATTCTTTTATTATTTTCTCAGCTTTTAAAATGAGTAAGCTGAATAAATTGAGTGTGCTCCTACAACTACCTTTAGTGTGTAATTATATCTAAAATGTGAACACAGAAGTCAATAACTAATGAACAAAAATGCTCTAAAGCATTATCTGACAAAAATTTCTGTTCACATTGGCCTTGTTACATATCTGCCTGCTTTCGTCTTAAAGTTCACTTGAATATCAGTAACAGGTTTTCAGTTCTGTTATTTAGTATCAGCAAGGACTTCATGAATAACTAATTTTATTTTATCCTCTCAGATATATTCGTTACCCCTCAGCTGCAAAATGCTGATGCGGTCTTGTCACCCAGGGCAGCATGAACACCTAAGTTTGAATGTGATAACTTGAGAAAGCTGGGATGTAGGATTTTCACATTGATACCATAGGTGCATCTACTACAGATCTCTGAGGAGTTTAAATCTCAGTAACCTCGACCTGGTAGACTGAATGGTAGCACCCACTGTTATTTATCAACCTTTCTTTTTGTTTCCACGGAGTGGCAGTAGCGCTGAGGTCAGAGGCTGATTTTGTTGTAATCTCCGTTTTTACCACAAGGGTGCACTATTGTCACTCGCTGTATAAAATACTTAAAATAATTGGACCCTACATTATTTTTTTTAGTCAAATTTGAACAGTTTTTATACCAAACCACAGTAAAAACACCTCAAGTGTCATTCTCTGGCATGGAATTTGATTACTTTCCCTAATGTGATCCAAATTATATGAAAATATTATACTACTGTATAGGTGCTAAATGTAATCAGAATGCTTCAGGTCCATTGGCATGAGTCAGATCAAGGAAGATGGTGACTTTAGGGAATCCCAAAATTGTACTACCTGTGTATATAGATAGATAGATAGAGATATACAGAAGATATATAGGACAATGGTTCAAGGGGTAACTTGGCACCGTCTTCAGTTGTGTTCCCACTAAATTTGTCCAGGTTCCCTTGAAGACATCAACCTATCGTTTTCTTAAGGATTGTGGGAAAATCTCCAAACAGTGTAAGAATAAAGCGGCACAGGTGTGGTCATATACACTGCAAATAATGCGTGGAACAGAGGTCAGAGGGTTACTTGACACAAGGATCACAAGATCTGTGACAGGACTGTGATTCAGTGGATTGCTCTGTTGCCTCATAACAAGAAGGTTCCTGCTTTAAATCTGAGCCGCAATTTCAGTGAGTGTCGGAAACTCATTGAAATCCCACATGAAAGGTTTCATACCACTGCTTTGAACACAAACTTTGAAGTTTGCACGAGTTTTTAAAATTTTATTTATTTTTAAATCCACGTCTGTTTGTGTTTGGCAAAACGGAACATGATATCCTGTAATAATAGATATTTTACTCCAAAATAAGTGTTTTTAGATATCAAATACACTCTTCCTGCTCTCTGAAACATTAAGTGGTATTCCACCTATTCGGGAAACATTCATAGTTCATTGACTCATGTTTTATTCCCCGTTGAAGACCTGTGTGCCAAAATGTGTTTTTATTAACCTTGCTGTGCAAATAAAGGCATTTTAGTTTTATTTCAAAAAGGGAGTGCGTGGGACTTAAAAAATATATCCCTTCCAAAGTGCACCTCACATAGAAGTGAGTTGAATGGAGGACATGGTCCTTTTCTTATAGTTGGCCCAGATCAAAACTGACCAGAGGATACAATAAAGGCATGTAAGAGTAATTGGCCAGTGATGTAGAAAGAGACTGTATGGGTGTATTGGTGCATAGCTGGTGCTACACCCAAATTTATGTCATAAACTGAACTGTGTGGCATGTGGAAGTTACACCAGGAATGGATTTCATCAGAGGTGGGTGTGCACCAACTGAACTCCCTCTGAGAAGGAAGTGCGAGAAGTTTTAATGAACGGGTGACTGAAACCCCAATAAATTAATCAAGAAGGTTACAATGAGAACTTTATCAATCCTGAAGTAAGCTTGTAGAAAATATACGCTTAATCATCTAAAGTTAAACATGATATCTGCTCAAAATTAGTTTCCATTTATTGCTTGTTTGATTCAAAGACTGTTCACTACATGCAAAGTTTCTAAAGCTGGAGACCCAGACGGTATGCATCAAACTATGCATCACATTTTCTTTCAGTTTATTGTGGATCTGATAAATGCCTACTCGAATTCTGTCTAAGATTGACTTCACTTCATTGTCTTCATTGTCCCCCCCCCCCCCCCCCCCCCCCCCATATACTCTCATGTTCATTGAGTTGACTGAACAAAATGTATGAAACATAAACTTTGTTATTATTTATAAGTTTGTAACAGTCTCTGCTCTATAAATATCAGCTAAATGAATAAGTAGGAGTGTTTATAATCGTCATTAAAAATGCTCTTTTGGATCAATAGCAAACCTGAAACATGAGGTGGCAGTGTTGCACTCATTTAAGTCACTAACTCTAGTTAGTGTCGCATCCCTCCACAGTCTGTCAGATCTTTACAGTAAACGAATTGACCTCCTAACCCACATGACCCGCAATCTTCACATTAATAACCTATGTTCACCCACAGCTAAAAAGCTTAAAAGCATTGATGCCCAAAGGGAGATATATGAAATATTATCTTTAGTATGGAGCCATGCTACTGGAATAAATGCAGAATGTGGTTTGACAATTTTCTGTAATAAGCAAGGCCTTTCCTGGGTGGCAGCATACGTGGTTCCTTAACTAGTTAAGGATTCAAATGGTTTACTTATCAGGATATAAATATAATCATCTGGCTGTTCTTAGGTCTTAAAATCAGGAAAATACTACCTCAGAAAAACACATGAAATAGCAGCAAATGGTTTCTGTATGAGTTTATCAGAGTTTTAGATCACTGTGCGGAAATGTTGCCCCACTCTTCTTTATAGTGTTGCTTCAGTTTACTGAAGTCTGCAGGCATTAGTTCTCTTACGATATTGCTACAGTATTTCAGTCAGGTTGAGGTCTGGCTTTTGACATTGATTCTCTTCTTTTTCAGCCATTATCTTGTAGATTTGTTGCTGTGGTTGAGTTCACTGGGTTCATTGTCCTTTTGCACGACCTCAGTTTTGGTGAAGCTTTAGTTGTCAGACAGATGGCCTCACATTTGACTCTTTAATACTTTGGTATATTTAGGAATTCATGGACAACTCAATGACCACAAGCTGCCCCTCTAAATCAATACCATGTCACCACCATGATTGATAATAATTAATAATCATGCATAATAGTTCTTTTTAATGTAGCTATTTTGAAGTATTTTGTTCCTAAGCATTTGCACCATTAAACCACCTAAGTAGGATAATAACTTTCACATGAGTAAAGAGTCTAAATCTTGCCAGCTACTATATACAAAATGATGTTCTTCCATAACACACCACTTTTCGTGCATTATGCTTGTTCAGAACACATTGCTTTACCTTAAAAAAATACCCCTAGCAATGTTTTCTGACATTGTTTTCCCCCGTTAAATGTATTTCCTGGCACTATGGATTAGAGGATGTGTTAGATAAGTATTCAAGAATTTTACCAAATTCAAGGTACACACACACAAGGTCCACCTGTTCAAAAAGGCACATCTAAAGGCCAGTCTTATGTTCCAAGGCGAACATCTAAATAATTCAGAGAAGGCTGGGGGGAAAGTGTTGTGGTCAGATGAAACATAAAATGAGCTTTTTGGCACTAAGTCAACTCAGTGTGTTTGGAGGAAAAGAAATGATATGACCCAAAGAACACCACCCCAACAGTCAAACACGGAGGTGGAAACATTATGCTTTGGGGCTGTTTCTCTGCCAAGGGTACAGGAGGACTTCACCATATTGAGGGGCCAACGGACATGTGGAGGAAAAGCTCCTTCACTCAGCCAGAATACTGAAGATAGGTCATGGATGGGTCATCCAGCATGACAATGGTCAAAAAGATACCGTCAAGACAACCAAGGAGTGACTACAGAAGAAGAAGCACATTGAGGTCACGGGAGTGGCGTTTCCGTATCCCTATCCTGAGGAACACTGTGGAGGGAGCTGAAGCTTCGAGTTCCTAAGAAGCAGCCAAGAGACCTACATGATCAAACGAGTTTCTATAAAGACAAGTGGCCCAAAGTCCCTCCTGAAATGTGGGTAAACCTGGTGACCAACTACAAGAAATGTCTCAGCAACAATTATTTATTTATGGTTGATATTCTGGTTGATATTTCTTTGGAAGTGAGGAAAATTGCAAATTCAGCAGGGGAAGTAATAATGTATTTAAGAAATTCTTAGACAAAATGCAGAAGCTGCATGGAAAAAACTACACCCATCTCTTAGTAACTTGTAGAAACACCTTTAGCAGCAGATGGTTTCTGTATGACTTTATTAGACTGTTGGGTCACTGTGGGGGAAATGTTGCCCTACTCTTCTTTACAGTGTTGCTTCAGTTCATTCACATTTGCAGGCATTTGTTCATGCATAGCTTTCTTAACGTCCTGCTACAGTATTTCAGACAGTTTGAGGTCTGGACTTTGACTGGGCCACTGCAACATCTGGATTCTTTACTTTTTCAGCCCCTCTTGCTTAGATTTGCTGCTGTGCTTGGGATCATTGTCCTGTTGCATGACCCAGTTTAAGTAAAGCTTTGGTTGTCAGACAGATGGCCTCACATTTGACTCTATAATATTTTGATATACAGGGGAATTCATGGTTTACTCAGCGACCCTCCAAATCAGTAACCTGCCTCCATCATGACTGACAGGTGGAATGAGGTGTTTGTGTTGTTATGCCGTGTTTGGCGCTGTGCATGGTGGTCAAACATCTCCACTTTGTTCTTGTCTGTCCAAAGCATATTGTTCCAGACATCTTGTGGTTCGTTCAGATGAAACTTTGCAAACCTAAGTTGTGCTACCATGTTCTTTTTAGAGACAAGAGGCTTACTCCAGGATGTAGTTTTTCAGTTTTTCTGACTGCACTGTCATAAACTTTAACATCTAAAATGCTAAGTTTTAATTCAATTAAATTTTATTTATATAGCACCAAATCACAGCAACTGTTGCCTCAAAGTGCTTTAGATCAGTTAGCCAAATGCATTTGATTAGCAGCACCTGGTCGCTACTTGTTTTTAGCATTGTTTTCATGGATTCAGCAAGGTGCTAGAAACATTCATCAGATTTTGGTCCGTATTGATGTGATAGCATCACATTCAGCTGCTGAATGTGAAGGTTTGCTCACTTAAAAAATGGTTCAAATACTTATTTTACTCAGTCCTGGATTTTATTGAATTTAATTGAATTAATTAATTTGGAAGTGAGCAAACTTACAAATTCAGGATCAAATAAACATTTTGCCCCCTGCTTACGACACTATATACAGTAACTCTGATACCAAATTTTGCAAGAAGTGTTGTAAGCTACCTTTATTGTTTTCAACATGCTGCTACAGAAAATGGAAAAAATGAAAGTGTTTCATAACTTCTACTTTTCAAATGAACTGCATTACAAACCAAGACTGTCAGAACAAAACTGAAATTAATTTTCTGATAGAAGACAAATTCAAAAACACAAGTTAATACTTTTAAACCGTTGGCAATATCAACGAAGCACAGACACAATTTTGGTGGAATTGACTTCCTTCTATAGACAAACAGCGAGTTCTGATGGCATAAATCATTAAGTGTTAGCGCGAAGGGTTGATTTAAGATGGATTAGACAAATTTCCAGGAAATTATTGTAAGTTAGCATTATGAACGGAAACTCTTCTCAAATCTGTGATAGCGAGTCAGGCTGAGCGAGACTTTCATTATTTCCTTCTTCACTGTCACTCATCTGGTTGCTCAGATGTTTTATAATTTGCTCGCTCAGACTAAATTACTAGAGAAGATGCTGCAGCTTTTCCTTACTAATTGAACCAGCAGAAGAAGAGACGCTGGCAGGTGTGGTTTTAGAAGCACAAACAGTATTTTTACAAGCCCTTAAGGCACTGAAAGGCTTGAACCTGAATATCTGAACGTTGCCATTTTAACTTCCTGTTTTAGCGTTTACTTACTTCGAGATCAATAGTTGTGATTCCTCAGTAGGCTAAAAGGGAAGAAGCCACCCACGTGAAAAAAAACCTTGACATTTAGTCACTGTCACAACTGAAGTGACGCCACAAGTCAAAGTCGAGAAAACTATATCACAGCTGTTGGAGGACAGGAGGAGGACGGGATCTCCAAAACACTGATTTAAATGATGTGTCTGATGCCCATTAAACTTATTGGCTTTAAGGTATTTTTCAAATGAAAAAAAATGTTAAAACATAACTCATGTTTAAGTCCTTTTTTGGTTCTGGCCTGTGTGAATAATAGTGTATCTTCTCATGCAATCCAGGATTTCCTCAATTCTTATACAGTGTGTAATGGCGGCTTCATAAGAGCCACAGGCATGAGTTCATAATCTTAAAATAAACTGACTGTCAGAAAGCTTTGGAGACATTGTTTAAAACTTACTTCATTGTTTGTTTGTTTTGGTAATTATCAGAAACCACTGCAGGTGGCTACCTCATCACCTCAAACTGACCTTTGAGGTGACTTTGATTTGGACTGTTTGTAATAATATATTGAAATTTTTTGTTTTTAGGAAAGAAAGAAAGAAAGAAAGAAAGAAAGAAAGAAAGAAAGAAAGAAAGAAAGAAAGAAAGGGACCAGTGGCGTATCCATAATTGGGGTATAGGGTGGCACCGGCCTCCTCTGGTGTCTCTTCCACAACTAGTGCTATTTTATTTCTACGTGCTCAATCTCAATGTCAGTCTTACAAAGACAGTAGACTAGCGTTGTTATATAACTTTTACTGAACTATATTGTTATTGTACAGTGACACCAACAAATGTAAGGTTTAGCTTTGGCTTCCTCCCAAAGTCCAGAGACATGCAGTTAGCAGGGTTTGATTAACTGGTGATTCTAAATTGGTCATAGGTGTGAATGTGAGAGTGAGTAATTGTCTGTCTCTCTCTGTTTACCCTGTGACACATGACCTCCCCCAGGGTAACGATAGACTCCTGCAGAAAAAGAATTATTAAAGTGATGTAATTAGTTAAGATCAGATAGTTAGATGCATATGATCATTCAGTTCCTTTAAATTTAGGTACTTTGAAATATTTTGATCCTAAACATTTGAACCAATAGACCATCTAATTCGGATTATAACTTTTACATAAGTAGAGTCTAAATCCTTGTTTTGCCAGCTGCTAACTGTAATATGACGTTCTTGTGACACACCACTTTTCGTGTAATGCACTTGAAAAATCCTGGAAACACCTCCACTATTTTTTCGACATTGTTTTCCTGTTAAATACTTTTCTCGGGGGAATACCTTTTTATTTTATGTCTAATTATAGACATGAAATAGACCAGCTGTCACTGTCAATACCAGGGGCACTGGAAGCACTTGGTGATGTAATTAAGACACATCAAATCTAAATTATCAAAACAAAAGAAACCACCAAGTGACTTTAAAAAACGCTCTCACGTTTTCTAGAGAATTTGCTCAATTCCAGACTGAGATTTGATGGACTGTAACGATTAAAGCTGATGAAGATTTACGGGCGGGGGGTCCCGGTTTGTTAACCACCCACTGAGCCGGTCTCATGATTTCTGCATGACCGGGCTTTGTATCTGAGTTCTGGGCACACTGCCTTTTGTTCTCGCGCCCTCGGTGGGCGGCCGACAGGGCCCGAACCAGCACAGAGCCTCTTTTCACCGTTTGCTCGCCCATCACTCCGCTCCGCACGCGGCCAGGAGCACGTCCCCCCCGTCCACCCCTTTCTCTCTCTCTGCAGCTGAGCGGAAGCTCGGCTGTGCCATTTCTTACGAAGTGATCGGCCCAGATCGGAAACTTTACGCATCGTGTGCTTTCGTCAAGAATGAGTAAGACAGGGCAACGTGCCGCCAAGCGCGTCTAGGTTTCTTTAGAACACACCCATAGGAAGGCGGACTTAATTTTGAAGATACATAAGAGGTGTAGATACGAGGTTTATTTTAAACTGGATACACAGAGGCTGGCACAAACCCAACAAAGCGGTAAAACTTTAATTTTTAAACTTACTTTGCTGATTCATTTATGTCATTTATTACTGTAAAGAGATTTACTTTGCTTGAACTTAATTGTTATATTCTTTAGTGATACTGCTCATATAAAAGTGTTAAAGTAGCCTGTTGGGTGTAAAACATTTTTAAACTTTAATCCGGACATCAGTTCAGCATCATCTCCGGCTCCATCGCACCACATGGGTTATAATGCTCTCTGTAGACATCACTGAAGCGTTATTTTGTGCTTTATATGGATAGGAAATAAGGCAGGGCAGTAATTTAATTGGGAAAGATGAGGTTATATCACTTTTTCACTCTTTATAACTTTAAAACTGGGGAGCGAACAAGTGGAAGGTGAACAGAGAAATAGAGGGAGGGGCTTACTGTCATTGCTCTAACAAATTCTCCATCACAACTGACAGATTCACACATTGCCGAGAAGTGTCTCAACTGCCTGCGCATAGAGTCTCCCTTAACAGAATCCATTAGGGGTACGTACTCTATAGCTCTTAATATATATAAGAGGCTTCTTTTCTTTGTAAACCTCGAGATCCATAAAGATTGTCTGATGCTGGATTTTGATCAAAATATGGTTAATGTGTGTGTTTGCTTTGCTTATTGTTTTTCAGGTTTTCCTGCTGACTGCTTGCACACAGGTGTGCGCATAAAGAATTAAGACTCCCGCTGTCCTTTCTGTGAACATCAAACAGAAGAGATCAGGATGCAGCATCTGGATGATGACAAGGTGAACATCATAGTCTTTCGCTTATGCTCTTGTATAAGTGTCGCTGGTATTGTTTTCATTGGCATTCATTTTCATGATCAGAAATCAATTTGAACCTTTTTGACAATGAGCCAAATGCGTTGCACTGGAACGGATGCTGAGTTTCACTACCAAAAACCACCAAAGGATGAGTTTATGTGAGGCAAGTCGGAGTGAGCCTTATACAATAGACCTGCTGGTTTTCTGTATTTTTCCATGTTGGCAAAAGCAGGAGTGGCGGATGAGGGTTTGAGCACTTCAGGACATGAGTAAGAGAGTGTGATTGGGAGTCGAGACTGTTGGCTGGCAAGTCTGAACTTGAGCATGTCATAGTTCCTTGTTTTTATTGCGTCCTGCCTTGGAGAGAGGTGGGATGAGGGCATAGCAGTCCGACTGCAAACTTCCTTATAACAATAGCACAATGTTGTGATGCGTGCAGCACAGAGGAGTTAGTGTTATTGCTCATATAAATGAGCTTAATGCACCTGCTTCCCTGCTATCTCTGAACTTAGCATTTTGCAAAGCATTGCTGCGGTTTCTCTTTTGCAAGACGTTTCTTGCAGTTACTTCATTTTCATGGTTATTTCTTAACTTTTTTCTTTACATAATCTTGGACAGGCCAGACAATTGCATGATAGCATGAATGTGGAAGCTGAGTTCTGCTTTCCTATTTTATTATTATTTTAAGACAGGCATCAATCTAGACTAACTGCATGTACTTATTTATATTTTATTATTCTATTATTAATGTGAGAGGAAAAATCAGTCAGCAGTAAGACAAGAATTTAAGAGAGTCGAGTTTAGAAGGCGAAGTTCAAGCAGCTGCAGACTGATGCTTTCTTTTTTTCTTTTAGCTGAATCCTTAGTTGCAAACCAAAGTTGGACTAGTATGCAAATTCTACTCCAAAGTCATTAAAGAAAAATAGATATTGAGCAACACTGTGGGCTTGGCTGCTGATGTTACTAGTAACCTACAAATGGCACATGCATAAACAAACATGTGAATGCATGACTGTACAACCGCATGCCTCGGGACAAGTCGATACAACCCAGAGTCAGATGCGTTATGGTTGTAAGATATGTAATGCTCCGCTGCTCAGCTGGACACGCCCCAGTAAGAGGGGATTTTTTTAAGGGTGATTTTAAAGTCACATCTTAGGTAACACACACGTTTACACATGCACCCAGGAGCACCCGCTACACTCAGCCTCCATCTCCTCCACAATCAGACACACATAACTCTTATTTGCTCTTCAGATAACGCAGTGGTAATGTCACTGTTATTCTCAAAAATGAGGTCACTTCCAACATTTTTACCTTTTCTTCCCTCGCATCTAAAAGTCTTAGTTTGAATTAGAACTAACTGGAATTGTGAAATTGTCTTTAGTTCACCAACGTATGTCCTCATTACTACTGCAGTTTTCTAAAAGCAGGACTGACTGCAACCGCACAGACCCCACACATTATTGAATGTCACAAATAGCTAATTCCGCCCTAACACCTGTACGTTCAGCTTGTTTTAAGCGGTGATATCTCAGTGAGAAGCAGTGCAGCGTGCAGCCTCAGTCCTGGTGAAATATTGTCACTTATCAGCCCTCTGTCTTTATTTGGCTCGTCAGTTCCTCTTGCACGCTGTTTCATTCTGAGCCATGTGATATTTTCTGATAACTACAGCACACTGGAAATGAGTGCTGTAAACTACTTTTTCATTCTGAGCCATGTGGCAGTTTAAGATAGCTACATTGCACCAGCATTTTTCCTGTTTTGGTGATAGTACGGGAATTTGGTTTCCTGTAAAAATGTAGCATTTGAAAAAAGGGTTAACCACATGCAAAAATGGGCAGCTTGTTTGAGGCAGTCTGTGAGCAGCTGTTTAGAAGTCAGAATGTTGCTAATATTGAGGCAGTCTGTTCTCAAAAACTTTCAAGATGTTTAATCTGTCCAGACAGTGATATCATGTACGATAAATGGACAAGTCTCTGTGTGCTTATCTTGGCAGGACTGTTTCTAAAAGTGTCTGTTTTTGACTTGAGAAACTATAAAAAACAGGCTCCTAATCCATCTGATGAATGTTTCACGGATGCTGCTTAGTCGAGTTAATGTTGCATCAGCAGCAGATTTCGAAACTAGATGGATTAAACTTGATTAACATGGATTTCCTTTAATTAATGAGCCTGTTTGGACATTAGCCTTTCCTCATTAGATCGGAGACATGAAGGAAAGCTTTTGCAACAGTTCTTAGAGATTGTTATGTAACAATCTGTAAGGATGTAATCGTTAGGTTAGTTTTAAAGTCAAAGCGAAACTTGGATCGAGAGTCACATTTTCTCTTTATGCTGCCCACACGTAGCATGACTGAAGTACGGCGTCATTTAAACCAGTGTTCAGTTCTCCTTAGCTGAATGATTTTACATATTGGAAATGTCACTCCTCAAGCAAACCGTGCCAGTGTAAGGGATTAATGTGAGGTGTATTAGCTTGTTAGTATGCGCTAAGCCCATTTTAATTCTGAAACAAGCAGGAGCAAACACTCACAATAGGATTCAGACTTAGTCTCTCAGGGTGTCTTTAGCTACTTATCAGGGAAATACCTCAGAGCCACAAATCACGGCGCTTTGTTGCATTGCAGCGGGCCTACAGTTACTAATGCAGCGATGCGAAAACAAGAAGCGAGAGCAGATGGAGAAAGGCTCATTGTTTGTAATTACCAGTGTGACTGTAAACAACGAAAGCTTTGTAAAGCCCAGAAGAGGACATTCAAACTGAGGGACTGATTGGAGAGAGGCTTCATAGGCAATTTATTGTGGCAATAGATAATAACTCGGTGTTTTCTCCTCTCTCAACAGCCCAAGAAGAAGTTGACGCCTTACCTTCTCTACTGCGTTTCAACAGCAGTCATCGGCTCCCTACAATTTGGCTACAACACCGGCGTCATCAATGCACCCGAGCAGGTGTGTGATTGATTGAGTTCATGCACAGTTTTTCCCACGTTTTCAAAATGATAACTGGACTGGTTCTTATGTAGTGCCTTATGTAACATGTCTCACTGACCCATTCAACCACATTCATACAAGCACTTTTTTTCCTAAGTGCTTTCTATGTAACTTTCACACTCTTATTAAAAATTGTGAGCAACTAGGGGTTGCCCAAGGATACTTTGGCATGCAGACTGGACCAACCAGGAATCGAAACACCATCCTTCTGATTAGTAGATGTTCCTCCTGAACCACATCCACCTCTACAGAGAACATTAAAGCAGTCTGCACCATTCCTACATTAATCATATATGCATCCCTCTCATTCCCTCATATTATTGCAGTGATGACTGAAATGATACACAGTTGAGACATTTCTGGTGGTCAGTATTAACATTTGACCTACATGAGGGGTGTCCAACTCCAAGCCTCAAGGACCGATGTCCTGCAGGTTTTAGATGTGTCTTTGATCAAACACAGCTGATTTAAATGGCCAAACTACTTCCTCAACATGTCTTAAAGTTCTCTAGATGCTTGGTAATGAACTAATCATTTAATTAAGGTGTGTTGACCCAGGGTGATATCTAAAACCTGCAGGACACCGGCCCTTGAGGCCTGGAGTTGGATGCCTCTGGCCTACATGTCTGCTCTCATTTGTATAATGAGGATGGTAAAAGTTATACTGCCCCCATGTGGAAGAGTTAAAAACACCCCCTAAGTGACACTACATCTGGTAGACTTTACTGATGTTTCGTGAAATAATAATAATCTTAACACTCCAACCTTTTTTTGTTTGTTTTGTCAGAAACTGCGGACATTTTTCACTAATGTGTCTCAGAGCCGATACGGGGAGCCTTTTGAGCCACAGACAGTTACTCTGGTGTGGAGTTTTGCTGTGGCCATCTTTAGCGTGGGAGGCATGATCGGGTCCTTCTCTGTTGGAGCAATGGTTAACAAATTTGGCAGGTGAGAAAATCAAAGATAAACACTGTGGTGGTGGGACCAAACGATCTACTACTGAGAGTGCTTTACAGACTCTGATTTCCCTGGTTACCTATTTCACTTCTGTTTTTGTGTCTTACCACCAGGCGAAAGTCCATGCTGATGAACAACATCCTGGCTCTACTCGGTGGCGGTATGATGGGACTGGCAACTCTGAGTCAATCTTTTGAGATGGTCATCATCGGCCGGTTCATCATCGGTGTGTTCTGTGGTCTATGCACGGGTCTGACACCCATGTACGTGGGCGAGATCTCTCCCACCGCTGTCCGCGGAGCCTTCGGCACGCTGCACCAGCTGGGTGTAGTTATTGGCATCCTGGTGGCACAGGTACACAATCACGCTCAACACTAAACATGCAAACCGACATAATAATCTTTTCCTTTTTATAGAAGGCCACATTTACTCTCAACAGATACCATGTTTTATAAGCCGAACACTTTTTATTTTTATTTGAAGTAACACACTTTTTGCTTTTTTCCACCTCATTTCATCAAAATGGTGTCCCTCATCAAATGTCTCCAATCATATTCATGAATAAATTTCACATGACAGAGTGTGTATAATGAAAGAGGAAACAGACACTGCTCTGATAAAAGGCAGTGTAGCTAAAAACACTGGAGAGCTCACACTTTTCTGCACGTACCTGTGTGTGCGTGTCTGTGTACTCATAGCTGAAAGAGAAGAATTTCATATACCAGGAGTAAATTGACTCAAATGGGTCAATTTTATGCACCTCATTCCCTCATTATTTTTGCTGTGTGTTCCTCAGATCTTTGGTCTGGAGTTTTTGCTGGGCTCAGACACTCTGTGGCCTCTCCTGCTCGCTCTGACTATCCTGCCTGCCGTACTGCAGACAATCATGCTGCCCTTTTGCCCTGAAAGCCCTCGCTACCTCTTCATTGTTCTCAAACAAGAGGAGGAGGCTAGAAAAGGTCAGTCTTAAGTCAGTTTGCATACTTACAAACCAAGTTGGCAAAGTCGGGTTGGTGAGACCGATTCTGACTGATTTTTAATGATGTGTGGGAAACTTTACTTTGTTATATAACACTCCAGGCTGCTTTTTTCTTACTTATACTTACCTCCTCCTCCTCTTTCTTTTATCTATTTTACTTTTTGTAGCTCTGGTGCGTCTGCGTGGCACTGAAGACGTGGATGATGACATTCAAGAGATGAAGGAAGAAGGGAATAAGATGGCCATGGAAAAGAAAGTGACCATCTTAGAACTGTTCCGCTCGCCAAACTATCGCCAGCCAATCATTATCGCTATTATCCTGCAGCTCTCCCAGCAGCTGTCTGGCATCAACGCTGTGAGTAGACGTCACATCCCATAATACAGCGGCGTGATAGGGATATAATTAGCACATGTCAGACTGTGAGAAAGCGTCATGTGAGAAAAGCGATCTTTAAAGTTAGCCACGAATGCTTAAAGGAGCATTCATTGAATTCACACAAATGTTTTTGACAAGCATGTAAGAAGATGTGCTTCTTGGCTTCGGGCAATGTTAGATCGAGTGGAATAATTTAAGGCTGATTGGAAGAAGATAAGCACAGTGGTATTTAATAGCTATTTTGTTAATAAGGTCATGTAACCAGGCTGACTAAATTCATTAGCAGCTGCTGTGTCTGACCTGACAATCACTGTGAAGCAGCCTGGAGCTAAAGGCTGCAACATTAACACTCATGACCCATATCACTCACCAGAAAGACGCTGGTGCAGTTTTACACGCTGCTACGCGAATCGTTTTTTGTGCAACCGTTCCAAAACGTGCATTTATCAGATTTTGTATAGTCAAATGACTACACATGGAGAATTTCCATTCAGGTCTGCACTGTATCCTTGCACTCTCACTGCTCTCAGCAACCTTGTTTCCAGCCTCAACAGGAGGAAAGAAACTATTAAAGCCACTGTGTGACTACTGTAGCTGCTGAGCATAAAGGAGAATTTTGTTACAAGAGAATCAGATAATATATCAGGGGTTAGTGATGAGGCAAAAAAAAAAAGACAGAGAGGAAAAACTGAGTGTAATAGAAAATAAATACAGAAATGAATGAGTAAATAAACACATAATTACAAAAACTTACAATATAATAAAGATTTTTTATAAAACCTTCTGTTAATCTTGTTGTGATGGAAAAGAAAAATACCCTAAATATGATAGTATTAATTAAGTGTTCATATTGTTTCACTTCTTTCATGTTGCTAGACTCAAATGCAAGTCTTGCTCCATCTGCAGCATCAACTTCAGCTGTTTTTTTTTTTTGATCTGCCAAAAAGCGTCTAAAAACAAACTGATGCATGTGCAGTGAAATCATGTTCTGAGCACTTTTTATTCATCCGAATCAATATTAACTGACTTTTCCTTCATGTCCTCTTTCAGGTCTTTTACTACTCCACAGGCATCTTTAGTAACGCTGGTGTATCTGAGCCCATCTACGCCACCATCGGCGCTGGAGTCGTCAACACAGTGTTTACTGTGGTCTCTGTAAGTGTCTGAGTGCGCAGGTGGTTTAGTTAATCCAGTGCAGGTTAAATATTATGTTGAATGTCAGTCGATAATTGCGTTTCTTTGAACTCCAGCTCTTCCTGGTTGAACGGGCGGGACGCAGGACGTTGCACCTGATTGGACTGGGTGGAATGGCCATCTGCGCCCTGATCATGACCATCTCCCTGTCCTTAGTGGTGAGTTCCTCGCTGTAAAATAAAAATGAGAAGCCAGCCTATTGCTGCTGCATTACATCTTTTCCTCATGCTCTCTGTTTCTTTCTCCGAGCAGAAGACCACCCCATCTCTAAGTTATCTGGCAATTGTGGCTGTGTTTGGCTTTGTTGCCAGTTTTGAGATGGGTCCAGGTCCCATCCCCTGGTTCATCGTGGCTGAGCTCTTCTCCCAGGGGCCCCGACCTGCAGCCATGGCCGTCTCTGGTTTCTCAAACTGGACTGCCAACTTCCTGGTGGGGCTGGGTTTCCCTAGACTGGAGGTATTTTTCACATTTATCATCCCTGCAGAAAATGTTCACATGCACACACATGTACAAAATATTAGTCGTCTTCCAGTTTGTCTCACAACAAACATCCCTCTGATTTTCCCAGGAAATTTGTGGCCCTTACGTCTTCATCATCTTTATGGTCCTCCTCATCTTGTTCTTCATCTTCACCTACCTACGAGTTCCTGAGACAAAAGGGAGGACCTTTGACGACATTGCACAGGGATTCGCCGCCAGGGTGGAAAAACCCTCCCATTCCCCGGTGCCTGAGGCAGTTGTGGTTGAAAACAAAGACCCTGCACCGATGTCCCCCACAGAAAAAGTTCCCATGGTGAATCTTCCTTCAGAAGCAAAATGAAAAACTGTAGAAGATACGAAGGAAGATTTGGTGCAAAACAAAGCCGACAAACATGGGCCTTGCACATAGCTAGTGTAAAAGTTCTATTATTATATATACTATTTTATATTTATATATTAAGTTATATTGCATAAGTCAGAAATAATGAAAGGTATGTGTTTGGAAGAAGCCATTTCAGTGTACTAATGCAAAAAATAAGTTTTAGTATTTTATATGTGTGCTTTTAAAGTGCCTTTTAAAAAAATGAAAGAGTGTTTTTAAAGATCCCTCCCAGCTAGAAATGCTTAATTAATGGACAGAATTCCTCTTTAATCCTGCTTTAAACACGGTCTACACTTAAATGAATTACCAGTATTTAAGGTTTGTTGACATTTCCGGTGCCAGCTCCCATCCTTTTTTTTAAGAAGATCAGCATATGTTCTGTGTGAGGTCTTCAGCTACCAACAGTGTTAAAAGGTTGCAGGATTTGGGGGTTTATGTATTGAGGTCAAGCTTGAAAAGACGGATTTGGAGTTCGGTTGTTTGACCCCCAAAAAAGAAAAGATTGACTTGCTGTCCTGTCTGAAATGCCTTGTTGCCTGCCTTGAGGCAGAAAAAAAAGCACTGAGGAGGGTTTAGCAGCAGTTCCTCTCCACTTCAGATCCATATAGATTTTGAATAAATATATTTATGCATGTAGAAAACAAAGACTTCCTCTCATCCAGCAGTAGCACCACATCCCCTGACAGCAAAGGATGTCTCTGCTTGTCCGCTGTTTGGATGCGACAGCGTTTGTGCCGAGAAAGAAATAAAACAAGGCGACTTCTGTAAGCCGGAGCCGTCTGCATCAAATGTAATATTTGTATGAGGATGAGAGAGACGTAGTCTAGCACTGCCAAGCCTGAACAAAGCCTCTTTAAGGCTTCTCAAAAAAACAAAAGCTTACCTCTTTAGTTTGCAGATTTCACTGCAGGGTACAAAGTAGAACGTGAAAAAAAAAACTGCTAGCGTTTACAGCTCAGATTGGATTTTAGAAACTCAGGTGGCCAAATGTGTACGTTTATAGCTCCTAACTGTTACAGCACAGAAAGGATATTTATCCACCACTGTACTTGAAACTCTTTCCACATCTGTAGAGCATTTGAGAGAAGCAGCTATTGCAAAGTAGGTCGTAAAATAAAATACAGTTTTAAAGCAGTGTTTTAAAGTATTTGCTAGTGTGAAACTGTTACCTCATTTGAGGGATGTGTAGAAGCACATTGCGGTCTACTGATAACTAAACACACATCTCAGTCAAAACAGGTCATTACACACGCTAGACGATGTTGAATTAAAAAAAAAAACACTACGTGAATTGTATTTATTTTAGAACCGAAGTATCATTGTTTGCATTTGTTTCTAACTGTTTGAAATGATGTGTATGTATTGTAAAGGCTCCAGTTACTGCACACTGAGCAGCATCTTCTTCTGGGTGTGCACAAACTGATGAGCTTAGCAGGGTTATGTTAGCACTTTGGCAGTCAGACTACTGAATAATAATTGCGCATACTGTTTGTGCCTGTTACATGTAAATATGTCGCATGTGCTCGAGAGGTGTGCAGTTTTCACTTGTGAAACCTGTCACTTCCACTTTGATTTTTCTTGCACTCTGCACTCCTAGCATCACTGTATCAGACACAGTTGTGTTGCTTTGCAGTTTTCACATTTTTAATATGTATATTTTGCTCTTTTGTTATCTCTTTTTTGTTTGTGTAAATAAACAGAAGCAATTAGCCAAGTTGAGCGTGTGTCAGAGTTAGAGATGACCTTTGCTGCTCTGCATTTCGTGCGAGACACTTGGCTTAGAGAAACCAAGAAGAAAAAGTTTTACATGTTTCAAGGGAAAAGTGCCGCCTGACTAATGAGCGTAAACATCATAAGTTTTGTAAGTTTATAAGGCCACAAGTCAAAGCCAGTTAGTTATCATGAATGTTTAATGTTAACTGTCGCTCTGTGGTAATCCATCGGGCAACCACTTCTCCACTGCAGCGTTTCCTTCTCGTTTCGCTGTGGAAAAACCTCAGTGAGCTGTGAGGCGCAGTAATACAACACAAGCCACGAGCGCCGCTGTTGATGAATCAGGTTTAAATAATACATTTGTGTGTTGTGTTGACATTTTTGTTACGAGCTCAAAAATCAAATCAGAAGACGCAGAGGGAACTTCCTGTGATCTGTTTTTAAATCACTGATCTCGTGTTTCTGAGGTCACATCCAAAGGGACTCGCTTTTCAGAATAGCAAAAAGACACTGATTACGATGCTTCATTTAGAATTTGCTCGCAGACAAAACTGAGGCGAAAGTTGATATTAAAGGTTTTTGTCATTAGTATTGTAATACATTATCCGTCTTCAGTTTAAGCTGCGATCATGGCTCAAATTTCCATAATGCTTTGACAGATGAAGAGTCTGCTGAGTACCTGTGGGCTACAGATAATTTACATCCCACTATTTGTTTACGTGCCTGCATTACACTGAATTCATTAAAAGCTGTTAGCGACTCCAGTTTTCCATGATTTCTAAGCAGATTAATCATTTATTCACAATGATCGGAGTCACACTGAATCGGGTCTGTGTGACAGACTAAACCCCATACCTGTGCTCCAAAAGGGTGATCTCATTTCTAAGCACCTATGTGGACAACCAGACTGAGATTGAAATTTCTCCCCTAGTGAGGCGCACAAGTCAATTGTAGATGTTTACATATTTGTCTGAGAAGCAAAAAGGTGCCCAGTTTGATTCCATGAGGACACACAAATCCCTTGGCTGTTGTGTCAGAGGGCCATCTGGCATAAAAATCTGCTAAATCCAAGATGTAAAGCTACCTGCTCTGAGTGAAAGCTGAAATGACCTTTTTCCCTTTTTTGCTTATATCAAAATTTTTCTGACGATGGACAAGATAAGCTTCAGTCTGATTGGTCGCTTTAGCTATACAATATAATCTTCCATTTCCTGTTTGGCTTTACCTTGTGTACCTCAGCCCATCGAAGAAGCACACAGCCTTTGGTAAGGGGCCCCCTGGCTGGCTGGGAATGGGGCCATCTAACTGTGTCAAACCCACACAGCACATCTCCCTGCAAGAGTCCACGGCAGTTACTCACAGCAGTGAACTGGAGCATGAAAGCCCATCAACAAGCTGCAGTACTGCAGGCTGGCCAGCTAGTGGCGTGCACAGACCAGAAGGGCTGCTCAGCTGTGTGTGTGTGCGTGTGTGTGTGCCTGCGTGTCTACATACTGTCTGGATGAGCTGTCCTATGAGGCGAGGAGTGTGTCTGAGAGAGTAGGGTGGTGGTTGTGGTGGAGGGGTGTTAGAGCATGAAGCCACATGAAGGATGGCGAGCGTCCCAAAAAACGTGTCTAAATTATATTCATTTTCCATAAAGGCTGATCTGAGTGAGATCAAGAAGAACAGCAAAAGAAAAAAAGTTGGTCACTCTCACATGCCACAGCTTGAAAAAATGCGGGTTAGCACAGTGTCCAGACATGAGAGGGATGCCACAGTCTGCCAGCCAGCGTTGTAATGGACGCCGTTAGTCGTGTCTAGACGGCTGTTTTAAAGACCAGAAAAACTTGTTTATTAATTCTCTCGCTTCACTCTCTGTCACTCTCTTGTCGGCTCTCCTCTCTGTCTTTGTTTCTCCCAGATAAGAAAAAAACCCCTCTCTCCTACTTTCCTCCTCTCACTCGTTCTCTCCTCCTGTCTCTGTGACAACAGTGTTTTGTTTACTTCCTCACTTGGCAGCGTACTTATTGTATCTGCTGCTCTGTAAATATTTTTCTGCTTCCCTCATCCATTCATCCATCCACCCCCAATCCTCTCTCTCTTTCTCTCTCTCTCTTTTTCTTAGATAAAGGGAGCAAACAGACTCCACCCCCTCTCCACCCCCCCACCTCTTGCTCTGTCACACACACTCACTCTATCTCCCTCTTTCTCTTTCATACTCTCTCCCTCCCTCTCTCCCTGTCAGTGTCATTCTGTAGTGGAGATGTGGAGTGTCTTTCTGTCTCTCTGTCTGTTTTTCCAGCCTAACTCAGCTGAGGAAGGTAAGAACCAAACTTTTGATTGCATTTATTCACGTCAAACCTGTGACCGCACGCGCGCGTGTATGTGTGTGTGTGTGTGTTTGGTCATAAAGCTTGATGGCGTGTTTGTACAGCGCTCTCATCACGTTCCTGAAACAAGTCCACAAGTGAAGGATGGGCACTTAGTATGCAACTGTTATAGCTCTCTAAGAACAAGCTTCTGTGGGAATTAATGGGACTTTGACAATGTGTGAAACTGTGGCACATTAGTCTGCCACGCTACGAGTCAAGCCACCCTGGATTATGAGTCCTCCACCTGGACCTTGGGACCCCCGGAATAATTACCACCTTTACCCCTGCTTAGACAGCCCTTAGTTTTCTGGGCTCTGTATTGTGTCTCAAAGCAACAGTGCACATGAATATGCATGCAGATGCTTGTGTGCACCACTGTAGAAGCACATCAGATAGTAGTTTGTTGGCACGGAAGGGCCAGGTGCGTGCCAGGACCTATCAAGCTCCGGCAACAAAAGGATATGGAAATAAGGCAGAAGACAAATGAATAATAAGCCGCATAACCCCTTCTCTTTGCTATGCACTCGGTGACCTCCCACCCCCCTCCCATGTCACACATGATCTCATGGATGTGACAGCCGCAGGCCCCCTCTTCTTCTTATCATTGCCCCCCCGTTTTATTTCTTTTGCACTGGTGTCCTTAAAGAGTGTCTCCTGTTTCTCCTGTTCTCTCCTGGTAACTTTTAATGCTTTGCTTACATAAATGGAAAGAATGTGTGCTTTAAAAAGTGCAAGACTGAGTGACTGTTTGTGTGTGTCAGAGAGAGAGAGAAAGAGAGCGAGTGACAGACAGTCTGAAAAAGATGGATAATTAAGTGAGACTCCATCTATGAAGTGTTCTGTCAGATCAGAGTGGGCTGACTTGAGAAACCTGCAAAAACATGATGACTCAAACTGGCTTTGTGTGTGTATATATATATGTGTGTGCGTGTGTGTCTCCATATGTGTGTGGCTATAGGTGCATACATGCCTTTAGATTCGGCCTATACATAGCTCCCGCTCCTACACCCTGTCCCCAGCACTAGAGAGGGTGTCAGCAGTCAGCACGCAATTACTTTCAAAGGATATGTCTCTATGTTGCAAAGAGCTGCACCTGTTCACGCTCATCTTCTTCTTTGGCTTTAGTTTACTGCGAGGTGTGTGTCAGTAATAGTCTGTTACAGTGGTAACTTATATGTCAGCCTCACGCCGTGGATTCGAGCCGCGCTTGTAACAGATGGCTTGGACTAAGATGAGACAGAATGACTGCGAGGAGAGAGGCCGGGCAGTGTAACGAGCCCATACTGACTCTGTGTAATTGAAACAGAGCTCGACATAATACAGTATTAACCCAATAGCATGGGCGTCCCTATAAATCCACATGAAGTGAAACATCCAGTTACATCGTGAATGGACGGTTTGGCATCTGCCTGGGCTTTCATCGCAGCAAATGACGTCTGGACCGACTGGATATAGCTGCATGTTAACTATTTTTAAAGTCGTTCTTTCTATTGTGAAATGTGAGCCATCTGCTTTTCAAGTACACTATATCTGCATCAAAAATCCAAATTTTTGTCTATTTTTATATCACAAGATATGAGGAAGTGTCATTTTTTTCAATAGTTTCCTCTTTCCTAGATAAGAAAAAACCTAAATCTTTGCCGCTTCTCATGAAGACAAATCACAAGAGGTGTGAGCGACAACTGATTTGCGTCTCTCAAATGCAGCCATGTGTAAGTGTTGCTCCATTCGCCCACATGCATTGTTGATGTGGAGCCTCTGAACTGTACGAATCTGTGTCGAGGATTGCGTGTTCACTTTGGATTAACACCTCACACCCAAGGAAGGGCCTGAACGGGAGACACACCTGATGCCCCTCCGGCCCTTTCCATCATAGCTGAGCGGAGTTGCAGCGATGCTCACTGAACTATGCGGTTCCAGGAATTAACCTTGCACTGTTAGTTAAACTTGTTTCATGCCTTGAAAAGGTAATCTCTTCTGATTATCACCAGATGGCAACAGGCTGCTCAAAAAATGTATAGATCCTTTATTTTAACGACAACATTGATTAATGAATTCATGCATTTCTCTCAACGTAAAATAAAACGTTTCTTCTATAATTCTACTTAATTACATTTCTGAAGAAAATGCAATTTTTTTTTACTCCCTACACTTAATTCCATTCAATTCCATTTTATTTCTATAGCTCCAAATCTAATACGTATTGTAAGGTAAAGAGGTAGAGGAAGATATTACAGAGACAACACCAGCAATCAGACTACGCCCTATGAGCAAGCACTTCCCAACAGTGAGAAGGAAAAACTCGGAAACCGAAGTAGGCTCAGGGAGGGGCAGCCATTACCTGCCATCGGTTGGGAGTGAGGACGGGCGGAGCCTATCCCAGCCATCATAGGACGAGTGGACGGGTTGTCAGTCTATCGCAGGGCTTCACATAAAGATTTTACAAAAAAACCCTTATGATGTTATAAAATATCTCCCTAAATTTTTGCATAACTTTTTACAAAAAAAGCAGCCAGCTGTTACCACTTTACCAAATAGCGCCATTTAAATATCACATTTGAAACACTTCAATGTCAAAAAACTAATTTGTACAGAAAGACTTTGTTTCTCTCATCACCCTTCAAATGTGCTGTGAATCTACCACTAACCTACACCAGCACTATAAAAGTATAAAAACCTACTGTCTCCCTGTTGGGTACGTTTTGAGTTAGGTATCCTTCTCCTTCTTCTTTTTCTTTCTTCGGCTGCTCCCTTTAGGGGTTGGCACAGTGGATCATCTTCTTTCATCTCACCCTATCCCTAGCATCCTCCTCTGTCACACCAACCCTCTGCATGTCCTCTTTCACTACAGCCATTGTCCTTTTCCTTCTGTCTTTGTCCAGTATATCCACTATCTCTCCTCTGCAAACCATCGCAGGCTTGCCTCTCTGACTTCATCTTCTCATCCCTCTCTATCTTCAGCCAACAGTAGCACAGTTTCCACCGGCAGCCACTGTTTTGATTTCTTTATGTTATTCTGCTTTCTTGCCTCTCTTTACTTTGTTGGGTTCTTTTGCTTTTACCTGTTTAACTTTGGAAGTTGTTATCACCTACGTCTGACTTTGACTTTTGCCTCGTTCCTGTGACTGTCATTATTCTCTGCACCTATTTCTGATTTCCACTTCCCTTATTACACTGTGAATATAAACAGCCTGGCTCCCTATGATGGCCTTTTGGATATCGGTTTGTTTTCATTTTGGACTTTTATTTTTTTGGAGTTGGACTGCCAGCTAAATAAAGGTCCATTTTTGCCATTTGGTGTCTGCCTGGAGTCCTGCATTTTGGTCCTGTTTTCAAATACTGTGACAGCTACATGATTACAATGCTGCTTACAGACTGATGCATCAGTATTATGGATGTAATGATGTAAGAGGCCATTTTTCTGCAAGTAAGATCCTTTTACCTTGATATTTTAAGTGCACACTGCTGATAATAAGTCCATCTAGCCACTCTATACACACTGCTTTACTGCTGCTTTAAATTAAATAAAGGACATGAATCCTTCTTGAAACACCAGACTGCATAAATTTAAAGCCATGTTGACATTCTCACTCTAAGGTCATCTGGGCCATCTTTCCTGCTGTCTCTGGTTTTAACTGGGTATTAATTAGGCAGAGTACCCTCCCTATCCCAGGCGTAATAAGCCACTCTTTCAGGACATGATCAACTAGAGAAAGTGCGATAAGAAAATAAATGGCATGCTTGTCACAGTGGGAGTGCTGCAGAATGGATGCCGCTAAAAGCCCTCAGCAGCTTCTTGCGCCCATCCTTCCATCCTGCATGTGCACGGGGCTGCAGTAACCAAGAAATCACACGCTGGTGGGAAGTGGAGGACTCAACTCAACCCATCATTGACACTACAACACTTAACTGTGACCCAGCTTTATTTTTAGTTCCAGCATGCTGAGAGCTTTGTAATGACATTAGGCCACTTTTATTAAAATGAATGACACATCTGCCATTTGTGATATAAGAGGTTCAAGCCCTCAGACGGTGGCGAGCCAAGACTCTCCGCTTTGAGCCAGGCAATGTCGTGGCAGATAGCGTCACAGATAATACGCCTGTGTGGACAGGCAACGAGTTAGAGCCCAAAAAAAAAAAAATTACTAAAAGATGAACACGTGGCATGGGCCGCTGTAACTCTGGAATGCAGTTTTTAGTTTTGAATTTCACATTAAAGCAGCTGCCTGGCAGTTTGGGTGCTGGCACCAACCGAACGGAGAGAGAGCTGAGTTAGGCTGCTGAAGGCTTCACTAATGAGAAATGACACAGTGGGTTTGAATTAAACTGATCTCTTGCATTCCTTCATCTGGCAGCGGTGAGGATTGAGGGTGGAGAAGATGATGTTCGCGGCTTCTGTTTTTGGTGGTAACTGGATGTCTATTAATGGAGAAGTCAAGCCTGTTTAGAAGAAACGTTTACGCTTTTGTCTTTGTACACATTACTCCACTCAAGTGAATTATTAACCTCTTAACAATCAGCATGCCACTAGCAAAACATTTAGCATTCGGGTGAGGGGTAGGGTTTAGGTTGGGTTAATGCCCCCCACTTTTTATAGTACTTTTACTTATTTGGATTAAGTGAAAAATATTTAAAATTGAAACTGTTATGCCAAAATAATTATATGAAACTTTATTTGAAAGGTGACATTTGCCTATTTAACAAAGCTCAACTCTAACTCCACCCCTAGCATTCGTCACTGTTGACCTGGTGGATGAGTAAAAACTTGTATCACGATTGTTTTTGTCTTTCCAAAACGTTGAACTTCTCAGACTAAAATGAACAAGTGAAATATTTCTAATCTGCTCCTGACTTTAAAATCAAGCCCTTTGATCAAAGAAGAGGAGAAAGTTACACCTGAATTATACCTCGGTAGTGGAGTTGCCAACATGTTTAATCGTGTGCTGGTTGAGGATGACATTTAGTCATACTTCTGCATGTCAAATAGGTTTTGCAATTATGACATACCTATGGCACAGATCCATCCATTCATTTTCTTCTGCTTACCTAATTCAGGGCTGTTGGAGCCTTTCCCTGCTGTTACAGGGTGAGACGCAGGGTGGCATGGCGGTGTGGTGGTTAGCACTGTCAGCTCACAGCAACAAGGTCCTGGGTTTGAATCAAGATTGCAGGCTTGCTGCGTGGAGTTTGCACATTCTCCCCATCTTCCTCCACAGCCCAGAGAGCTGCATGGGGTTACCATGGGCAACCTCAGGTGTGAATGTGAATGTAGATTATACACAAAAATATAAAATTTTTATTAGATGCAGACGTAAAGAAAAAGTAAATACTTTTAACTTAGTAGGATATACCTTTATCTGCTCTTGACATAATACTGAGGTTAGAAAATTGATGCCACTCTCATGTCTGCACTGCTGACATTAAACCAGAACCTGTAGATGCTTGCCTTAGCGCCACACAGACACACATGAAAACTGCTACCCTGGCCTTGAAATACAACATGCCAGACCCACAGTATATCAACCCTGAAAGATCTAGCCAACCAAAATACTTTAACAAATCCTTTGTTATGAGGTTTTGAGAACTGGCAAGCAGATTTTACCCACCTTCCACCTTCATTGCTAAGCTAAGCTAAGTGGCAGTTTGTGTCTCCTATTTAACACCAGACATAAGAGTCAGTCTCCACATTTAAATTTAGTTTACCTACAATTTATTTAGTCATATATTCCTTACCTCCTTCAGATTTGGAGGCCTTTGTCGGACCATTTCTGTGACTTTCTGAAACTGACAATACAATATTCTCACCCACTTCACACTGTGATTGGCCAGCTATGAAGAAGTGTGAAAGTAAGCTGGGTTTGAACTTCTTTCCCAAGCTTACTTTTTTCATTTGTTACAGCTCTTTGTGGCACTTTCAGTGTGAAGAACAAAGTGAAACACTATGAATCCCTTCCAGGAATGTTGAGAGACCCATTAACGTCACCATCTTGGTTTTTGGAGCCAGAACTGACTATATTTAGAGTGCTAAGTTATCAAGTACCGCTAGCTAGCTAGCTTAGCAACGTGCATCCATAGACTGTATGGATACCTTAAAGATACCTGATTAGTGCAAGCTAATAAATAAATAAAACATTAGGATTTCACTCATCAAAACTGGAGCACTGACTTCTTCTTAACTGTCAGATAATTGTTCTAAAAACATGTAAAAGGCCCTAATAGCACAAACACAACAAAAGTCCAATTTAGTTAGCTGAGGTGACACATTGGCTGCATAACTGCTAGAAAATAAAAGCAAATACATTTTAAACTGGACAATTTTGAAAAAAAAATCCATCCAGCTGTTGTGTTTTGCACCAGACTGTAACATGTTTATTTCAGCTCTAAATTTGGACATTTTAACATTTGAGCTGCACTTTTTGGCACTTTGTGCTGGCTTCATTTTTTCAACTGCAGTGGTTGCTGCTTGCCACCATCCCACTAATGCCTGTTATTTCAATCTGCCTGCGAGCTTGCCTGAACAACTAAAACAGGTTTTTATTCCAACAAGATTGACAGAAAGCAAATAACTGTTTCTCTCAAGAAGTCAAACTATAATTTTAAAATCTTCAGGCCTGCCAGTTTTACTTTAGCAAACATGCTGTAATCAAGACAGAGAATCAGTTGTTTTGATGTGTCCTCCTACCTGTGCCTGTTGCTGCCTGCACGTAGGGATTGATCATCTAACCTGGTTGTTTGTGCTCTTTGGTGCAGCTGCACTTTCATTCATTTTTTTTTTGGGATAACTCCCTTTGACATGTGCATGCTTATTTCTGGAGACATGTTAATCCCCTTCCTTCCTTTCCTCCAACCTCCTCCTGCTCTCTTTCTGACTTGGCGTATCACTCTCTCACTGTGGTTGTTTGTAATGAGGGTTTGGTAAGGGCCTTGTCCTTGACTGACTGTCTGTGGGAGGGAGCATCTGGAGTGTATCAAGAAAGGGTGGAGATGGGTGGATGAGTGGACAAAAGACAAAACACAAGCTGACCGCTGCTCAAAACGCTTGCAGGCACTGTGGGAATTTTTTGTGTGTGTGTGTGTGTGCATGAGTGTGTTTCTGTAACGTGTTGTTACCTGTGAGCTCGCTGACTATGTCTTCTCTGCTGGTGCATTCACTTTGGTGTTAAAGGCATAATTTACACTCGGATCCCTCTAGTAGGCATTAATATTAACAGCAAATTTCTTTGCAGAGTGAGTCAGGAGAGGCTCCACTGCCTTGCAAAATTTGGCGTTAAAGTAGCATACATCTGCTGTCAAAGAGGCGTGACATGAACAACGGCACTACACTTAGCACTGGAGAGTGTCGGTGTATGCATGGCTGCACAGAGAGGAAAAGTGTTGGACTCAGAGAAATGGATGGAGAGAGCAGAGAGGGTCACTCAGCTGAAGTGAGCACTCCAGTGGCGGAGGGGACATTCATGAACTAATGCAGGTCACCTCTATAACAAGGCAGAAGAGCATTTACACCCACACCGTGGACAGAAAGAGAGGGGGAAAGAGCAAAAGAAACACATTCATATGCACAAACACAATCCCGCCAGCCTCTTCTTCCATAATGACGCTTTGTCTACTATATTGTCTCCCCCTTTTCTCTCTCTGAGTATCAAACCACTTTCCACACAAACAGCAGAGCTGCCATCAGTAACAGAGAAGAGTGTTTCTCTTTATCTGACAGACCCTACTGTCACATTTTGGATGAATAATACACACATGCAGAGAGGAAGAGGATACAAGGGACAAGGGACAAAATGGAGGTAGAGTTATCGAGCAGAGCGAGTAAAAAAAATCAGAGTGGAACAGGAGGACGTAAGAGGCCAGCGTGCATTAACGCAGCACTCAGGCTCAGATTGCAGACTCAGCACTTCGTCAAACTGTCAGGGACAAACTTCGAGCATCTCAGCCCTCGGATGGACCAATAACGGAGATGCTGTAGTGCTCTGCGCACATGGAGTGGGCTGTCTGAGAGTTAAATAAAGGGGCTTTTACTGCCAAGTGGACCTGCCAGTAAATGTCCCTCTCTTTTGTTCATGGTTGTCTCACGCACACACAAACAGACGCACACCAGAGCCACGGTGCCCAAGCTCCAACTAATCTTTGAAAGGTGTGCATAACACACCACTTCAATGCTAATCTTAGGATGTCATGGTGAATTATTCAACATGCTAATGTCACGCAATGAGACATGCATGAAGCACTTTGAACGCTCCTCCATGTAATCTTCATGTACAGGTTTATCCCGGGAAGAAAGAGCGGAGGCGATGTAAGGACCTCTGTCCCCAAGGCCCAGCGACAAGAAACTAAATAGTAGAGGCATAAATATTAATGTCAAAAATAGTTTGCTCCGTGTTATTTATGCATGACTGTGCCCTGAAGCAGAAGGTTAATTGAATTTGGAATGACACTTTTGCAGCATTTGTGTCTGTTGCTTATCTGATATAAATCAAATGGTGCTTAATGAGGTCACATATAACATGTTAGTCACTGATAAACCGAAGATTATTTTTCGCAGGGACAAGAAACTAATCAATAATGAGTTTGCATGCCATCACGCACAGCTGGAATGGCACACCGTTTCCAGCTGGAGTCAAACAAAGCCTGAAAGGTGTCTGACTAATGGATACTGTCAAGATTCGGAGGTTTAAGCATCCCTGGCTTGGTGAGTTTAGCTTTCTCCCTTTAGCTGATTTTATCCCGATTGCCTCCAAAATTCCACTAGCCAAGCTTCCCAGACGTGCGCGGCACTAAAAACTGTTTATTCTGATGCCTGTGGCTGCATATAATCCTTAGCTGTCACAGTCTATTTGTATTCTCTTCTTGATACAATTCATATCACTCCAAATTCTGGAGGACTTCCATGGAAAAATGTGTGAATTTACTAAGAGTGACATAAAGACCAGCCAGTGGGTGAAAACGGATAGACAGGCTGAGGGGTTTGGAAAGGGGGGAAAAAGAGAGGAGGGAAAGGAAGGCTTGAAGCACAGATTTGCGGGATGTCCATCTGTGACTATAATCCGAAAAAATCTGTTTACAGAGCAGTCAGAGAACAGTAGGGGTGGGGTCGATTCATGTCATGAGCCACAAATGATATAGTTTTCTTATTATTTGTTTTATTTATTGGGGCATGCGACAGGATTGAGTGTGCTCACGGTGCCACTGGGCACTTCTGTGTTTGACTGGCAGAAGGAGAGAGAGACACAATGTATCTGTTGGTGTTTTGGTGGACCGGGGAACCTTTTCAAATCCCCGTGTGTGAGTGCTGATTATGTAGATAATATTTTTCCGCCACCCTTTGTCTGGTTGTCAGTGAGAGAGGCAGGAAAAAAGAGAGGCCCCTTTTCTCTGGTGAATTATTGTGTGACACGCAATGGAAGCAAAAACATAAAAATTGTATAACGACAATGAGAAGAATTATTTATTTGTAAACAGAGGCGGATGCCTCCGGCCTCCAACAATGTCTTGTGTGTATACGTGTCTACAGCCCTTTAGTTGATTAGCGTTGTGCTTGATGCAATAAGGCACTGAGCGTTTTCCTCCATTACCTCCATCTGTGCAAGCATCCAAATCTGAAGTCTGATGTTTTTGGTACCTCTGCGTGCACGACAAACTTTGGCCCGCGTTCAGTCGGTGGCTCTTGAACAGCACCGAGCGCAGACTGTGCCAGACTGAAGGAGCGGCAGCCACCACGGTTTTGGAATGCTAATGGAAAATTCAAGGGCTTCAGTTTTTGTGTGGGAAGCTGCCATGTGTCAGCACGCAGCACTCAGCATTAAAGTCACTTTGCATGTGTGTGTCTGTGTGTGTAATTTCTTTGCCAGCTTGCTTTTTGAAGCACTTAAACCTAAAAGCAAATTATGGGAAAACACACTCCAGCATAAAAGTCATATGCTATTCTTGTGCTTTCGCTCTTGATCAGGGTTAATGAGCAAAACCTGCAACAAAAGAGGAACACAGAACATATTAACCCCCCCCCCCCAAACATGACGAAGGTTCCCTTTGGGACAAGCTATGAAAAGCATCAGCACGGCAAGTTTCAACAAATCGTGACAGTAACTGTTATGGCCTTTTAAAGTTGGAAAATTTGACCTTTAATCACAGTGCCCCATCAGGTCAATCAGTTTAATTTTTCAAACACCAGAATAGTGTGCCAGAGTGCATCATCACTTTATAGCAGTCATTAAATTTGACAGATGCACACAGCTGGAGCTCTCCTGGATTTTATTGGATGTGGTGGGAGAAAAATCAAAGAAAATGGGACTAATGGTTCCAACAACTTGTGGTATTTTACAAAAGGAAAAAAAAAGATTAATTATACAACCGCCTTCAAAAGGGATACTCTGCAAAGTGCTTTTCTGCTTCAGTTTCACTGGAGCAAATCCATGTTTTATATGTTTTTATGGCCTCACAGCCTCACACACTATTTGGTTTTCAGTCCTTCAGAGAATATCTCATGATTACAAATTCTGTTTAACAGTCACTTTGCTTTTATAGCACCGACTCCGTTTCTCAGTTAAATTCTTGAGCTGAAATCAAAGTTTGAAAAGCTCACGCACACGTCCGCCTGTTTTCTTTGCGTTAAAATGAAAGCATACGCAACTGTTTCCTGTCTGTTTTTTCTAACCTTTTCTTTGTCTCTGCTTCTTCGTCTCACAGTGATGCTGCTGGACACAACAGAGTCTACCTCAGAGCTGGGCTGGATCACCTATCCAGATACAGGGGTAAGCAGGGAGCTGAGTGTCAATGCGATTTCCAGCTGTTGCAGCATTAAAGCCATCTGTAGAATGTGTTATACACGTGTCGCACATGCTGATGTTTAAAGTGTCGGGTTATAATCGCATTGTTAGTCGGGCCTTGTGCTGTAATGCTAATGAGGGCTTAAAACAGGATGCTATGAAATAATACATTTAGTTTTATAACGTTTTTCATCATTCTGTCAGGCAGCTGGTGGTAAAGTTTAGACATTAAATCGATAATGGTGATAAATGGTACAGGACTGCAACTGATATTCGTTTTAATACTGATCGATTTGCTGTTTACACTCAGGATTTATTGCTCGGCACATGCGGGTTAGAAAATAATGGAAAGCCAAGGATGTTCATTGAACAACAAGAAATTTTGATAGATTTTCAAAATTCATTAGATGCCAGTCATTAAACTCAGATAAAAGTCTTTTGGGTGAGGTTCTGGTATGAGATAAAACAAATATTATTCTCCATGAACAGACTGAAGATATTGGAAATGTCAGATCTGTAGACATGTCGTGGTGTCGGGCTTTTGTTTTGTCTGGGTTGTGTTTTGGTTTGTTACGCTGGCTGGTTTTGTGGTTCTTCCAGTTTCTCTGGTCTCTGTCATCACATATTAATGTTACCTTTCATGTCTCAGTGTTAGCCACTTGTCGTTCATTTCTTACTGTTGTGCCTTGAAGGTGAGTTTTCTCCAGAGTCTTGCTCTAGTTTTACTTCCTGTTCCTTTCATGCCTTTGGGCTTTTATTCCCCAACCTCACCATGCATCCACTGTGGATTGTTTCCACCTGTGTCCTTCTATCACCTGTGCCTTGTTATTCAGTCTATTAGGTTTGAGCTACTGTACAGTCAGTTAATAAAACACTTTAAGACCAGAACAACAAACATATGCAGACAACGAGCCTTCATGAATGATCAGTTTGTTTGGTTATCAACATCTGTTGATGAATGTAATCCACTCCCCACCATCTTTTCACTTACATACATAAAAATCAAGCATGGATGGTGCTGTATTAACTTTTGTTTCTGGGACTTTTTGAATAGTGGAGAGATTAGAGTGACTGAGATGTGCAGCAGGCCTCCACAACAGCACTTGGAATTTACAGAAGTCGCAGATCAAAGATTATTAAGAATAAGGTTATAAATGCTTTATGTTTAGTTATGGTTTGAGGTAAGGATTATTATCTTCCTGAATGGCTGGCATATGTCACTGGTAATACCTCAAGTGCGCTGAACACAGTCTTAGACGGGGCAGGAACTCACCTTTCCTTTAAGATAACCTTGAAGGTCTAAATGCTCCCCCAATTCTTTTTATCTGTTGTTCTACTCCACTGTGTGTGTGTGTGTGTGTGTGTGCGTGTGTGTGTGTGTGTGCGTGTGTGTGTGTATGTTTGTGTGTGTGTGTGCCGCCATTCATAATGAAACTGCTCAGATTGAGCCATAGATCTCCCATCTCCCTTTTGAGTTGATTTGTATTCAAGGTTGTTGCTTTGCCTTGAGCTGTGTAAATATGTGTGTGTGTGTATGGAGGTTTGGGGGAGGAAGGAGGAGGTCACTTGTGTGACTGTGCGAGGGTCAACTCCTGGGGGCCAATCCGATTGTTAAATTCATTCATTTCTTTATGATTGCATCTCAGTTCTAATACGGCTTGTAGTTACACCCTTCCTACTGAAACACTACATTGATGCATCTATTAGACTCCATTTGAAATGGACATCACTTGTTCAACCACAACTGGCTGAATGCTACACTTTTATTTCTTATTTTGGCAAAAAAACAAACAAACAAAACAAAACTGAGTTGACTCTTGTGACCAGCTATTGTCAGGATGGAGTCTAATAGCTACTAACCAACATCTGGCAGGAATACATTACCACCCTCGTCTGGCCTCCAGTGTCAGAGCATAATTGTACATGATGTTTGAATAATTAGGGCCTCATGTGTGTTAGGAACTTGTGAACCATGATGGCAGCTGCTAATAGGAGAGCATCCAATTGTGTTTGAGTGTGCGTGTGTGTGCATGAGCAAGTCAAGCATTTGCATGAGTTTTTTTTTCTTTAGTCCCTGGATGAGAAGTGCTTCTGAGATGGAGATATGGTTATTTGACCCGGGGCATCAAGCTGAGAGAAGTAGAAAGACAGACCAAGAAAGGGGGATAGAGCGGGAGAGGTTGTGTGTGTGTGTGTCTTTGTGTGTGTGTGTGTTTTCTTTTTTAACCCCTTCCACACACCCCATCTCTTCTTTTGCTTTAGGGTCTGTGGATATTCTTTAATGTGTTTTCTCTCTTCCTGCGCTTTCTTTCTTTCTTACCGGCTACCCATTTTTACAATGTACTGACAAGCATCTTCATCTCTGCCTGTTTTTCCTCCCTCTTTTAATTTTTTCTCCCTTTGCCCTTCACAGCCACAGAGCCACTGGGTCTTTGCCTCATTTTTTTTCTTTTTATCCCCCAAGTCAGTCTCCACTCTGCCCCCTTATTTTTCTTCAGTGTCAAACCAGCAGAGACTTCCAGTCTCACTGCAGACTTTCCTTTTTATTTTTTTCCACCCTCCTGTTATTTTCACTCCCTGCTCTTCGTTTTTGTGTAAAAATATGCACATGTGCCTTTCTCTGCTTGTGTGTATCTGTGTCTGTGTGTCCACGGTTGTGTCCGAGGCCCTGCCCCTCCCTGCCCTCTGTCACTGCAGAGGTTGCGTGGCTCTCTGGCATTTCGGTTCAAATTAAATCACAAAGATGAGTCGTCCCTATAACGATTCATCCGCCCCCTCCTCCCCAATCTGGCCCGTTTTTTTTCCTCCTCTTTTTCTTTCTTCCTTTATAAGAGAGGAAGAAAACAAGACGTGGAAAAATAGGGAAGGGGGCAGGAGGCAAGGGGGGAGTGAGGTGGGGGTTTAGGGTCAGAAAACAAATGAAAGCTGTGTTTTTTTCACAAAGGTACAGAAGCGAGCTGCACGCGATGCCACACACGAACAACGGCGGCTTCTCTTTCCACCTAAAAGTCCCTGCCTGGCCACATACTCAGCATAGCTTTTATCGCACCCACCGCCGCGTGTCACAAAAAAATGCTCGTACACTCTTTCTGTTTGCTATTTTTCCCACATTTCTCCCTCCACCATCCGCATCCCTGCATCCCACCATGAGCTCAGTGATGTCCCCCTCTTTCGTCCGTTTTCCCTCATACACTGATCTGACAGAGTGAACCACAGCCCGGGAGAGAGAAAACTGCCCTTTCACTCCATTAGACTGACAGCGACTCCGGCACTTTCTATCTGCTCACTGATCTTATCATTATTTCAGCTGGACCAAATATGAATGCACTCTCTCATGGTGCGATGCTCAGTAGATTTCTGTTCACACTGGCTGTCAGAGCCACACAGAGAAAGAGACATAAGCATGCAGAGATACACTAACATGCACAAACAGTGATTCACACACTCTAAATACACCCTGATAGGGTGTCAGGACCTTTTGTCCTCTTGCCATTGTCATAGGGAGAATAATGATGATGAGGCCTAATACATAATTCCTCTGTGTTACAACAGAAAAGGCCCTGCTTGTCACTCAGGGCTACACAGGCTTAAAGCAGATCCTTTTCATCCTTCAACGCAACGTACTGTATAATTGGTGAAACTAAACCCTGCGGCTACATTAACATTTTGTCTCATCTTACAAAGTCTCATCCAGAGCCTTGTCTCCGGGCTGCTCCATTTTCTCCATGTGCGACTCTCTTTTACTCACATCCATTTGCGCATCTACTGTGGATTCATCTTCCCTAAAAATGCAACAAAATCTGCTGATTTTATTGCACAACAGCTGCCCTAAGTCAGGCACACAACTGTCTGCCACCTGTCACATGTGAACAATGGTGCACATGCAAATGCCAAAACTAGTGCGAGAGGAAAAAAAAACAAGCACATGTCACATTAATTGTTATTATAATACAGCATTATACTACTGTAACATATTACAATTGCAAAGTGCCAGCATCGCCCGTGAACTTCTTTCTTTCTTTCCTTTAGATATGTCAAGGCATGAAAAAAAAAGTTTCTCTTTCAAATGTGTCTCTGATAATTCGGCCTCCACCTCAGAGCAACAGCCGTGAATAGAATATATTTTTCATCTGAGCGTCGAAGAAATTCTAGCATCAATATGTCTTTTCACAGGCGTCCTTGTTGCTCTGTATTTCGTACTTTGTACTAAGGAAATGGTCCACTGACATTATCTTCTGTTGATTAACAAATACAATCAGTGCAGACTTTTTGAAAAAATCCATTGATTATCCTTTTTTTTAACATGAAGGATGACGGTGCCGATAATCATCACTTCAGTCCAATGTCTCAACAAAGTTTGGGTGAATGAAAGTACAGAAATCCATACTCCCCAGAACTTCACAGCTGAAATTACTGGTTAATGCTGCAGTCACACCAGGGAAAACAGTGGCTGAAGACCAGAAGTACTACAACTGTGACGATAAAATTATGACCTTAATACCTTTGGTTGCTTTGAAGATGGGGACCAGGTCATCTTCAGAGTGACTTTGGTGTGTCAAGAAGGTGATTAAAAAAGGTCTGCTATCAGTTTGCAACAGAATGGAGTCAAGTTGGCAGTTACATGCAGTTTGTTTGTGATATTACATTGATGAACTGTGATAACTTATTTACATACACAAGTTGAGTCAGAACTTCACAGATCTGAAACAGAAATTTAGAAATTCCTCCACAAACAGAGACGCAGATGCTGCAAAACTGCAAAATCACACTTTGCACACTTGCTTTGATATAGGAATATAACCAGAATACAGCTGGTGCAGTCTAACCCGGACTGAATGCAACATGTTGGGAATCTGTCTGCGTTTATAAATTAGTTGGAATTATTTCCAAACCTTCGCCGATCTGAAAGTGAATGTAGTCAGTCCAAGTCCTGACCATGAGTGTTTGGAGACACGTTCATTACGTGCATTAATTATTATCACATTTGATAAACCTTACTATAATGATCATATATAATGAGCATATATATGTCTGCATCTATCCTCAATAGGTGGACCAATCTGATCGTCACATACAATCCCAGTTCTTTTATATATTATGTTTATTTCAGCAACTTTAAGCATGTTTAGTTTTCCCTCATGAGGACAAGACTATAACATTTAAATTTATTGCAAGAATCCGTAATGCAATTTTCATCAATAATAACTATGCAGATCCCTCGTTGTCAGGTCACAATCAGGTTCTGCAATATTTAAAACCATGCATACAGCACAATTTTCAAAAATACTTCAGTGTAGAGACATTAAAAATGCAAAAATTAAAAAAAAAAAACATTACAAAGACGGTGCAGTTGAATATGTCAGTTAATGATAGCTTTTCTGTGTAATGTCATCATGCTACCATGCTAGAATAAGTACCAAATAATAGCTAGCAAGCATGCCAATGTAAGCATTTAGGTAAAAGTGCTGCTGTGCATCAGTTCCTCTCAGTCTTGTTAAATGTCACTTTTAAGCACCACAAACAGGCAAAAATCACCAAAACCCGAGAAGATAAAACCGAAACTGCCTCAAAGGCTCTACCACAGTGAGAGCTGAACCGTCCCTGTTAACACAGTTTTGTCTTCAACACCTGAAACATGTTGCTCTAAATGAAAGGCTGGAGCTGTTTAATTAAATTACTGTTCTTTTAATCATTGATTAAGTAATTAGAGAGCCTACTCTGTAGCACTATAGAGACGACCTAGATCAGTGAGGACAGGGAACAAAAGCTTTTCCTGTGATATTACAGCAAAAAAAAAACCCCCCAAAAAAACCCAACAACTGCTCTATCAGACTTATCTCAAGTAGCCTCCATAGAGAACACCCAGTGAAGGACAAGGCTGATGTCAGCAACAGCAGCAATATGTTCAATATTTACCTTGTAAAATGTAAACTGCCTTCTAAGTCATGAGTAAGATTCATGGCTGTGGAAAGGTCATAAACATATCGGCATTTTAACAGTTTATACAGGCCTATTCTGGAACCCTGTGCTTATAGTTTTATTTCTGTTTTGCTGAGCTCAGTTTACACAAGCTAATAATATTGTTTCTGTCTTCCAGTGGGATGAGGTCAGCGTCCTGGATGACCGAGGGAAGCTCATACGAACCTTTGAAGTCTGCAATGTCAACCAAAATCCCCGTCAGCAGGACAACTGGTTGGCTACTCCTTTCCTGTACCGCCACTCGGCTCCACGGGTGTTTGTCACGTTGCGTTTTTCTGTGCGAGACTGCGCGAGCCTGCGTTCACCGTCGCCCACCTGCAGGGAGACACTCACTCTATACTACAAGCAGGCCGACTCCCAGAGGGAGCTGGAGAGGACCTGGGTAGCTGAGGTAAGGTGAAACACTGGATGAGCTGCAATAATGCATTTAATTCTAAAGATGATGTATTATACTGTTGTTTATTTTCTGTCAAATAGTTTTACAGTGGTGGCTACTCATATTAAACATGGGCAGCTTCAACCAAATGGGAGCCAAAAGCTCAGCTTCAGGCTGCTCTGAGTGTTTAGTTTCAGGCAGTTTTTACTAGAAGTTGGCAGATCGAGCCAAATGTCCCTACCTGGATTGATACTAGTGTGAAAGCATCGGTACTTCGTTTCTTTCCCATGAGTTCAGTATGTACCACACTGTGTGTTGTGTTAAATAAATTATTTATTTTTTCTTTTGGAAATGAAAAAAAATATACCTCAAACATGCACTATGAAAAATGTATGAACATTTTTTTGTGTTGACTGTCACATTTATTTTATTTATAGCCTATAGCACATTTAAACAACAGAAATTCACCCGAGGCGCTTTAGAGATGGGCACATTTTCATTTCAGGTCTTCAAAAAACCTGAGTTTCAAAATACATGAAAACCTCAAAGGTGCATTTTCTTGTGTTAACTCTTTGAAAATCACAGTGGTCTTTAAAATATTCAGAATTTGCAAACTGATGATGATTCATCTCATAAATCATGAGACACTGCTCTCCCCTAAATATCCTGCTTTTATAGCTTAAAAGTGTCCTTACTGGTATTTGTATTGGCAGTGCTGGTCTTAGTTTAATTGTGAAGGCTAGCCAATCAGAAGAAAGTTGGCTTAAAAGGAGAAGCGCTAAAAACTGATTGTTTCAGACAGAGTTTGGACTAGATAGGCTGCACTAAGATTCAGGATATGATAAATATCATTATTTTGAAATGTGAACAATGCAAAGCTACATTAACAGAGTCCAAGAATAATAATCTGGAGTTGGAAAAGGGCCCTTAAAGTGTTTGTGGTTAGCACCAGAACTTAGCAAAAGAAAAGTTCTCTGTGAGCTAATCTGATGGCTAAATTCAAAGCATGTGCACCACATGGGCTAAAATGTCCTTAGCAGCACATGTTTGACTTCTAGCTAGCTGGTAGGACTGCATGTCATGTCACGGCTTTCTCCTGCTGTATTTCCTGTCTGTCTCTACTGCACGCGGCTCAAAAATGACAAAAAGATGAAGAAAGGTTTCTCCTCTGACGGGCTTGTTTTGAAATTTTGTTGCCTAAGCTTGTGCCACTCGTGCATTAGCCTAAATTCAGGTCACAGGGCTTAACATCCTCACAAGCCCAACAATTAATTTGGCAGCAAACACTCACCCAGTTCTGGCAGTATTTCTAGAAACACTCTTCTAACATCTGGATATGAAACAAACTCATCTGATCTAGGAAAAAAAAGAAACTAGCAGCAACCCAAGCGGTGGATTTTTAATAAAACTACTCTTCGATTGAAAATAATGCATCTGTAAGTAATGCTAAAAAAAGCCAAATTATAGTGATAAATAAATTACATATGTAGTATTAAACAGACTAAATGTGGCAACTGTAACAACAGTGAGGATTTATTCAGGCTTTTGTGTTTTATGACTGGTAATTAAAGATTTCAGGTTGGGGTTTGATAGACACATGAAAAAGAAAGTTTTCATGTGACTCTGTGTAGTCCTGTAGAAACAGTGCACCCAGAAGACGTAAGAGTTGCAGCAAGGCTGCAAGTCAAATGTATTTGCTTAATTGCTCAACAACAAGTGCGAGCAGCTCAATAAAAGCAGATGTTTTGGCAGTTTACTGCTCTAGAGAATTCAGGTGTGTGCTAAGATAACGTCGCAATCTTCTCAGGAGTGGATGTTCCAGCAAGTTCGAGGTCAGACCATGCAATGCTCAGAGAAATGGCAAAAACTCAAGAACTACATCTCTGAATCTACAGGCCTCAGTTAGTTAAAGTTCATGACATTTGATCAAGAAAAAGACAGAATACTGGCTTGTTTACAAGGATTGCCAGGAGAAAAGGCTCTTGTCTAAGCTTGGCTCAGGTCTGCAAAGTTACATGTGAACAAACCACAAGACTTCTGTCTTGTCACATCCTTTGAATAGGGCAGCTGTCAAGCATGGCGGAGGAGGGATGATGATTTGGGCTTGTTTTACGGCCAAAAGGCCTGGGCACCTTGCGGTCATTAAGTCGAACATTAATTTCTTTGTATAGCAAATAGTTTGAGAATCAAATGTAAGACAGCTGTAGCTTAGCCCAAACTGCGTTATGCAGCAGAACAAAGATCCCAAGCACAGCAGCAAATCTACAACAGAATGGCTGAAAGTGAAAAGAATCAAAGTGTTGTAATGGCCAAGTCAAAGTCCAGATCTGAAATGCAGTGGAGGGACCTGAACAGAGCTGCCTGCAAATCTTAATAAACTGAAGTAATGTTGTAAAGAATAATGGGGCAAAATTCCTCCACAATCATGAGCGAGACAGAAAACAGTTACCTCAAGTTGTTGCTGCTAAAGATGCTTCTACAAGCTATTGAATCATGCATGTTTTTACAGAGCGGCACAGTGGTTAGCACTGTTGCCGCACAGCAAGAAGGTCCTGAGTTCAATTCCACCATCAGGCCGGGGTCTTTCTGTGTGTTCTGAGTTTGCATGTTCTCCCTGTGTTTGCGTGGGTTTCCTCCTACTGTCCAAAGACGTGCAGTTTGTGGGGATTGATTAATCCAAATTGCCCATAGGAGTGAATGTGAGCATGAATGGTTGTCTGTCTCTGCGTTAACCCTGCGACAGACTGGTGACCTGTCCAGGGTGTACCCAGCCTCTCGCCCTATGACAGATGGGATAGGCTCCAGCGCCCCCTGTGGAAGCGAATGGATGGATAGATGGATGTTTTTCACTGACTCCATCAGTGTTGTTTATTCTAACTTTATTCTTTTGCATATTTCATCCAGATGAAATATACGTTGATACATTAGATAGAAACTATCAAGACTTTTACGTTACATTCAACAAACATACTGTAACTCTAAATAAGTAAACCACATATAATAGACTAACAATGACAGGTTAAGAAGTCAAACAGCCTGTTAAGTCTGCCTAATCACAGATTTCCCACTTGAAACTCTTTCACCACTTTATCTAGTTTTTACTCTAGCACTTAGCAGTTTTATACAAATGTAATAGTGGGTTTACAAAGCTTGTTGCAAGGCAGTCATGTCACAGTTTGCGTGCACTAATCCTAACATGCTGGGCTGCAGACTGCACTGAGATATCCTGTTGTTTGTTTTGGTTTTGTTTTGCTGCTCAGCATCCTCCAAGAACTACACAAACACATCAACTGGAAATCTAAAAAGTTGAGTAACTAATCTCTAATTGAGGCTCATATGGCCACAGTTGATTTGAACAAGTGTTAAATCCTGACTTTTTGTCACCGCTTGCGGCAAGGCCACCTGCAGAAGGAGTCATTAAACTCGAGCTGTGTTGGTGATTGATTGTTATTCCCCTAATGCTCCATCAAAACAGTAAATCCTATCATGTCCCATGGTACTGAGCAATTGTATAATCACTGATTGTTGAAGAAAAAATTATACCATCCTACTACACTGGTGCGAAGCACAATCTAGTGTCACTGTGGTCTCCATAAATGTCACTTCAGCCCCACTAATTACATCCTTAACACATCAAATGACCGTTTTCCACGGAGTGCGGAAAAATATCTGAACCCCACGTGTTGTCAGTGAAGACTGACACTTCCCATATGATTTATTTATTTATTTAAGCACTTAGTGTTGTTGGTGTTGTTTAATTTAGTGCTTTTCCTCTGCTGCTTTTCGAGCTACTGAGTCTGTGAATTGCCTGAACTACATCAGGAGACATCAGTGGGAGGGATTCGCTGTTTGTATAGATGAATGCGTTTCTCCTTGGGGAAGTCAAATGCTTTTTAAAAATGCAAATCAAAGCCTGATGAGGAATCAGAGGAGGGCTTTAGAAGAGCAGGAAGCAGTGCAGAGATGAAAGTCTTTGCAGGGACTTCAGCACGAATCCCCACTGGGACCTGCACAGATCTTAAGTCAATGATTACACTGCATACTAAACTACTTCATAGTATGCATATGCCTGCGACTAAAAAAGCACGATCTGAGCTTATCTTTAATCTTACCATGTTTCCAGACCATATTTATATGTAAACCAGTGCCTCCATAATTTTCCCCTTGTTTACTTCATGTCAGCCACACTCTCTTTAAGCTATTTTGTTTCCTCCTGACCAATAATTATCCTTTTTTCCATTGTCTCCTGTCTAATTTGTGTTTTCTTCAGCCATCGAGCGGGGAGAGGGAGACCAGGGAGGGCTGGGTAAAGATTGACACCATTGCAGCCGATAAGAGTTTTTCCAAGGTGGAGCCCAGCTCACCTCACCAGTATCAGCCCAACAGATACAGCCGTATCAACATTAAGACACGCAGCTTTGCCCCCCTCACACGCAAAGGGTAATCATTTCTGTATGACACTTTGTTTCTCACGATTTAAAAGCATCACTAAACCTTATGAATGCTGTCTGACGCCCTGCTTCTTAGATTTGTCTTGGCCATCGTCGACAGCGGAGCTTGCGTTTCCCTCATGGGGGTGTCTATCTTCTACCGCCGCTGTCCAGCCACAAGCCTCTACCTAGCTTCGTATCCACCGACTCCCTCAGGTGCCGAGCCAACTGCTTTAGTGCCTGTGACTGGGACGTGTGTCCCTCACAGTAAGGCACAAGGAGACACGCCCCCTCGCATGCACTGCAATGCTGAAGGAGAGTGGATGGTGCCCGTCGGTGGATGCGTCTGTGATGAAGGTTATGAGCCGAACCTCAATGGATCTGCCTGTCTGGGTGAGTCCGGTGGACACTCACATTGCCCTGTTCAGGTTGACGGACACTAAACAAATCAATGCTTCTTTGATGCAAAGCTTAGACATATGCTTTTATAAATGTCACAGAGCTGTGAGAGACAGATTTTAAAAAAGGTCAAAATCGCAGATTTTCTTTTATTTTTTCATATATTCTCTTAGTCGCTTGAATGGGACAAACATGATCTATTAAAGTAATCGTGTGGCGTTTCGGGTAATGCGCTTATTCAAAGCTGGCTGCCTGGCAGGACTCCAGGAGGTCACTGTAGCTGGTGAAGAAAAAATTTTGCTCAAAACGTCTGATAAACCCACAAACTGCTGTTGCAATGCTTTGGTTCTAAACAACCTGAGCATTAATTAGTGAGTTTTAGAGGTAATGATAGATGTAAAGAGCAAAAATTGTCGCCGTATAAAACTTTTTGCTCCAGGCTTGATTTCCGGCCAGCTCTCCTTTCTTTTTCTTTCTTTTTTTGTGATATTTGTTGAGATAAGCATCTGGATCAATACTGAATGGAGCTGCTGTCACCCTGATACTCTGCTGTGCTTGATGTAGAGACCAGAAGGAGATGAGGGCAGACAGGTCAGGTCAGGATAAGATGAGATGAAGAAGGACGAGACAATCCAAACAATGCATCTGGAGGGATTTAACAACTGCATCAGGACTTTTAAGGACAAATACAGAGAAACTGTTAAATCAGAGGTGCTATATTGACTGTTTACTGTTCCAGTGACTTTCAGTGGAGAGGCAGAGAGACAAAGGAGAGGCAGACCGATAATACTGAGGTCAGCATTTGCAAAACTGGTCAAAAAGTATTGCGCTTTTGAAAGTGGGTGTAAATAGTAGGGGTAAGAAGTGGGGAAAAATTTGATAGATGTCCAGACGGACACGAAGGGATACAGGGAGAGAGCAAGAGGAGGGAGAGAGTCATAGAGAGAGGGCTGTGACACATTTAGGTCATAGCGATGTAATGGCCACTCGTCTGTGAACAAGTGACAGAAACCGCAGGGGGAGAGAGAGAGTGGAGGGAAAATAGGGAGACGTGGAAGGAGAATGAAAGATAGGAGGATGCAAGTTAATGACTTTAAAGAACTGAGCAGGCAAAAAAGTACCGAGGGCGTGACGGCAGGGCTGTGCGACTGCCTTTGTGCGAATGTGTGAGTACACACAAGCGTATCTCGCCGGGATGCTGATGCTCAGCCCGTCCACATACGTCTGAGGATTACAGTCAAAAAACTGTATTCTCACAGGATTTTCAACGACTGTAATTCCTCAAGTCTAACTAATGGCAGCGCAATTAATCCTCCAATCCTGCCAAGTCAGCTGTGAAATGTGTTCATGCTCTTTTTGCTTTACATCTGCACCCGACCCGCCACTTGCGTTTGTCTCTGTTTGATTGATATCTACTGACAAATCACTCCTCGAAGCTGCTCGGCTGCCAGAGCAAAGACTTTTCCAGTGACTGTCTCTGAATGATCAAACACGTTGCGGCTTTCTTTCTTTCCTTTTTTTTTTTAATGATTATGTTTTGTTGGTCACTTCACTGACTAATGATGTGGATTGGCATCATTGCATTGTTGTCCTCTCTGCCTCCCTGGGAACGTCGAGAAAAGAGGCAGATGGTTAACTGCCAACGCAGCCGTCAACGATTATTAACAGTAGCCGATCCTTGTTCTCTTTAGAAACTGGAGCACTGAACTTCCTTAACTCTAACAACTTGTACATTTTGTTCTTGTTTAAATTAAACATCAAGGCTATTTAATAGTAACGCAAAGTGAGCAAATTATCAGCTGTGCTGCACTGAATTATTGGTTTGAAGCTGTATGTTTTTTTTATGCTGCTAGCACTTTAAATACAGGGAAAAAGCACTTTAAGAAGTTGACTGACATTAATTTCCACTGCCTTCAAGTGTCCAGTCTTAACTAATATGCCCATGCATTTCATTAAATGCATTTCATTTTAATTTTCACCAAAATTTGCATTACACTTACTATTTAAACTCCTACAATGTAAATGAATGCTGTTGGAAATCCACGTGACAACCACACACTCAGGCTTGTCGCCTCAAGCAAGACACCGTTTTTAGGGGCACGTAGGAGATTATCAGATCCCACCTCTCAGTCTCATGTGAAAATTACGATCGGTGTTAAATGATTGCTTTTAACTACAAGCAGCGCTAATAGCTTTTTATTTTTAGATCCAAGGCAAGATTATGCATTCCTTTATTTGCAAAACCATATTAATATGGCAAGGACGTAAGTTTCTTAAGTGTGGCCTATATGCATTTGCAGTGCATGGCTTCATGGATGTCCATGTTTTGAAAGATTTGATAAAACTATTAAATGGATTGCTACAAAATTTGTGCACACCTGACCAAATAGTGGGTATTTTTTTTTTCAAATGAGAGGACAAAAGAAAACGAAAGAATAGTTTGTAAAACTCCTTTAAAAGTATTTTTTGGTACAGATATAGTTTTGTGCAGTGCCACTAGTCACTCATATGAGGTGCAATCAAAAAGGTTAGAGGCTGGGCCTGTAAGCAGAAACTATAAAAAAAATATGCCTGCTATCTGCTTCAAGGTCGTAATCTTGTGCAGCAAAATATGTTTTGATTGGAAGACCTGTTCTGGCCACTTGCAGGTGTGCAATCGCAGCACACACTGGATCTCGACCACTGTGTCAAAAAAAGCACTTCAAGTCAAATTTCATTGTGGAAAAAGGGGAAGAGGTTGTAGGGAGCCACATCCTTTGAATAGGGCAGATGATGAGTAATGGTCTTGGTTGATTTCAGTCCTGATGTGCTTTCTTTGAGCTGCAGACTGCAGCTTTTTCTAAAAGTCTCTGTTTATAACTGGACCTCTCATTCCTGGTGATGATCCTTTAAAAGAAGGTCAGGTCAGTTTGACTGTGAAGTTGATGATGCAGATTGAGATCTGTGGCAGAGTCACAGATGCATATGTTTAAGTGGTCAGAAGGAGACTTTGAAGGAAATGGCAACCATAACTTTTAGTCGCATATGGTTTTCTCTTTGTTATAGAGCCAGTTACATACATTTTTGATCACATCTCTTAGTTAGAAACTGACTGAAAAAGTAGGTTTATTTGTTATTAATAAGAGCTGCATCTTGTGATGTTCTCCCAAAGTCAGATCTATTGTGAAACCATTTGTCATTGCTAGGGGTTTAAAATAAATCCCTGGTGAGAGACACTCACCACAGGCCTCCTAGTTTAGTAGGTTTACTGCGGGCATGATGCTTGATTATTCTGTTTTTTCAGGCTCACCAAAACAACACTTTGGACTGATGATAAATTGAGAATCCAACTGAAAGATCAGACACTTAGAAAAACACAGCCAGCCCTTTGGCAGACAAACATTAAAAGATCATCCCTTGATTATTTATGAACTTGTTTATCACGAGTAAGTCTACAAGAACACCCAAGTTCTATATGATCACTAAAATATTCAGAAGTCAGTTCGGGATAAAAACTCATCTGGAGTCTTTTATAAAACGATAAGAACAGAGGCAGACGTCACGCAGCAGCTGTCTGCTGTTATTTTATTTTTCTGCCAGGCAGCATAAGGACGTTTTTCTCCTTTGACATTTGCATCCCACAAGGGAGACAGAGACGTAGAGAGGACAGGCAGAAACATGACCGAGCATAAGCCACAGTTACACCTGTTCAGCCAAACATGAAACAGTTCTGTAGTTTGAGGCTGCTTGAGTTGGTCCCTGCTGGATGTGCATCATCCTCAGATAGACGCCCTCTGTTTGAGTCCCCTTAAGCAACTGTTGATGGTTTAGGACAAAGATTATTGTGGCGGATGCTCAGATGGAGCTTTGAGCTTACTTGAAGCCATGTTGATATTTTATGTGGCGTGAGACTACGTCCTGAAATATTCAACATGTCAGTTTGTCCTGATTTTTTGCCCAGAGCCCTTACTCTCAGCACAGACACATCCACCGACTACCCCGAGGCAGGTTGTGGTGGGAAACAAGAACATTTGGCCAGGGGAGGACGTACGAGTGCAAGTGTGACATTATTTTGAGTCTGCTTTAGTCCCAAACAAACACTCTTCACCAAATAACAAAGTAGATAATCGTCTCATAGAATATACAGACTACATTTTCCCAGTTGCAGTTGTGTCCCCTTCTTCATCAAGCCGTCAGTAAGCCTACTCATCAGCAGCGCTGGAATTCAATTGATTTTCCAGTCTATTAGTAAAGGTCAAGTACTGAGAGAAACACAGTTGAGTGAAATGATCAATGACGTACTGTATCGACTGGGCTGTGGGGTGCTGACATGCGGCGGAGATAAATCAGCTTGAACACACACGCATCATATCAAATCAATCTCTACATGAATCAAAACTCTGCTTTACGATGGTGTTCATTATATTTCACAGGGCAGTTCGGTGGAGAAATTCTCATTATTATAATCATTTTTTTAAACATTCATGTGAAATGGGGATGCTGGGCTCTCAAAAACTGTCACGTGAATCCACACATCCTCCAGCTTTATGAAACTTTATCACAGCAAATTTCAGAGTTCAGTTCATTGCCACCTCTTCTTTTTCAGTAAAAAAGCCACTGTACACTTTCTGCTTGGCACCAAACGGGCATGTAGACACACTTAGAGGCAGTCTGGCAAACCTATTGGAGCATTTAGCAGCTAAAAAGCCCAGAAAAGGCCTCCTGGGAAATGGTTAAAAAAACCCAGCAGAAACATGACTGCAAATTGCTAAATGTGGATATTAATAACTAAAAAAATACTGTTTTGAAAGAATTAAAATTATCCCTGTTAAGTCAGAAACGGTGCTGAGCTGTCGTGATTATTAGGCTGAGAGCTCAAATCTTACAGGGGCAGATGCAGGCCCAGGGAAGAGGAAACAAGACGTCAGCACGCTGAAAATTTAATGTGTGAAGGTCTTAGGTAAATATCACAGCTCCAACAGCTCCAACAGCTCCACCTACAATTAGGGTAATTTGCATTACATAACATCCATTTTTAGTGCACACTGTTGTCTTTTGAATCAGTTTACATCAGCTCGACAAAGAGTGTGCAGGTGAAAAGGTTGCCTCGTTAAATTGCACGATGTTCACCATGTGAGCGACGGTGAATCCTGTATCCTTCCAAGATTTCTGTGAACATGTAGGATTTGCCTAATGCAGTAATTTGTCAAGATATGTAAGAGGGAGTCTTCAAATCATTTTCTTTGTCGCTGCATCAGCGGTGAAAATCCAACAAAGGATTATTTTGCTTTCACGTGTGGTAGAGTGCTGCTGGAGCTTACGAGGAAGAGAGACAATATTAGAGCACATGATTCAGTGTGTGTCTTGTTTTCAGGCTGCACTAAATTACCGAATGTAGTCTGTTGTGTGGTCGCATCTGTGACTGTTGTGTGTTTGTGTGCGTGCGTTTGTTGTGTGTCTGAGCGAGAGAGAGAGAGAGAGAGAGAAACAGAGAGAGATTATGCTGGGAGCCAAAAGAGGGAATGAGTGCATGAAAGAGGGAGAGGAAGAGAAAAAAAAGACAGAAATTGGGTCAGTGATCTACATACCAACGTACAATGTTAACATCAAATTACTCACCTCGTGGCTTTCTTATTTCTGCTTGTGTTTATCTCTTTATCTCTTTAGAAAAAAAATGCAGTTTTCAGTCATCCCTCTTGCCTAATCTCATTCTCTTTCCATGCAGCCTTTGTCAAATTAATCCCTATCCCTATACGCCCGCCCGTCCGTCTATCAGTAAATACATACACGCATGCATGTAAACATCAATGCACTGTGGCAATAGCACACGAATAACACACCCAGTCATGTTTGTTGTGAGTTAGTTTCATAAATGATGCCACAAACTGACCTTATGACCTTAATCTCATCCCTGACTGCTTTAAGAGCGGTTTGCTGTTTTAAAATGAGCCACAAATTAAGAAAAAAATGCATAAACATAACGGATAAAAGTTGGCTCCTGTTTATATGCAGTACCTTCACACACTGCCCTCTTCCCATCACTCCTTTTCATTTCATTGCCCTTCATTTAGTAATCCACTGGATTATGATAAAAACATGGCAGGGATTTTTGAAGCAAGACCTAAAGGTATTATATATTTAAAAATAAGACCTCTCAGTTTTTTCTTTGTGTAAAGTTAGGGTAAAGCTGTAAGCACATCGGTATTCACATTTTCAGCTCGTCTATCGTTTGTTTGCAAACGGTCCATTTTCAAAATACTAATTGCTTAATTTCCATCTATCAAAAGCACAAAGTTTTAACTGTACTTAAGTAGAAAATCCTTACCTTTGGTTGGAAAAGATGAAAAACAAATAAATTATCAAAGTGTGTGTAGTCGGAGATTAATTTTCTGACGCTTAATCGTGTAATCTTTTCAGTTTGCATTTGAGTCACCTCAACAAACGAGCGATATTTATATCTCATTGCCAGAGACGCTCGTTTGTTTTGTTGGCAGGGCTCGCTGGGACTTTGCTGTGTGCACTTTTGCACACATGTAATGTAAAGGCATCTGTGACCGAGCTTATAATGGTGGTACGCTTTCTGTTTTATTGCTGGGTGGGTGACTGAGAGAGGGATGCAGATCAAGCAAGAGGGCAGAGGGCTCTGCACGTTCATTGGCTGCTCAAATCGGGCGGATGCGGGAGAGGAGGGGGAGGAAAAGGAGGAGGAGGGGGTTGAGGGAGCTCATAACGCTGGTGATGAGAGGCTTTGTAGCAAAGTCATGTTTCATGTCAGAGCTGTAGGAGAACACGTCTGCTAATGTGCATCTGGGACATAAAAGATGGAGGAAGTTATATTCCTCTCTATTCCTCTGTTGTCGCCCTCCTGCTGCTTTCCACTTTCAATTTCCTCATTGTCACCCATCATCTCAGGCTTATATACATAATCCTGCTGTTCATCCTACAGCTGTCTCAGTCCATCCGTCTCCATGTTCACTTCTTCCCCAGTTTGGTCTCTCTCTTTGTTGTCTTCACATTATTTTAGTCCCCCTTCCTTTTTCTCACTTCACACCTGTTTGAAAGCAAGGTGCGCTCTCAGAGACAAGTGAGAACACAGGAAGCCTTTTATCTGTTTATTCTCCACTTTTTTTTCCACTTTGTGCCTTCTTATCTCCCCCTCCCACACTGCTGCACCAGCGCCAAGCATGCATAAATGCATCCGTGCGCTCTTTCAGCACGTCAAGTTTAAGACATGCTACGCATTCTTGACAAGGTTATATAAACGAGGTCAGGGGTTTGCTCCCACTGATGCCCTCGCTCTCATTCTCCAACTCCGAGGGTACTGTAAGGCTCCAAAAACATATGAAACTGCTGGGTACATGTTTTATTTTTTTAGTGTGCCATTTGCACTCAACAATACAAGAGGTTGTCTGTCTGAGAATACGCACATACTCTACATTTAGCTTTCAGACAAAGGGAGCACATTTTGAACGATGCAACCTTTAGCCGACACTCCTTTAAGAGGCACTCACATGCCCACACACACTGGCAGTGTAAAAATGGCAGCAGACCAACCTGGAGGCTGTGGACTCAAAATCCTCATAAGTACGAGCACTCGAGGCTCAGGCTGGCAGCAGCATGAAGTCATGTGTCAGTCACCTTGACCTCAGCGGTCAGTTGACATTAACAACTGGCAGATTTCACAGATTTTTCCGTCATATAACACAGCCTGCAGGTTCAAATGGTATTTGTTTGCGTGCGTGCGTGCGTGCGTGCGTGCGTGCGTGCGTGCGTGTGTGTGTTAGTGTGTGTGTGAGAGAGAAAGAGCGAGAGAAATAATCAATTTATGCTTGAATGTGACTTGACTTGACAGTTCCAATGGATTATGAATTCCAGCACATGATTCCTGGACACATATGAGGACAATAGGCCTTTTTATTAAAAAAGGCCAATAAAATGTTTTAATAGGGAAATATTTGCCTAGGAATGCAGTGGTCCTGTTACGGTAATGTGCTAAAGTCTTGAGAAAACCCTTGTTTCTTTATTTTTTGCTTGGAGAATGAGAAATGCGTGCAGCTATTTATTGAAATGTGTCCAAACATACACGGAAATTTGTTATATAAGGGAACAAGAGAGCTTGTACAATTCTAACAAGTAAGCATTGAAAGTTATTAATTGGTATGACCACCTTTATCCTTTAACACAGCCTAAACTCTCTTAGGAAACTTTTCTTGTAATTTCTTTAAGTAGTCTTCAGGAATCGTTCTCCGGGCTTCATGAAGGACATTCAAAGCTCTTCTTTGGATGTTGGCTGCCTTTTTGTTCTGTTCTCTGTCAGGATGATCTCACAGTGCTTCAATAATGTTAAGGTCAATGTAGAGGCCAATCCTCAACTGATAGTGTTACATTGTGTATTTTTCTATCCAGGTATGCTTTTACTGCACAGTGTTAGTTTGTTTGGGATTATTGTCATTGCCAATGAAACACTTACTAGGTCATTTTGCATGGTGTATCATATTTTTCTGTGTTCATAATGCCATTAATTTTGACCATGACAGAGCCTCCACCTCGTTTTAAAGATGGCTGCAGACACTTATTGTTGTACCTGTCTCTTGATCTATGTTGATCATTTGAACCAAAAATCACAAATTTTGATTTATCACTCTATAAGACCTGTTAGCACTGATCTTAATTTCAGTTCTTGTGCAATTTGGCCTTAACACCCGCCCCTTTACTGAGACCATTTTTGTTCTATTCTTCAATTTGTTTCTATTTTATAAAAAACAACCCCCCCCCCCCCCCCCCCCCCAAAAAAAAAAAAACCCAGGGGTCAGATTCATCTCTCAGATCCTGTGTCAGGTCTTCATTATGTATTTCTTGAGGACTTTCAGCTACTGTTTGTGTGCTGTAGATAGTTTTTTAGACCTGTCACTTCTTAGTTTCTCGTCTATTTCTCGTCTATCCAGTTTACTCAAAAGTTTTGAGGACACATCGCACACCATGCAGCTCTACTTTATTTAATCCAACAAATTGTGCTTTCTTTGCCATTTTTAAAGATTCATCTAAAGAAACGGGAAAAGAATTATGCTTTTGTGACAGGCCAGGATTAGCAAATTGCCTAAAGATACAATTTAAAATAGATTCTTTGTGAAATTATCTCTTATGTGTAGACACAACACTGGTCAGTCCCTTGACTTTGGTGCCTTTTTGTACTTGATTCATAGGTCGGTGTTAAGTGGCTTAATAAGCAAAAAAATATTCCTCTAAAAATGGCTTGGAAAAAATGGAAAAAAAAAAAAAACAACCAGCATGCAAAGAAAAACCTTGAAAGAGAACTATTGCTCAAGATAACTTTACAGAAATTACAGGAAAATCTGACTCGTTTTTAAGAAAATATAAAGAAATTCGGAGTGGCTCAAGGCTTATATAACCTGTTTAGTACTTAATAAATATCTTTACACAGTTCTGCCACAACTTTAGAATCACAATCCTAATATTGTGTTGGCCTCCCTCGTGCTGCTGAAATAGCTCTGACCCATCGAGGCGTGGGCTTCACGAGACTTCTGAAGGTGTCGTGTGGTATCAGGCACCAGATGTTAGCATCAGATCCTTGAAGTTCTGTAGGATGAAAGTCAATCTGTTACACTGATACAGGCTCAACTCTTTTACATATTCCTCAAATACTTCCTTTAGAATTTTTTTCAGAGCAGCAGGGTGCATTATTCTGCTGAAAGAGACCACCGTCGTCAGACAAAAACTGTTGCCATGAAGGGATTACAGAGATTATTGTTAGGTAGGTCAAGAACGATCTTCCACGCTTGAGTTGCGATATTATCTCAGACAAGTTAGACAAGTTAAAAAACTTTAAAGGAGTGTTTTAACACTTGGGGAAAATATTTTCTACTCTTACTTGCTGTAAGGACTGACATCACTCTCTCTGCTGCTTTTTGTACGATAAATACAAATCATATAAGCAGTCGATTAGGCCAGGTTAGCATAAATACTGCAAAAGGAGAAAAAAAACAATCTAATTCTGTCCAAAGTGAGACAAATCTGCCCTACAGCAGCCCTACAGCTCACAAATCAACACACTCGAACTCCTAATTATGGTGTGTATAAATATTTATCATTAATTGCTTTTACCACATGAGACTGTGGCTAAACCGTCTCCTCCTGTTTACAGTCTTTATGCTGAAGTAAACTAACGCTTCTGTAAGTAATATCCTCATATTGCTTATTGTCCAGGAGGAGAGTGGTGTAGATGAGGTAAATAAGTCAACCTCCACTCTATGACCTTTCGTGTGTGTCTCTGTGTGTGTGTATGTGACTGTCGGTTTGCTGGCCACTTCCTCTATAAACAAAAGTAAATGATAGTGCCGGGTTAAGCCAACAACAAACAAGAGACCGCTGCCTTTCAGATGAACTTTTGAACCAACGGGAACCACAAGCCAAGCTGAAATTGATGCTTAACCCCAAACCAGTTACTGCAGTTTGATTTTGTTCTGGGCAAAATGAGCGGAACAATAAAAAGGGATTAAGTAAGAGGGTTTTTTTGTTTGTTTGTTTTTTTGATATTCGTGACTTCTGAGCTGCACATAATACAGATCATGAAGACCTTACATAAAACAAAACCTGGGCTGAATTGTCTGAATAATACCAGATGTTCATACTTCCTCTTAATTTAAACTACGTCGCACATGATGTACACGTGCACTTTCAGTGAACCTGTGAATATTAGCTGCACTTTGCAGTCAGAGTTGACAAAGCAATCTTAACCGAAGGTCCGCTTGCTGAGGTCTTCCCAAGTTTTCGCTTTGAATGTCATGCAGATTACTTTCCATTATCTACTTCCACAGTGCACTGACAACTGAGCTTTGAGGAAGATGGTGTGATATCACTGAAAGGTCCAGAAGAGGCTAGTCTGAGCGCCAAAGATATTTGGTCAGCTGAACTGATTTTAGCACTTTTATTAATGTATTTTAGCGACAAATCCAAGTGCTGGCTATTCTGAACTGGCTTGAATGTTATCAGTGTGTTATTTTCTGACCATATAAAAAAAAAAATAGTGGTATGTGCATCTGAGCCCAAATCTAAGCTTGTTTCTTTAACAGCAGCTGCAGCATTTCATAGTTTAAACCTGCAAACTCATAGCAGTGAACACCGCTAATGGAGCAGTGATCACTTTATTTATATAACCGCAAGCTGTTAATAAAACACAACCCCTCTTCTGTCTTCATGTCTCCTTACAGCCTGTCCTGTGGGCTACTTTAAGTCCATTTCAGGCTCTATTCCCTGCACTGTGTGCCCATCCAACAGCCGAACCAGCCATGAGGGATCGAGTGTGTGTGAATGTCGCAGCGGCTTTTACCGGGCCGCCAGCGATGCCAACTCTTCTGCCTGCACAAGTGAGCTTTGTCTGTTTGTTTGTTTACGCCTGGCTCCTCTGCGAGGCGTTCAAGGGGCCTCATTGGAGTCATTTGTCATTTACTCAGACTGTGAGAACCGAGATACACAGTCAGTGGAACAAAATCTTTTTGCTTTTAAAGACTCTTTTAATCTTTAAATTGCACCAACAGAAAAACCTGTTAAGCATGAAACTTTCCTACGCTCGTTCATATGAAATTGCCTCACCATCAAACTATTTTATAAAGTTCTTTCCGTTACTTTTCATTGCATAAATGTCTTTGCCAGCCTGCAGGTTCTTTCATATCTTAAACATTTTACCAGATGCTTCCATCTTAGAGTCCACCGCTTGCATTATGTATGTCAAACTCCTCCCATTCTCCCCATCTCTGCTTTCTCCTCAGCTCCTCCGTCTGCTCCTGTCTCTCTGACCTGGGAGTATGAGAGCGGCGATGGTGGGGTTTCCTTGAGGTGGCGCCCTCCGGTGGACATGGGAGGGCGAAGTGAGGTGTGGTACGGGGTGGTGTGTCGCATCTGTCCGTCACCGACCTTCACCAACTCGGCTTTGTGCTCTTGGTGTGGGGAGGGCGTCACCTTCAGCCCCTCCCAGACCAATCTGAAACAAACCAAGGTCACCCTCAACAACCTGCTGACCAGAGTCACGTATCTCATCCAGGTGCTGTGGAAAAACGGAAGATTCTTTTTTGTCTTATCTCACTCAAAGTTTGAAGCACTTCCTGGACCCACAGATGAGATGAATCCACTGTGCTCTATTATTTTTTTACAAGTGCCGCATCAGTAAATACACACCAACATTTATTATTTAGTTCGGCATACCTTGACTAAAGCGTCGCTTATTCCTTATTCATAATGGACAGATATTTCCCCATTTCCTGGCATTTGTCGACCTGTCATAGTGGACGCTGCACGTGTCTGTCTTTGTTTCTCAAACATTGAAGCGTGTCATAAATATAAATGGGGAAAAAAAGGCTTTGAAATTCACATCTGTGTGTTCTTGGCATTGACAGGTGCAAGCCATGAATGAAGTGTCAGCTTTGAGTCCTTTTCCAGTTCGATACTCAAGCATCAATTTCACTACGAGCCAGTCAGGTGAGAACAGGACGGAGAGGATGAAAAAGATGAGATGAAAGAGGAAGAGACGCTCTGATGATGATGTTTGCGTAGATACTGTGTGTGTGTGTGTGTGTGTGTGTGTGTGTGTGTGTGTGTGTGTGTGTGTACGTGTGTGTGTGTGTGTGTGTGTGTGTGTGTGTGTGTGTGTGTGTGTGTGTGTGTGTGTGTGTGTGTCAGTTTTCTCTCCCCCTTCTCCTCCCCTCTCTTTCGGTCTCTTTGCTCCATGTTTTCTGCTCCTGCTCTCTGAATGGGAGGTTGCTCGAGGTTACAAAATCCTGTCAGATCCCATTATGGTCACTGTGGAGGAAGAAAGGGACAAATGAGAGATGGGAAGACAAAGAGACGGAGAGAAAGAAAGATGAAAGCAGATGAGTGGGCAAAGGAGAGGAGAATGGGGCATTGTGCACACCAAGTACACAATTATACAATTTTCCATGAAACCGATCAAGACTGGCTAGGAGGTTCAATGAGCCCATATTATCTAAAATCTTCCTGTGAGTACTCTCAGAGCTTATTGATCAAATGAATGGAATGCAAGAAAGTTCCCTTTAACTGCTCCCAGCTCACTGAGTGAAACTAGATCCTGACTGGTGCACCATAAAAACTCCTACTTCACTTTTATGCTCGACTGAATTCCGTCTACATGTTTTGTAACACTGCCCTCATGTGGGCACTGTCACTTGTGAACTAACAGCTCTCCTGTTTTAACGTGCTCAAGTATCGTCTCTTGTCACCCACAGTTCCCAGTACCGTTCCTATGATGCACCAGCTGAGCCGGGCCCCGGACTCCATCACTCTGTCGTGGCCTCAGCCAGACAGGCCTAATGGAGACATCCTGGAGTATCAGCTCAGATACTATGACAAGGTATGTTCAGTGAAGGCACACATACCGGCAGAAGGTTTCAACATTAGTTTTTTTAACACAAATATCTAATCAGCCAGTTACATGAAGCTCAGCACATTTAGGTATGTAGACATGGTCAAGATAACTCTGAATATCTCAACACATCAAATCTGTAGCAGAAGACCATCTTGTAATGGATGGTGAGCTTTTATGGGCCTCTTGACTTTCACCGTGACTACAAGCATCTCTCTACCTACCCGACGTGTGGTGTATTCTTTTATTAGTGAGCTGGCCTGTTTTCACAGCAGTGAGCATGATCTTGCTGTTTTGACTGCAGTCTGTCATAATCTTCCAGTATTACCAGAATTTCTTTGTTTAACTGACAAATTATAATGTACAAAAATTTGCTAGAAACTACAAAAAGAACATTAACTCATGTTCACAATGGCCAGCCTGCGCAGGCAACAAGATGTTTTATAATGGAACCATTTTTTCCACCATAACGCAGTATGGCATTCAAACAACAAAACAACGGTCTTTTAAGTGTTCGCTGGGTGTAAATACACACAAAGACATCCTTTACTGAACATACTGGCCGTGATTGTACACAAAACAAACTGATCCCAAACAACAGACCCTTAACGTCATTCCTCTCTGTTCGTCAGGGTTCAGATGTGGACAGCGCATTGACTGTGTACAGTGAGACTAACACAGTGACCGTCAAGTCTCTGATTCCCGGCTCCATCTATGCCTTCCAGATCAGAGCTCGAAATGAGCGAGGCTACGGGCCCTACAGCAACACCATCTACTTCACGACGCTGCCTCTAGGTAATGCACACAGTCATTTCTTTTTTTATAGTTTAAGAAAAAAGTATATATTCTATTTTTGTAGGGTCTGTCCCTTACAATAGAAAGCATGTTGAGGCAACTGTTGTTGTGATTTGATGCTATATAAATACAACTGAATTGAACCGATTTGAAATGATTATAGAAAACTGTCAAAAGATCATATTGGCATAAGCATTAAAATAAATGCACATGCTGTTGTTTGAGTGTGGGTGTGCACAACTGTACTTAGTACAAAAACAAGAATTTACAAAGGAAAAACAGACAAAAGCTTGGGCAGCTTTCAATTACTGTAACTGCAGTTACATTCATCTCAGTGAAGTTGCATTACTATATGTAATACAAAGCTTAGTGCTCAATATAAGGCCTTACCATTCACATAAAAAATAGTAAGAGTAAGACCGGAGGAAGATATCAGGACAGCATGATAAATTCAGGAATAGCAATTAGAGAAACTAGGGCACAAACAATAAACTGTGAATCATTTTCAGTGCACTTTAATTAGTTCAATGTAAACTTAATCATGTAGAAATGAGAAGACTGTGTTGCAAACCAGAAGCACAAAACCAGCTATCAGCGACTAGATGTGATATAATTAGAAAAGGTGGACACACCAGGGTAACAAAATTAAAGGTGGTAATAATCAAAGACAACAAGACAGGAGGGAGAGAAATGATTGCCAAAATAAAACAGTAAGTTAGAAACCGAAGCTAAAAAGTGAGCAGACACAGGACGTTGAGACAGGAACTATTGAAGGAACACTTCTAAACTCTAAAATGGACTAAATTAAAACAAGAACTAAAGGCTCCAAAAATCCTCAAAAATAAAAAAGACAGAACAAAACTCTGAACACCTGAAAAAGAAAGAATTCAACATCAAAAACCCACAATCAGAACCGGGATGGTGACACTAGAAGGACCAAAGTTACACTATATGGATACATGTCCAGGGCCACCTACAGATCACTGCTTGGCCATAGAAACCCACACTGTGAACCAGTGTCTGTGTTGATGTTAACGTCAGAGGTTTGAAACTCAACAGTTATTGAATCAGCAGAAAGGTGCGTCTCAGTGACCTTGTGCTATAACTTAACATGGTCTGCCACTTCCTGCCTGAGCTGCTGTGGTTCCTGAGCGTGTTCGCTTCGCAATAATACAACTTACCGTTGATTGTGGAATAGCTAGGAGGAATAAGTTATTGCAACGGTTGCGTTCTGCTACAGTCCCACGCTCGACCTCAGTGAGGCATTTAGAATGACCTATGCTTTTACAGATGTTTCTAAAAACAGACTGCATGGCTGCACCTGTGGGAATAGGATTGAAAACACCTGAATTCAAAAATTAAGAGGTTAAACACCTCGGTATGAACGCAGCAAACATCTCTCTATAGTTATTTTGTCATTTTTAATACTAAGAAAATATCTCTGTCTCAGTGTTAACATCAATATCAAACTTTCAAATAGAACATATATCGCTGTAACTACAGATAAAGTGGTCTGTATATCCAATAAAAGCACATTTGAACTTGTTAAATCCAATGCTTTTAGCTGTAGATACAACAGATTTTTGTTACATAATGGGTTTCTCAGGTCAAAAAAGAGCTGAAAGCTCTGAGATAATGCAGCTGATGACACTCCTGAGACACACGATAGCTGAAGGTGTTTCATTTTCTCTCCCGCAGAGGAGCATTCACAGCAAATCCAGACTCGGCTTCCTCTGCTGGTGGGCTCGGTCATGGGTGGGGCCGCGTTTCTCCTTGTCGTGGCAGCCATTGTGGTTGTGGTGGTATTTCGCAGGTTGGTTGGTGGTATAAATGCCGTAACAGATGAATGCATGTATGTTTTAATCTGGTATTACAGTTTTGGATTGCTTTTACATGGCAGTAAGAGGAGGGAGAGTCCATACAGTGACCGACTCCAGAGGTACATCAGTAACAGAGGTGAGTGAACTATTATAAAATGAATTATTTATTTTGGGATTCATTGTTATTTTATAGGGAAAAAATAAAATGGCTCTATATTTTTATTATTGAATGGATAATACTAAAAAAAATCCTATCTGTGTGTAAAGCTCATCAGCTGTGCATTATAAAAGATAATATTTACCTTGTTTCTAGGATTACATGTCTAAAGTAAAGGACTAAAAGTTCAGTTTTCTAAAAGTAGATTTCTTGTTCCCAGGTGGAGTTAAGTATTATGTTGACCCATCCACTTATGAGGACCCCAGTGAGGCTGTCAAAGAATTTGCCCGCGAGATCGACCCCACTCACCTCAAGATTGAGGAGGTGATTGGTGCAGGTATGTTTCATGGTCTCCTTTCTTTTAAATCTTGCTGTAGTAACGTGCTGGCTGTCAGCACAGTGTAATCTCCTCCGTGTTTATTCCATTACAGCCCAATTTGGTGAGGTTTCTCGCGGTCGTTACCGTCCGCTGGGTCGCAGGGAAGTGCTGGTAGCAGTGAAGACTCTGCGCTGGGGAGCGTCAGACAGAGAGAGGGGAATGTTCCTCAGTGAAGCAGGAGTCCTGGGACAGTTTGACCACCCCAATGTGCTGAAACTAGAGGGTGTTATCACCCGTACCCCTCCAGAGAGGATCATCACTGAGTTCATGGAGAACGGGCCCCTGGATGCCTTCCTCAGGGTGAGAAAAACAACGCACTGTCAGGAATTCCTGCACATGTTACACCACACTGGAGACTTTTTTTTCTCCATCATGTCTCTTAATTTCTTCAGGAGAACGAAGGTCAGTTCAGTGTCCTCCAGCTTGTCGGGATGCTCAGGGGAGTTGGAGCAGGGATGCGTTACCTCTCTGAGAGAAACTTTGTTCACCGAGACCTGGCGGCCAGGAACGTGTTGGTCAACTCCAACCTGGTCTGTAAAGTATCTGATTTTGGCCTCTCCAGGCTTATGAGGGGATTGGACCACAACATACCAACTTATACTGCCTCACTGGTAGGTTAGAAGGGAAGGAGTGCCTTTTAACTTGGTTTCCATCATCACTGAGTGACTGTATATGTTTTTGCTCTGTTTTCATCTATCAGGGCAGTAAGATTCCTGTGAGATGGACGGCACCTGAATCATTTCAGCATCGCAAGTTCAGCTCAGCTAGTGATGTCTGGAGCTTTGGAATACTGATGTGGGAAGTTATGTCCTACGGAGAGCGTCCGTACTGGGACATGAGCAATCAAGAGGTGAGTATGAAGAAAAATGTTTCCTGAATTTTTAAAGAAGCAAATGTGCAAAACCTGTGCTATAGTGCAATTATCTTTATTATGGTGTAACAATATACAGTTAACTAGAATTACTACTTTGCTGTTGTGTGCTTCCACTAACTTGTCAGGTGGCAATTTACATCTGAGTTTTTTAAAAGTCTTATACTTAGACTAAGTGTTCAAGAAATTACATATCAACAACAGCAATTCAGTATTGGACTAAAGGTGCCCTCTGCTCATGTTTTACATAATAGACAGAAAAGTGTATTTAACATTATGATGTCAAAGTGAAGCTGACCTTTGACCTTTTGGATTTTTTTTCATATTTTGCATATAAGTTCTTAAGCTACATCCAAAAACGTGACATCAAAGTGATCTTGAACTTCATCTTCGAGTACAAACGGATATTTGCACCATAAGTATTCCTTCCAGCTGTTCCTGAGCTATAGCATTCATATCATTCATAAGAATGAGGTGCTCATGAAGTCAATAAATGGGATCACGGTGACCTAATGAAGTCCTTCTTTAGCCCAAATTAACATTTTGCCAAGCTCATGGATTAGGCATTATTATCTGTCTTTCTCAGAAGTTTTTAACAAAAAATCTCCTAAATTTTGCATTCAGTGCATCATGTAGCAGTCAAGTACCAATAAAATAAAATCACTACCGACACTGACAGATGCAGAAAATACTGTATCTGAAAAATAAAGATTAATTTATTTTTTGTAAATCATATTTTAAATGCTTAAGCTGTTAAAACAGCCTTCATTATGTACAATATTTCAGTAATCTAGAGGAATAAGCGTATTATTACACAAATGTGGCCCTCCAGTACTTAAATGTACTTCCCTCCCCCTCCTCCTGTTACACAACAGGCATATTTAAACGGTGACAAAATGCCAAACTGATGAAATTTGCATAATTTTCTTTTAGTCATTCTTGAAAGCTCTGAGTGATCTGTGACCTTTCATGGAGGCTAATTACACAAGACTCCATCTGCCCTACTTCTGTCTGATGCCTTCCTCTTTGTGTCTGCAGGTGATGAAGGCAGTAGCAGATCAGTACCGTCTCCCGGCCCCCCACAACTGCCCCCCTGCCCTCCACTCTCTAATGCTTCAGTGCTGGCAGGCCGACCGGGCAGACCGACCAGGTTTCGACTCAGTCCTGTCTTCTCTGGATCGACTCATCAGGCACCCCGCGTCCCTCAAAGCCGAGCCAACTCGGTGAGACGCCAGCTCCTGGCAAACGCTCCCGCAAAGCATATCCGAGGCAGCAGGTGATGCACAATCTGCTGCAGTTAAGGATTCTCGTGCTCTCATTTTTGACATTTACAGAAGCTGCTCCCAGCCGCTGCTCAGCCCCACCCCCACAGACTTATCGTCAGTGGCGACGGTCAGTGATTGGCTGAAAGCGCTGAGGATGGAGAGGTATCAGGATGAGTTTGATCGAGCACACCTGGACACGTTAGACAGAGTCAGCAAGCTTACGATGGAGTGAGTATGCATGGATGGTTACAAACGTAAAAATACAGAAAAATATATCAAACATTTTTAAAGCTGGCTTCTTGACTTAAGATTTAATTATATCATTCATTAATTTAATTTTAGCTATGTCATGAGTATTATCAAACACACTCATCAGGTATCCAGGAACCAGGTGGCTTATACACAACCTGAAACCTCAAGTCAAGTTGTTGCATAGTGGTAAAGAGCCCAGTGGGCCGACGTACTTTTAGACAGATGGGTCAATAGAAGGGCCAGCCATACAAGCACTGACAGCCTTGTTGTTCATTATCATTACTGTATTGCCCTATCAAACCTCTTAATGCAACTGGACCCTCCCCTATCTTTGCTGTGCTCTCACGCACCTTACTGAACAGAGTTTAGTGTGAAAGAAGAGCTGAAAAGGTGGCACTTGTCAGGTTTATATTGTTGATTGTCATTTATGCTTAGAGGTGTATAATCGATTGTGTAGTGATAGGATGTGTGATCCTTAGGAGTCTGCAAAGGCTTTGTGTGCATTCCAGAGTGCTCTGGCATTCACACCCACATCCTGGGAGCAGGGGAGAGGTCGTACCTTCTCTTATTGTTTTGTGGTAGGATAAACGTATCTATATCTGTTTTACTCTAAGTGCCTTTTGTTTAGATCAGGGGTGTCAAACTCAAATACACAGTGGGCCAAAATTCAAAACTGGAACAAAGTCGCAGGCTAACATTAATATTTATTGAAAAAAAAATCTTCCTCCAGATATAAGAATGAATCTTTTCTTATGGATTCAAACAAGTTTTGCTGAAAAACTGAATATGGAACAAGCAAAGCTTAATACTAAACAATATATATATTAGCTGTATAATACCAGTAGGCCAGCTCTAATAGTAATTTGGTATGGCTTCGCGGGCCAAATGTAATTAGGCTGCGGGCCAAATTTGGCCCGTGGGCCAGAGTTTGACACCTATGGTTTAGATGAACTGCTGGACTTCTAGACCAGCAGGTTTAGGGAAGTCGTTTATCGGGTCACACTCTGACCCCACACACACACACACACACACACACACACACACACACACACACACACACACACACAGGCAAGGTGCTCTTTGTGTGTATGTAGACGTCATATGTTAATGAACCTATGTATATTCATGTAACCTCAATAAAAGAGCAGTGTTACGGTGGAGCGGACGAGAGCGACTGGGGTCAAGCGAAGGAACGGCGTTGTCCAGTTCTCTCCCGTGCACGAGATACATAAAGAACTTTGCCTACTCGTGTCTTGCTTTGCTGTGCAATTGAATTGTTTTGAACGTTCCAGCGAATAGGTTTAAGCTACAAACCTATCAGCACTAAAAGCTAAGAGAGACAAAGAAAGAGAAGCTAGAAATAGATGCAGGAAATGTCAAATTAACCAACATGTTAGCTGTCAGGGCAATTGCTGCTGCGCTGTCAACAGTAGTAATGTCCCATCAACAAGCAGTAATGAGCCCTCATAGACACAGGAGGCAGCTGTAGCACTAGCTGTGGAGAAGCTGTGCAGGCGGAGGGACCGCAGTCCCAACAACAGAGTGAGGAACAGACAGAGGGAAATGAAATTAGTATAGTAAGAAAACAGATGAAGGGAGAGAGAGAGAGAGAGACTGCTGTAGACCGACTGCAACAAAAGTGCCAAGGCCGGTTTTTTTGTGCATTTCAGTGCACAAAAACATTTCAGTGCAGCCCTGCATACTGGTGCTTGGCCAGGACCTGTAGGTGTCTCATTGCAACTCACTGAGCACTCCTTTAGTGTTATGAAACAGTCACAATAAGATAAAGGTGCTCTGATGGTGTCGCCACTGATGAGGGACACATAGCTGAGAGGATTTTGCAGTTTTTGTAGGTATCTGATAACCAAAACATGTCACCATAAGATAAGGAAAAGAGAAACATCTGCAACCTGCAGATTTAATTCTTTAAACAATCTTAGAATAGAATAAGGACAGAATGGTGGGTCAGTAGTTAACACGAGGGTCCAAGAAGGTCCAAGAGGAACGAATGCATGAAGAACCCATGCTTGAGCTCCGATTTCAACCATCATCATAAAACATTGTAGATTACACCTGTATGCCTCGCACAGGTTTTTTGTTGATCTCGAAAGTTTTCCCTCCTGATTCTAATCTAATTTTCTTCATAAAACACATTTGAAACCATTTTTGCACATCAAAAAGGAATTTCATAACAAAATATTCAATATTCAGTTCAATTCAGTTCAGTTTTATTTATATTATACCAAATAACAACAACAGTTGGCTCAAGGCACTTTATGTTGTAAGGTAAAGACCCTACAATAATACAGAGAAAACAGAGAAAACCCCAACAATCATATGATCCCCTTTGAGCAAGCGCTTTGGGAACAGTGGGATGGAAAAACTCCCTTTTAACAGGAAGTAACCTCCAGCGGATTTAGGGTCAGGGAAGGGCAGCCGTGTGCTGTGACCAGTTGGGTGAGGGGAGGAAGACAAGCCAATGTGGACTGCAATATTCTTTTTGCAATTAATGTGGAGCCAGATTGATTGTATTCAATCGAATCATGCGGTTTCGGCATCTAACGCTAACCAAGCAGGAGCAACAAGGTGTAAAAATAAGACTCAAACTTCTGCTACTACCTCATTGTGCAGGTTTTCAGGCATTCGGCTCGTGGTAGTCTGAAGAGCTTGAAAACAACTGCATTTGTTTAAGTTTGTGTAGTTGTTTCACATCTCATCTAGGAAGTTTTCTTCAGTTCTGAGGTTCACAAACTTAAAGACGTCCAGTTGCCTACGTTTTTGGGGGTTGTTCTTTTTCATATTAGAAAATAGCACAAAGGGGTTGTTAGATTTTCTGTGTCAAAATCCAGTCTGTATTGATGCATGCTCAATCATCCTGGTAAGGAAATTCCAGAAAGTTGCGTTTTCAGTGGGATAAAATGCAGCGTCCAGGTGAACAGACTCAACTTTCTGGGATAATCCAAACTGTTAGAAAATTACCAAGGTAATTTTATGTTGCTCTTACTTATTGATTTTGTCAAGACATGATTATTGTTGTTTGAACTCTCCTTCAGAGACGTCCAGGATCTCGGCGTGAACCTGCTGGGACACCAGAGGAAGATCGTCAGCGCAGCCCAGCAGCTCAGGGCTCACCTGACACAGGGGCAGGTGGAGGTCTGAAACCTACCAGCAATACAACCTGTGCTGTGGATTTATGGGCTTCACATTCCTTTGCTTGTTGCGTCCAGTTTCCGCAACATTTTATTTGGATGGTGCACATTTTAACCGTAAAAAGAGAGAGAGAGAGCGAGAGAATCAGCTAACAGTGCCACTCTGTCTATTCTGATATACCTGACACTGCAACCAGAAGCAGTGAGAAAAGACTTTTTCAGCCAGTCATTCGAGACGACTAACAGAAGAGAGATACACTACAGGAGCTGCGGCCCAACACAAAGTGAGGCTACAAAGTTGCTGACAAGGAGGACTTTAAAGATTCCTCTATGTTTTTCCACTAGATTTCACTTTATTGTTGTCTGCCTTCTCCTCTCCTCCCCCTCTGCAGTCCAAACTCTCCCTTTCTCCTCCTCTACTCACCTTGCCTGAAATGCTTCTGTTTCCTCTGTGCTCAATAAAACCACAAAAGTATTTTTTGTTAAAGTATCTAGGGAGATCTCTTCTCACAAAGAATTGCGTGAAGACAATCAAAGCCTTTTTCTAATTTTTTTTTTTTGAGTTATTTGTAAAGTTGTATCACTTCCTCTCCACTTTAAATGCCAAATGCTAAACAAACAGTGTTACCTAGCAGCTAATGAATCACCTAATGAGGTGTTACCATTAGCTGTCAGAAAAATATATAGGTTGTTCAGTGTGACAGCAAATACTACGAACCACCAGTCCAAAGTCGGTACTGCAGATCCTTAAAGTTATATAGCAATCACTGCCATAATGTTGGGAAAATCAAACCTAAACACGAAAAGGCTTTTAATAAATGTAAGCCATGTTTTGTTTTTTTGGTTTTTTATCCCCCTTTAGAAGACATATCCAAGGTCTGAGAGCTGCCCTGTTTGTGCAACTCACTCTCACTGTAGAGCCTCTCAGTGACAGCAGAGCTCACTTACTCTAAAACACTTAACAAACTTCACCTCAGCTGCAAACACGAGCTTCTGCCTGCGATGGAAACAGAAGCTAACAGCACCCACCTTTACAGTATGTCTGCATTTCACACTTCACCTCTTTTGTTTGATTGCTAGAGTAACGACACTGAGTCATTGAAGCATTGTGAATGTGTGAAATGAGCAAGATGGACAAAATCTGATCTGATTTACACTTGAAGGAAGGAAGCAAAATGCTTTATAGGTAGCTGCCCTTATGTCTGTGTGCTGTATATGAGGCTCTGTTATTGTGTACATGCTGTACATGATGTGTGTGAGTGAGTGTGTCTGTGTGTGCATGTGTGTGCGCATGTGTGAGACAAGTGTGTCAGGCTACACACATTTATAGGTGTTTACTCGTATGAATGTTCACCACTGTTCAGTAATTGTGCAAATTTGTAAAATAAATATGATTTTATTTAAAGAAGCAGTCTCCTGCATTTTCTTTTTCTGCTCTTATATAAAAATAATAATTATCTGGAAACACTTGCAATATTAAATATGACTTGCAAAAAGAAAATAATGAATATAGTCATTTTCATGAGGCAAATGAATGCTTCAGTTCAGAAGACGCAAGCATGACACCACCCACACATGCAAACACCACAAAGCATATGTTTTGAATCCTGAGACTAAACCATTGTTAATATACACTTTGGCAAGTCGTAAGTTTACATATGCTCATTATGGGTATTAATGTCATGTAATTTAGGCATCATAATCTTTAATAAACCCTGGGTCAAAAGGATACATATAGGTTCAAGTATATACATACATTTACTTAAATCTAATTCTCACTGGAACATCCGAGGAACTCTGTGAAGATCTAAGGAGAGCTGTGAAAGTTTAGTAGAGTTATTTCTAAACAACCGCAGATTACAATATCATCCAAAAAAACTATACGTTAGTACAAATTATTCAGCTGTGTCAACAATTTGCCAAGGTCTGAAAGGAGACATAAAGTGTCACCCTCAGATGAAAGGAAATTAGTTGGTGTGCTCAGGATTAACCCATGAGCCACCAAGTCTCAAGCATGCCATGAACCAGGGACAGCTGGAACACCGGTGTCACAGTGGACAGCGATGCCATGAACGTAGAAAGAAACCCCTGTTTCTAAAATCAGCACTTTAAAAATTGACTGAAACTTGCAGCTGGAGAAAAGTTTTATGGTCAGACAAGACAAAGATTGAGCTGGCCACAATGACAAGAGCCATGTTTGGAGAAGAAACAGTGAAGCATCGTGCTCTGGGACTGTTTTGCTGAACAATAGTAATTATTGTTTAATTTTGACTGATGTGAATTTGACATGATAGGAGTAATAAAGAATGAGCAACACAAATTGCCCATATAACCAAGAGGAAAAAATACATGATAGATTTTTCTTGTTTAACATCATGTTTGGTGCAAAAGATGTGAGACAGAGGAAGAAAATCAGGTTGCAGCCACGGGGAAGGATAATGAAAGAAAGGTGCAAATTACTCATGATTTCATGGATTGGCACCTTTAAGTTTTTCTCAGATATGTTACATTATGATATTTATTTTCAAACTTTACTTTTTCAAATATAAAACTAATACTATATTTTACATTATGGTTGTGGTAGTTTTATTTACCTTCTCAACTGAGCCAAACAGTACATACAGCATGACAGCAGTCTGCATGGTTTTTGACCAAGAATAGTTTATAGAAACAAGTTATCTATCTGTCATGGTCAAACAATAGTGTCAGAAGATTGTGTAACAAAAGATAAACACAAGTGGCATGTCACGGTCATGGGCAAAGCAACAGAATGACTAACATGGTCACAGATTTACATATTTATGGTCACATTTCGCTTGAAAAAATATGTAAACATTTCCCCTGGTTTGAACAAGGCTCACCTTGTTCCGCTAATATCACCTTCACAGTGTCCAAAAGTGAACTTCTCAGACTCCTCGCACTTCACATTCCACACATCAGCAGGTTAGTGTAAAATCAGAATTAGAGATCTGCTGGGATCAGCAGTAATCCAAGAACAGAAACAGGTCTCCCACATGTCCCAGTGGTGCTGATATCAGAGCAGATCTGGACTGATATAAAGACTACAAAAACCTCCGTTTCATGGCTGCCAGAGTAATCTGGCTGGCGCCTTGCTGTATTTTACTGTATATGTATTTTTCATACTGCAGAGCATTGCATCCCAATGTCAAACTGCGGGATAATTATAACAATATTTACACCAACAAAACTTTACTTTATGAATTGTCATCCATATCCTGAGATCACACTGAGACAGCTTTAAGATCTTTTCAACTTCATGCATTTTCTATTCTTTTACATTGCAGAGTAAAATTACACATCTATGTGGTAACTATTAACAGCTGTTATTTTGCAGACTAGGATTTTACGTTAAAAATGCATGACAACTAACATGATGTAATTTGTTGCAATATATTGAACTCCCTGGCAATATTTACAGTTAGAATAAACACAGATGAAGAATATATTATATAAAAATGAAAGAAATACAACAATTTAGGTCATAAACTGTCTAAAACTGACACTATGCACTTTGTCTTTTGCACTGTTTAATTTGCTATAAAACCTTTTTTTTATTGTGTAGCACTGGCAGACGTGGTTATAAGTATTCATACCATTTACAAAATTAAGTCTTTATTGAAAGTGTTCTTAAATTAAAGCACAAAAGCAACATCAGCGAAACATACACAACAAAACCATTTACAGACCCTCCATTGAATTCAGATTTTTTTTTTTCCCTTTTCAATTGCAAATACTTTGAACTATTGACTTTAGGATCTATCACCCTAATGAAACTGCTGTTCTTAGAGTTTCTCATGGCATTTTAATGAAGAGAGATGCAGATGAAAACATTGTTCAGCTACATTTGACACAATTGATCATGGTATTTCGATTGACAGGTTAGCAACATGGCTGGGCATCTCTGGATCAGACTTAAAATGTTTTTAATTCTTATTTCCAGACAGAACTTACTCAGTTGCTGCTGACAGCTTGGTGTCCTCATTTGCAACTTTGTGCTATGGTGTGCTCCAAGGTTCTGTTTTGGGACCTGTTCTGTTTGCACTGTATTTACTATCACTTCAACACATTTAAATGTGTCTCATATCATTGTTATACAGATGAGATCCAATTGTACATTTCTTTTACTCCAAAGAATGTTGTAAAAATATCCATCCTTTAACCCTGGAGAACCCATGGGGTCAAATTTGACCCCATGGTTTCCCTAGAAAACCAATGGGGTCGGATCTGACCCCATGGGTTCTCCAGGGTTAAGCCTGTATTGATGCCATACAGAACTGGATAGCTGCTAATTATTTTCACTTAACACAGAGAGAGGTTTTTGTTTGTGCTACTGACAGCTTTGTTTGCACTCTGATTATTAGTCTTGGGTCTTCATCATTGCTTCAATCAAATGTCAAAAATGTAGGTGTCAGATTTGATCAGGCTCTTAGTTTTAATACACATATCAATAGCCTTGTGGGATCCTGCATTTTATCTGTGAAATGCTGCCCACCTCATTCGAATGGTGTCCAAGTCAGAATTAGAAATGATAATTCATGCTTTTGATTCCTTAAAGTTGTAATTCACTGTACGTTGGCCTCAGTAAGTCCTTTCTGCATTACTTACAAATCACTCACTGCAAAGTGCAGCTACTTATTAGGCTCTCTAGTGATCTCACTTGACACCTATTTTGCTGTCTTTGCATTATGTATCTTTGTGATTATTTCCAGAGCTATGCATGGTTGAATGCCTACTTACTTAGTGAACTGCAGTCATATAAAACATGCAGGTCATTGAGATCTTTGGACCAAAACCTGTTGGTGGTTCATCTTTCTGGACTGAACATTAAAAGAGACTGTCTGTTTGAGGTTGTGGCTTCTTAACTATGGTATGCACCACCACTACAGCAGATTTCGTTTCTGTGGGCTGCAATGAAACTGTTAAAAAGTAGCTCAAGACTTACTTGTACAGGCTTGCTTTTAAATTATGAATATTATTGTTGTGTTTTAATGTCTATATTTTTATTTGTTGATTGTTGTTGTGAATAACTTTGTGATCCTTGTCTACAATGGTTCTACATAAATACATTTTACTTATTTACTTGGTGCTATGTTAAATTTAACTCATAAAAACTATCTTCCACTGACATTAAGTTAAACACAAAGACTCAAATAAACACTATGCATGTCAGACTGTGGATGAAGATGAAGAATGTTAAAAAGGTGCAATTTGTTCAAGATTTAAATAAAAATATGCTTTAATTTCAATTCTGATCACATAAAGACAGACAACCCCGCTTTAATCTAAAACGTTAATTTTAATTACCCTCTCTTAAAACTTTAAGGAAGCAGTAATTCACAAAATTTGAAAATAGCATTATTTTTGTAACAGACTTTTTTTTTCATTTTACAACGACATTGTACTCATGTAGGCTGAACAGTTGTTAAAAATTATGTTTTGTATATTTGATTTCATTTGCAGTATAACCTTGCAAATGAAATTAAAATATTTTCTGCAAAGTACTGAGTGAACATGTACTTCGTCCTACTGAATTATTAACGTAACCCTCTGAAGCCTGAACCATGAAATAACTGCCTTTTTAGTAAAACTGGAGTGTTTATTGAAGCTTGTGACAATTTTGTTTAAACAAGAAATTAAATATTAATTTACATATATGAGTTTTAATAATTTTTGCTCACACCACTTTATGTGTCTAACTTTACACATCTGGTTTTTAAGGGGTAAAAAATCACATTGACGTCTCAAAACGTGTGTATAAAATATGACACATTTGGCATTATGGGGTCAAAGAAAGACTCAAAATATTTTTTAACACTGAAAATACCTGATGATGAACTAAAGAGTAATATGAGAATAACTCATGTGACCTGGAATTTTCCAGATCATATTACAGCAGATGACAGAGGGGAAAGATGGTTTTACATAATCCAATTTAATCACGATTTAAAGTGTATTTAAAATACACATTATAATACATCTTAATTGCAATATAATTTAATGCAGTCCATTAGGAATAATTAAAGTTTGGATATTAAGAAGCATGTGGGGGGAAGTTTTTTTTTTAAATTTCATTCTTACAGTTTTTCAAAGAGTTTTTCAAATTACTGTGATTAATGTTCACACAAGAAAGTTGTAGGTTCAAATCTCTGGCCAGTCGGGGGACTTTTGTTGAGTCGCTCTAGAGACATCCTGTCTGTGACTCTGTGGGTGTCCCTGGGTCCAAAGACATGCATGTCAGGTTATCGGTGAGATTGTCGGCTGACCTGTCTAGGGTGTACCCTGCCACTCGCCCTGTGACAGCTGGGATAGACTCCAGCTCACCTGTGACCCTAAGAGAGCTGGTTAGGAAAATGGTTGTTCCAGACTGAGTGTGTTTATCCTCCCGACTCCGGTCTGTGCAGACCCCAGAGGTGTACATTTGTTGTCATATCTCACAAGTGCTTCCTCGACAATTCACTTTTTTTTTTACCACTTTTGTCAATCATGTTGTTCTTTATGTTGTATCACTTTCTATTTTAATGCTTTGATTAATGCTTTTTAAAAATAAAAATGTTTTGGGGTATGCATGTTAAATATGTTGGAAGGATCAAAAAAGGTTTTGCACTGGTCTATTTTTCTTTTTATCATTCTAGGATATTTCTTTTTTTATAGATATTCAGGATTATGTAATCCTTACACATTTATAGACTCACAGCTATAAGGAATCAGTCTCAGTTAATATCTTCCTCTTGATCCTTGTTGTCCTGACAGATTTGACCAAGTTCACAAAAACTACAAAAGATATTTCCTGAAGATTTCTTTCATTTTAATTGGATTTCTATTACTAAACAGTTTGGGGGATTTTACGCCTAGTTTAACTTTCGTTTTGGTTTGGCTCTTAAATAACGGTCATCAAGTACTATTAAGTCACTCTGGACTCAGGAGTCAGCTGTCATAAGATTTCTGTAATAAGTGTTTTCTGTGGTGTCTCACCTCAAATTAACTCAGTGTTGTTACATATGTCCAGAAACAGTGAACACCAAAGCCACAAAATCATGTTTTTTTATGGTGTTATTGTTTCCTTATAAAGACCTTAGCAGTTTTGAAACTACTGGTCTTTATGACACTGCTTAAAGATGGTGCTCTCTGTCTGGTAAACAGCTATTATCTCCACAATACTAAATGATGGCCACATTGGCAGCCATTATCAGGGCCTCCTATAGTCTTCCTAAACCCTGTTTATCCAGTGGTTAACCAGCTCTTTAGTCATGACCTAAAAATGGTGCAGAAAAATATGTGTCCACTACAGCCGAGGTGACCAGAAATTTAAATGTTCGCTGATTCAATAGTTTGTAAATAAATCAGATCTGTGTAAATGAAATTTGTGGCTTTTTATCAGCTGAATGTGTCAACTCTGAAACTAATTGCAGTTTCACAAAACAACACGCGCCATTAGCTTTGTTTTCCACATTCAGAGAAAAGTGACATTCCCTCATTGAACATGATGCTGCTGCCAGCCTCTAGATGATCATTATAGTCTTTGTAGTGCAGTAATTACCGCATCTGGGATCATTCCTGTTGACACATGAATGGTGCTCAACATGTTATATCACTGTGAATGAAGCTAGATGTTTAGTGTTTGTGTGTCCAAGAAGCAGCATGGTGGAAAATCCTTTATAATCTCCATATTTTCCAAATAATTCCAGTTTCACTCTGACAATTTTGCTCATTCATTAAAAAAAGATGCTAACTAAACCGCAATGCCATAAAGCGAGGTATAGAACAGCATGCTTGCAATTTCCAAACAGGTTTTCTTAACAGTTCACTACAAGTGGTGTGTTGACTGTCATGATCTTGCTGAATTTTCATAGTGGCCATGCAGGTTTCGGTGGTAGTCAGAGGAATGCAGAGAGGCCTGGTGATTGCATAGATATCCGCGAACTGGGGACTGGACCATTGTCACTTTGCTTTTAAGGAGACAAGATCAAGCCAATAATTTTAGATCAGCATGACAAAGGAGTTCCTTGTCAACAGGAAGTTGATGCACAGCTTTCTCTGTGGCACCTCTGACCAGTGAAAGTCTCCTTGCTCATTACTGCGTCACTGTCTTATTCTTACCTGTCAGCTTTCCATGCATCCTCCTTCTCCACCCATTCGCTCTCATGTCTCCTCCCTCTAGGCTGGGACATATATATATTGGTGATGCCACAGGGATTTCATCTCTCCTCGGGGACATTTTTAAAGGTGGTGTGTCCACTTTTGAGTGTTTCTCTCAGTGTCACCAGAGATTGAGGAGCAGCAGTTTCATTGCTTAAGGGTGAGGTAAGACTGAAAAGATTTACTTTAATTTATTAATAGAAAAAACTACCAAAATCAACAAATAATTTTTTTCCACTTGTGGATTTAGACTCCATAGCATTTATTTTTCACCCACTCTACTTTTGTCTTTCTTGTGTTTCTTAAAAACATTCCTAACTTTTCGTTTCACAATTCTAGTCAAACCTCAGGTGCCAATGTCACCGTCTTTAGCCAGATCCGCTCCGAGCGAGCTCAACCATTGGTGGAGCCAGCTGAAGTTTCGCCTTCAGAACAAAAAAGGATGGAATGAAATGCTGGATGAGACATTTCTGCTCTACACAAAAGGGTAAACTTCTGCCTGACGCCACTTTCCAGTACATTCAGTTTTGTTTAAAGTTTTACCATAAATCTGATGTCTTGTTTCTGTCCTTCTGTCCCTCAGTGTAAATGACATTCCTCTCTTCTACGCGGCTAAAAACAACAGTGCTGGTTGCATCAAGAAACTGCTAGGTTGTGCATCCACGAATATCTTTGAGAGAGGTACGACTGAACAAGGAGTTTAAACCTTACATTGCTGCCTTTTTGGTGTGTTTTCCGTGATTTTAGAAGGTGTATCTTCTTGTTCAGGCTCCCTGGGAGAGACGGCCCTTCACGTTGCTGTTATGAATGATAACCTGGATGCTGCTGTGGCTCTGATGGATGGAGCTCCTGACCTCATTAACGAGCCCATGACCTCTGAACTTTTCCAAGGTTGACATGCAGAAATTCATAACTGCAAAACACCAATGCACATCATGCAGACTGAGTCCTGTGTGTAACTGTATAGATGTCAAGTTGTCAGCTTTTTGATCTGCAATTCAAATCATTCAGCTTATTAGCAAAATCTGTGATTTTTTTTGATACAGTGGATACAAGGGCATGTAAAAGCCTAACACAACAATTTAAGCAGGTTTTTAAAAAATCTAAGGACCTTAGAAAGTAAGCGAACTGAAGAAACTTCAAGAAACTTAAAGAAGTCTTAGTCACTTTCTTTCTAAGCTCCCTAAACCACCATGAGCTGGATGACAGAGAACCTCAACCTTTTAGAAAATATTTTACTTAGTGAAATCATATCACTGAGGTTTTTTTACTTCATTATTTCATTCATCTAACAATAAATCAATAAAGGGCAACAAATTCCAATTATGAGGCCTCATCTGCTGCTTTTGGAGAGCAAACCCTGTTAGGGTTACAGTGGTGGATAAAGCAACAGCATTAAGTGTAGGTTTTACCAAAGCTGGTGAAACAAAAACCACTGTGTTGGCAGTGAACTGATGTACACTTTCTCTCTGTGCTCCGCCTCAGGGATTACTCCTCTCCACATTGCTGTGGTGAATCAGAACATCGACCTGGTTCGTCATCTGATTAGTCGCGGTGGTGACGTGTCCACACCTAGAGTCACTGGTCTGTATTTCAGGAAGAGGATAGGAGGACTTATGTACTGTGGTAAGCCAGCATGAGTGAACTTACGTAAAGAAATGTATCAGCCATTAATTACAAGGCCAGTGGCAGGACAATAAAACCCCAAACTGGTCCCAACATATGTGATAAAAACAAGGCAGAGAAAAGCAATAGCCATGTAAATGTATAGTTTTTGTGCAAAATAACAAAACGCGGGGCTTTTCATCAGGCGAGCACATCCTGTCTTTTGCTGCTTGTGCTGGAAATATGGATATCATCTCCATGGTAATCGATGCAGGCGCCAGCACCAGGATCCAGGATTACAAAGGTATGAGCCCTTGAGTGAGAGAAGATCAAGTATTATTTTACACTGCTAGGAAATTTGACTGTGTGACTGCTTAAGCCACAAAATATTCTGCATCCAATGTGTTATTAGGGTCTTATTTTTAATTTGATTTATCACAGCATTGTCCAAAATTCTCACCACTAAAGGACAAAATCAACCCCGATGGGTTTGCCACTAATTGCAGCTTTCTGGCGCTGGTCTTGTAATTTAAACTCAAAGAACCTCGAGAATAACTGACAGGCTGAAACCAGCAATTATCTTATCTAACCAACAGCTGAAAATGCAAAAAGAAAAATTGACATCAGCCTGAAAAGGTAAAAGTTTCAGGCTCCTTTTTTGTCAAAGCTAAATTATATTGATGAGACTGCTCATATCGAAGACACTACTGAGGCATTATACAATACAATACAATACAATAAAACTTTATTTGTATAGCACATTTAAAACCAGAGGTAGCCAAAGTGCTTCACATAATCCAATAAAACAGTAGTAAAGTACAAAGGCAGATAAGCTAGCAGGTGGGAGGCATTGTTTAAAACAAGCATACAAGTATACAAGTACGCAGATAAGGAAGCAAGACTTAACGATAAAAACAATAAAACAATATAAGTAAAAGAGAGGAAAGGGGAGGATAAGAAAGTACAATTAAAAGGCATGCTCTAGGAGGCCGGGAAGGCTAAGCTAAAAAGGTGGGTTTTCAATCGAGACTTGAAGGTCTGGATCGAGTGAGACGCGTGAATAGTATGGGGGAGGTTATTCGACTGAAGCGAAGGCACGGTCACCTCTGGTTTTCAGCCGTGACCTAGCTAGGTTGCACCAAAAGTCACACGATCTCAGTGTTCTACTGGGAGTATACACGCTAAGGAGATCAATAACGTAGCTAGGTGCAATATTATTTATGATTTCATAAGTAAGCAGTGGGATTTTGAAATCGATGCGATGTTTAATTGGAAACCAGTGGAGGCACGTGAGAATTGGGGTGATAGACTCAAGCCTACGAGTACCAGTTAGAAGGCGAGCCGCGGCGTTATGGACGAGTTGCAATCTATGAAGAAGGGCAGAATGAAGCCCAGTGTATAGGGAGTTGCAATAGTCTAACCTGGATGTGACAAAGGCATGGATAAGCTTTTCTAGATCCTCACGTGGCAAGTATGGCTTGGCCTTAGAAATTAAACGAAGTTGATAGAAACAAGATTTAATAATAGAGGACACGTGCTTGTCAAGCTTAAAGGAGCGGTCCTGGTAAACACCTAAATTACTCGCAGAATTGGAAAGATAATCAGCGAAGGGCCTGAGGACACCAGTTAGATGGGCTCTAGGGGTATGACTGTCAAAGATTACAATTTCTGTTTTCTTGTCATTAAGTATAAGGGAATTGCTCAGCAGCCAGTCTTTACCCACATAGCAAAATTGGTATGCCTCGGATCTGGCCCACACAATGTGCTTACACATGGCCCACATACCGCAAAGAACGACGGCCCTTTGGTGGCCCAGATCAGGTTTGCCAGATGTGGCCCACACATGGGCCAGCACAAGGCCAGTTGCAGGCACACTGGTGGTCCTGCGCTGGCCCATGTGTGGACTAAGTCTTGCAAACCTGATCTGGGCCACCGAAGGGCCGTCATTCTTTGCGGTATGTGAGCCATGTGTAAGTTGTGTGCAGCCACGGGCCAGTTGTAGACACACTGCTGGACCTGTGCTGCCCCAGAACAGTTTCAACTCTGGCCCCAGATGTCAGCCTAATGTGTACCTTTATCAAGCCATGTATTAACAACATGTGCCGGAACATAATAGTAAGTAACATGAGGAAACTTTGTTCAGACAGTGAATGGACTGATTCTTATATGACGCTTTTCTACTCTCCCGGATTATTCAAAGTGCTCTATACAACATGCCACATTCACCCAATCACACACTTTCTCTTAACTGAGTGCTTCCTAACTGCATTCACACACATTCACACTCTTAACATGCAGACTGGATGAGCCAGGGATGGAACCACTAACCTTCCGATCAGTAGGTAAACTGCTCTACCGCCTGATCTACAGCCACCCACTGGTGAAGATGAGTAAACCGTCACTAGGTTTTGGATAAAGTGTACACTCACAAACCTGTCAAACCTGCATTTGAAACGTTAGCTACCATAACAGTATCGTATTGCAACATGGCATTTGGGTCTTCTAACTAAAATAGGAAAATAGGAACATAAATAGTGCCACCATTGCCAGACCTGGGCCACATCTGGTTAACATACACCCTGCCATGACACCAGTCAGTCAGAAGTGCCAGCTTGATGCCAGATCCGGGCCAGACCTGTTTTCTATGGGTCCGGGCCACATAAACCAAACCACAATCAAGCCAGATATGGCATGCCATCACATAGACAGTGCCATCTATGCCAGGCCTGGCCCACATCTGGATGACATATGTCTTTACATGCCAGACATCAGCCAGCAGTGCCGGCTTGATACCAGATCCGGGCCAGACCTGCTTGCTATGTGGGTAACTTCACTTATACAATCGAAGAAGCGAAGCATTGATGAAGTATCACCCTCAGTCAATTCAAAATAAATTTGAATGTCATCCGCGTAGCAATGATAAGAGAGTTTGTACTTTTCAATAATACGACCAAGGGGTGACATTTATAGAGAAAACAGCATAGGACCCAGCACAGACCCCTGAGGGACACCACAGGTAACGGGGGCAATGGAAGAGGAGTAGGTACCCATCGTGACAGAGAAGGACCTCTCCGATAAGTAGGAATTAAACCAACCAAGGGCCATACCCGTAATGCCAACCAGATGTTCAAGCCTTATTAAGAGGATGTTATGGTCCACCAGCTCAAAAGCAGAGGACAGGTCCAACAAAACTAAGGCCGCGGGGCGCCCAGAGTCAGTAATTAAAAGAAGATCATTGAAGACCTTCAAGAGTATAGGTTAAAAATAAAAAAAACATTTTTAAATGCTAAACTAATTGTTGCCAGTTTTTGCTTACATAGCTAAATGTTTCAGTCGTGGAGTAGTGACTGATTTCTGGTTGATGGGGACCTTCAGGAGGTTAATCCAGCTGTGCATATCTAAATATATTAGCATCTTATTAATAATTAAAAGCTTTCTCCTGTCTTCTTGCGCCTCCTGCGTACACACTCTCCATCCAGGCAACACAGTGCTTCACATTTTGGTCTTGCAGCCCAACAAGAACATTGCCTGCCAGGTCATTGACTTGATTATGGCACGCGATGCAGAGCTGGACCAGCAAGTGCCCCTTGATATGGTTCCCAACTCCCGAGGCCTTACACCTTTTAAGCTGGCTGCAAAAGAGGGGAACACAGTGGTGAGTAGAACCTTGGAAGATTCACATGGTGACCCAAAGATGAAAGGTGGAACAGATTGTTCCTAATCTTTAATCTTATCCTAACCCCCTGTCTCTTAAAGGTATTCCAGCACCTAGTTAACAAAAGGCGTGTAGTCCAGTGGAGTCTGGGCCCTTTGACATCTCACCTGTATGACCTGTCCGAGATCGACTCGTGGGCCGATAGCATGTCAGTGCTGGAGGTCATTGTGGCCAGCCAGCAGAAAGAGGTACAGAAGAATATGTAGATAGCATTCAGGAGAAAATGCCAATTGTTATCAGGAAGTTAGTTCTGATTCTGAGATTTTTTTTTTTCTCTTCTATTTTTGCTCTCCAGGCAAGGAAGATCCTGGAGGTCACTCCTGTGAGGCAGCTGGTTAGTCTGAAGTGGAACCTGTATGGGAAACATTACTTCAGGTAAGATTTTGTTAGTTTTGTTAAATCTGAAGTAAAAACTTGAATTGTACGCATCTCTAATGGTGTCTAACACTTCGGGTTTCTTCCTCCCGTTTTGTTGTCAGGTTTCTGCTGTTTCTGTATCTCTTGTACATCGGGACTTTCACACTGTGCTGTATGTTTCGCCCCCTAAAGAACGCTCCAGAGAACTACACAACGTCAGCTGCAGACAAAACTGTCTGGGTTCAGAAGACGCTCAAGGTGGGCCAGAACTATGAATTATCATAGACATTAGAAAACCTCCCAGATAGCAAGGAAACATTGAAACAATGTTGAGTCAATATCAGGCGACGTCATTGAAGCAACGTTGAAGTGTGACGTTGACCCAACATCACTCTTGCACCCATTTTTAACGTTGAAACAACGTCAGGTTTTGATGTTGAATCAATGTTGAAACCTGACATTGATTCGACGTTATATTTTCTAACACTGTTGACATTGAAACAATGTCAGATTCTGATATTGAAACACTGTTGAGATATGGTATTGATTTTCCACCTCTTTCGCACAGTTGCTTTTTATTGAAAAAAACAAAAAACCAAAAAAGGTCAATAGACATGTATCATTTGCAAAATACTTTATTAAAAGACAAAGTTTCCTATTTACATTTCTATGTTTCACGTCACTTTTTATTATTTACTCCGGGATGGGGATGGATGATGTGCGTCCTGCGCGCCACCCGTACGACCTGGAGCATATCTGAGCCATTTCTGGACTGCTTGAGCAAAGACCAACTCAGACATAGAGTTCGCCCCTACCTGCTGCGCCAGGCCATCTAGGACAAAAAAAAAAATTGACAAACACACAAAAAAAGGGAATTAGAGCACATGAATAAGCTCTTGTTAATTGTCTTCAGCAGGGAGAAAGTATGTAAAGGCTGATAAACATGAAAGTCACCAGGCGGAAATCAGCAAACTGCCGCATTTGATTCCCAAAGAGCTATAAGCTGAAAATGCGATATGTCTTAGCATGGTGTGCCGTGTATCCTTTAAAAAAAAAAAGAAAACATGGGTCCTCGGGCTGTACAAAGTGTACAACCCGAGGACAAAACAAGCCGAAGACCAAAGACTCCATCTCCAGATTAACCGGACATGAAAGTCTTGTTATTAAGAAAGACAAAGTAATATAGCAAAAAACAGACATAGGAAATGTGAAACACACCCAGCACATCAATTGATCCCTTTATTGTTCACTTTAGGCTCATAAAACTACAATAAATGTTAAAACTTACCAAATATGCATCTGCACAGCGCTGTCTCTTTAAATGCCCTTTTTTTGCTTTGTCTGGTCCTTGGTATTTTTTCCCTGCCCAGTTGAGTACAGACGCCAGCTCCTTTGTAATGGCATAAACCATTACACAGCAGACTCGCACCTCCAGTGTGGTCCAGCAGCACCAATCAACGCAAAGCGTCTCACCTATAGACACATTTTAAGAGATGGAATTAGCGAGTCTCATGTCTTAAATGTGTATGCAAGTGCCTGTGTGTTTACTTCATGTAATTGATGATAGAAACATGTCATTTAGTTTTCCCTAAAGCCTGATTTTCAAGTCATACAAAGAATAAACCAAAGTATTGGCAGTGCAATGTATTTCTATTCCCTTTTGTTGGATATTCATTTGTTAGTTCTTGTAACTGCTAAAAGTGTTTACTAGTTTTTGCCTGTCACATATATTTGTTATACCATGTAAACTGTGAAATTCCAAGATTTTCAAACTTGCCTTGTAATAGTGGCTTCACAGAGTCTCTGGAATCTACAGAAAAAAAAAATCACAACAAGATGACATTCAGGAGTATAAATTAGGTTTTTTTTTTAGATAAGAGTACAATGACATTGTGATGCAGCTTTAAAACTTTTTTAAAAGCATACCATCTATAGGGAAGACATCAGACTCTGCATGCTGGGGAGATCGCAAAGCTGTGTCGGTTTGTGCCGGAGTGGCGAAAGGTGCCGGAAGCTGGGTGGGGCATTATGATGGTTGCTATCAGTGGGCTGGGGGGCAGACTGCGGAGTGATGAGGGCTGTTTAGAAAAAGATAATTTTTTAAGTATTTAAGAATACAGACAACTTGTCAAAAAAGTTTCCTCGTGTCAGACACATATGTACAAAGACACTAGACAGTATTTTATTACCTGGTATTTTCACTCGAGGGGCCTGGGGAAACCGTTTTTTTGTAGGCTGCTCATCCTCTGAGTCCGTATATGTGTACAGGGGATTTGGTCTAAAGAAAATAAATTAAAAACGGTCTTAAGTAATTTTAAATATGCTTTTGGCATATTGTTTCCTAAAGTTAGTTTGATTTCTAACAACACACACAGGAAACAGAGACGTGCAAGAAGGTACAGTATACAATGAATTTTTGAAGTGCACAAGTGTACACGGCTTTGCATTTTTAAAAAGTTTACAAACTTCCACTTTTTGGACTATATTATGTGGTGATATTGCAGTATGCAAGCACCACAGATATGTATAAAAGACAAGATCATAAATTCTTAACAATCAAAGATATGTTTGTGAATAAAAAGGTTTTACTTGTGCTTTCTTTTAAGACTGGTCTGGGTTTCTTCTTCGGACTGAAGGTCAGACGTATCACAGCGTTCACGTGGATATCTCTGAAGACTGCGTTCTGCTTCGTGAAATGTGCCTGGAAATACAAACACAATGTACGGCCAGACATACATTACGTGTGGACAAAAGGTGCAAACGCATAGAAAAATCAGCGGTTTCAAAAATACGCTGGTACGTGTGGACGTAGCCTTATTCATTATTCAAGGCACAAACGGAAAGTCATGTACGCGTGCAACTTAAAGTTAGGTGAGCGTGCAACGTACAGTCACGTGGGCATGCTGCGTGAGCTTTCAAACTGAGTCTAAAGTTTTCGTGTGCGCATTGAAGCGAGTGCTCTCCAATCATCAAAAGTAACAAAGTCATTGAACACGTTTATACAGTTAACTTTACGTTTATCAATCATATATCACAGATTTAGAATTTTTTGTAGTACTAAGCAACTACAGAGCGAAAGTCTGGGTCAAGCGCCGAGGCGACGGCAAGAACAAAGGAAACCTCGAAGCGTTAAAGCTAGCTTTGTAAGGGAATATAACGAAGAAATTATGAAACGAAAATGTTTTCTTTGTTGATATACTTTGTTCGCAGTGCAATTTATTTGTTGCCAGATTGTAAGAAGTAGACACAATTTAAAAAACTTGTTAATGTACAACATTAACAAGTTTTTTTTTACTGTTATTCAAATGCAAACATGGAAATACCGAGTAGGAAAAAAAAATCATTCATTCTTACCTTATACTAATCGTGGTGCGGGCCAGTGCAGTGCATGAACTGATGCCTTCTCCGGTCAATTCCGCTGAGAGTAAATTAAATGTCCCGCTCTACTGTAGAAGACAATGAATACCGGGGGAGGGGGGGGGGGGGGGGTGTACCAATGTGAGAGGGGTGCTGCGGAATAGTCCAAGTGATCCCTGCTTTAATTTCCCGGTCAACTATACATAAATTGCACGTAGACACGATTTTTTAAAGCTGGTGAACCACACCAAGGCATTGATAACAAATGAACAATAAATCTACTTTCTCTGGTACTTTATACCCGATCAGTTGCAATGCAATTTAATGCTCAACTACAAATCGATGGTTTTTGATGGTGACCGGAGCCGAATGATCGTCAACTATAAATAGACGTTTTCTCGATGTTGTTGTTGTCACCTGGTCGACTATAAATAGATCAAATATCAATGACAAAAAAACAACGGTGAATCAACATCGTTACAACGTCCCTATAGTAAGACCGTCGGTTTACCACAGTATTTCAATGTTGTTACAACATTGGCATTTCAACCCCGACCATATACGACGGTTCGGATGAAAAATCAACATAGATTCAATGTCGTCTTGCTATCTGGGCTTAAACACATCTCAACATTTTACTCACTATGCTGTTTTAATGAGACACCTAAAGTGAAATTTTTATGTTCAATGTACTGACTGTTTTTGAACTATCCCAAAAATATAATTTGATTTTTATTACAGCACATTTATTTTAAAGAGTCATATTTCAGATTAACATTTTGGAAATAAAATATGAACATTTATAAAACTGGCTGCCTAGAAGTAACATTAAACCAGCTCTCACGTGTTAGTACAAATTATTATGATCCAAATAGTCGACCGAATCTGCATAATGAGTACTTTGATTTAGTTTTCTACCCTTTTCTCTTTGTTTAATTTTTTCAGTTTGTACTTCTATTACACGAATTTTATGGAGTTGATGTTTTGGGTATAGATGTTTAGGTCAGTCCCCACTACTTTTACAGTAAAGAAGAAGAAGAAATATTTTAGTTGAGACATGAGTGTATTGCAGCAACCAAAAAGAAAAAAGAAAGAAAAGATTTGATTCAATAACAAAAACTAAATATTATACGATAAGGAGCCTGGGTTCAGTTCTGTGCTCAGACTATTTCCTGGGTATTCTTCAGCATTTGCATTTCAAAGAAAGCCTGAAAACTGCCTTTAAAACAACTTTTAGGAGGATTTTCTGAGCTTTATTAAGTGAGGAAATGTTCGTCTAATAAAGGGGACTTACCTCTTAGTTAACAGGAGATAGGAAAGGAGGAAGAAAGAGGATTTAGAAGATATCTGGGTTCACAAGCAAACCCAGGCTGCTGCATTTGGCCTGGTGTGGTGGAGATGTGGTCATCTGATCAGCCTGAGCTGAGCTAAACCAGTGCCCTCCCCCACAACAAATGCTTAGCTGTATGTCCAGTAAAGGATTAGCTAAATAAAAATCAACACAACAGAATCAATAAAGCTTTCTTTATTTAACTTTGCCTCAAAAATTCAGATTCCTCTAATTGAATCCATTATTACCCCCTAGTTTCCCACTCCCCACCTGCACTGGGGCCTGCTACACATTTTAGGAAGGCAACACTTTCATAGCGTGTCATTTCTACTTTGGTAGTTAGTACTTCCTCAACTACTGCACCACCAGAGGTTTTTTTGCCCAAAATTACTTCAGCCATAACTTACGTAAAACTTCAAATAAATATGATCCACTGAATGCATGTGTAAATGCCAAACTGTACACCTACATAAGTTACACAGTCAGACAATAATGAGATTTTAATATTTATAACAGCATCATTTCCTCTTTGTCCACCTCAGGAGAGTTATACAACACATGGGGATAATGTTCGGCTGGCAGGAGAGATCATCAGCGTCATTGGAGCTTTTGTCATCCTTGTGCTGGAGGTGGACATTTAAAATATGCTTTTTGTTTAAAAATATTCAACAGTACATTACTGTGAACTGTTCTGACCTCATGCATCCCCTGTGCTCCTAACAGATCCCAGACATTCTGAGAGTTGGAGCGAAGCGCTACTTTGGCCAGACAGCACTGGGAGGCCCTTTCCATGTTATCCTGTAAGCACACACACCCTCTGAGAACCCAAGCAAAGCATAATGTTTGGGAACACTGCCTAACCTTGCTGTTGCTGTTGTTTTTGACCAGTATCAGCTATGCCTGCTTGGTGGTGCTGCTGTTGGTGTTCAGAGCCTGTGAGGTGCAGAGGGAGGCCGAGGTGATGGCGGTGTGTTTGGTCCTCGGCTGGTGTAATGTCATGTTCTTCGCCCGTGGCTTTGAAATGCTTGGCCCTTACGTCATCACGATACAGAAGGTGAGGATGGGTTTTTACACGAGCTCCATGAGTAACAAAAACATGAGTTTGCTCTGCTCACACACCTGCGCACACATGTTTTCATTTGTTGTTTTGGTTTTTGAGGTTTTACATTTTCAGACTGAGCTCGCTTGTGTCTCATTTCCCCCTAGATTATATTTGGAGACCTGACAAAGTTTATGTGGCTGATTTCCATTGTGCTCTTTGCCTTTTCTACCTGTGAGTATATTGTTGGCAATAAAAATAAACACAAATTTCACAAAACATTCTTTAAAGGAGACCTTCCTGCTCTCTTACAAACATTTTTTTCTTCTCAGCCCTCTGGATAGTCTACATGACTCAGGAGGTAAATTCCCTTCCTGCATATCGCTCATATCCCATCAGCCTCTTCTCCCAATTTGAGCTAAGCGTTGGCCTCATCGATCTGCCTGTGGACCACACCATCCCTATACCTGCGATTGTCCATGTGTTGCACTGCACTTCCTCTCTGGTCTCCCACATCCTTCTGCTAAATCTGCTCACCGCCATGATGAGTGACACACAATGGAGGGTGGGCCAGGAGAGAGATGAGCTCTGGAGGACTCAGGTAACAGGGTTATTACACACACATGCGTAATCACCTCTTCAGCATTGCTGTGTCATGTTTACAGCTGTAATGTTGTTATTCAGGTGGTGGCCACGACGCTCATGCTGGAGAGGAGGCTTCCTCGCTGTCTCTGGCCTCGACTTGGGGTCTGTGGGCTGAACTATGGCCTGAAAGAGTGCTGGTATCTCAGGTAAGATGCAACCTTGTGTCAGGAACAGACAAAAACCCACAGAAATCACCTAACACAGCAGAAAGGGATGTTATCTTTAAAAATAAAGTCATACAGGAAGTTTGTACAGAAACTACAGCCACAGCTCATGTCATGCTATAAAATGCTCAATTCTTTTTTTAATTGTAGTTCTTATATTACTTTCACACCTCCTAAGGCTACACTCAACAGTGTGGGAAGTCTGCATGTTTTTCTTAGACTTAGATCAGTCGATTCTTTTCATTTTTGTGTCCGTCTCATCAAAGTTAAAGTGGAAAAACAATCAGCCTGTCTAACAAAAGCTGCCTTTCAGTACAAATCAATTCAGTCTATTTCTCAAAACATCAAATATTCCTTTGGTTGTGTTTTTTCTTATTTTATCTCAACTGGTGAATGCTCATATGAAAGAAAATATGAAACAAAAGCCAAAAGCTTGAACTTTGAAGTGCTGTAACTCAGTTTTATAAGTTCTTTCTACTCTTGACATACAACTTTGAATGCAAGCACTTGCAGTTCAAAGCTCCTGATTGTGAGGGCCAACCAATCAGAAGACAGGTAGTATAAAGTGAATTGGACAAATATGAGCTGCTCCAAGCCAGTATAAGACTAATAAGGATTATATTGAACTGCAAGTTATGGAAAGCTAGTGTAGAACAGTCAGACAGGGAAAATGTGCATAATACACCCTTTTAAGTGTAATAGTAGGTTATATATGTATAAGTAGGGGAGGACTGATAGTAAAAATATAGTATTAGTAATACTATGAGAATGGTTCTTCTCACTGCAGGCACAGCATTACTCATGGGTGAAGTCCATCAAAGGCTTTCATTTAGTGTCAGTGGGCAAATTGTTTTCCTTCTGTAAGTGAATAAGCTTTTTGTTTTGTAGGTGGGGTCCAAAAAAAGCTGGAAACTAAAAAGAAGAGTGCAACATAATTAATTTTGAAACATGTTTGACTTTTTCTTTATTCATCTTCTTTGCAGGGTTGAGGACAGAAATGACTCTATGTTGCAAAAGATGCGGCGTTACGTAAACGTCTTCTCCAAAGAGGATGAAAAGGAAACGGAGGGAGATGAAAATTCTGACTTCAAGGGAACCTTGAAGCTGAGACTTAAAAACAAAGGAGGATGGTGGGAGCTGGTTCGACACAGCGCTTTAGGTTTGGAGATGGAGCAGGATGAGCCAGAGGAGGAACAGAACATTAAATATGTTTAGAGAGAGACGCCATCTAACCCAGAAGTTCCTTCCTATCATCAACTTTGAGTCATATACATATTAAGTAGATGTAAAGAATTGCTGAATTTCAGTGACCTTGGGGTGAAAGAACCACACTATCTTGATTTTTCAATATAGTAAACAGTGCAATTATTTCTGCAGTATTATACCATAGAACAGACTGTGATTTTTATAGAAATATGAAAGATGTCTAGCAGGAATATATGCTAAAAAAAACATAGAGATTCATCTTATCATGTAGGTAATGAGTAATTTTATATGAGAATAAAACTTTCTTGAAACAGTTTCACTGTCACTTCATTTGTAAAGCAGACAGCAGATAATAAAATCATACAAAACAAAGGAGCAAGGCACTTACAAAGCTTTACAATCAAATATTAGAGCAGAAATTATTCCACACAATGCTGCAAGAAAATCTACAGTAATTAAACTGCTAAGTGTCAGACTTAGCAACTGTTATCTAAAAAGCTTGTTTATATTTCTTTGCTGGATACTGGAAAGAGATGTCTTGGCATGTTATTGTTGAATTTGATGCTTGCTGGCGGAACAGATTTGCTCGCAATTTTTTTACAAGAGCTGCAGCTGACAGATGAAGTAAGTGGCGACGTTGCAGGGAGCCCTAATCCAGTTTCTGGCGGATGGGCCTGTGCTGTCAAGGATCCCACAATTCCCAGTTCTTGGATCTTCTGCCCAATAGCTGCAAAACAAAAGAAAGAGTCATTAACTATTATTCTGCAATCTATATCTGGAGTTTCCACTTTATTAGGTACACTTGTAATTCAATTTGACAGCTGTACAATAAATGTTTTATTTTATAAGCTTACTAACACATGTATATTTACACATAATTTGTTATTATGATGGATCTGTGACCAAAAAATACCAAACACCAATATGCACAGTGCAATAGTGGAAAATCCCACACAACCCTGATATAAACCACAAACAACTATGTCTAAACTAGTCTATTAGTCAATTGTCTGTTTCAATAACTATTTATAGAATAATTTATAGACCTCTCTTGCAGCTTTGTGCTGTCAATCCAGGTCCATTCAGTGCCTTTTTGAATGGTGCCGATCCAGTATTGGAGATTCCCTTTCTGTGTCAGAAAGTCCTAAAAAAAAAAACACCATTGATGCGTAACTATTAGCAATTATTACCACTTCAAAAACTGCTTGCTTGTAATATATAAGCATATAGTTAATAACTCAAGGAAGGAAGAGAGCGGCATAAAAGGTATCAGATTCACCTGAACGTCTTTGTTTGTAATAACAGCCAGAGATCCCCCTCTGGAGGTGCAGTTCTGCTGGCTCTGGTGCCACTTCAGTCTAAAAGTCGACAGGAAAAAGCAAGATCGGCCAAAGGTCATCCACCCGTCACCACACAGCCGGCAGCCATGATCTGGAAGCAGAGAGAAATGAATAACAGGAAAAGCATATTTAAAAAACAGGTTAATGAAAAAGTAAAAAGCTGTTAGTCAGACCTGAAGCTTCCCACACTCTTTTTTTCCTTTGTATATTCAAGGGTTTTGTTTGTGATTTAATTTTCATCATATTTTCATCTTTATGCATGTATTTTTTCAGTTGCACAGAAATCTAAAATAGTCTCAACTTCTCCTGTTTTATAAACAAAAAAAGAACGCCAAAGAAGAACACGAACTTGAGTCGAGACTTGTTTAAAAACTAATTCGAATCATTATGAAAGCAGAACTATTGCTAAAAACAAGGTGATTGAGAAAGAATCCCCCCACACTTTTTTTTGCCTGCTCACGTTTAATGTGAATAGCTGGGAAGCTGGCCTGGCAGTTCTCGAAGGAGCATCCTGGAGCAAACGCAGGTACTGCTTCTTTAGCTGTTGCACTTTCCTCTATCACCGGGCAGACTGTGGGTCCAGTTTGCACTAGAAATCAGAGCACAATGGGAGGAGATTTAAGAGAAGGAATAATGCCCTGAGGCTGCAGCAAAGCAATAAGCAATAGTTTTACTCCTTTGTTATGTACTGTTATGAGAAATAGAATTTTAAAAATCCATAGCTGAAAAAAAAACTGTGCACCATTTTGATCCTGCTCTGCCAGGACCTTCAGTCTTACGTAATCTGCTTTGGTGTTATAAACATAATGGTGCCAGGAAGGGTTTGTTATCACAGCGCTGACATGAATTCAGATCCATGGCTGCAGCTACTCACGTTTCAGGCTGAGGATAATGACAACCACCAGAAGGACGATGCACATTAAGGTGAGGAAAAGGCACACTGCACGGTACAGACGCACATTTCCTCCAGTCGGTTCTTTGCCTGAGGAAGACGACATCAAATAAATGTTGATGAGCACAACAAAGACCGCCATGAAGCCTGCAAAAGCTGCGTCGTCCTACCTTTCTTCCCCTCCAGTTCAACCGATAACTTGGGTTGCAAGTTTTCATCAGCCTCATCTTTCTTATCCTCACCGTAACTGCGGCAGAATTTAATGTACATGGAGAAAAATGTCCTGGTATTTGAGAGAAAGCTTGTTTGCTCTGTTGTGCTCCGTCTTCCTCTCTGCTGACTCAAGTCTGGCTGCAACAGTGCAGTTATAGGACGCCCCCTTTGTCTCATCACCATAGCAACTTGACCTTCATAGATTCCTAAGTTATTCATGGAGCACAGCGCCTGGCTTGTCCTTGAATGACCCAAACTTTAAACTCTCTTCCTGTCTCTCTCATTTTAAACATTAGTCTCTCTGTTTGTGTGACAAAGTTCTGAGAAAAACACAGACACAGCAGACTTTCTCCTTCAAAACAGCAGATAAGTAATTTCAGATCAGTATTTATGTCTAATGCTTTGGAGATACGGAGGATGCACACGTCACTGATGCAGATTTAAAACATTAGTCTGTAAATATCATGTTATAGTACAAGGTTTTGCAAAGAAAGAGGACGTGGGTGACGACTTAATAAAGCACAAGAGAGCAAGACTTGTTTGTTTGTACCTCAGCAATGTAATAAAAATATCTTCCATTAATCTAATTAACAAAATATTCTTGTAAACAAAACCATTATTTGATTTCACCAAATTGCAAAAAAGAACATGACTCATGCTGTGATAGCTTTAATTGGCTTTGTTGCCTTTTTGTGGGTTAGTGATCATAAAAAAGTTAGACACATTGCTGTGCCATGTTGTCATGCCGTCTTATTTATTTATTTATTTATTTATTTATTTATTTATTTATTTATGCAGCTGTTGTTGTTGTCTTAACGACTAAACTGACTCGCTAAAACAATAAAGAACGATGGAAGTTCAACACGAAGACCAAACTACAACAGGTTGTGAGTAATGTGGTTAGAGGGAAGTTTAGTTAAAATTGTTCTTTGTAAAGACACACAACAGACAGACTTCCTGTCACACCGTTTTCCCTTCAGGCTGTGGGCGAATTTTTATTCGCACTGGGTTACATTAACAGCACAGCAACCTCAAACTACATGTGGTCTTATCATAATGGTTGCACGCAAATTGGATTAAAATGATGTAACAGATGAAGAAAAACTCATGAACTAAGCTTAATTAACCAACATAAATTATAGCAGTAGCATTTCATAACACAGCCCAGATCTTACAGAGTAATTTCACACAATTACGTAAGTAATTCTTCTGGACTTAGGATGTAATTTGATTATCTAAACATACTTACTTTTAGTGATACTTAGCATTTACAGTTGACATACGTGAAATTTAATTACTATAGGTATTTTGGACAGTTTCCAGTATATACCTACAAAGAGAAGAGTAAAGAGAAACTATTATTTTATTTTATTTTATTTTTTACAGTATTCAAATAGCAAAAAAATAATATATATTTATAATGTAGTAAGGGAGGTTCAGACCCTTTACAATACAGCCAGTACCTTTGATACTAATGTGTAGATAGAAGGTAATTATTAGTAAAATATTCTATATCACATTTAACTCTATAAGAGACATGAAAATTAATGCTAAACAAATCATTAATAAAGAAAATATTTTTGTAATTAATTGATTATATGATAACATAAATGATTATACAATTAAAAAACTAAACAAGAAGAGGACACAATAAGTTTTTCTCTAAAGTATCCCAAAGTACACATTAAATGAAAAACTTTTTTTTTTCACCCTTCTTCTTTCCATTAAAACTGAAAATCCTGAATCCCATGTTCTGCTGAGCCTGCTTATAAGCATTTTTAGATACTGAAAATTGCACAATTTCCATGTGATTTAGAAGAATTAAACAGAAAGTGCATGACAATTACACCATAAGTTGCGAAATCATGATATCTAGTTCTATTTTCCTGTATATTACTCTTTAATGGTGAGATTATTGATTATGTTAAGTAACAGTTTTATTAGCAGTGGCAGCAGTATTAGTACTGCTTCTAATTATAAGACAGCAATATTTCAGAGTACCTTATATTTCAGATAAACTTACATTATTACTCCGCAGTAATTTTCATTTTTCTACTTTTTAACACAAATTCTTTTTATATATATATATATTGCAATATCTCCAGATATTAGTAAAAACACATTTTCTTGATGCATATCATTAGCATTATAAATGCATGGGAAAAACTGAGGGGGCTTTTTATGCCGAAACAATTTACTTGGGACAAAATGGTCAATAAATTAATTTGTTTTGAAAAGCAACAAATAATGTATCACGTCAAAGATCATTGTCTTAATAAAGACAAGAAATCTGCCTCTACATTGTAAGTTTTAGTGTAAAACAAGAAAACATCAACAAGAAAACACTAAAAATAAAAAGACGGTCACAGACCTAAATACTACAAACTGAAATATTTAATACCATATATCAAATATACAGTACTATATTTATTTGATAATACTACAAAAACATTAAAAAATAGTATTATACAGACTCTACAGTAAATTCTTCTAAGATTTAAACATGCGCAATTTCACTGCAATGGTCACTATTATACACATTTTACTGTAACTGGTGATGCGGTCTGAAGATTACCAAAAAAAACCACTTCTGCTTTTTCTTTTTTCTTTTCTCTTTGGCTGAATCATTTTTTGTGAGAAACCAAAATATTTACTGCTTTAATTTATCTCCCAGATGGTACAAAGACAAAAAGCACATTTATTATTATTCTGTATAATAATGATACTAAATCCTGTGTTTTACTTAAAGCACATACTGAAAAAAGAAAGAACAATCCCAAACTGGGCAACCAACCAGCTGAGGACACAAATATTTTGTGTAAAACTGTACCTAGTATTTGTTTTCCTGAACCAGCAGCAGACAAAGCTTCTGAATAGACATCCTCAGATGAAATTTGCAGTTTGGCGTAGTGGTCTTGTTCTGCTTCCTCTAAAGATAAAAATACAGACGGACACATTTTAGCAAGAGAAATGAACCAGCTGTGGTCGGCTTTCAAATAATCTGGATTTTCTAAAGTAAACTTTTTTCAAAATCTCAAAACTTTTAGGATTTTTTTTTATTAAACAAGTTTTGAATCTTTTGCACAGTTTACTTACTTTACATAACATTTGCATGACTTGCATACATAATTTTCAGTTAGACTTTGGTACAATGTAAACAGCTTCTTTCTTTTTTTTTTACCTTCTTTTTTCACCTCCAGCATCGGTTCGCTCGGTCCTTCATCCCCTTCTTTGCCTTTTTCTGTCTCTTTGGGGATCTCTTGCATCTCCATGGCTTCCCTCTTCTTGTTTTCTCACAGTTTCGATTTTGCTGGAGCTTTTCAGACCTGCCTAGTCAACTGACAATGAGCTTATGTAACTTGTCATGCAGTTGCACAGACACTAAGTGACTTAGACTTGGACTTGGACTTAGACCTTTTATTGTCATTGTACAGTTGCTTGCACAATGGAATTACGTAACAAGACAACAAGGTGTAAAAGTAAAAGACAATATACAAAAGAAGAAGAAAAAATATATAGGAACACTATGTACACTAGAATATAACAAATAATAAAAAAAAGGGTGGAAGGGCTATGGAAATTGCACATCTGCCAAAATATTGCACAAAAAAGACATTAACATAGTAAATACCAAATAGCAGTAACAGAATAGTAGTATGATTGCATGGAAGACAGCTGCTCACACTCTTAATTTGCATTAAAAGTTCTGACAGCCCATGGGAAGAAGCTGTTCTTTAGGCTGTTGGTTTTGCACCTGATGGATCTGAACCTTTTCCCAGAGGGCAGGATGTTAATTAGGTGGCGGTTAGGATGGAGGTGGTCTTTTATAATTGCCCTGACTCTGGAGAGACATCTAGAGCTGGCAATGGTGTCCAGGGTGGAGAGTGGACACCTTCTCTGCAGTTTTGATGACCCTCTGGAGTCTCTCCTTATCGGCTGTTGTGCAACCAGCGTACCACACGGGGATGGCGTGCACCAGCACACTCTCGATTGTGGCACGATAGAATGACACTAGGAGGTCAGTCTGCAGCCTGTTGCATCTCAGAACCCTCAAGAAATGGAGGAGCTGCTGGGCTTTCTTCATTCAGGCTGATGTATTTGTAGTCCAGGACAGGTCCTCGGAAATGTGGGTACCGAGGAACTTAAAGGAGGACACCCTCTCCACGTAGTCACCTTTTATGGAGAGGGGACAGGTGGTTTTCCTGTGTTTAGGGTAAGGTTATTGTGGTCACACCATTCTGTCAGACCCTGGACCTCATCTCTGTAGGCGGTGTCGTCAACGTTGGTGATGATCCCCATCAGGGTGGTGTCATCTGCAAATTTGATGATGATGTTGCAGGGATGCGGGGGGTGCAGTCACTGGTGTAGATGGTGTATGGGAGAGGACTCAGCACACATCCCTGTGGTGAGCCAGTGCTGAGTGACAGGGAGGATGATCTGATGATAGATTGTGATCAGTCTGTAACAAAGTTTTTGATCCATGCACATGTAGCGAGGGGAGGAGTCTAAGTTTACCAGCTTGGCTATAAGGATGTCTGGGATGATGGTATTGAAAGCCGAGCTGAAATCAATGAAGAGCATCCTTACTGAAGTCCCAGGACTCTCCAGGTAATGCTGAGCAGAGTTTAGGGCAGTGGAAACAGCATCCTCTGTGGACCTGTGGGGGTCAAAGCTGGGTGGGAGGCAGTCCTTTATGTGCTTTAGGACCAGCTTCTCAAAACACTTTGCAACCACTGGTGTCAGTGTGATGGGTCTGTAGTCATTGAGGCCACTGATGATAGTGGACTTAGGGGACTGGTACTATTGTCGCTGATTTCAGGCAGTGAGGGACTGTGGCATGTAACAGGGAGAGGTTGAATAGTCTGGTGAACACAGGAGCCAGCTGGTTGGCACAGACTTTGAAGACACTCCCAGGTATTCCGTCAGGGCCAGCGGCTTTTCTTTGATTAACTGCTCTGAACACATTGTAAACCTGGTGTTCTTGGGGAGTAAATGTGTGTGGGCTGTGCTCAAAGGTGGCTATGGGCAGGGTGGTGTGCATGGTAGGGGTGTTTACAGTTCTCTCAAAGCAGGCTAAAAAGTGTTTAAGTTCCTCTGCTAATGAGATGTCTATTTTATCTGTATTTGCCCCATTGCCTTTGTAGTTTGTGATGTGCTTCTTCAGGCACTCCCATACCTTCTTGGAGTTGTTATCTGGGAAGTGATCCAATAGTTTATTTGAATAGTCAAGTTTTGCTGCTCTGATGCCTTTTTTAAGGTCTGCTCTTTCTCTGCTCTACATATCCTGGTCCCCAGATTTGTATGCAGAGTTGCGTGCCTTTAACAATGCCTGAACCTTACTTGTCATCCAGGGTTTATGGCTGTGGTAGACCCGAACCCGCTTTTACATGGTGACAGTGTCCATGCAGTGCTTGATGTAACCTAGCACTGCAGCAGTGTGAGTCTCTAGGTCGACATGTTCGAAGACACTCCACTCTGTGAAGGCAAACCAGTCCTGGGTGGCTGTGGCTCAGGTGATAGAGCAGATCAGCTGCTGACTGGAAGGTTGGTGGTTCGATTCCTGGCTCCTCCAGTCTGCATGCAAGACACTAACCCCAAATTGCCCTCCGATGCGTTCATCAGAGTGTGAATGTGTGTGAATGCTTATTAGTTGCACTTGAGTTTAGAAGTGCTTGTATGATTGGGTGAATGAGGCATGTTGTATAGAGCGCTTTGAGTACTCTGGGAGAGTAGAAAAGCGCTATATAAGAATCAGTTAATTTACCATTCCTGCAGCTGAGCCAGCTTCCTCAAAAAGGTGTTGATAGTACTGATGGTGCCCTTTGTTCTTTTCCTGAGTGGTGTGTATGTCGGGACAACGAGCAGAGAGAGGCGGTCAGACATGCTCAGGTGGGGGAGGGGAACATATCTGTAGGCTTGGTTAATATTTGAGTAAACATGGTCCAAAGTTTTATTCCCTCTCATAGGGAACAAATTTAAGCAGCACAGTTCTTAAGTATGCTTTGTTGAAGTCCCCCCGCGACAATATGTACTCCTCTGGACATGCCTGTTGCTGTTCGGAGATCGACTCATGCAGGTAGACAAGCGCTGATCTAACATTAGCGTCTGGTGTTATGTAGACTGCTGTTATATATAGATATATATATATATATATTATAAATAATAATAATATACACTTTATTTATCCCCGTGGGGATTACTCTCTCTGCATTTAACCCATTCACTCAGTGAAGCAGTGGGCAGCCACCAATCAGGCGCCCGGGGAGCAGTGTGTAGGGACGGTACCTTGCTCAGGGTTACTTCATGGTAGCCGTTCAGTGGCACACAAATAAGAAAAGAACGCACACAATGGATGGCGCTTTTTTTTTTTTTCCACAAAAGTTTATGATAATTTACAAAAACAAAAGTACTATTTGCATTAAATACAGGTAAGTGAGGAAAAAAAGAGCTCTCTCAACATAACTGCAATAAGTTCCACTTCTTACAAAGCATTCGTGCTTTCAAGCCTTCCTGTGTTTTGTTTACTGAGTAAGGAAATCAACATGACTTACCCATCCTTCTCCCCTTAAAATACTGTTGAAAGTTAAAACCATGCCAGCACCACATTGTTTTATACAAAGCTTTTCTTCCACCATGCACGGTAGTTACTTATCAAAACTACTATTATAGAGAATAAAAGGTGGATGTGAAGCATTTCAGACAGCCCCAATTCTTTCTTCAGCCCATTTCACTCTTCTCATTTGCTCTCTTGCTCGCTTGAGTCTTTCGTTCGCCCTCATGCGCCGTACACGCTCTCATTACTGTAGGTCATGTAGAGAAACAGGTCCTCTTCGTGGTGCTCCTGAAACACATAAAAATAGCAGGGAATAATCCACAAATGAGCATGAAAAGTGTGTGAACATGGAGACACACAACCACAACGAAAAACAGAAGTTTATTTTGGATGTGAAATAAAACAAGTCAGCAATTTATCTAACTTCCTTCTCTGATGAAGTGTAAAAAGAATGGGGAAAAAAATGTGTCTTCATTTACATGTTACCTTTAGAGCTAATCAAACCCTCAACTCTATCAAGATGTTCACTTCTCTTTTCTAAATATTCTGATTTTGGCATCACTTTTCGGATGACAAAATATGACTAAGTTCATCCTTACTTCTGTTTACTTTCTGTCAGACGTGTATTAATAGGATTAGAAAAAGCGAAGTAACACTGCTGCCTAAGCAGATCTGCCAAAAGAGTTTCAAAATGTGAAGACAAATTCAGTATGTTATGCCCAGAGCAGCAACTTTGTAAAGCTTTTTCCTACTTTTAAAGTGACTTAACACGGATCTTTAAATTATTCAAGCATAAAAAAGGCACCAAACTCAAGGGATGAACCAGTGTTGTGTCTATACATGCCAGACAAATTGGCAGAGAACCAATTTTAATTTCTTTAGTTGGATCCATTAAAAAAAAAAAACATTCCCGGTTTGTGCCTGTTTCAATAGATTTCTGCACCTATTTTCCATTTTCCTAGAAAAATATAAAGAAATGAGGGGCTACTCAAGACTATTCCACGGTGTTTTTGTTTTAGAAAAGGGAAGCAATGTCTAAATGTGGATAACTGTTGTTGTGAGTCTGTGCGTGCGTGCACTGAAATGTTTACCTCATATACTGCAGAAAGAGGGGAGCTGGATGGGGGAAGAGAGTTGTTGACAAAGAAGAAGAGCGCCTCCTCTGGTCTCAAAGACACACGCTGACGGATTAGGAAGCACAACTGGCCGACTAAAAAAGGGGAAGGAGATAAAGGAGTGGATGGTCAGTGTGTCGCAGACACAGGAGTTTCACTTCATGTAAGATGAGAAAGGGGGAAAAAAATGATCGTGACAAGTCACAGATCAGTCTGTGACTCAACCAGTTACCGTAAAACAAAACATCTGTAAAGCTAAGAGAACTACCAATAGATTAAAGAGACCAATAAAGGAGAACTGGAGAGCTCTCTGTAATTTTATCCAGTTATTATCAAACAGACCTATGATTCCCAAAATGTGGCTGGTGCCCCCTGGTTGACAGGGACGGTACTGCGGGTGGGTTGCAGTAATAGCAGAATTTCGTTTGAAATTACGAGCATGTAGTTACATATTTATGTAAATAGTACTTTTTATTCACTTTTGATTTATATAAAAATTGCAGTAAAACTGGTAATGGGAGGTGGTTAGTTTTGTTTTAATCAAAGTGAATGGCCTCCTGCTGTGCTGCTCCTCCACTGACACTTGAAAATCTCTAAATATGTTTAAAAAGAGGCCCGCAAAAGCTTTTAACTTATTAGGTACATCCTGTCTGGCCCAAAAGCTTTGGAAAGTACGTCATAAGAGATACAGGTGGCTTGTGTGGATAGAGCAGATATTTGCTGTTTAGTCCTGTGTTGGCTGATCACCAAAAACCGCAGAAGAGCAAAGTTGACACTGGCTTAAAGTAATTTGAAAACAGCTTTGACATTGCATAGTTTGTCAGCCCCTGTTAAAATATAACACGTCCTGCTTACAAATACTCTTCAATCATTCACTTTTTAATTTTTCCTTTGGTTTCAAAATATCTGTAATGTAGTTTCACCTGTTAAATCGGAGGGTACTAAGTATTTCTTCTTGTCCAGTTCAGGAGCTCGTGACCTCGGGGACCTCTCCACAATGATCTGCAAAAACACACCCCGCAACAAAAAGCAATCATTAACAAACAAAGGCACAGAGAACAAGTACCTGAATATAAACAAGAACAAATTCATTTACTTAATTAAAATGAGTCTTAAAGAATAACAATGTTGTTGTCGTTTTTTTATTATTACAAACCTATGAAGTAGATCTATTACACTTTTATTTACTTTCTGTCACATATATACTGTTACAATGGTGGGTGCTCACATTAAACATGGCCAAAGTTCCAAATATTGAGGTCAGCAGATGTCCAAATAATCCCTGAGAGGCAAAAGTGCCACTTTAAAGTGCCAGCCAATCAGATGAAAGTTGTCTTAAAGGGAGAGTAGCTACAACAGTTGCTTTAGAGAGATGATGAACTGAGGTCCAGATTTTTTTTTAACCGAAGATACTCTAATAGAGCCCAAGAATTTAAAAAAATTAAATTAAATTAAAATGACCATAGAAAGTCCACCTTAAATTACCATTCAGCTGTGCATAATTTTCAAGAGTAAATTGCTAAACTTGTTAAAGCACTTTATTATCAGTGTATAAATTTATAAAAACTAATCAAGTCTACTGGAAAAAGTCACTGTTGTTGTACTCACCGGTATCTTGTTGGGGTGCTTGGCCCGAACTCTCTCTCCCTCTGCTCTCCTCACTTCTAGTGGTACTGAGCGCTGGTACTGACTGCCCATCTGAAACCATACACAGGGAAACATGAAGTTTCTCACAATAGCTATATTTATGCAGTAGACAAAGGAGAAAGCACATTGGCTGACTGACTTCAGTGCCCAGTGCATTCAGTTAACAAGTGATAATGACAGCTGGAAGCGTGCATCACTGTTTAATATCAACCCATCTTTAGGTCAAGAGTTTTGTAAAGGTCGTATTAGGAGTTGTGTACATTGCACATTTTTGTAAGCAGGGTTAGAGTTTTCCATTAAAATAAAAACAACACTAAATTGTGCCTTAAATCTATCTGTCAACAAACACAATACCAATACCCATTGCCGTTTTTGGAACGGGAAATGTATTTTTATTTTTGTAAAACTTTGCAGACCTCACAGTCAGCTCTGCAAAGTTATCATGGGCTAATTTTTTATTTTATTTTAATAGTTCACTGATCCAAATATGCATTGCAAAAATTAACAAAAAAGGGCGAGAAAGGTTTACTGGATCGCCCAACAACAGGAAACAAAACAATGTTTACATGTTCATTAGCTCTACTAAAACAGCGCGGGACCATGACAATTAGAATTAAAACGCAGTTCAAAACAGCATTTTAGGTTCAGTCAGGTTGGTCCTGATGGACAAAAATAATGTATGACATTTCCTTGACTGATTTTTATCAGTGTACAGATTGTGCAGATTGTACAGATGTACCGTTGTGATCACGGTTACACCCGTTTGTGGGTTCACGTAGGGTTGGGGTCATTATGAAGTTAGGCCACGTCATTTCTCACAACAACAGCACCAGGATAAGCTCGCTTCCCGTATGTTAAGCAACCATAAAACAACCAAACCCTTAAAATCATTAAAGTCCAAGTGCCTCCAAGTCTAGCATGCAAAGGTCGATCGTAATTACAGTGAGAGAAATCCGATATTTACGATGCTATGTAATGCTAGTAACGGCAGCTAACGTATCAAGACAGACTGCTCACATACCTTTAAAACAAGTTTTAGTCAAAACAGGTCAGAAAAAAAGATATACTTCAGTGGTCCCCTGGGCTTTCAAATTAACCCCCCAAAATAACCAGAATTCTTTATAAAAGCTAAAAAACAAACCCCGCACGATCACGTACGAGACGGCTATCGCTGTCAAAGATGTCGACCGCTCTACTTATTCTGCTGAACGAAAACAACAACAAACACTTTAGACCCCGCCCTCTGTAAATGTAGCCAATTCGAGACGAGTAAGTTGATTGACAGCGGAAAGCACGGAATCTATTGGGTGGATTTATCGATCCATGACCAGTTGTCACCGCCTCATGTTCCTTGAGTGACGGCATACATAACCAATATGTGGCTGTATATGAGGTTGCACTTGAGCCAGGCCCCACACCCATGATCGCTCACAGCCTGGCTACGTGCACAGCGTGATTTTTTTTTCTTTATCTGAACTGTTCATTTTGTTCTAGAAACAGCTCCTGCAGACACATGCCAGCAGTTTAATGCAAGTGAACTCTTACTGTGTACGTGCAAAATTACCGCCGGTGGTGAAATTTTTGTTTACAAAAAGCCAACATTGATTGAAAGAACTCCAAGCGTGCACAATGTTCAAATACGTTTTGAGCATTGTGTTGCTATGTTTTATGCTGCTGTCTGTACATCTTGGATATGTCCTGTAGATTTTGCATGATACGAGTCCACTCTCCTGCATGCAGGGCCCAATTTCAAAAACATACAATGCACAAAAAATACACCTTTGTCAGACATAAAGATTAAGATTGCAAGATCACTTAGTTAACGCAGTGTACCAGGTATGGAAACTTTGTTGTTTGCTGGATTGTGGATTTTTTTAAATAGCTCTAGACATTTCCCAATATGAATCCACAGAATGAAGCTTCAGGCAGTTCACTTTAGGCGTGTTTATAAACCATGCAATTATTCTCATAATTACAACTAGCGTACAACTAACATTTTCTGCTGCTCGGCTTCTCATATTTATGTTTTCTGTGTGGCTTATCACTCCTGGGAAAATAAAAGAAAGCTGTATTTTATGCAAGCTTTCATAATAAGGTAACCACGACAGACACCACTGCTCTTGTCTAAGTCTCTTATGGTGAATCAGCCCATAAAAGCATGAGTTTTGTGTCATTCAACTGGAACATCATCATCATCTGTAGGCAGCTCTCATACCAGACAGTAGCCAATTGCTGTAAATCTCCACTGACTGCAAAAAGCAAAAATACAAGAGAAATAAGACAATGGAAGGGAAACTGTGATAAGACTGAAAAGATGATGACACAGAACTGACTAACAGGATGAAGCAACTGGTAATGAGAGATTTCCTTGTGATGCATTATCGTGCCTTTACAGAAGGTGGTTATTCTTACTGCTTTAGTGGTGAAAACAGCATCTTCTATGACTTACTAATCAGCGGAAGAGTCTGGGAAACAAATACACATGGGAAATAAACAAAGATGAAGGAGATGCTGGCATATTATTAGTATTTCATTGTGTGAACGTTAATTTTTCTCCATTTAACTAGTAGTTTGACATTAACGCCAACAGTGAGGGCATCCAGTGCTTCTGAAACTCTGTGGGGGACCTGTGTTACCTCTGCAGTGCTGCGTGTTGTTTTCTTGACAATATTCTAGACAGAAACAGCATGCACATGTTCAGGTCAGATAACAGAAAACAGGAAAGATGAAACATGCAAAGCCTGATCTTGATAACAGTGTATGAAATCAGGTGTATCCAATGCTAACAATGAGCAACAGTTAAAAATATACATTCCTCTACCAATTCTTTTCTTAATTTTCTTCTGTTAGCAGCAAACAATTTTCAAACAGTTTTCTATATTGTTCTATAAGCATTAATATACGATCCTAAAATATGACACCTATGCTGTACTTGCTGACCTCATATAAAATTTGTTTGTAGACTAAACCTATGTCTGAGTTCTGTTTTTATATTTAATCTTCACTTTCAAACTCTAAAACACCACCAAGACATTTTCCTGTGAAGTCATATGACTGGTGAAACGTCCCTTTTAGATTGACCAGATTCTGCCAAAACCACTCCTTTCATGTACGGATAGGGGAAACCCTGGGATGACTTAGCATGCTGATGACCAGCTTGTGTGGCTGTTTATCCCAATTTAGGATAAGTGAATCCAGAGAATGGAAAGATATCCTGGGTAGTTTGCACTTGCTTCATAGTATAGGGCCCAGTTTAACTGGGAATCTCTTTTGTGTTTACATACTTCCTGTGTTCCAGTTACTTCTGTAAACAGATTCATCATTTCCCACTAACAGCAGCAAATTACGTCATAAAATTTACGAGATTAAAGATGTTGCAGGACAAAAAGTTCCATGAAAAGCTTGTGCCAAATCCATGTCAACATCACCTTCAGACAGCAATGTGAGACAGGATGACAGGGGCGGACCACTGTGCCTTTGTGCCAACAATCACAAGTGGATGTTAACCCTGTAACAACAATTGACTTCTCGATTGATAACTGAGTTTGCCTGCTATTCACTCTGTGAGCTGTATAACACCTATGACTGAAAACAAGCCCACTTTAATAAGTGAGTATCACAGCTTGACACATACAGCCATTATTCTGTTCACAATAAGCAAATTTCCTTCATTTTTTATCAGCTCAGACAATTGTTAGATTTGTCGAGTTTTGTCGTGCTTTGTAATTCAGGAAATAGCAAAGATCTAATCAGTAGACGATTTCCTTACTCTGTGGGTGTGTCACCATAAAATGTGCAGTGGAAAGTTTAGCCCTGGACTAAAGGACACTAACTGAAGGTTAAAAATGCAGAATCCATTGGATGCATTCTGATCTACACTTGTAGCACACCCATTTGGCACATGGCTGCACTGATAAAAAGTGCTCATTAATAAGGAAGCTTTTTTGCTTTTTTAACTATCCAAAAGCCATAAAACTTTATTTACTTGAAAGAGATATATCAAAATTTTGAGATACTACTTAGTGCTAGCTGGTTATTTATTTATTCATTTATTTATCTATCTATTTATTAAGTGGGGGAAGCAAGCTTCGTTGGTCCTCCTGATGCTCCTGTGAATGCATATCTTGTGCATGATGGGTTTTTTTTTTTTAACACTGATCCTCCTGTTGTTTGTGAGATATTTTAGAGGTTTCAGCAGAAAAAAATGTTGTTGTAATGATTTACAGTAAGGAGAATGTAAGTCTGTTGATCCACTGAATGCTGATGATCAGGTTCCCTGCACGCACATGTGCCTGAAAGAAAAGACATTAAACATAAAAAGATACACACGTGCACACACACACACCTACCTTGCTAACTTTGATTCATAAATCAATATCACAGTCCAACAAGCACTCTCTTTTCACTCCTTTTCACATTAGTAGTCTCCTCCTGCTAGCTGGTAGCCTTGTGATTGGATGGGTATTTAACAGCCAATTCAGTCTGTTAGATGGCTGACATTGATAGTTTCAAGCTAATATTAAATGGCTAAGAGCAAACATACATCTACAGTATTATATTAAGTTATAGTGCATTTATCCTCCCAATGAATTGGACGTATGAGATAAAATCTATCTTCCCTGTGTTTCCCCCCCTCCTTGTATATGTGGCTTTTAATTTAATGTCGCACCCTGCCCTTTATTTTTATCTGTACAGATACAGATACAGTACATGTACATGTATCGCTACATTTATATTAATTACTGTAATTACTATTCCCTTCGGCAACTTTTAGAATTAAAAAAAAAAAGAAAAGAAAAAGCAGTGCATCCCAGAGCCGCCTTACATAGTCCACAGAGAGCATGCGCGATATTCCAGCCGACTGGCTGCTTGCTCACATTGCAGACACTCAGGGATGCTGGAGTCTGTACCCTGAGACCCTGACTGGAAGCTGAAGGTGTGGGACTCTGTAAGCTGAGCTGTGAGCGTACTGGAAGCGGGGGAAATGTACTCGTGTAAAGTGAGCGAGTTTGATAAGGGCCAGATTGTCATGGCCAGACAAATGGGCGTGAGCGTTTCCGAGACGGCAAGCCTCGTGGGCTGTTCCCCGGAGGCGGTGGTGAACAGCTACCGAGAGTGGTGCGAGAAGGAACCGGAGACAACGGGACGAAGGAACATTCAAGAAGCTTTTCTGCGTGAGCAGCAGCCCGGCAAAGAGCAGGAAAACACGGCTGCAGAGGAGGAGGAGAAAACAGGAGATGATGAGGAAGTGAAATACAGTGTGAGAAAACAAGAGACCTAGGATCGGTGTGGTTTTGTGTGTGTGTGTGTGTGTGTGTGTGTGTGTGCTTTGTATCGTTGGGTTTAGACATAGATTCGATTTTTTTTAATGTAATTTATTGTTTTGTTTGTTTGTTTTTTTTGCATAGGTCAGTTGGCTTAATGAATTTCAGATGTCACAGTGATTTAAATTATAAGCTGAGATCAGTTTGTTTAAATGCCAAAATAAAAGGTGGCTTAAAACAATCAACAAATTAATGACATATCGTTTAACTGGGATCGGAGGCAAATAATAAATAAGCGATGTTCTCTAAGCACAATTTCTTTACCAACATATGTTTTTAAATCTACCAACAAATAAGTGTTGTGGAGTTTACACCATGTCCTATCAAAAAAGACAACTGTCTTCAATATCAAGGACAAAGGACAACATGCTGCTGACATGAGGACTCAGAGGGGACCAGCTGCATGTCTCTGCTCACTGTACTTTTTCATTGCAAACTCATAATTTTATAATTAAACTCTAGGTGAACTCGACGTCATCTAGACTTGTTAATTGAGATTTAATTTCCTCTATTACTGCGTCACTTGTAATAACACAAACACATTTCTTTATTTTTAGGAAGGCTGTTTTTATGCAAATGCGAGACTCTAAAGTCAAGCAGTTTTATTGCAGGAGTCTAGTACTGGGCGCACAGCACACAAAATTGCGTAATATTTATTGTCGGAGGACAAACATTCAGATTCCTAGTATTCCTGGTAGAGTTGTAATTTTAGTTTACAATTTCCTGTCATGGAGAGAAAGAGAGGTGCAGCCACTTGCTGTGGCTCCAAAACATCATCAACAGTTAACATGTTAAAACTGGTCAGCAATTTAAGCGTGCACATGGAGTGAAGTAATTGAAGGCTCCAACATTATGCTGCACTAGTGCAGGGCAAACTTTTACAGGCAAGTCTAGATAGAGTAGATTTTTGTTGAAACTTGTCTGCAGTTTAAAAAAAATATGTGGTGCAACTGGAAATTGGGTTATACTCTTGTTTATGTTTGGGCTGTTGGTTGATCTTGTAGCTTTACCCTCTCTGCAGAGAAGACTGAATCCATAGTGGACATAATGGCGTCTCAATAGCTTCCCTGTCGGCCACATTTACAAACTCCTCTTTGTTTAGGTGCAGCACCATAAACTAGTCTTAACCCACAAATAACAGTAGCATTAGCTTGTGTTTCCTCCCATTATTGGGAACCAACAAGAACACTGCAGCACTATCCTCCAAAACACGACATGAGACAAGCTTTAAATGATCAAATCAGAGAATGTGAACTCTGACTGTTCAGCATTGTTGTAAATGTAATAGTGACCTATATGCCATGAGAAGGTTTATTGAATTTAAACTTTTTATGACTATGCAGTTGAATTGTGAGACAGTGCCACTTCAACAAAGTTGACTTGTTTCAAAATCAAAAATATATAAGCAGCAACTACTGCATTAAAGTTTGTTTGAAGGCATGAAAAGACGTTAACGTGCTCCTTTGCTGGTAGTGCTTTGACCCTCACTCCAAATTTGTGGACCTCTACGTGTGACACAAAAACTTTTACACTTGGGTTTGTGTCTTTCCTCAAAAAAGTTGTTTTTTCCCTGATGAATAATATATTGGAATCAGCTGACAAAGGCTTACATTGAGTCTAAACACTACATTATACTTTACACAAACATGATGAAAAATGTTACAATATTAAGTTTATAACTATGAAAAAAAGAGAACACTTCCTTTGTGTTTTATTCAATTTCAGTTGTGCTTTTGATCACAGATCACCTCTGACTAACTGATATGTTTTTTTTCTTGCATTTTTATTCAGGCCTTCACATTTTTTGCAGTAGGAAAATTCTTTCAGTTTGTGGCTGCAAAGAATGGTAACTGGTAAAGCACATAAGCATAATTCAGGTGTTAACTGGATTTCTGTTAGAGTAAGGATGAAGTCACTCAATGTAGCAACTACATTTTCTATTAAAAGTAGGACAACATTTATAACGTGCAGTTTCTATTGACATTAATTTATGAATCTGTAGTATGTTGGGCTCTTTCTCCACTGTGATAATGCTCAATGTAGCTCACCCAGTAGTTTCTTTGTCTGTCAGCTATAATCATTTGAATGTGACAATAAGGATCTCAGTATTTAAGTGAATGGGAAACCCATTGGTCTACAACAAAGATAACAATGATAGATTGAGTATTGTTTCCTTAATTTGAACACCCGGGTGTGCCTGTTTGTAATAAATTATGGGTGTAGTATTAAAACCATTAACTTATGTAATTACTAGCCTTCCCAGCAACCTAGAGCATCCCTTTTAAGTGTATTTTCTTGCCCTCCCTTTTGCTTATATTGTTTTGTTTTTATTGTTAAGTCTTGCTTGCTTATCTGCGTAGTTGTATACTTGTATGCTTGGTTAATCAATGCCTCCTACCTGCTAGCTTATCTGCCTTTGTACTTTACTACTGTTTTATTGGATTATGTGAAGCACTTTGGTTTTAAATGTGCTATATAAATAAAGTTGTATTGTATTGTATTGTACTAGGCCCAACCTGAAGTACTGTGGCCCACCCAAAATCAGAATCCTGGCACTGTGCCCGTCTGCTGATATAGTTCAGCTTATTAAACAGACCAAAACTGATTTAACATTGAAATCAGCCTCAATTCATTTTCAAGTCACACACAATGTTCAAATATGTTTTTATTTCAGACGTCTGCGTTTGCTGAAATGTGTCCCATGTAACCTATGAACCTTGTTGTATGTCTTGGAATTGTCTCGCAGATTTCTCATAATAGAGCTCATGATTTCTCTCCTGCACGCAGGGGCCCATTTTTCAAAAACCGTATATTACAACAAAAAAATAATACAGATTCCAAAAATAATATTTCTTGGGAAAAAGTAATTTCCATAAGAAAATATTTTTTTAAAAACACAACTCTATTGATGTACACACAATATTTGTAATGTACTGTGCATAGCAGATAAAAACCATAATACCCACACCCCCTTTCTGGCAGTCTTCAGCAGTTCACTTTGCTGCTTCATGCAGTAAAGTGAATACATTGTTTCAACACATGAAACAAACCAGAGCCACTGCTACACTGAGATGCAATCTTATAGCATTTTGAGCTGCTGCATTGTCCTCTAGAAATGTCACTGAATGTCCATCATCTTTAATCCAGCAGTTCCTGAATCAGATAACTGAGTTTGATCCTTTATAGTGTCCACTCTCGGGTCAGGCTGTGGCTGTGGCCGCTGTCAGTTTGAGAGCATCTGACAGGTTGTGATTCTTGACTCTGGAGCTGGCTATGGTTTCCAGATGGGATTTGGGCACCCATCCACGTTGCCGATCAGAGAGCTTCGTCCCTTCTACCCAGTCTGGAAAAAAGGATAGAATTCAAGATAAATGATTTCTTCAAATACTTCTAGTTGGGAATGACAATGAAAGTAATGAGATGATCTTACTATCACTGCTTTCCTGGTGCACAAGAATGACATCAGCTTTTTCTAAGGACAACTCATCTGGCTGCTGAGCAAAAAAAGCTCGGATACATTGCATCTGTTCGAAATCTGGAAGAGGAAAAATGGAAAGGATAAAAGTTAAAGGAAGTTCCTAAACAGAACAGCTTTAATTCATCAAAAATTAAGTCAACACACTATTGTCTTAAAGTTTCCCACTGCTTACATATTTAGGTTGTTTGCAGAATGCTGCGGGATGCTGTCCCCAGTACTGAATGGACTGATGTGTGTTTAGACAAATCATCATGCTACAATGTTATGAATGGAAATTTTGGGCCAAATTTAATGTTTTCCTTTGTAGTAGTCCATCCAACTATGCGTGGGCTGACATTAGGCAAGAGGTAGTTACACCCTCAGCATTAGTTAAAGTCACCAATTAACCCAACAAGCGTGCTTTTGGATTATGGGAGGAAAGCAGAGCACCCAGAAAAAATGCATCAGGTACAGGAACGTCACATTACAGACAACAATCAAGAGTCTTTTCTCCCTTTAAGACTCTGAGGTCATTTGTCCAGCACTTGTCCATACAAGATTATAGACAATCTTGCATCTATAGGCCTCTCTTTCGAATGCTAGACTCTCTAAATCTCAGCAAATGCTGTGAAAGAAAAATGATCTGATTTTAAACATTTTCTGTTCCTATTTTTGCTAAACATCAAATGCTTTGCTTTAGCCGGATGTTTAATTTACTGTCATATACAAATTCATATTGTTATTGATGATATAAACCGGAGAAGAATCTTTAACACATTGTTGGGTTTATTGACTGCTATGAAGGGATTTGAAGGGTTTTACTCACATTTAACCACGAACTAAACAAATTGCAACATCTAACCCAAGATGAAAACTTTACCTTGTGCACTAGAAAAATCTACTTCAGTATGGGGCCTGGAGAGGGCGGATATCCAACGAAGCTTATCACTCCTGGAAGAATATTAAAAAAAAAAAAAATGCGTCTTATACAAACTTTTATGATGCGGTAAAAACTGCAGACATTACTGCTACTATCCAAGTCTCTTACGGTGCATCAGTCCTGAGGAGCAGGGATTTTTGCGCCATATACAACCGGAACAGATTCTTCTGTAGGGAGTGAAGTTTGACACGACAGTTCTCGACACGCAGCTCTGATACTGGACAGTGATCAATTACTGTAAATCTTCCCCCTCTGCAAACAGCAAAAAAAAAATCACAGAAGAAATGAGACAGCGGAAGGAAATACTGATTACTGAAGAGGTGACGACATAAGACAGTAGATATGAGGGTAACAGGATGAACCAAATGATAAAGAGAGAGATGCTTAATGCCTGGTGATGCATTACTGTGCATTCACAAAACAACGTGATTGTTCTTACTCCTTTGGTAGTGAAAGCAGCAAGTAGTCATTGAAGAGGTGCAAATAAGCATTTCTCTCCGTCTCCTTAAGAGAGAAATCCATCAGCTGAGTGACAGGACCTTCTCGAGCCATCCTCCGAGACTGGCTAATCAAAGGAAGAGTCTGCAATAGAAAAACACACAAAGAAAAAAAAAGGAAGATAAAGCAGATATTAAGTGTTAATGACAAACTACTATTTAAATGGGGAAAAATTAACTCCAGAGATTTGGTAGTTTTGATTGTTGGGAAGCATACTGGACACATTTGGACAGTCGTTACCCACCTTGCACTCAAAGTCCACCTTAGCGCTGAGAGAGACCAGAGACTCGATGCTTTTCATTTGAGAGATGCTGTCATTACCGTCTTGAATAATCTAGAAGAGTGACAAATAAATCACCGATTTCACAACAAGTAGTCTGAGATATTCAGCTTTTTTTTAGTAACTGTAATCTTGTTATTATTTGTAAATATTCAGTAAATTTAACAAAAAGTGTATCGCTGTACCTTCTCCAGTTGTTTTAGAGCTTTGATGGCCTGCGTTGCCTCCGCCGTGCCGCGTGTTGTTCTCTTGACAATATTCTGGACAGAAACAGCATGAACGTGTTCAGGTGAGAAAATAGCAAAAAAGACCAAACGTCAACTAAAAGCTGCTGCAGAGAGCTTTCATACACACCTGGACCAGCAACTTAAGTCTTGTAATCCTTTGGAAGGGAAGCACAAGGAAGGAGCGAAGAGGAAGTCTCTGACAAACAGCACTCTTCTCCATTTTCTCCACGATCATTTTAAACCTTGGATTCTCATTCCTGGAAGGAAAAGAGAAATTTTAACCATAATTTAAAAAAAATAAAATAAAATAAAATAAAATAAATAAATGGATACAAGAAAAATTAGAACCAAACAGAGGAAACACACAGCATGATTCAGTGGCTTACATGAGTCTCTGATAAGTTGCATCCTGATAGGACTGGTTGGTGAGGTAGGGCACATAGGCTTTTCTGAAGAGCGGACACTGCCGATAAATGATGTCGCAGACAGTGAAGTGCATGACGTCTGATTCCACCCGCTCCTCCAGTTTTGACAGAAAACTAAAAATCATAAAGCAGCATTTTTTAAAAGCAAAGACTTCAAAGTTTGTGCCTACAAAGCACAAATGGGCACAGGAAGATCGATGCATGCCAAAACTATTACTATATATTACTCATTATAATAATGGCGTACTAACTACAATCATGTAACTGATAAGAAGACGTTTTTGAGCAAATGCATATTTTAATAATGAATTTAATCCAGACTGCTTTAATCTTAACTCTAACAAAAAGTAGTAAATGACAGGCTTTAGTCTCATAGCTGTATCTAAATGTAAAGGCAACTAGTTCAGGTAAATGCAAATGTATAGCAGAGTTATAGTTCTGACCTGTGGCTAATGGCACGAACATCAACCAGCCTTGAGAAGAGCCAGTTCTTGTCCTGAGTGGTCAACTGCGCCCCCAGCTGTTTAGACTTGACAAAGTGGTCAACGACAATTTCCAAACTCCGGCAGTAGGAGGCTTCCGAGGTAATAACTTCAAACCTCACCTTGAAACCAAAATCAAAAGTGAGAACGTTAAGCAAGTGTCAACTGCACAAAAACTGCAGCTGATAACCACACTGCTGTCAGTCTGCTAGAGGCTGGGAAATTTCCAAGGAGCACAATTTCACAACAAGTCTTTAGAAGTTTACAAGGAAAAATGCACATGTTTATGCAGCTGAATATTCTCGCAAGAGATGCACATCTGCCAGTAAAACTTAGATAACCTGGAGGGTTAGTGTGGAATGTTACAAGGAATAATTTGGCCATTTTTAGTGGGCACAAGTGTGATGCAATGATAATGAAAAGCTGATTCATGTAAGTCACGCGATTTCCTATAAACAGTTTTTAAAAAGCTGACAACGTAAAATGCAATCTGAGCACTTGAATGAAACATTAAGCAAAAGGAGCCAAATCACTACAATCTTAAGAAAAACTCAAAAGTTTTTTTCCAGAAATGCAAATACAGACTGTTACACTGATCCTTAACATTTCCGACACATAAATATAACAATTTACAATTAAATCAAGCTCAGAAGTTTAAGAGGAAGTCTGTAAGGAAAGTCACGGATAACTGTCATGCAAACAACTGCTATTAAGACAGACCATCTATGAAAAAAATGACTAATAATATTACTGCTATCAATCATCTGATGGAAAGTTACTTGCATAATACTCCTGCTCCAGTGAAGTCTAAAGGATGTGATGTGATGATTTTTATGCAATCAAATGCCGACCATTTCATATGTGGATTAAGTCAAAGTTACCTCTTGTAGTCGCCTCTGGTCCTCTGTGAGCTCATCTAGCTCAGCACTGTTCCTGACCCCCGGCAGATCTCGCCACAGCGAGGACGACTGTGAGATTGACAGACGCGGGGAAGAAGCTCTACGTTCACCCTTGGGGCGTTCAGGGAGAGGCAAGCTTTGGATAGAGACAGAGCCTGTGTGGGAGAAGGACTGGGCATGTGGTTGTGGGGGAATGGGAGGAAGAGCTCTGCGGGCAGGAGGAGGTGAGGGAAGAGGAGACGAAGTATGGTCCTCACTCACAGAGAGGAATTCAGAGCGAGCCTGACGCAGGATCTCAAAGTTCTGGGCTGCCTCGCTGTATTGCTGATAGAGTTGTGCAGCATCTGGGTGAGAGGCAGGAAGAGAGACGAATAAATAAAGAGTGCACGAGAGAAAAAGGTGGTAGAGAGTTTTTTGTTTTTTTTTTAATTAAAAGGAGCAAAGGAAAACAGGCCAGACAGGAACAGCGCTACCCATAATGAGCTGTTTGCATTTGTCTTTGCATTCCAACAAGTAGGTGTGTGGAGGGAAAGTTGCAGAAGCAGCTGTTTTTCCTCTCAACATGTTAGAAAATGTGAATGCTTGCAGAAACATGCCTGTGACTTTCAAATATACCAGTATATACAGTGCAGCCAAAGACACATTACTGCCCCATTTCTCCCAATATCCATTTCATAATATCATTAGCCAAAAGGACCACTGCCATTTTAGATCTTTTAAGTCATCATTTATAAACGTGACAAGGCACTAGTATACAGCACTGAAAGTTTATGGCCTTTACAATTCTAAGCCAATGAATCACACACATTCGAGGGAAATACTCAAGTTGCATCACACTTTTCCCGACTGTAATTAGAGCAGAGTACAACCTGTCACTTTGTTACCGACATATTGTTGCCTTCTTCCAATGAATCATAAATAAAGCCACATGCAACAACAAATCGTAAGAACTGAGCTGACGTGCTTGACTTGTATGTAAAGTGTATATACTACTACCTTTAAAAGTAAAGAAGCAAAAAAGAAAGGTAGAGCAGAGATACTCACTGTAAAACCTTGAATTACTTGTGCCCAAAAGACCCCTACAGTGCCAGGAAAGAAAATTAAATATAAGAAATGTGACATGACCTATTTGCATTAATGAGCAAATTATAGGCATTTCTCTTTTATTAATTTACATTATGGCTGACCTTTCACTGAATAATGTACAGTACTTAAAAAATTTATTAGACCACCACAGCTACCCTATTTTAACAGCGTTTGCCCAAATCCTTTTTTAATGCTTCTGTAATATCCAAACCCTTTAAAATTATATTATCCACCAATGCTCAAATTTACCGTTTTACACAAAAGCAGGAAAAAAAAAACAGCACAGTAAAGCATATTATTCTTTGAGATGCCAAATCAGTCATTTAATTACATTCATGAACAGAAAAACTATTATATATGCTTGATTACTTAATTGATATTAATTAATTGATATCTATTCTGACTTCTCAGAGAATTTCAGAGTGCCAGTTCAAATTTGTTACTTGCCCTAATAAATAACAATATAACCTTTTTAGTTTTAAACACAAGTAGTCTAATAAATTTGTTAAGCACTCCCACATTAAAGCAACACAGCTAAGACAAGACTGTTCTTAATATCAGGTACATCAAATCAAATGTTTTAAAAAATGTGCATATATATGTGCATCTATACACACACACACACACACACACAAAGGCACAGTATATGTGACAGTTATTCTCACCTCAACCTCGGTTCTTCCAAGCTTTGGCTCCAATCATTCTCATCATCTGCAATATAGAAGTATCCATTTGTTGACACATTGTACAGCAACATAGCTGTATTTAAATAGGCAATAATTTAAATAAACAAGCTGGTTAGTAAGCTTGATAAATAACTGAAGAGATTAGTGTTCAAAGCTTATTTCTTGTGTCTTTTGCCTCAGAATGTGCTCAACTGTGACTTTTTAACTCCTGCTCTGGGTTTTCCCGGGGCAGGAGTTTGTCCGCCTCCACCTACTCTTATCTCCTCCCACTACCTGTATACTCAACGCTGACGCAGTTTCCACTGAAGGTAGCGTTTTGTGCTCAGATCGGGGTAATGATAATGTTCACTGATGTCTGCCTATGATCTGAGGTCCCCGTGACTGATTTAAAAAAATTAAATTAAATTTAAAAAAAAAAAAAAAAAAAAAAAAAACGGCGCAAAAATAAACTAAGGCTTCAAGTAAGAGGAAATGACAAGATGACTGTAAGTAAAATTCATTTAAAAAAATAAATAAACCAACACAGTCGTGAAGCATCATTTGCTGCATGAGTAAATCCTGAGACCGTTTAAATCTAGTTTCCTCTGAGGTCAGTCTATCTTGAAATGTCATTGATTAAATGATTAAAATTTCATGCGTTGCCATTTGATTTGAAAGAGGAAAGACTTTTTTTTGGTTAAAAAAAAATATGAGTAAAAAGGAGGGAGGTGAGGTAATTATGCAGCTTTCCTGGAAACATTAGGACTGAACTGAGAAGACAGCCACAATGTTTCCATCCTCAACCTTCTTTCTTTACCTGTTGCATAAAATACTCTGGTTCTGCGATCCCTTCCAACACCTTCATCTTCTTCCACGTCTACATTTCTTCTTTGAGTTGTTTTACGGACTCCCTTTCTTCGAGACGGCACTTTGGAACCCAGTTTCTGAGAACTGTAGGAGCTCTCCAGATTCCCTACTTGCCCTTCTGCCTCTACGCTATTCACCTCAGTCAGTTCTGGTACTATCACGTCCACTGCATTAACCCTGTCTTCGGGCTCCCTTCCTTGTCTTTCTTCTTCACTTTCATCCCTTCCATAGTCCACCCCCTGGCTCTCACCCTCACTAGAGGGGCACAGGAGCTCAGACTCACAGTCATGATAAAGAATAGGGCAGCTGTTAGGCTTGTAAAGGGTGTTGTTCGCACTTAAATACATCTCCGCTTCCTTCTCTCTGAGTTCTTCTTTTTCGATTTCTTTCAAATTAACCTCATCGTCTTCAGTTTCACTGACTGTCACCTTTATGTCTGACTTTCCTAACTGAACTTCACCAGAAGGCTCTAAAGTTGTTTTGTCCATGCTGCAATCTTCCTTCCTTTCTGATTCTAGCGCCGTGTCAGCATGAGTGTGTGTATGCGTTACAACATGCATAGCCGTGAACTGGTCAGCATGCATGTGGGCTTGGCTCTGCTCCATACCTCTCGCATCGAACAGCTCTTCCAGCTCTGGCTCTAAGTCATCTTCTTCCATACTCAGCTTAATCGCAGGCACCTCCCTTGTTTCTTCTGCAACTTCCTCTTGTGGATTGGCGTTGCTGGTCTCAGTCTGGCTGGCAGCTGGTTGATCTTCCTGGGCCTCTGTGCTTGGTTCTTCCTCTGAATGTCCCAGGATCTCACGGACCACATTTTTAGCCCATTTAAGGTGGGGGGCTTGGGAATGCCGCTTGGGCTCCTCAGACACGCTCCATGTCCCACTCAGTCTGATCCGAATAGCTTCCACCTCCTCTGGACTCATTCCTGTAGTGTTTATCTGATCCAAGATGGGCTGCAGTTGATCCATCTCCGATTGAGAAATTGGAGTTTGCATCTCTTTTTTGTCTGCTGGCTCTTTATTTTTCTTTCTCCATTCCTGGAGAAGTCTTTCAGTTTTTGAGTCCTTTCTTCCCATTTCAGAATACGACTGTTTCACTTTACGTCTCATTTCCTTTCCATATTTTAAGTTATGAACCGCTGAAGGCGCTCTGGAGTGGATTTTGCTTTCAGTTGCTTCTTCCGTGGAGAGCCTCTCCTCCCTCTGAACTTTATGCTCACTTCCTGTGTCCCGGTTGTTTATCATTGGGTGCTCATCATTTCTACATGATCTCTGAAGCAAGTCATTCTGAGGCTGCTGAGTGATGTCATCAACCAACTCATGGTGAGTTTCTAAATTCGTGTCGCTTCTTTCCACTCCTCCAATCTGATCAACCTGCAATGGTAAAATATTGCTGGGTTTTGATCGGGGAAGAGTTTGCCCAACCACACAGAAGACGTACTTTGGCTGCTTCTCCTCCCCCTGATCCTCCCCGTCAGCTGTTTCCGCCTCCCCCACTGTCCGTCCTTCCTCCCTCTTCTGATCTCCCACAAACCCCTGGAAGCCAGCAGGTGCCTGGGTTCCACCTTCCTGGAATTCCTGACAGTCCCTAAACCCTTCTTCACTGTCCTCTCCTCCACTTGACATGGTCACGAAGCCATCCTCTGTGGACAGCATTTCATTTCTCTCTTTCTTCCACCCTGCCTCACTTCCTCCTTCACTCTCAGAGGGTGGCCAGTTATTGCTCCCATTCTCATCCTCTCTGTCGTCTATGACGTTGTCTCCTTGTTCATCCCTTTGCCAGCTTTCCTCAACCCCTGCATCATTGTCAGACATATGTTCCTTCCCTGTCCTGATTTCCCCCACATTCTCCTGATCTGCACCGACTCCCTCCTGTTCCCTCTGTGCGTCTTCCCTGTACTCACTTCTCCCCCCCTGCCTTCTTTCACAATCTGGTTCCTCTTTTACTGGTCGCCCATCTCTTCCTCTCTCCGTCTGTGAGTACATACTCATCTCTCCTTCTCCTCGTAGCTCTTTCCGCTCTGTGTGCCTCTTGCTGTCTACAAATTTGTCTGTGCTATTCTTGCCCCTCTGTGGCTCTAACCACATCCTTCTCTGCTCTGGCATACTGCCAGTCCTTTCTCCTTTATTGCTCTCTTGTCTCTCATTTCTTATTTGCCTTTGACTTTTATCAGCAGTTCTGTCTTGATCCCTCCATGTTTCTCTCTCTCTTTTCTTTTCAAAACTGCTGTCTCTCCTTGATTCCCGTTCTTCATACCTGTCCCTGTATCTTCTGTGTCTATTCTCATTGTCAGGATCACTGCTCCACTCTCCACTGCTGTGAGCTCGTGCTGGTGGACCGGGAGCCCACTCCTTCGGTGATCGACTGCTCCTGCCTGTTGCATCAACTATTCTAGTACCAGCTTCTTTTCCCCTCCTTTTCCTGTCTCTCTCAGGCTCGTACTCTCTTCTATCTCTTCTATCTTCCTTTAATTCTCTCCCACCTTCCTTGCCCTGCCTGTCAGTTTCTTTCCTTCTTTCTTTGTCTCTGTTTCTGTCTCTATATCGCTGCATTTCTCGATCTCTGTCATTTGCCATTTTGCCCATGTTGTCCCCCTCACTTCTGCTGTATTGAAGCATCAGCTCCTCCCTCTCTCTGTCCCTCCCTCTTTCCCTCCTCGGCCCTCTCTCATCATCATCACCTTCACTCCTGATGTCTCTCCTTTTCTCTCTTCTTCTTGCATTCTCATTCTCCTTTCTGTCTGCATAGTTCTCTCTCTCCTTTCTTCTGTGTGGGGAACCCATTCTTACCATTCTTCTATCCCAAGATTCATCCACCTCTCTTCTGCCGTCTTGAAACCTAATATCAGACAACTCCTGATATCGTCCCCTCTGGCGTAACTTCTCATCTTCTATGTATCCTCTTCCAGTGGGTTTCCCCTCATCCTTTTCTCTGCGTCTACCCTCATATCTTTCCTTCTCAACCTGGAATGTCCTCTCTCTTTCTTGGCCCCAGACATCAGTCTCTGCTTTTTTTTTGGGCCTGTCATTCCACCTCCTTTCCCCTCTTTCTTCATCCATCTCAGTACACAATCTTCTATCAGGACTTGCAAGACCCTTTTTCATTCTGGGAAATGTGTCACCTTTCTTTGCCGTGCTTTCTAGCTCTCGCTTAAACCAATCAGTCATTGCTGGTCTGGGACTTGGATCCAGGGGGATTTTTCCACCTGGCTGAAGCTTGTGGTCAGACCTGCTTGTGTTTGTTAAAGTGTCAAAGAGGGTCCAACTGGGCCTTTTGGTCCCCATAGTACCATTGTTATTGGAGAACCTAAAAAAGAGCAGTCAGTGTCAGTCTTGAAATTGCATTACATTAAGATTCAAACCAATATGTCAGATAAATGACTACAATATTGACCAAATTAAGTAAAGTATAAAGCTTAATAAAAATTTGAATGAATATTAGTGACATATCAATCATCTGGAGAGCCACAGCCTCTAAAATGTTATAACTTGGACAACAATCTGTGCGTTTTCTGTCTGCATTTTTAACACGTTTTGCACTTTCAACAAAAATCAATGACAAGATCTTTTTTTTAACAACAGGAAATCAAGAAGCAAGTCAGTGAAAGAAAGGGACACCCTTTTACAGTATTTAAGAATGCATTAGAGACCTGCAAAGAACAGCATACCAAAAGCAGCCTTTGAGAAAGCAAGGCCCAGTGACACATAGGCACGGCATGTAGCATGCAAACCACATCTCGCAGCTTAACCAGATCTAAATCTGTCTTCAAAGCAGAAGCAATTTACAGCGTGGTATTTTTAATCCATCTAAAATAATAATAATAAACAACTCACCTGAATGTTGTATCCGGTGAAGATCTGGTCTCCTCCTCCTCCCCAGCTCAGCTCAGCTCAAAAACATGGGATTGCACAACACAAAAAATTCCCTCCTTGTGTTCACATTATCAGATTGACCCAAGAAAAAGTCCTCCTTTTTTAAAGAATAAATACATTCAGCTTTAAATCTGCTCTGGCTTTTCCTCTGGTAAGAAGTTAATGTTTACGCCTAAAATTTCTTTGCTGCCTCTCCCCCACCTCCCGTCTTCGCTCAAATTCCCAAACAAGTCTCAACAGATTGACACTTATCTTTGCCCTCCTTTTTCTCCCAGGATTGTCCTCGCAGTCGCTGAATAGGGAGACCTCTCATAAATCAAGCAAAACTCGAACCGAGTGCGTCCACGGCTTCACTCCTTCACTCTCCTGTTCCGCCGATGAGATCGCCTCTGTGGACCCCCCGAAAAAAAAGCAAAACAAATCACACAATACACAACTCTCTACGCACTCCTGCACCATTCCTGTCTCACACGAAGTACAGGAAGCACACCTCCTTGGAGCGCCTCTCTTGGATCAGTGATTGGTTGATATGCGGTAGTCGGGTGTGTCTGCGCAACACACACACGGACACACACAGCCAGGTAAGGGTGCTGAAGGAGAGTGGGGGAGGGGAGGGGAGGAAGAAAGTAGGTTTGAAAAGACAAACTTTTTTGGAGCAAAGCAAACAGAGGCCTAGTAAAACTTGCCTGCGTTCCCTGGAGAGGCTGTACAGAGGGAGGGAGGGGAAGGGGAAACAGCAACTGTTCCTTATGATTTAAAAAGAGAGAGAGCGAGATGAAGCAATCACAGAGGGAGAAACTAAGGGAGGGGTGATATGTGAGTGATTTGTATAACAATGACAACTTTACTATGGTTATTAACTACTGAGAAAGCCTGACATGAAAGCTCTGAAATGCTGTGACTCACTCTCATTAGCATTGTTAAATAGAAACCCACATGATTACTGTCACACTGCCTTGTTTCACAACTTTGTTGCGCTTTCAGTTGCGCTCAGATTTTACGCACTTGCTAACCGAATTTGCACAACACCACGTTTTTTAAAAAATTATTTGGAAAAATACTGTCTGCCACACACACACCTGGCTAACTGCAACAGATCCAACTTCCAAGAAGGCTGTTAGGTGCAACTGATGATGTAACTACACCCCATGAGTCAACTTTACTGCATTTTACTGAAAGCTGAAAGGTGTTTCTTACACTTTGCCTTTCCCGTTCACTTTATAACAACAAGGAGATCCGTTTACTTTATAATCTGTCAGATGATTTTATATACATGGCCACACCTTGTTTAAATGACTTGTTCAGCACTCTGTCGTTTGAGAAGATTTTATCACTTTCAGATTTGTGTTCAAAAGTAGATTCTGTTCACCTGGACGTAGCGTTTTCAGTGGGAGAAACGTTTTGTCACTTATCCAAGTGACTTCTTCAGTCTCAGCTGATTGCAGGTTTCCCCAATCTTATAAACAGATTTGTGCACTACCTGTTCTATTAGGCATGCCTGCTCAGCTTCTCACCAGTGAACTACAGGATTTCATTGCATTTAGGCATGTAGAAATGCTGACAACCTGAAGTTCAAACCGAGCATCAGAATGAGGAAGATGGGTGATTTAAGTGACTTTGAATGTTGGATGGTTGTTAGGACCAGACAGGCTGGTCTGAATATTTCAGAAGCTGCTGGTCTACTGGGATTTTCGCACGCAAACATCTTTAGAGTTTACAGAGAATGGTCTCAAAAAGAGAAAAAATCCACAGAGCGACACTTCTCTGGGTGAAAATATTGGTGTCAGAGGAGACTGGTCAGACAGCTAGGGACAACAGTAACTCAAATAAGCACTTATAATGATAAAGGAAAGCTCAAGAGGATTTCAGAATACACAACCCTTAAAGCAGATGGACTAAAATAGCTGAAGACCACACCGAGTGCCACTCCTGTCAGCTAAGAACGGGAATCTGAATTCACACAACCTCCCCAAAATGGGACAACATAAGCTTGGAGAAATGTTTCCTAGTCTGATGACTCTCAATTTCTGCTGTGACATTCAACATGCTGTAAACAACATGAAGGCACGGATTCATCCTGCCTTCTATCAGTAGTTCAGGGTGGCTGATACAACAGAGAATGAACAAACTAAATAGTAAGACAGAGTTCTTTAAGGCAAAAAACCTGAATGGAAAGACTAATGATCTAAAACCTTGTCATTTCGAGTTTGTGTTTGTAATCAGTGTTGAAAATAATGGCACGTTGTTTAATACACTTTGATTAAAAAAAAAAATCTCCACAGTTTAAAGGCTGTCCTGTAATGGGATTCATGTTGATAAGAAGCACATGTCACAGTCTATGACATGGCACAGCTATAACTCAACTATCAGTCGAGTTATAGCTCATCCAGCTCATGGTCCATCACGATTCAAAGGTTACTATAATGTGAGAAGTACAGAAAGCAAATTATAGGATTCCTTGTCGGTGATTGGCTGCATAGCACAAGCTAATGAGGATTAAAATCCACTGAAAACTCAAAGACCCTCAAAAAACGTCATATCCGAGATGCATTAATCTCATGTCACTAAAATCTGACCAATAATCTAAGAGAAGTAGTGATTTTTATGAAAGTGGAAACACATTCATAAAACAACCAATACGCTCTTGACCTTAATTTAGATGCAAGTCCATTAGGTGATATATTGTGTGAAAGGTTCACTAAATATTGTGTGAAAGGTTCACTAAAATCTTACCAATACTGCAGGAAGAGTAGCAACTGTGAAGGGCCGCCTCGCGAAGATCTCAACAAGTGTTTCAACCAGATGAGCTAAAAATGACATTTTAAAAAAGGATCTCGATAAATGCTCAATCATCCAGGTAAGGAAATGTTCATCTGAAAATGCTACATCCAGATGAACAGAGTCAACTTTCTGGTATTTACACGAAAATGGTATAAAAAAAAAGATGGTACGTACAATGTAAATGAAGTCAAAGAGCCTGATGTAGCTGAGCTGATCAGAGCCTGCAGGAACGAAAGAGCTCTTATAGCACACTTACTGGTCTCAAGCATAGCGAGTGCAGCTTATTACCTTTTAGTGAAATCCAGCAGAATGCAACAGGCACTGAGGACCATGGGTTCTCAAACACACAGTCGGAGAACAATCTAAAAATACTGAGGGAAGTGAAACAGTGATCAAGATATATATATATATATATATATATATATATATATATATCTCACATTGTACGAAAGCTGAGCAAGTCCATACTTGACCACTGTTACTAAATGAACTTGAACTAATGCCGTGCCATGTTGACAAACCAGCTCTCTAATAAGTCATACTCTCGCGATAAATATTATGTTGTGGTTATAGAGTGTTTCAAAAAAGTGTTGACTCAAGTTCATGGTAATTTTAGAGGCTATTGTTTAGTTTACACTAGAGTAGTGTGGGGGTTAATCTGCCTTTCAAAACACTGAGTAATGATCATATTTCAGTAACCTCAGTTATGCCATGACTCTTGAAATGGAAATCTGTGTTGTTGGTCTACCAGTCATCCACAAGTAAACATTCTGACATGTGAAAGTGAAAGTACACTCTCTTGCAGCTCTAAGGTTTTACTTATCACAACATATTAAAAATTACCTGTTCGTTAGCATGTTCTCAAATTCTCTAAATACAACCTGACATTAACAGCAACATATGACATATTCCCCCATCTTTATTTAACAAAATGCAAAAGCAGTTTGTGAGAAACTACACCCCATAATTCAGTCGCTTGTAGAAGCACCTTTAGTGTCAGTAACTTAAAATAATTATTTTCTGTATGACTTCATGAGTCTATCATTTAGTTGTACAGGAATTTTGCCACAACTTTACAATGGTGCTTCAGTTCATTGAGGTTTGCAGGCATTTCTTTATGCACAGCTCTACTAAGGTCAGACAGATCTATTGACTGGACCATTGCAACGCCTTGATTCATTTCTTTTTCCGAACTGGGATCATTGCCCTGTTGTATGACCCAATTCTGGCCAAGATTAAGCTTTTGAACAGTTGCCCTTGTACTTGACTCAAGAATGCTTCGGTATACAAAGGAGTTCCTCGTCGACTCAGTGACTGCAAGGTGCTCAGGTTCTATGGCTGCAGAGTAAACCCAAATCATCATCGCTCAACCACTGTGGTTGACTGGTGGTGTGAGGTTTTATGATTGTTTTTTACCAGAGTGGCCTCACACTTCTAGTACACACTGTTGCAGAAGTTTTGGGGTTTGTTCAGTGTTACAATGCAGACATGTTCATTACTGGGACAAGAAATCATTCCTGTTAACCCCTTTAACCTTGTTTACCCAGTCTTTTTCTAAATGTACTGTCATGAACTTTAACACTGAATGTGCTAACTGAGACCTGTACAGTCTGAGATGTTGCTTTTGGGTTTTGTTGCAGTTTCTCTGAAGTGTCTGTTGCATGATGTCCACTCCAACGAATATGGCACCTGTCTTGAATGTTTTCCACTTGTTAATAATATCCTCACAATAGAATGGATTTTGAGACCTGCAAATTGACAAAACCTTGCTGATTATCAGTTAATCAAGGGCATTTGATTAGCAGGACCTGCCTGAGGTTGAGAGATACCAGCTAGATATAGTCAGGCTCACCACCATTGTTACTGGACCACTCTTCTGCAGTATGGGGTATCTGGCCCATTGCTACGAGCCATCTGGTTCCTGTATAACTGCAGTGAGAGCTTCGTCTGCATTGCAATTAACAATTTGGACTCATTCCCAGTGAGTACCAGGACTGCCCTTTCACATCAAGGGGGCTTTGGTGGTCTCAGGATCTCATTTTTTTCAGATGATGTGGCACCATTGGCTTCATCAGATGGTGGCCTTCAACTCACAGTGGAGCAGTTCACACCTCAGTGTGAAGAGCAGGAATGACAATTATCATCTGTAATTCCTGATTTAGACTTCTGTTGGAAATCTTTGTAGAGCCTATGTCATAAACTATTGTTTATTTGTTTGTTTTGTTTTATTTCATGTCCAAGCATATCTGTCCCTCTAATTTTTCCTCGTCTTTTTACATTACCTCACCTTTAATAGTTTCAGTAATCTCCCTCCAGGAAATTGCATCTGTGAATCCTCTATTGAAGCTATTAGTATTATTCCTTATACTGAGGTGATGATTGTTATAGTCTTACTGATAAATTAAAAAAAAAACTCTGATGGAAAAAGTAGCTGAGAAATCGACAGGAGGAATGTGCTGAACAGGCCAATGACAACATCTGTAGACTGCGCTAACCTGACATGTAGTTACTTTTCTTGGGAGGTGCACCTATAGTCACGATCCCTGGGTAATTAAAACAATGAAATTGCAGATACAAGTTTTCTGATGAATTTTCTTAATGTTCAATCATTTTATTGATCTCTTTTTCAAACAGAGCTGAAAGAATGTCTAAAACATCAGAATCAAGGCATTTTGGATAAATGTCTTGAGCTAGGTCCTTTAAAACTTTTAGGGTAAATATCTGACATATTCATGTCTCTGAATATGAATTCTCAGGACTGTAGCTCAGGCTAACACAGAATGATGGCTTACTTGAACTATAAATATTTGGATGTCTGATTTCCAACAGCAGATGTCTATAGTAACCAAAATGTTGCAGGCGAGGAACTGATATTTTCATCCAACTTCAGTGCAATATTCATCAGGTATGATACCATGCGCCAAGCCCATAACACCCTTTTTAGATAGACAAAGTTGTTTTAATTCCATTTATGCATGCTCATTCCCCAGAAGGTAGTTTTGTTTTCCAGTCAAGAAGGTGAAATGTGTATTTTTGAAAAGATAGCTGGCACTTGTATACATCAGCACCAATGAAGCAATCTTTCTTCTACTTGTCCAAATAGGTGTGACACACAAATTTTACAGTCTTACAGTAATTCTCTCAATAGGTTTTATTTTCTCTTTCATTTTGCCTTTCTGTTTCAGTTCATTTCAGTTTATTTCTAGAGCAGATTTGCTTTTAAGTCTAATTTTTATTGTTTGGAAATGTTTTCTTAATTTTGATTCATTTCAGTGTTTTAGTCTTTTTAATGATCATGATAGGGAAGTTAATACTATACAAATTAAAAAACTTATTGTCGGCAGCTGACTGGCAATCATGTAGAGTCTGAGTCACAGTGAACACCTTCACCATCTGACTAAATACTAAAATGTCCTTATAATTTTATAAATGTCCTTATAATTTTATAAATACAAATGAATTCAACTGCATTTATTTGCCTCTACAATTTTAGTTTATTTTAGATATCACATTATCATTTACATTACTTTTTTAGTTTTTTGCTAAAGCCTTGCCTTTTTTCCACTTAACTGAAATTATTTTTTATACTTAGTCAATTTTTTTTTAGCTCATTTTAAATTATAGCAATGTTGATTTTAATGTAATTTTTACTACATTTAGCAAATTTGAAAAACATTTATTTATATAAATTCATCTTATTAGATTGTCAGGTAAATGAAGCACAAGACAGTATTGTGTATTATGACTTATTATTAATAATAATAAGTAATGTTCTTTAATTATGATTTCTTTACCAAAATATGTTTTTAGATCTAAATTATGGAAATAACTCCAAAAAATGTCACATGTGACATTGTTTGAACAAACAAGAATTTCCACTATGTAGTTATAAAGATAATATTTGTTATTTATATCAGTGATTAATTAAATTTACAGGTTTTAGTTAGATACATTTGTTTGAATAACAGTTGTTTAATTCTGTTTGGGAGAGCACACAAAATTCCACATTATACCATCACGCGCGTTTATTCATTTGCTTACTTTATTTTATTTTATTTATTTTAGTTTTATTTTATGTACTAGTTATGTATTTATTTTATTATATTTATATGTATTATGTATTTATTATTCATTTGTTGTTTATCTTGTTTATTTACTTACGTATTTATTTTATTTATTATTGCATGTATGTATGTATTTATTTTTTTGTCTGACATAGAAATACCATGAATGGTGACGCTGTGACTGAGTAAACCTTTCTGTGACGCTTGCTCCCCTGTCAGCTGACGCGGGTGTGCGTGTCCTCAGCCGCCGCTCATTGGCCGAGTTTCATTTGGACTGTCACATGCGCGAGTGTTTCTCTGTTTGCTTTCACTTCCGCACTCCTTCGCCGCTATCTCTAGCCTGTTAGCCTCTTGGGTGGCATTTGGCACATTTGAAGGGAAAGCGTGTTATCTCTTCAGGGCAGAATTAAAAGGGGGGGGGGGGAAACGTTGATTAAAAATAATAATGTAAAAAAGACTCCGCGCAGATGAACTTTGTTTTATGCGCATATCTAAAGAGTCGGCTAGTTGCTAATTGAGTCAACCAGGAAGCGACGTTAGCGTGAGGAAGCTCAGAGCAACTGTTTAAACTGTCAGCTTGTATGATAAACTGTTAGATTTCTCACAAAGAAGATTTCCCCGCTGATTCGCAGTGACGGAAATCATGAAGGTAGGTGTGCAATCCAGGTTAAAGTAGCATCTTTGTCAGAGAAATTATAAACGGACTGTTTCCTCATCAGTAAAACTTATTGCCTCGTGCAAATAGAAGCAGACATTTTGGATGCATACTTTCTTTTCAGGAAAGACTTGCAAACATCTCCTTTCACAACTGAATTTCCTGTATCGTTATTGTCTTTTAGTTTAGGGCTATGTTTTATGTCTTTAAAAATCCACCCCCCATTTTAAATGAATAGGAAAGTGGGCGTCTCTTTATTCCCCTCTCTTTGTTCAGGAAGCATGTGAAAGGTGCTTCATATTCAAAGTTTAACCACTGAAGTTTTGAGTATTCCCCTGTTTTACCTATTTTTATGAACTGTGGTGTAAAAAAACGCAAACAGTTTGTGGAATAATGCATTAAATGTAAGTACCTGATAACTGAGATACTTTGTGTTAATGCAAAAACCTGCAACCTGTAACAAGGTGTCAAAAGCATGAGAATTGCCACAGATTTATTTTAATGTACACATTAAACTAACATAACAGGTTCATTGTGTTTTGAAGTGTCAGACGATTATCAAAAAAAGTGCTGCTATAACTAAATATTTAGATTTCTTTTTTCTAGATAGCAGTCTTAAAACCCAAAGGAATTCAGCTGAATATAACAGATGATGAATATTCAAATGAAATGAGTAAATATTTGTTTTTATGACAGAACTTTTAGTGTTAACTTTTTAGGGTATGAGTCTTCCTCTGCCACTTTTCAGTCTGGGGTCCCGCAGGGCTCAATTTTAGGGCCTCTGCTTTTTTCATTATATTTACAGCACCTGGGAACCATCCTCAGAAGGCATGGAATATCCTTCCACTGCTATGCTGATGACTGTCAGATTTATCTGCCTCTGAAGCAGAAAGAGGCCTTCTCTATTAAGCCACTTCTAGCATGTCTAGAAGACATTAAATCTTGGATGTCCCTAAACTTTCTAAGGTGTAATTCAAGCAAAACTGAGGTGATTCTGTTTGGTCCTAGTGGACCTTGTGAACCCTCTGCTATTGATTTGGGACCCCTGGCAGAGTATTTTAAATCTGTTGTTACAAACCTGGGTTTTAAGATGGACAGTGATTTTAAATTAGACAGTCAAATTAGGGCTACTGTCAAGTCCAGTTTTTATCATTTAAGGCGCTTTGTTAAGATAAGACCTATTTTATCCAGGCCGCATCTTGAAAGGGTAATCCATGCTTTTATTTCATGTCGTCTAGATTACTGTAATGCACTGTATTGTGGAGTTAGTCAGCATCTTCTCTCTCGTCTGCAGCTGGTCCAGAATTCTGCTGCACGACTTTTAACCAGAACTCGTAAAAGAGAGCACATAACTCCCATCCTGGCTTCACTCCATTGGCTGCCTGTATATCTTAGAGTTCATTTTAAAATTCTCATGTTTGTGTTTAAATGTTTAAACGGTCTTGCCCCAACTTACCTCTCTGAGCTTCTGCATCCTTACTCACCCCCCAGGTCTCTCAGGTCAGCTGACAAGCTGCTCCTGGAGGTACCCAGGTCCAAGAGAAAGCTCAGAGGGGACAGGGCCTTCTCTATTGCTGCTCCTAATCTGTGGAACAATCTTTCCCAGCACATTAGAGAGGCCCCTTCACTGTCCACTTTTAAAACACGTCTTAAAACCCATTTTTACTCCTTGGCATATGACACAGTCTGACCCTGATTTTATTGATTTTATTGTTTTGATCTAATGTGCTGATTTTATTGTTTTAAATGTAATTCTCATCATCATTTTTTATACTATTTTATTATTGTTTTTGCTATTTGTGCTAATTTTATTATTTTAATGTCATTTTAATAATCATTTATATATATATATATATATATATAATTTATTTTATATTATTATTTTTCTTATTTTTTAACATGTTCAATGTATCATTTTGGCATGTCAACTGTACAGCACTTTGTGTTCAGCTGGGGGCTGATCTGAAAGTGCTATATAAATAAATTGCTTGCTTGCTTGCTTTAATTTTTTAAAATATAGTTTTGTTTTCTAGTTTTCTGTCATATGACTATGACATTACCCAATAACTCGTTTCAGCTCTTAAAGGGATAGCTACCACACTGCAGTTGTTTCTGCTTCTTATTTGGCTGCTCCCTTTAGGGGTCGCCACAGCACATCTGCCTTCAGCTTAAGCTACCTTTATCTTCTGTCACATGCATGTTCTCCTTCACGACATGTATGAATCTACCCTGTGATCTTCTTCTTTTCTCCTGGCTGGCAGCTCCATATGAATCTAAAATCCCTCCTTTGCACATCACAACTTTGTTTCTAGACCGCTCAACCTCCGCCGTCCCCGTACTCATTTCTAATTCTGTCCCTCCTGATCACTCTGACTGAAGATCTTAGCATCTTCAGCTCTGCTACCTCCTGTCTGTCTGCTATTTTAGACCCACTGTCTCCTTTACCATCTCACTATAATCTTGTAAACCTTCCCGTTCGCTCATCTCCACTGACTCCTCCCTGCCTGTGCTCTCTTCTTCACCTCTCTTTTGCACTGTCTGTCGCTTTGTATGGTTGACCGCAAGTATTTCAATAATGCCACCGTTTATATTACTGTAATGTAAATGGTATGAAACAGTCTTGCATTAGACAGTTTGTATGGTCTCACAATAAACGTAATCCTACTAACATGAAACAAATAGCAAGCAATCACATTTGAGAATTGCCCATTTTGATTGTTTTTTCTTTATCGTCTAACATCTGTTCCAGGTGTTCAGTAGCTGCAGAGGAATCTCGTTCCTCGTGTGGATCGTGGCATTTCATCTGGTCCTCTCTGTGAGTGGGGTGTATAGTGTGAAGAGCACCAAAGACTGCTCACTGATATCTCACAGTCCATTACAGCGGAAAGTTCTGGAGCGACTAGAGCCGCTCGTAGGAAAGAAGTAAGGACTGAGTCACTTGTGTACCAGCGTATTCAGTGCTTGTTAGGAGATGAGATGTTTTTGGAATCCCTGTTGTGTTCCCAGTAGTCACTGGGAGCATGTTTAATAATATAATTTTATGTTAAAGGAAGAATTTATATGGGCCATGTTTATTTTATTTTTTTTCTGGGATTTGATCTTTTTTGACAGCTTTACAGCTGAGGACACGGCTTCGAACGAGAGCTACACGTATGTGTTCCAGCTATGTGGGGATGCAGGGGGTGTTCGCGATGCTGGGGTTATTCAAGTGGACAAGAAACAGAAGACAACAGTGATTGGCAAATACACGAATACACGGGCCATTGGAGGAAGTGAGACTATGCAAAATCTGAAAAACATTCTCTTATTAGTTCAGACATGACCGTAAGGGCATGTGCATGAATCTTAACTGCATTGGAAATTGAATAAATAATTCATAACTGCATCATAGCCTGAGGCAAACTCTGAGGAGTATAAATCGAAATCTTATCAAACGTGTCCTTTCAGGTGACTGGGTGATGCTGATCTACGAAAGTGGTGAAAATTACACTTCACACTGCAATAAGGAAGAAAGGAAAGCCAACATTATGATCTCTTGCGACAGGAATGTAAAAGTGGTAAATGAAATGTGCAAAGCTTCTAGCTGAGCAGATTTGAGTTTGAGGAAAAAAACTGAGCATTTAGAAATAAAAGGAAAAGCAGTCAGCTGCAGCCGTGGTGGCATGTTGCATCAGGTCTGTGAAAATGAAATTTGATCCATGAGGGCGCTCTGACTAATGTTTCCGTGAAGCTCAAGGCTTTCCAGATACCTAAAACCAAGCAAGGATATTTACAGTAGAGTGATGAAGACGTTTCATACAGTGGAACACAGAATGAGCCTATTTGCATTAAACAGTAGAATTATTGAAATAAAAACATGTTATACACATGTTGCATGTTTAGTGACTTGCACAAAGACACTTTGTATACACCTGTGTCTCACTCTCTCTCCCAGAGTAAGCTAGAGGTGGGTCTGGAGGAAAGGGGAAAGAAGGAAGACTGTTTCTACCTGTTTGAGTTGGACACCAGTTCAGTGTGTCCAGTAATTGAGTCCAAGCTCAGCACTGGCTCCATTATTCTCATCATGTATGTAAAGTCATCTGTTAATTTAATAAATGTGAGAGCTTGTAATATTACAGACGATCAATAATCATAACCTCTCACCTTTCAGTGGTTTCTCTCTTCTGGCTGTTTACCTTGTTGGAGGTTTCCTCTACCAGCGAGTGATCGTTGGCGCTAAAGGGGTGGAGCAATTCCCCAATTATGCTTTTTGGGTGGAGTTTGGAAACCTGACAGCGGTAAGCTAAATCTAATTGATAAACACCGTCAGTGAAAGGTCAGACTCTGATGAAATAAAAATAAATAAATAAGGACAATTGTTTTTGTTATTTTCTTCACTGTCCTTACAGGATGGATGTGACTTTGTATGCCGGTCGCGCAAGCGAGAGGAATCGCCAGCTTACAGGGGAGTGGCTACAGACAATTTACAGGAAGAGCCAGAGGAGAGAGATGACCACTTGCTGCCTATGTGACCTTAGTATGTTGGGACTAAAATCTTCACCGTGTGATGCAGTTTAATCGGTTACAGCTTATCAGGCTGCTTGTAGACACAAGTCTGTTTTCTTGTGGGGGGGGGGTCGTGACTGAATTACGTCAGTACCTGCTAATTCTGTGTTTATTCCAGACTTGTGCCTAGGGCAAAAAAAATCTTTCATTTCCCTGTCACACAGGAGGGCATGTTACTCATAGGGCTGACGATCCTGTCCACACTTTTTACACCGTACGTTTCAAACAGTTGTTTGATGTCAGACAAATGAGTGATTCCTCCAAGAAAGCTATTTCACAATAAAGACTCTTCTGTGAAAATCTGGCAGAAAAGGGAGAATTTGAAGAATCATATTTCTAACTTGTGTCAGCGAAATGCTACATTGTGTACAGTTCTTTTCTGCTAAACGAATGCTTTATTTTTTTTCTCAGATGTTGTTGGTTTGTCACGAGCAGAGGGGTGTACTAAAAAGCAAATTCAATATAATTTGGGGGGGGGGGGGGGGGGGGGGGGGTGTTAGCTGGCTTGATAAAAACCTAGAAGCCTCGATAAGAGATAAGGGATACAATGGTGGTTATCAGTTTTCTTTATTAACTCAGGCTTTCTGCTTCATGCTCTGTGCAGTTTTAGATGTGTCATTTAACTCTTTGACTTTACAAAATTGATCATTTGAGCTCCGTCTAATCCAGTCAGAGACAATTCCAGGAGCAGGTGATACAGCTCTATAAATAACATGCAACACTGCAGCTGCAAAGGAAATGAGAGTAATGCTGCAGAAAATCTTTAATCTTGTGAAGTCACGATCATTACACGCGCACTTAAAATAAATAGTTTAGCTCATAATATATTTATTTCACCTCTGCTGTTGATTTCTAACGTGACAAATTACAGCTCTTAAACTTTAACACACTCCCACAGCCTAAAGAAAGCATCACTTCAGTTTGTCGTCACTTCTAAGATAAATTACTTTTATTGATTCAGAATTCTTGGTGTTACAGTTCTAAACTTTGTTCCAGTAGGTGGAATTCTAGCAGATTAGGACCAAAAATAAGACATTTATAAAAGAAAAATTGAATATTCCAGTTAGAATCTGCAGTGCTGTTTTAGAAGTGTCTCAACAGGTTTTATATTCTGGATAAATGACATTCCTACAGCAGAGAATCTGTATTGCAGCTAAAGCTTACTGTAAATAAGAGAATCAGTGAAAATGTGGCTCTTCAGTTCGATTACAAACCGAAAGTCTGCGCAGGACCAGGCTACGTGTATGACAGTAGTTAAGATGCTAAAAAGAGAGTGAATGAAAGCCCAACATACCTCGCTAACCCATTAATCTGGCTTCATAGTACACCCCTCTGTGTTTATTTGGGTTGAGTTTGCTTAATGTTCACAGGCATACAAATAAATGTGTGTGCAGTTTAAACAGTTATTGTTTAGGTTAAAAAGTCAGATTTGTAACATGTGAATGTAAATGTTTAAGTACAGGGACTGTACTTACAGCCTTACCACACATTTAGAAATCAGTGCAAACAAACCAAAGTTGAACTGAATTTGATTTTTAGCTGTGCGTCGTCCTTTCTCCCATGTTGCAGAGAAGCTCAGCGCTAAGATCCCAGTCAGAAGGTCGGCTGCTTGACTGAAATCTGAGCTCCATGGTTTAATTTTTCTCAGAGAGGTCAGCGGTGCTGACGCAGTACCAACTAAATTTGTGGTGAGGAGCAAAGCATCCAACTAAAATTCAAAATTAAATTCACTTAATGTATCTTTTGTCATTTAAATGTTGCCTGTAGTGATGAGAATTTGAAGGCAATTATATCTGAATTCTGCTATTTATACTTATTCAGAAATTGTCTTCTGTGCTTTTTCATGAAATAATCAAATATCATAAAGGAATATTTACATTTTAATAATCACAAAACAGTTTAATAATGAACATTACAGTGCTTAAACACTGACCTGCTTCTTGATGTGGTGAAATTGACCCAAAGCGCAGAAACAGTGCTACATATACCCACCTTACTACTATAGACTCATGTTCAGGCTGCAATAGGAGATGCATACGGCAGCAATGAGGGTACTTCATTTTCAGTACTCTAGTTGTAAAAATGTTACACTTTTAAACTTGACATTAATGGGATTTGTAATATTTTTACATAAACCTAAACATCAGTGCTGCTAAGGACTGAACCAGGCTTTTTTTGAGCAGGATGTGGACGTTATTTTTCTGTTAATTATCATTGAGTTATGCTACTTGTATTCACTGTGAGCACTGATATTTGGTCTTTTTCGCTTTTGTGTTAACACTGAATTTTCTTTGCTTAGTTCACTGGTCTGAGGTTTCATATGATTAATGTTATGTTTGGCTAAAAATTGACACAAGTCACAAATCTTTGTTTTTTTTTCTGATTCTATTAAAAATAAATTATAAAACTAGTTTATGCTGTGATAACTCCATAAACCTATGTGCACTCATCTTTTAGGATTTGATGGAATAAATTTGGTTTTATTAGAAATAAGGGATTATATAAACAAATGTGTTCATAAACTAGAATAGTCATAAACCTTGTCTTAAATTAGGTGCAATTAAGCACTTATAGTGATAAACTGTTGTTAATTAACATGGAGAAAGAGGCTCAGACATGACCAATGTTTATTCTTGAGCACACATCTTTTAGCAGCTTTCTTGTAATTTTTAAGTAGCTTTCAGGAATAGTCCTCCAGGCTTCTTGAAGACATTCAAAGCTCTTCTTTAGGTGTTGGGTAATTTTTGCTCCGTTGTCAAAATGATCCCGCACTCCTTCAGTAAAATTGAGGCCCAGGCTATGGGGAGGCCAATCCATGACTGATAGTGTTCCATTGTGTGTTTCTGTCCAGGTATGTTTTGACTGTACTGACAGTGTTTCTGGGAACGTTGTGAAGATTTAGGCTAGGCGTCTTTTTATGCTTGGATCACTAAAAGGTTAGTGTATGACTCCTAGAAAATATAAAGAAATGAGGAGTGTCTTTTACAGAATACTGTAGTTATCAAAAGTACTTATATTCATTACAAAGGTTAGCTCGCTGTAAGTTTTTTAAAAACATTATATAAAAACTAATTGCATAAATCCCAGTTTGTTTGCCAAAGTACACAAATAGATTTCGATGCAGTTTACACACTGAAACAGTAGGTGGCTCCGTCCGTCTGTTAACAATGGTTTACAGTCTTCCAGAGTATCCAAAAAAGAAGAAGAAGGGGAAAAGAACTGCTTTGTGAGGGGCGGGGTTTTGTTGGAGGCAAAAAACCTAGAAATCCCTGTCGTTGTTGGCAGCTACAGCCAACATCCGAAAAATAACTCAATTTAACTGTGAAAAGGACGGAAAGCCAAGAAGAGGTAGACACAAACGGACACCGAAAGGCATTAAGCTCTGACATGTAGCAGCAGCAGTAATAGTCAGCTAGCTGCTTGCTTTCTCTCTGCAGAGAACAGATAGCATTGCTAATTAGTTAGCCTCTGTTTATGTTTTTTAGTTAGGTGTTTGCGTCAAACAAACGACTTATCTACTTTCATTTTCTATTTCTGCATTCGGAGTTTTGCTGCACACGGGAATGCATTTTTTTTAACTATGGTATACTGTACTAGTGTCGAGAGATCGTTAAACCTGTGTAATCTTTTGTAGTTAGCCATCGCTGGATAGCTAGCTTCCTTTGCTGTTTTCAACTTTTCCTCCATGTTGGTCTTTCTTTCCTACCCATCTATCATCTTGACAACAGGCCTGCTGTAGAAAATACCACAATGCTCCTGCTTGCCACGATAGTAAAGACTCGTGATATGCCCACAAGAGAGAGAATAATCTGCTGCACTTTAAAAACATAAACAATCAATTGGAAACTTTGAGGGTGCAGTCCAACAAAGGACGTTTAATAATCCGCCTTTGTTTATATTTAATGACTATTCATTTCATTTGTCGCCTATTAATTATTTTTTCTTTAGTAGCAAATACTGGATATAGATCGTTTATAGTTAAAACTGTTGACACAGCTACTTCTGATGATTGGCCTTTTCGTTTTGAGCAGCAAACATGGATGCAGGTGAAGACCAAAATACAGGCACCAACAATGGAAATTCTCAGACAAGTGGCAATTCTCATGCACCACAGATAGCCCGCATGTCTCTGTATGAGAGACAGGCTGTACAGGTGAGTGATTGTGTCCAAACAAAAATGAATGCCTTACATGTCACAATAACAGTACCATTTAAATTAAAAATGAAAAACAAACTTTTGAATTGGTATTAGCCAAATAAGTATGTATGTATGTTTTTTTAGGCTCTGCAAGCTCTGCAAAGACAGCCTAATGCTGCTCAGTACTTCCAGCAGCTCATGCTGCAGCAGCAGATCGCAAATAGTGCTCAGTTCCACAACTTAGCTGCTGTGCAACAGGTATGACAAGAATATACATGCGCAACAACAAGAAAAAGACTAAAATAAAAACAAACAGACATGTCCCAATCAAACCTTTTCATGTCTCTTTAAAACAGGCCACACTTGCTGCTAGTCGCCAGTCCAATACTCCAAGTAGCAGCATCTCCCAAGTGCCCACCACTGTAAGTTTTTGTAAATTATTATTTAATTATATCTTACAGATAATTAGAAAGATTTGAATCTTCTTTCAGCTGCACCCTTTAGGGGTTGCCACAACGGATCATTTATGTTCATCACAGTTTATCCCTTGCTTCCTCTTTTGTAACACCAACAATCTGCATGTCCTCCTTCACTACATCCATGAACCTTCTCTCTGATTTTCCTCTATTCTTCTTACCTAGCAGCTCTATATTCAGTATTCTTTGTCCAGTATATCCACTATCAATCCTCTGTACATGTTCAAAACACCTCAGCATTGGCTCTCTTAAAGTTTGAGTTAAAATATAAATATGTGTGTGCCTTCCAGGTCAATCTAAGCACCACCTCTGCGGGAGGGACTATGTCCAGTCCTCGTCCTCATGGTCCGGCCACCTCTGCAACCAAAACTGCTATCAACCAGTCAGTGCTGCTGGGTGGAAATTCAGCAGGACCGGGACAGATGTATCTTAGAGTGGGTTAAAACTGATTATCCACAATATCTATGTTTAATCTATTAAATGCATATACTTTGAATTAATTTATGTAACAAATTGTTATGATATAGTAAGAACGGTTGGAAACCTTTGTGTAAAATTCACACTGACAGACAATCCAGAGAAAATGCAGGGAAATCATTAAATCTTTCATACAGTCATTGAGAGAAATAAAGGTTGACCATCTCTGCTGTTTCCCACATAGGTCAACCGTTCTCAGCTCATCTTCATGCCTGGTGGCCCAGCAACTGCTACTGTTACAGCAGTTGCTCAAACTCAGCCCCAGCAGCAACAGCACGAAGTTGCTTCTACCGGTGCTAGCACCCAGTCTGACAATGATCAGGTTTGTGTGCTTTTACCAAACGCTCTAGTCATGTAATCTTGAAGAAATGGTTGTGAAGGAAGAACTATTTAAATTTGATCACACCCTGCTCCCTTCTTCATCTCTCAGGTGCAGAACCTTGCCTTACACTGTGCTTCCACAACCAAATCAGTTGCTGTTAAATCTGAGCTTCCAGAAAGGAAAGATGCATCTGGCTTTCCTCTTGGTCAGCAGCAGCAACAACAACAGAGTTTCCCACAGACAGTTCAGCAGCAACAAGTGCAACCACAACAGCAACAACAAATTGCCAAGAGCAGCTTTACACAACAGTCTGCCACAAATCCACTGACTGTAAAGACTGGAAATCAGGCTGCCATGACTGTAACTCCTGCTTCTTCTGTAGCTCCTTCATCCACTTCCTCTCCAGGACTCCCTCTCTCCCAACTCCTCCTGACCCCCTCTGCTGCACCGGTGATCCTAGTACCCACGTCAAATGTTCCTACCTCCACCCAGGGCTACCCTATTGGCTCAGTGGCACCAAAGGCGAATGTTAACACTCAAACTCTGGTGGTGCAACCCCTGCAACAGTCCAGCACTAATGTAGACAAAGGTCCTGTTCCAATACAGCCCAAGACAGCTCAGGGACACCGTTTACCTTTGCAGCTGCCCCCTCGACACCCACCGCCCATTCTCCCAGCTCCACCTAGCAATAATCAGTCCACTGCTGCAGGTCACAACCCTCCTCACATCCCTGTCCAGCTCGTGGGAGCCAGGCAGGGCTTAGCAGGAAGTGTGCAAGCTGTGGCCCTGGCACATGCACGAAATAGCACAGCCCAGGAAAGTCCATCTGGTGGGAATGTTGGCGCGGCCTCCAGCAACAGTACTATGGTAAGATCAAAGGATTTACTGCTTTGGTTAGGTGTAGGGAGAGACGTCTTTGTACAAGGGATTGTAACAGGGCTTTTTTTTCCCCCCACATGCTGTTAGACAAAAGCTCCTCTTGGCTCTCTCAAGAGGAAATATGACTGTGATGGCCTGAATGAGATGACAGAATCTTCAGACTCAGCACCCATGAAAGACTCGGCTCCTCCTTTATCTCCTGCACCTACAAAGGACTCGGGTACGTCAGCTTGTCTTCTCCAATTCATGCATAAAACGTTTGTAGAACGTCTTCAAAATTCTCACTGTAAGCTCATTATTTTTTCTTTTTCATGACTCACCAGCTCCTCCTTCAGAAGCTGCCTTCTCATCTCCTCCCACGCTTTCTTTGCCTCTCCCATTGTCAAGAGTAGGGCACGGGGACAAAGACAGAGCACCTGTTCCCCAGGCTGTCGTCAAACCACAAGTTCTCACTCATGTTATTGAGGGCTTTGTGATTCAGGAGGGAGCTGAGCCCTTCCCTGTAAGTGTGATAATACACGCACAGAGTCAGATAATAAATGTGAAGGTTACCATGAGGAAAAAAAAAAGTGTCTTACTATCTTGATGTGACAGGTTGCTCGGCTTCCCAAAGACGGAGATTTTGCCCTGGTTGGCTGCACAGAAAATGGACCTCCATGTAAGTGGTGGTTTATTATTCATTAAGCATGGTAGCTTTAAGCTGTGTTTATGGTCAGTAGTGTAAAGTCTTTCTTTCCCTACTCAGTGTTGAAGTGTGAATACTGTGGAAACCTTGCTCCAGCCAGCCAGTTCAGAGGATCAAAGAGGTTCTGTACTAATACTTGCGCCAAAAGGTACAGTCAGCTTACATACACATTATGTGTTGTTTTGTTCCTTCTTAATTAGCCATAAAAGCTCAGAGGTTCAAAGGACATTCGTATCTTATTAGGAAAACAGCTAAAGCCTTTGCAGTTTAAGCCACTGACTGCAGTATTTGGTTAGAACAGAGGTTCCCAAAGTGTGGGACCCGCCCCCTAGGGGGGGTCGCAGAGCCATTGCAGGGGGCGGCACGATATGAGGGGAAAACAAAAAGGCTTGGACACTGCTAGCATAATGGACAGGTTTTTGACGGGGCTCCAACACAAATGCAAAGCAGGAGATGAAGCATCGCCAAATATGTTTCCAAACCAACTTCCTTCCAAGCCAAAGACTAGAAAATATGGTGAAGCATGTCTTCCCTTTGGCTTCACCTGCACAAGTGCCAAGGTAGGTCTCCCTTGCAGAATTGGTTTTCCCTGCGTCAGGAGCACGCGCTGGGCTCTCCAAATCACGGACAAACAGTATCCCACATTCTTGATTTTAAGTTCACACACACTTCTTATAATAACTAACTACTCCTGACATTTTGGAGATGTTAGCTATTTATACAGTAAAGTTACAGTGGGATACAAATAATATCAGGCTGATCCTGCCATAATTTGTTTCCCCTGTCCAAATCACGGACAAACAGTATCCCGCAGTTGTTTATGTTTTTAAACCCATTTTGCACAGATGGGCATTTTTTGAAAAATGTATCGAAGATGTTTCTTGTAAAACAAAGGGGGGCCTAGCAAAAAAAGTTTGGGAACCACTGGGTTAGAACATGTAAGCTCTGAAGAGTAAAATTCAAAGCAAAGAAACAATGTGCTTACAGTGAGTTTGAATTATTTTGGGGGTATTTTTGCATTTATTTGCTTTAAAAATTCTTTAAAAAGAGAGCAAGTTTCTTACTATGTTCTGGCCTGCCTAGTTGAAGCTGCGATCTGCAGGCCTTGTCTAAGGGCTAAAATAAGCAGATTTACCCACTTACACTGAAGTTTGAAGCTAACACACTAGCTAACAGGGTGGCACGACTGATTAAAGCAAATGATGAAAGTAGACAGATTCAAAGGAGGTGGAAGTACTTCTTTATCTAGGGCTCACGTAGCCCTTTGTCAGAGACAGTCTCTGCCATTTTAAAAATCCTGTAATTAGCATTGTAATTTTGAATCTACACAGCTGCAGAGATACAGAGCCAGAGAACAAAAGCTTGAGAAGGTTAGTGTAGTAGAAAGTGATGTACATCTTTGAAATGTTTTTTGAACTAAATCTCAAATTGATGGGGCTTTGAATGCAGTTTCCAATTTGGCACTATGGCACAGATAAAGCTGTTTCGTGTTTGGGCTTGTGAGAAATGCTGTGCAAGAACAAAAATATTCTGCTTTAACATCAGGAAGCTTTTTTCTTTTTTAATTCAGGCAGTAGCTTTCATACTCAGGCTGTTGTGAGTTGGCGCCACAGTGGCCTACTTTTATCTGAAAACATTTTTCTTGACAGAATGATGGCTAAACAATATGTTTATCGATTTGCTGTTAATTGGTTAAAGGCTTTATTTGAGAAGACTAAGCAAGATATGTGTACTGAAGACATTTGATCCTTAATGCGATTTTTATTTTACCAGTTTCATTAAATGTGAAACTAAGTTTGACCCCCTTTTCAGACAATACTAACATTGGAAATTTACTCAGGGGAGGCAAACAAACAAGAATGTCTCTCTCAGTGCTGACTTTGCTTTTCATTTTGCAGGTATAATGTAAGCTGCAGCCAGCACTACAAATCCAGCAGAGGGAGAACGGCTGCAGGGCTGGCACCAAATCCAGCACCCACAGAGAGCACTGCTAGGCGTAGGGGCTCCACTCGCAGGAGCAGTTCTAATATCACCTCTAATAAAATATCAACCAAGCATCTACCTGTCAAGGTAACACCTGTAGGTTTTAAAGGATGTCTCGTGTGTTTTCTGTTGTTAACAGTCTTAAAAACAAAACAAAAAAAAATTCAAGGCCATTATGTTTGAAAACTAACATTCACAGCTGTTTTTGGAAATCCTTTTTTCTTTTTTGTCCTGCAACATAATAATAGTATAAAAATGCTGCTGATTGTAGTTCAATGTCTGCTGTTTTGGGTGCAGTTTAACTCCGAGTCCAGTCGTTCAGATGAAGTGTCCAGCGATGGCGAAGAAGACGATTCTCCTTCACTGTCCCCGAGTTCTTCCCGCTCCTGCTCAAGAGCCGAGCACAGCGCTCTCCAGTCTGACAGCTCAGCTCCTGGAAGTCTTCCACTAGAGGGGGCTGGCTTCCTGTCTTCAACTCCTTCCCAGTGGAGTGTGGACGAAGTCTACAGGTTTATCTCCTCACTTCAAGGTTGGTGGTCCATCTGATTACAGTTCACTCGTCACATGTTGTTTCTCTTTATTGTCTCCTGCATTAACTGAGTCTCTTGGTCGATCAGGTTGTGAGGAGCTGGCTGCCCAGTTTCAGTCTCAGGAAATAGACGGGCAGGCGCTGCTGCTTTTGCGTGAGGACCATCTCATCTCCACCATGAACATCAAGCTGGGTCCCGCTCTCAAGATCTGTGCCTCCATCAACAGCCTGCGTGAGTAATGCTGCCAGTGTTTCAGAAGGACTCCAGGATTGTGTTCTCATAGCCAACTTCTCACTGAAATCAACACTTGGACTCTTAAAAAAAAAAAAAAAAGACTGAGAACTTTGGGATTAATGAAGATGCTCCATCGGCCTTGTAGAGACAAGAAGATGGAGGGTTTACTTTCAGGACACTGAATGTGCAGAAGACATGAATGCATATGTGTGAGTGGTTCGTGAGAAGTCCAGTATACATGTCAGTAGTGTTTTTGTTTTGTTTTTTTCTGTCACTGTGAGTAGAGGCGTTTTTACGCGTGGAAGGAGAAACTGCAAATCAGACAGCATAGCGACATCGGTGCTAGGACAGTTCACCACTTGGGTGCAAAAAAAAAAGAAAAGAAAAAAAAGAACCTTGCCTTCTTGCTGTATTTCAATCGGTGCTTTAACTTTAGCGACGTGATTAGCAACAGTCCATTACGTTGATATTTCCGTTCTTTTTGTAGTTACGCTTATAGTTTGCCATAGATGTTCCATCCAGGCTCCAATCATATCACGGAAAGGACACTCAGAAAGCCTGGGCTTTTTTAATTAGGTTATTAAAACAGTTATTGAAAGTTTAGTTTTGTATCTTTTCCATTTTATACTACAAACAAAATTATTTTTTCATGGATACTGTAGTTTTAGTGGCTTTAATCAACCTAACTACCTGAAAATAGGTTTTCCTCATGGTTTGCTCTTTCAACGACTGGAAGCGCTCTCTGTGCGTGTATGCAGTACTACCAATAAAAAGTACCTGTTACTGGAGCTTTGTGTGTTTTTGTTTTTATCTCTTCCACTCAATGAAAGCCGCATGAAAAATGAGGTCATCTTTATTTTATTCACATTTGAGTTCATGTAAACAGAGATTTTCATCTTCACATAAACTGAACTTGATCAGTAAACATAATTTACAATGGAAATAATGGCAAAATTACATTGATGGGTCCTTCATTTCCACACTTATGTCTGATACGAAATCATGAAAAAATGTGGCAAATATATATATATTGGAACATACATTGGCATCTTCAAACAAAATTAGCAAACCATCATGTATGGACAGTATTTAGCACAGGTTCAGGTTGAAGCTGTACGTCGGTCAGGTTTACGGGTCCAAATGTCGAGTCGGAGGTTTTATTTCTCCAACTGAACATTAGAGATATTGGTAAAGGCAAGACACATGAATGAAATTTGGAAAAAAAAAAGAAAAAACAACCTAATGTTTCCCAAAGTTAACTGTGGAAAGAAGGAAAAAGGAGCAATTTCAATTCCCAGAGTGATCATACCCAGAGTTTTGAGCTATTGTATTGCATCTGAACGTCATTTTTTTGTTTTGTAAAAGTACTTTTGCTGAGGATAACTGCAATCAGAAAACAGTGTAGCTGTTGGCTTCGCCGTATCCAGCTTCTTGAAGGTACTGCTCAATGTTAACTGTCCCAGATGCCTTGATGACCTTGTCAGAGGCCGCCTTCTCTCCTGAAGCCAGCTTCTTGCTCACTTCAGCCAGAGTGGGTCTTTCTTGATCCTTCCACTGGCAGCAACCTTTAATGATCGTGTACCTGTGCGAAGAAGAGATGAAGAAATTTATCTGACTTTTGCAGTGATTAAAGAGAGGAAGTGTAGCGCTTCATGTTTGGTGTTTCTGGAGTATGCAGTGGACACTCACAGTGCGTTGGAGCAGTTAGATGGTTTTTTAAGATTTTTTCCTCGCTGATGAAACTGCAGAAGCTCATTAGCCGGGATCTCTGCAAACGGAGCTTCACCTGGACAAACGCAAGAGAAATTAGTACATACATTATAGCGTATAAATATGAAAACTCTTTGATGCAATCCTGTGAAAAAAACCAAGTCCACCCTTATTCTTTCCATAGGAATTAAGATGGTAAGTAGCAGTCTGGGAAAAGATACCAGTAATGATATAAAAGAAGAAACTGATGCTGTCCATCAATCTTGGAGGAATTGAAAGGCTATTTTCAAACAATTTGAAGTCCGTGATGTTACAGCGAGAAAGATTCACATGGAAAACAAGACAGCTGCCTTGAGTCAATGAGGCCGGACTGTGCAATGCTCAGAGAAGCTTGTGAAGTTAATGACAGTACAATCAGAAAAAGACTGAACAAGTATGACTTGTTTGGAAGGCTTGCCAGGAGAGAACCTCTTCTCTCTGAAAAGAACATGACAGCATGACTTAGATTTGCAAAGCTGCATTTGAAGAAACCACAAGACTTCTGGAGCAATGTCCTTTGGACAAAAGAGACTAAAGTGGAGATGTTTGGTAAAATCAAACACTGAGTTAACCGTGAAGTCCTCTGTATACCAAAGTATTCTAGACTCAAATATGAGGCCATCAGTCTGATAGCTAAAACAACAGAATTGCTCAAATGACCTTAACCTGACTGAAATGCTGTGGTAAGACTAGTCTTACCACAGTGCATAAATTAATCTGAACTGAGCAAAGTTTCATGTGACTGCATAGAAATAAGTATACAAGTGTTACTTTGCAATGTTAAAATACAGTAAATTATAAAGGTTTGCATGACTTATTATATAGAGATAATAAGTCATGCATTTAACTCTATCAAATTAAATAATTTACAGATTAAGGATCAACACTGGCACAAAAATCCTTTTAAAATCCAAAATTACTGTCACACAAATGTATTGTTTTTAAAACACTGAGTTCATCTGCACACAGGAACCCAGAGTAAAGTGAGTAAAAATTACAGAGACATGTCTAACAGCTAATTCAAATTGTTCTATTATTCAACTCTTGAAAGATGCATTCATTAATACTTTTTAAAGTTACGAGTATATTCTAAAAAGTAAGAATTGAACTTACCCAAAGTTGTCATTTCATACAATAAGATACCAAAGGACCAGCTAAAAAGGGACAGACAAAAGCAACTGATGTTACAGTCTTTCTTCCAGGAGTTTAATAACAAGCTTATAGACTACACATTTCATGTAGCAACATCTCTATCAGAGGATATTAAGGTTAACAAAGCACCAAGACATCTTTTATACACGTGACACATAAAATTAGGCACAAATGAGATCTAAGAAGAACTCACACGTCGCTTTTCTCACTGGCAGGCCTCTTGGCTAGCACCTCTGGTGCCTGCCATTTCTTCATGCTCGGATCCTCCCTCTGCGTGGCTCCTTGGTTCTTTCGTGTATAGACTCCATGCAGGCCCCAAAGCTTGGCTGTGAACATCTTACTGATCAGTACACTACGGGCACGGATGTTTCCATGGAGAAGATCTTTACTGTGAAGGAACGCCTGATTGGGCAACATGACAGGGAAGTCAAGATTAACCAGATGAGCATGTGCAGTTCCTATAAATATTAAAAGACTGCCCTCAAGCATTAAAAAAAGAGCCAATGAAATACTGTATATTTGTATACTAACCAGTGCACTGGCCACCTGGTTTGCCATGGTAAATATTCGTCTCTCTGTCATTTCACATGGCGGATCCACATTGTCCTGGAAAAGCAGTCACAAAAACGTCTAAATGCTTCTTTTTTTACATCTCGATTTGGAGATTTACATTTAGATTTTATCATACTTTGACTTTGATTTGTTGCTTGAAAGAGAATCAATGTAGCACACGCTGCATCTTTGAAGCTCATTAAAATGCATCTCCCTACCTCTCTGCATCTCCACAAGAAGCTGAGCAGGTCTCTGTTTTCCAGTTCTTCCACAACTGTAACCAGGGGAGCTCGCAGTGACACCACACCTAGGAGCTCAGGCAGGAACGGATGTGGTCCGAGCTGGGCCAGGAAGGAAGCAAAGCCCAGGAAGTTGTGCCTTTCTGTGGCATTAGCTGAGTCTGCCAACGAGAGAAAAAGTAATTGCTGAATCTCGCACTGAAAACCAAATGAGATCTGCAAAACTCACAGACAAACCTCGTGAAAATCTCACCATTTAGTACTCGCAGTACCACATTCCTGTTTTCCATACGGGCCCTGTAGATGGACACGGAGGAGTCTGTGCGCAGGGAGAAGGTGCCAGAGAGAGGCGTGACCAGGTTGAAGGACTCGGGGAGCCTCTGGCGGGGCAGCTCTCTGGGCTGCGGCGGGAGAGTGAAAGTGGGCTTGAAAGTCTCCTGTGGCGGTGGGCTGGGATGTTGAGGGAGTGTCTCCACAGAATTGGAAAATGCTTTATTGAGGTAGGTGTGCGGGGACTGGAAGGTGGAGTAGGAATTGGGCATGTCCAAAGCAATGCTTTCATGCTCCAGAACATTGATACCTGATGGAGCTGCAGAGAGAAGAAATATGATCAGCGATAGAAAAAAAAATGAGACCATAACCTGGGCAATTTAGACACTATATTTCAAGACATGTTATTTAACATTTATAAAAAAAAAGTTGAGAAGCAGCAACATGCATGTTGTTTTTGAACACATAAAATTGTAGTAGTTGCTTATATAAGGATTTTTTCAGTACTTATTAATGCACAGTATTTGTAAACTCCTTCACCTGAAGATACATCTGCCTAACACAACATTACAATGTGTTACAAACCATTTATTAAATGTTCATGTTTGCTTATATGAGTTAAATAAATTAAACAGTTCCAGAAAAACAATTAAAATTTGCACGTCTCACAGCAGTGAGCAAAATTAAAAGGACACAAAAGCTCAAAATATTCTTATTGTATTATTTTTGTTCATTTAGATTAAATTTTATATAATGTTGTTTCATGAACAAGTAAATACTGGCCACAAATTTGACTTAAACTATCAGTATCACAAAAAACATTCAATTCAATTCAATTTTATTTATGCAGCCCCAAATCACAACATCAGTCGATTTCATTCTTTTTTGTGTTCTTACCATCAATGCCATGCAGTATCCTCCTGGTAGTGACCTTTGACTTTGGACGGATACGATCGACCTTCTCTGGGCAGAAGCGCAGCAGTAAAATGAAGACCAGAGTTACCAGAAAGCTCGCCAGCAGGAAGACTGGCACGACAATCACCTCCTGTTCGTACACTCGGATCTCTGCAAATAGGGAATGTACACAAGGAAACGTCCGTCTTTAGAGTCAAAGTACTTAAAGTGGCAGATATGGTTATGCAGTCTATGCTAATATTTTTGCTCAGCTGACGAGCAGAGTTTATCTTCTATCTTCAGGCAAAGACAGAAGACGTCTCTCTAACAAGGGTTAGGCTCGTCAAGCCCCATAAATGGTCAGACCTGTTTAGTGAGCAGAAGTAGCCACGAAACTTACCACAGATAGCGTCTCCAGTTTTGCACTGAGAGTCTGCAGCTGATACTGAAGACATCCTGTCACATATTTAAAAGAAAATAAAAAGAGATGAAGAGATGCAAGAAGCTCAACCAGAGTTCATACTGAGGAGGTTTTTAGTGCTTTCATACACTTAAAAGTTGTCTGGATATTTTCTCAGTAGGAAAACCACTGATTTCTTTGTTATGGGTGAAATAGTCAAATTAAAATGTATTGCCTGACAGGCCTGTTGTTCCTGGAACAGAATCTGTTAATAGTAATGTGACTCTTACAGGTAATCAGTACGAGGAGGCGTCTGAGTAAACAGGTAACTGAGACCAGAAACGTCAAATGTTGTATTGCTATCTGTGAGCATTTCCCTCCTGCTACAAACTAGTTATAAACATAAACAGCCCATCAGAGTTAAAGTCTAACACCTTTATTTTTGTCACAGAGGCTTTTGGACTACTTTAATTAAAGATGTATATCAGAAAAAGCCTAACAAAGCAGTCCTAATGATCTCTGTCTAAATTCATAGAAGCTCATCTTCATGAGCATGCTTTTACGTCACAGCCAAGAGCTCCAAACCTGTTTACCTGCATTTTTTCATCACATTAGTTCCAGTGATGCACTACACACCCAAAGGCCAAACATGATTGGCAAAACAGCACCGGCTCATTCACCCAGACTAAAAATAATACATTATGTCATAAAAATCACTAAAAGGCTCCAACCACACTACAGCCGCTTTCATAAAGTTAACATAGCGTGCATTAATCAGCTCACTCTTCCTACATGCTGCCACAGGGACAAGTCATGTGTTACAAACAGACAGAAGAGAAATAGGGGTCAAAGCCTTACCTCACCACCTGCAGTTTACTCTAAACAGCCAAACGAGAAATAATCAAAAGTGAAATCCTGTTACTGCGGTCAGGCACTTTTCATACATCTTCCCAGCTGAACGAATCCGGGCTCAGCTGTGCTGTTCAGAGCTTCATTGTCTTGTTGTTCTCAGGTGATTTGTCAGGCTCAGGGGATCAATGTGCTCTCTGCTACTCTTCGTTCAGCCTTCTGTGTTTTCTTAACTCCACCCTCACCTGCTTCACCATATCCTTCTCCTGTTTACTCCTTCCTTCTTCCTCCTTTCCACCTCCCTCCTCCTCAGAGTGTGCTGATGTGCTCTACCACATTCTGTAATGTGCTTTTCCCTGAAGTACAGCAGCGACTCGTGACCCTGCCTTCCTCGTCTTTGTGTAAGGAGGTGCTGCTCCTTGTAATTTTGTTTCAGTCGCTGGCCCTTTGTTAAACGTGTTTGGTAGTCTTTTGCTCAGAACTGGTATAACAAGCTCAGCCATCTCTGGAGTATTTAGTGAAAAGATTATCTTGGTCCAAAGAATTCACAGCAACCACATAACTGGAAAATCAGTGAACAGATTCTGTTTTGTGTTTAGTGCAAAATATTTACACCTAAAATTTTAATGTAGGGGGTAGAAGGAGAGTCTGTAACCTTCACTGTACAAAGACACGGTTACTTACAGTATGATATTTACCAGTAATTATTCATGTGACAGCAATACGTGATGTTTACAATATTACAGTTATTGTCAAAAAACACGTAGTTCAAGCTAAACATTAGAAATGCTGAACACACACAGACTTGTGTTACTTTACGATACACTATGTGCTCACACACCACATATTAATCGCTGGCTCTCTACTCAGTGTGTCTTTTGTCCCGTCTTCAGCACTTAAACTCCCAACTGATCACAGCAGATGGCTGCCTGCTTCTGCCGGAGGTTTCTTCCTGTTGAAGGGGAGTTTTTCCTTCCAACTGTTGCCAAGTGCTTGTCCGTAGCAGAGTCGCTTGATTGTTGGGGGTTTTCTCTGTGTTATTATATGGTCTCTACCTTACGATATAAAGCACTTTGAGGCGACTGTTGTTGTGATTTGGTGTTATTTAAGGAGCTTGGAAAGAAAAGCGTCTGGACTTCTTTCTTTCAAAGAAGTCCAGACGCTTTTCTTTCCAAGCTCCTTAGACTACGATGACCTGGATGACTGAGAACCTTCACAGACGATTTGGTGTTATATAATTAAAAATGAATTGAACTGAACTTTATGCATTAATCATTTGATTTTATTCAGGAGTTTAACAGCCGAGCTGCCCTGCCGTTTGAGGCGAGGCATACAATCAAAGGGGTACGGCACTGTAGACACTGACAAGTGATTCAGCTATTTGCACAACAGCAAGTGTGCAAAGTATTTCAGTATACTGTAGCGTCTTTCTTTCCACTTTATGTTGTGGCATCATACATTTGTGACATAACAAACATTTAATGCATTTATCCATTTCCACATCCTGTTCTTACCCAGACCAGGGGAAGAGAGGATATTTACGCTCACGACAGGTCATTAATCTCACACAAACCTAAAACAAACAAAAAGCCACATCCTCTCTAACATTAATACCTGAATGCAGTTCAGCTGAGGGAGGATATAAAAGCCTCTGCTTGCCTGCCTGTGAAAGGGTTGAAATTCAAAACCTGCTTGCTGTGAATGATGGGTTACAAAGGGATTAATTAATAATGACGTAGTAGTTTTCAGAGAGGTGACAAAAATCTCATCTCGTCTTTCTAAGAACATCTGAACTTTCCCTCAGGAAAGGTGTTTCAAACCTGTGGCACAAGGGCCAGAAACGGCCCATTAGATGTCCCAGTTCAAATGACTGTAAAGTCATTAGTTGTTAATAATTTAAATGACAAGACTTTTTATGGTGTTGTAATTTGATGCCAGGACTACTAAACAAGAAAGAAAATATATGAGAAGTATTTTTATATTTAGACGAGATCATGAAGGCATAAAACACTTTTGCTCTGTTACAAAAACTTTGCATATGAAGGTTTTGGTGCCCTGAAAGATTCACTCTTAAATGTAAATTGTAATGTACATTTAATGAATAATGGCTCATTATTATTGTTTTTTAAATATGTTAACTATGAACATTTTAGAGGGGTGTTTTTTTAGGTTATCATTTCCATAGTTTTACTGGTTCAGCCCACTTGAGATTAAACTGAGATGTATGGGCTCATAAACTATGACTCCTCCTGGTTTAAGCAAATTAGCACTTAACAATATATTAACACTCAGGATGATATATATTTTACATATCATCCTGAGGATGATATATTTGTACAGGGTGTACCGCCCCCCCTGCAACTCTGAATTGGTGAAGTGGAAGAAAATGGGTCAATATTTCAGTCATGAATGGAAATAATGGGCCAACTGACCAGCTGGCAGTTAGAAGACATTTAAAAATCACAAATGTCAGCACTGGCATTGAAAAAAAGTATCAGCTGGGACCATGAATATTACTGTAACAAAAACAATAATAATAATAATGATAATAATAATAATAATGAGGTTTAGTACAAGCAGCCAAAAATACTTTTCTTGTATTTCAAAGGCTTTTATTAGGCACATAATTAGCAGCACAATTGTATGATGCATTAATCACAATACTAGCAGTAGATTACATGATATGTCTTCAAAATATGAGCACTGGTGTCTGTGAACACTGGTTGATCCTGGTAGACACACATCATGTGACCAAATCTACACCCACATTCGTTATTGTTGTTGTTATTAGGGTTTTTTATGACTAACATTAAAAAAAGTCATATGTATACACATATTTCAACAGTACCAGTTTGGAAACTTGTTACTGCCACTGACAGAGCCTTTCACAACTTGGAAAACTGGGATTTTAATTCCAGAAAAATGAAAGATGGAAATTAATGAGAAATCAAAACTGTGAGCAAATCGTCTTTAGATGAAAACAGGTTTCATTTTACAGCTTGGCAGCTGATTTGCTGGGTTGAGGTCCCAGCCATTTCTCTCCTGAAACAGAGAACAAAATGGGACTGAATAAGAAACTGCCAACAATAAGAGGGAAAAGTAGTGCCACTGACTGGAGAGGTGTGTCTTTCTCCAGAGTGCCAAACACTTTTTAGTTTGTTTTTGTAATTTTGAAATCATAGGTGATTTACAATAAAACAAAACTAGAATAACTTTAATTGCTAGAGAGCAACTAGTTCAAACAAAAAATAAGTGAAGATTGATTCCTTAATTTCAATTAGGGCTGCACGATTTTGCATAAAATGAGAACCACGTTTTTTTTGCTTAGAATTGAGATCACGATTCTCTCACGATTTTCTTTTCCAATATAAATATTTATTGCACTTATTAACTGCACATCAACTTCGTAACAGTTGAAACTGAACATAAAAACAATAAATAAACATAAAATCAATAAATGCCTCACATTTTGTGGTTGCCGCAAAATGTTGTACTGCTTGAAATTCCTCCTCCACCGTTGCTCGACACTGCGTGTATAGAGCAGGTAGTGCAACAATAGAAAAATAGTTGCGGGACGGCACTGTGTAGCGTTTGTCTAGGGTGTTGATCATTTTCCTAAATCCCTCGTTTTGCACAGTGTTGATATATCTTTGGTCAGGTGATAAGTAATAGCCTCCGTAATTTCTTTGTGCCTGCGGGAGTTCGTCGGGTATAGGGAAGCGCTGTATAAGGTTCCCGTTATTGATGTTTGGGTGGTTGACCGGGACGAATTTTCTCCTGTCACTTTCTCGTCATCCCTGACGTGTTCTCCGTTGTTTTTTCCTGCCAATTTGAGCATCACGGCACAGCTTCTGTATCACGTGGTATAAGGCTCCGCCCTTGTCATTTGTTGAGCAGGAAGAGTGAGCGCTTGTTTTCATGCAGATTACGTCCCGGATCAAAATGCGGTACAATCGTCGTCGTCTTTTTTTTTTTTTTTTAAATCGTTGTCATTTGGAAATGAGATTGCACATAAGTATGAATCGAGATCGCGATTTTCTAACGATTAATCGTGCAGCCCTAATTTCAATTCAATATTCAGTTAAAAATAATGACTAAAAGAGCCAAAAGTATGCAAAGTCTTTTACTGACTACAAGTTAAGGTGTCATTTTATTCCATTTACTTGAGCCAGTTTGATAGTAAATTTGTCGAGAATGGTAGAATTATATTCTCACCGATGCAGTGGGCCATGAGCTCAAATCTGTCAGATCCAAAGAACATCTCTGGCTTTCCATCAACATGACACACAATCATGGGGAAACCAAAAGCCTGACAAGGATTTAGGAGGAGAGATTTGGGTTATAGCTGATGGTTTGTTTGTTTTTCACTTTGCTAGATCTACAAGAGGAGCTGAAGGACAACTGACCCCATAATCAAGTGCTGCCTGTGTTGTGCTTTTAAGCTTCTCTTTGACCTGCGTTGAGGTGGACATGGCCAACAGCTCTTTTATCTCACTTTCAGACAATCCTGCTTTCACTGCTGCCTGCAAAAACACAAAAAGTCTCAAAATTAAATTGTGCTTTTTAATTTTGTTTTAAATGGAGCCAGACTGTTAAAGAGTCTGCACCTCAGACAGCGACACAGGTTCAGTGATGTCTTTGTCTTCACTCCAGATTCTTCTCCACAGCTCACGGGACACATTCACCACCTTCTCTCCATCCTTTTCTTTTTCTTGCACTGCTGCCACAAATCGCATTGCAGCCAAGCTGCCTGGAAGAAGAAGAAAAAAAGAGCACCCGAAACTGTCTTAATAGCTTTGCTCATTAAAAATGTAGTACTTTACCAAAAACCTGATGTTACCAACCCTTACACTTACATTATTTCTTGTCAGGCTGCTGGAAGCATCCACAAGGCTAGCTATATAATGACATCCTTTTGGCCAGGCCAGTTCACAATAATGAGACTACAAAGCATTATTTGGTTGAGACTGAATGTGGAAAGCGGTGCTGGTTTAGCTCACAGGTTGAGCAGGCACTCATATGTTGCAATATGGTAGCCTGAGTTTGACTCCAATCTGAGGCCAAAAATAAATAAAAATATAAAATCATGGGTGCCTGTTAGTTCTGTTAAATTAGATTCCTGTTTTTAAAAAATTCCTTTCAACAGAAAACAGTCTGTTAATGCTGACATTTTACGGTGGGCCATGATTATTTAGATGCATGATTTTGATCCACTAATCATCCAAAATATCAATCCATTCACCCCACCATAGTTAACTATAATAAATAAACCACTGGAAATGCTTGCTGGAATCTGGTGGCTCCACAGTGCAGTGGTTTAGCAAAAGATCCCTGATTTGATCCTGCGAGGAGATGGATCAGAAGCACTTTAGGGTTGCATCAGGAAGGGCAGTGATGTAAAAACTTTGCCAAATCAAACATGCAGAGCTAACTGCTGTAGTAGCTCTTGTCAACAAGGGAGGAGCTGTAAGTCGCTTGTAAACTGCTTTCTATACTCTGTGTATATCACACCGGATGATCTGCAAGCCAAAGCAACCACCTCCACTGCAGTTTTTTTCTAGCCGTCTTTCAGCTCATTGACTCAGATTTACATGAAGACTCTAAACATTTGATTTGCTGTCCTTTATCTCACCTTTAGTTTCATCAGACAATAATTTCTGGATAAAAAAGCTCAGATGAGCAGACCACGCTACCTGCACAGCAACAGACTGTAGCTAAAGATGGAAACTAACAGGTCAACAAAGGCAAACATCAGCAAACAGATTTTTAAAGAGTCAATATTGGACTTTCATTCATATCAAATGCATGATACTGTTGCTGTGTATTTGCAAAAAGTGCTAACATGCATCTGTTACCTGAACCACTATTGACAAAATCATGAGGTGTCACATCTCAAACCTAATATCTCAGTAAATCTCTTAATCTGCAGTTCTTTATTCAATCTTTGGTGAAAATCATTAAAAATTATGAAGGAGGGTTTCTTATGAACCATACAACAGTATCTGGAATTTTTGGCTCTCTATAAAAAGGGAAGTAAACTTTCTTAGGCACACACATTCATTGCAAATATCGATTCAGCCAATCACATGGCAGAAATTCAATGCATTTAGACACGTAGACATGATTAAGACAACTTGCTGAAGTTCACACTGAGCATTTGAATAGGGAAGTAAGGTGATTTAAGTGACTTAAAACGTGGCACGGTTTTTGGTCCCAGACTGGTCTGAGTATTTCACAAACTGCTGATCTTCTGGGATTTACAGAGAATGGTCCAAAAAAGAGAAAATATGTGCGGTAGTTCTCTGGGGGAAAATATCTTCTTGTTGCCAGAGTTGGTTTCTTGAACTGTCATCAGACATCATCCAATAGAGCACCTTTAAGATTTTGCGTAACGGGAGATTCACATCATGGATGTGCAGCAGCTGTGTGATCAACATGGACCAAAATCTTTGAGGAATTCTTATGAATTAAGGCAGTTCTCAAAGCAAACACGGGTCCTATCGGGTACTGGTGAGATGTACCTAATAAAGTGTCAAGTGTATATTGTGCTTACAGCTTGTTTTGCCACAGCCAAGTGTTTTGAAGTATTAAATTAAATTTGCTTTGTGTTGCTTTAACACCATGTCACAAGTCATGACTACGACATTATCACTTACCCAAACTTTTGGGAGTTAAGAATAGTAGAGTACAGTTTCCCATATCTGAAGATAATCTGTTTTACTTGGATGTTTCCCCCCTTAAAAACAACAAAAAGTAGTAGACACTTGTGCTTTTCTTTAAATGTGGAACTTCTGTCAAAATCAAGCGTTATTGCTTCAGTTAAAATGTCTTTAGGGGTCAAATAAGGTCTAATAGGGTCAAATAGCTTGGGGTCTAATAGTCTAATCAATAGATATTATAGAAATGATTCTGCTTGTACCTTTCTCGAACATGACCTCAAAGGGGTCAGCAGGCGACTGCAAGGGGACATTGAAGTATTCTGCCAAGCGGTTGAGATCTTTTGTCATGTACGTGAACTTGTTAGGAACCAAACCAGGAGGCTTGTTGCCTGTCAAGAAAGAGAAATGTGAGAGCAAACAGACTCAGTGCGCAACCGGATTTGACCGTGCAGCGTGTCCTGCAGCAGGTTTACAGGTGCCTGACTGATCTTTACTGACCCGCTCCGTGCATGATGCCACCCAGAAACGCAGGGCGCAGTTTGAGGTCGATGTTCCAAAAGTTTCTGTAGCGGCACATGACCTGCAAACACATGAGATATTTGCGCATCTCCTAAACAAACCGATCTGATGCTGTGGTGCACATCAAGACAGCACAAACCTCGAAGCCAAGCCATGAATACGGAGAAACTACATCGTAGAACAACTCCACAACTTTTCTGGAGGTCATCCTGGGGTCAGCAGCCGCTCTTTGAGTTGTTAGCGAGAGCTTTAAATGAAGAGCAAAAAACCTTAACGGCAGCGTGTGAATAATTCAAAAGGAGTCAGTTTAGTTTTTGAGGGCAGCCTCTGAGCAATGTTCACTGTGTCAAAGTTCAACTAACCTGAAGCAGAGCTGCTCGGGCTTAGCAGAAATAAAACAAATCGCAGCGAAGACCGTGAGCAGAAATCACTCGGTGTTTTTAACAGTTAGCTACAACCGATGCTATCATGTATTAAATGGTGTTAAAGACGGAGTTAAAAAACGATAGTAGGAGTTAGCCTGAGCTAGATAAATAACGAACAAGCTCAGTAGCAGTGTCTGACCACAAGGGGGACCAAAATGATTTCGCCTACCTGCTCTAAAAGCTACAAATCAGGTGGTACAGAACAGCCAAGAGCCTTCCGCACGGGCTTCTTCTTCTTGAATGCCAGCAGGCAAGACAGCCTACATGTGCATTACTGCCACCTACCGACTTCGAGCAGTAGTTCACTCTCTGATAACCCTAAAGACAACCATGATGATTACAAACTTCTTACACGCCAAAGCACAGGTGTGAAACATAAGGCTCGGGGACCTGGCAAAGACTCCAAACCGGCCCATTGTACTGCTTTAGAAAATCTGAAGGGGGACATACATTTTTGACTTTTTATTGTATTTTCACAAGTTTTACACCTTTTCCTACTGATAAACACCTCTTCCATAGCTATTAATGCAACAACAAAGGAATAAAGTAATAGATATTTAATAAATGACAGAAAAGTGCCAGTTTTCCACTATCTAATATATATCTACTATAAAAATGTCCGGGTTTTTTTGTTTTGTTTTTTTTGCTATGAATAAACTTTGTCTCATAATTAAAAAAAACGTCTAATTACTGAACTTTACAGACTGGCAGTTTAAGCCACAAAAGTCATGATGATAGTTCATTTACTGCAGCAGCATTTCTTTACCATTTAGAAGAAGTGAGGTTTACTGTTGAAAATGCACTTTTTTCTTATATTCTGATTTATAATGGATTGAATATGTAGTTAAACTTCTTTACACTGACAGCAAGGGGAGTTTCACAGGTCCAGCTCACTCAAGATCAAAGTGGGCTGTATGTGGCCCACAATATAAAATGAGTTTGACATCACTGAATTAAAGCATAAGCATGTAATAGTTATGCCATATAGTGCATTATAGCTGAAATACTTTTTTTTACTTATGCATAAAAAATTAGTATTTTCTGCATATGTAAGAGATCTGAATACTGCCTGTACTGCTAATCTTGCTTCTCATCACATATTCTTCTTTCTGGCTGAGTACAGAGCGTACATACACTAAGTGATGACCTATTTAGTGCAGTTTAATTTGACGGACTCTTGCATATCTTATTCTCATCAAACAGTAACAGTTCACCTCCTTCTGCCTCCTTACCTGCATCATCACTCCAGGACAGAACAGCACGTCCCTTTATTTTGTTGCTTCATTTCATTGTTATTCCAGTGTTCTTGCCACAAAATCAGTTTAGAAACCCTTTTTTGTGCATGTGTTGCTTTTATCCACAACCACAACACTCAAGTGACAATTTGATGTGAGCGGTCCACTTCCTACACACATGAATCACACACAGGTTTTTTAGGTTTTACTCTCTCACATCATTACAAAATTTAAGTTAATCTGTAGTCACTGTAGTCACATAGTATACAAATATTATTATTGTCATGTTTATCAATTTTTTTTTACAATATTTAAAAGGTTGGTTAAGTCAGCTGGTTTAGTTATTAGTTAAAACACCTCTTTTGAGTAGTGGTCTGTTTATGTGATCTCTTTTATGAGCCCAGTTATTTCTTAAAAAAAAATCCACTTTCATTATCTTGTATTTTTAATTTGATTTTTCTCTTTGTATTTTCAAATAAAACCACTTTTTGAAAATCACGCCTGTGCCTGTGTGTGCTTTGGCTGCTTGCTCCTTGCACTTTCAAATCGACCCATCGATTTGGAAGTCATCTGCAGATAAATGAACTGTTTGGCCAGTATACTCTACCCACATTGTCCTACACACCTTCAAGGATGGGTTCTAATATAACTTTATGCTCTATCCAGATGCCATATTTGTGCTTTATGTTGGTTGATTTGTATATTTAAGACATCAAAAATAACCAAGGATTTTGCCCAGTTTAGGTTTTGTATGGTTTTTCTGTTCAGCAATAAATCTGTTTTTGAGTTCACGTTTTGTCTCCGGAGTCTGCACTGTGGGTCCTCCATACCTGCACACAGCCAACACCTGACAATAGTAACTGATTTTTCTAATTACGTTTTATTGGTCTTTAAAACAAACCATTTATTTTCTACATTTTATGTTCAGTTTTAATTTAATTCATTATATCGTGTTGCCTTCCTGCAAATTCAGTCACTGGCATAAACCTGATATAGTCTTATCATTTAAACTCCTGTCATCTGTTTTAAGTCAAAACATTTAAATTTAACGATTCTCATGAATCTAGAATATCACTCCTATAACAGTCATATAATTATATTTTATGCATTCAGAACTATTTACTTTTACAGTCTATTTACATACAGGTCATCCACCAGGATTTTAAAGTCTAACCATACAGGTCAGCAATGTCTATATTAATGTCTAAAATCTACAAGTACGTTTTTGCTTTTATATGTCTTCTTGAGGACTTGTTTGATCTTTGAGTTCAGCTGCCCCCAAACTGTCAGTGGGAGCAGGCAGAGGTCCTGAAGATTTGTCACTAAAAAGAACAAAAAGTGATTTGTTTAACTTCCTCAGCTCATACACAATTGAACATTTGAATTTTTTAGAATATTTTTATGAGTCTCACCTATCTCCATCTTTCTCTGTCTGTCAAGGAAGGTAGAGGAGAACATCAGTGCACTTAGTATGAATAATCTTATGACTTTATTCAAACAGTTTCCATTGCACAGCAAGCTTTTTCTCTTTTTTCTTTTTTACCTTAGCCTTCTGTGATGTGCTGCTAGCATTCTTCCTGGGGACCCCCAGATTCTCAAAAGAATGGCTCCGCACTCTGATGGCTCTCTGGTACAGGAGACAGAGGTAAGAACACTTAGAGTTAAAATTGTAAATTCAAACATGCAAGTATTTCAGAGAAATACAAGCATTCACCTTAAAGTTTTCAATAAATCCCCCACTTCCTTCAGATGGCCCCCGCAGGCCCTCTGAAGTGGGGACAGCAATCAATGATTGATCCCCCATCATGCACTGGGAACGGGTGAAGAGTTCAGCCTGCAAGTTCTCCAGGAGTGATGAACGAGTGCGGAGCTTTGTAAGAGTGAAGGAGGGGAAAATGCAAAGGGCAAAGGTCAAAGTCAGAAGGAAAAAACCCCCACAGATATTCAATAATGAAGCGCATTAGGGAAAAGTGTTCCTCCCTCTACCTCCAGTCTGCTGAACTGCTCAGCCTTATAGCAGGATATCTCAGCGTTAATGAGTTTAGCCAGCAGAAACTCTCTGAACTTTGAATGCTAAAGGAAGGACAAAGGAAGACAAACCTTGTGAGATATTTCACACACTGATTATACTGGTAAATACTGAGCTCCCTTAAATAAAGGACTGACACAGAGAGCAGGTGGAGCAGAAGCACCGCTTCACTAATTAAATCAAGGTGTGTTCGCATTCAAGCAGTCTGAATGGTCAATGACGTCCAAAGGAGCAAAGCAAGGCAAGACAAAGGTTAGACTGACATGTTAAGCTGTGTCTTTTTAGAGCACATATTTAGACCTGTAAGAAAGGTGCAGGAGTTACTAGTAACACAAGCTCTGTTTTAGTGTCTCAATAAGCCATGACAGTGTGGCAATGAACCACAAAATACCAGAATTCTGAAACCACTTCAGCCATCATTTTACTATTTACACCTGTGCTCACTGTGACGAGTCGAACTGACATGTCTCCAGTGAAGAAGGTTTGTCCACTAGAGCCCTAGTCTGGAGAGCAAGTATACACTTAAGGGCCACTTCATTAACTGAACTTTGTCACTGCCAGGTTGGACCTCCATGTTTTGCATTCAGAGATGCTCTTCTGCATGCTTTGGGTGGAACTAGTGGTTATTTGAGTTACTGCTGCCTTCCTATCAGCTCAATCAGCCTGAATTTGTTGATACAAGGATGAACTCTTCTTAACTTTTTCATGCATCACAAATTCAAATCAAATCAAATCAAATCACTTTTATTGTCACATCACATGTGCAGGTACACTGGTACAGTACATGTGAGTGAAATTCTTGTGTGCGAGCTTCACAAGCAACAGAGTTGTGCAAAATACAATAATGTAAAACAAGCAAAATATAAAAATGGCTAATCTAAAAAGTAATAAATATATGTACAATATGTAAAGGTATATACGGGTGAAGAGTTCAGCCTGCAAGTTCTCCAGGAGTGATGAACGAGTGCGGCGCTTTGTAAGAGTGAAGGAGGGGAAATTGTTGTAGATCTTTGGCCACTTACTCTCATCTTACGTAGCATGACTCCTATTTCTAAATATCTTGTGAGACCTTTTTATGTAAATCTTTTCATAGCATGCAATGGGCCCCTCAGTACCAAGCAAGTAGGAAAAAAATTAGAAAGATTTCTGTAGCAAGCTCTGCCATCCAGAGATGAAGCAACCACACCATCTCTGTAGGGCTACAAAAGCTATTAAACATTTGACGTCCACTGATATTTCTGGGAGAAAATCGCAGTGGACATCAAATGAATATTACTGCGTGACAAAGCAAATAAAGTACAATATACCTAAAAAATATATGAATTGGCTGCAGCTGTTACATTAAAGAATAAATAAATACATAAACTATACTGAGACAGGTGAAGCACTGTTTTTTCTTACATCTGTAAAGACAGGGGGATCTGGAAGCACTGGACCAAAGGGAGGAACATCTTCTCTTGCCGTGACAGACACCTGCAGAAGACAAAAATGGCAGAGATTAGCAGAGATTGTTGCATGATGTCAGTTTATCACAGATATATTTGAATCAACAGCTAGTCTGATCAGCTGGTTTTCAGACTGCCAGGGCATTCGCCCCTGACTGCCACCCAGCAGTCATTGAACCTGTACTCTACAGTGCCTCCTGCAGGTGGTCAGCAAGCCCATGTTGCCTGTTCAGGCTGTGTCTGAGTGTCTGAGTGGGCCCCGTGGGATAAAGCCTGGTCTGGTACCTGATGATTTTTTCTTCATCAGGGTTGTGTAAAATGCTCTTTGTCTGGTTCCCCAACCAGACAAGAAGAAATTTCCCTCGAGAGACCCAGTCAGGGTCAAAAGCTCCTGACAAATATAGCCCAGTCGTTCAGTCATTCGGGACGAACTGAGAGCAGCGCTGCTGTTCTTCCGCACTGAGGTGGTCCAGGCATCTAATTTGGATACTTTCCCTCAGTGTACCACTGGATGAGAGGTGGCTGGGGAGAGGGAGATCTGGAATTCTCTGGTTAGGGTGCAGCTCCAACAACACAGCCCAGATAAGTGGGCGGATGAATAGATATTTGTATCTGTATGGCAGCATATAAGTAACAACAATGGCTTTGCAAAAATGTCAGTTTTAGTGCTGTGAGACACCAGCACTAACCACTACATCACCGCGCAACCCAGCTGCTATATCCTTTACAAATATGGTGAATTTATTCCATTTTCATTGATGGGGATGTATTTCTTCGCCCACTTACCTGATATGCTGCTCCACCTGTTCCCTCTTGCCTCTGAATCCTCCGGATGACAATAAAACAGTGAAGGAAGTGAGACTTGATAACATCAGACAGAAAGGGGGTTTGGCCCTCCTGGCAGACCAAAGCTACGATGTCATTACCGATGTGCCTTTTTCTTTGTAGCTGTGCAGGGTGATGATAAAAATGTTGGTTAGTGTCTAAAAAAAAGTTGATTCGTCCCTCCCCACATAAACTTAACTACACATGATATCCTCAGAGAGACTCTTCTGTGAATCACCAGCACAAACAGACTGAGGATGATGCGGTTAATGACCTGCTGTGGGTCACCCTCTGTGTAAGGCAGTTTAGTTGCGACATGAAACATGATTTCTCTCCCACGAAAGGAAGTGTAGACTGCTTCACTTCCTGTCTGACCATGACACACATCCAGTCCTCCTCTAAAGCTGAGAAAAAGAGCGAGGAGAGAAGAAACCATGTGATTTTCCACATTTCTTGTGTCACTTCTTCACATTGTCAGCATACTTTACCCCGTGAATCCTTGCAGCTGAACCGTCTCTCCCAGAATAGACAGGAACTCTTTAAACTCCTCACTTTCCTCATTGTTACCCAGTATGTCTTCCTCAGTGAGCTACAGAGAAATGGATTTCTCTGAGAGGGATTGGTTATGATATGGTGCCATATTTTAGCCATTTTTATAAAAATGCATGGCATTTTGAAGTAAAGCATCAGTTCTTACCTGCCTGTCCTTTTGGCACAAAACACCAAACTTGAAATTAGGAGAAACTCTGTGTTCATCAAATGTGGTTATAAGTTCTGGAGCCTGAGAGAGGAAGACGAGAGTTGAAGAGCAAAGAGCTTCACAGAAACATGCTGACATGTCACAGTAGGAAAGGCACAGGGAGAAAAACCACATCAGGTTCTTTGTATTACCTTTCTGCTCACTGTCACACTGTTTGGGACACCCATTTGTGTTTAACTGAGCCATTCTTATTGTTTTTGGTGACACCTGTGGCATTCCTCCTGTGACGTATGTGAAATATGTGTCAATTTTTAAAGTCATTTCAGAGCATATTACCTTCAGGTAGCAGACCACGTCAAACTTTGAGGCAGTCACTCGGTCACAAAGCATCTAGAAAGAATGTGAGGAATAATAATAAGCGCTTGTCACGTATTCAGTGCTTGAAAGTGAGAACATTTATTCATGTACTGAGGTTTGATTTTGGGGTACCTTGAGCATTTCTTTTGGTTTATTTCTCCATTTTTTACTGCCTCTCAGAGTGAAACAATACTTTTTACTCTGCTGCATTTTTTTACATATATATTACTCTTTTAGAAAAACTGCAAGATTAAAAAGTGCTACAGTCACCATCTGCAGTACTGCAAAAAGTGCTGTCTGCTCAGTAGCTCGTAGAACCACACTAGCAGCAGCTACTTGATGTAATTTGAAGTTTCTGTATGACTTTATCAGACTCTCACTTCATTGCTTCAGTTCTTGGATGCTTGGAGACATTCCTTTACGCACAGCTCTCTTTAACTCCCACCACAGCATTTCATTCAGTTTGAAATCTAGACTTTGGACTGGGCCACTGAAACACCTTGATTCTTTTTTTTCTGTCACAGGTTTGCTGCTGAGTTTGAAATGATTGTCTTGTTGCATGGCCCTGCAGTAGCTTTAACTGTCCAACCAGACAGATGGCCGCCCGTTTGATTGTCCTTTACATACAGAGGGGTTCATTGTCAACTTAATCACTGCATGAAGCTGCAAAACAAGCAAAACTATTACCCCACCGCCACTGTGCTTAACAGTGTGCATGAGGTGTTTTAGGTAATATGCTGTGTTTGGATTTTGTCAAACACTGGACTGTACACTGTGATCAAATATCTTCATTTTAGTCTCATTGGTCCAGAAGATATTGTTCCACAAATCTTGTGATTTACACAGCCGTAGCTTTGCAAACCTAAGTTATGCTGTCATGTTCATTTTAGAGAGAAGAGGCTTTCTCCTGGCAATGCTTCAAATGAACCATACTTGCTCAGTCATTATCTAATTGTGCTGTCATGAACTTTAACATTTGATGTGCTAACTGAGGGCTGCAGAGTCTGAGATATAACTCTTGTTTTTTTTTTTCTACAAGCAATGCACAATCTGACCTTGGGGTGAATTTGCTGGCATGTCCATTACTGGAACAGTGTGTCATTGTGTTAATACACACACCTGAAACCTGCCAGAAGTTATGGTTTTATGGAGGAAGTCAGACTTGCGGATGATTGTTTCAGCATCTAGCTGCAACTTACTGTCTTAATTCCTATGGAAGCATTAAGGGTGTGCTTAATTTTTCACAGAACAACATAGAGTCCAGTAAAAACTTTATTTTTCACATAAGTGTAGAAAGTAAGGCAATAAACAGTCTATAAAGTAGCTAGCCTTAGCCGCTCATCGTTTAGCTATTATGATGTCAGTGCATCCATAAAAATAATAAAACACATATGTAAACTTTGAAGTACTTTAAATACACAGAATGTGCACAATTAATGCTTTTACTTGAAATAATAATTTTTCATTTGTGGTTATTATTTTGCCAAATAGAAATATAGGAATGATACAGTAAGAAGTTTGATACCTTTGCTAATTCAACTGCAGATGGCATGGTGGGGAAAAGAGACACAGAGAAGACTCCATGCAGAGAACACTCCTTCATCCTGTGAGACATAAAGCACAATCATTATGTCTCCTTTTCTGTGATGCAGTTTCTTGTAATAATCGATCAGCCACGCTCTACATTAAACATACAAACTATAACAAAGAAACCTTCAGATTCCTTTCAGAGATACTTTAAGATCTTTTGTGATGCACAGCATGCACACGGGAAGTTTTAAATGACCTTGTTACGCTTGTAAAAGTTGCATATTAAACCATGATTGACTTCTAAAATGGAATTCTGCTTGCACCATGACACCTTCACATCAGATTTAAGTCAGATAAACATTCCTCTTTCAGCATATAAATCTGAAAGTTTACACAATAACCTCAGGAGAAAGACATTTTGGAGCTGAGGGGGCATTTAAGGAGAAGCACAATTTTCTGTTAAACATTTTTGGCTGTATTGCAGCTTAGAAGTAGTAAGCCAAAATAGCCAAAGATCTCCACCTTAGAATCACCCTGAGCCTATTCTCCTCTTCCTCCAAACACACAGAGAGAATCAGCGGGCCCAAAGTTGGATCCACTGCTGTGAAAGAGTGATGGTACTGCGTGGCAAAAGGGTCAAAAACATTAATATCAGTGCAGAAAGAATATTCCTATAGATTTTACAGTTAAAGTCTACTTACTCGTGAGCGGAAGAACTCGTGATAGATTTTGGCCTCACCGTCTCTCTCCATGATGTCATAGCTCTCTGGGTCAACGGCATAATGGGAAGAGGTGGGACTCACATCTACCAGTCTGTCCAGAGGGGGGTCTATCCAGTAGCCTCCCAGTTTCGAAGGAAGGATAAGCGGCAGCTCTCTCCCAGTTGTAGAAAGTGGAGACTGATAGACACAAAAAAGAAGAATCTGATTGGGCTGATGTTTGTTTTGGGAAACACCTGTTATCATCAGTACAGAGCCTGTGTCACTTTTTTATTATTACTATCAAGTAGAGAAACCTTGAGAGGAAGGGGGAATTCACATCGTTGCTCATCGATCCTGCTGCCCTGATGGACAAGAGCTTTAGTGATTACAAACATCTGCTGCTCAGGCATTGATGGTTGCACACACTGCACAAAATGATTGACACTGTAACTCACCTGCAGCTTCTCAATGATTTCAAACAGCTCTGATTCCTAATATTTAAAAAAAAAGGTGAAATTCAAGTAGAGAGAAAGGAAAGCAGAAGCACGGGTGAGGAAGAGGAACATGACTCATATTTCAGTCTTTCTCTAAGAAACTGACTTCTTAGAAATGTAGAACATGGATATTCATCCCTTAGAGTGAATTAAAATTAAAGTGAGAAAGTGCACACTAAAAATGATAAGGATATCACCCTCTGGTTGCTGCTGGAAGAACGGAAAGGCTTGCGCTCAATGGCAGGAGAATCCAGGGTGTCCAGACTTTTGTCCTGCACAAATTCAGGTCTGCAGCAACAGGTTGGTTTACACAGCAAGACAGCACAGTTAGAAACTCCTTACATTATACAGGAAAG